>NC_081837.1:22206650-22932483 GCF_030867095.1 Alligator mississippiensis | reverse complement strand
AGTAGTTGTGGTAGTTGTAGTGGTTTTTCTTGTAGTAGTAGTAGTGGTTGTTCTTGTAGTAGTAGTAGTAGTAGTGTTTGTTCTTGTAGTAGTGGTGGAAGTTGTAGTGGTTGTTCTTGTAGTAGTAGTAGTGCTTGTTTTTGTAGTAGTAGTAGTAGTAGTGGTTGTTCTTGTAGTAGTAGTAGTGGTTGTTCTTATAATAGTAGTAGTAGTAGTAGTAGTAGTAGTAGTAGTGGTTGTTCTTGTAGTAGTAGCAGTGGTTGTTCTTTTAATATTAGAAGTAGTAGTAGTGGTGGTTCTTGTTGTAGTAGTAGTGGTTGTTATTGTAGTAGTAGTAGTGGTTGTTCTTGTAATAGTAGTAGCAGTAGTAGTGGTGGTTCTTGTAGTAGTAGTGGTTGGACTTGTAGTAGTAGTAGTAGTTGTAATGTTTGTTCTTGTAGTAGTAGTAGTAGTAGAAGTGATTGTTCTTGTAGTAGTAGTAGTGGTTGTTCTTGTAATATTAGAAGTAGTACTGGTTGTTCTTGTAGTAGTAGTAGTAGTAGTAGTGGTTGTTCTAGTAGTAGTATTGGTGTACTTGTAATAGTAGTAGTAGTAGAAGTAGTAGTACTGTTTGTTCTTGTAGTAGTAGTAGTAGTAGAAGTGGTTGTTCTTGTAGTAGTAGTAGTGGTTGTTCTTGTAATATTAGTAGTAGTACCGGTGGTTCTTTTTGTAGTAGTAGTGGTTGTTATTGTAGTAGTAGTAGTGGTTGTTCTTGTTGTAGTAGTAGTGGTTGTTCTTGTAGTAGTAGTGGTGGTTGTTCTTGTAATAGTAGTAGTAGTAGTAGTAGTGGTTGTTCTTCTATTAGTAATGGTTGTACTTGTAGTAATAGTAGTAGTTGTAGTGGTTGTTCTTGTGGTAGTAGTAGTGGTTGTTCTTGTAGTAGTAGTAGTAGTAGAAAAGCTTTTTCTTGTAGTAGTAGCAGTGGTTGTTCTTTTAATATTAGTAGTAGTAGTAGTGGTGGTTCTTGTTGTAGTAGTAGTGGTTGTTCTTGTAATAGTAGTAGTAGTAGTAGTGGTTGTTCTTGTGGTAGTATTGGTGTACTTGTAGTAGTAGTAGTAGTAGTAGTTGTAGTGGTTGTTCTTGTAGAAATAGTAGTAGTAGAAGTGGTTGTTCTTGTAGTAGTATTGGTGTACTTGTAGTAGTAGTAATTGTAGTTGTAGTGGTTGTTCTTCTAGTAGTAGTAGTGGTTGTTCTTTTAATATTAGAAGTAGTAGTAGTGGTGGTTCTTGTAGTAGTAGTAGTGGTTGTACTTGTAATAGTAGTAGTAGTATTAGAAGTGGTTGTTCTTGTTGTAGTAGTAGTGGTTGTTCTTGTAGTAGTAGTGGTGGTTGTTCTTGTAATAGTAGTAGTAGTAGTGGTTGTTCTTCTATTAGTAATGGTTGTACTTGTAGTAATAGTAGTAGTTGTAGTGGTTGTTCTTGTAGTAGTAGTAGTGGTTGTTCTTGTAGTAGTAGTAGTAGTAGAAAAGCTTTTTCTTGTAGTAGTAGCAGTGGTTGTTCTTTTAATATTAGTAGTAGTAGTAGTGGTGGTTCTTGTTGTAGTAGTAGTGGTTGTTCTTGTAATAGTAGTAGTAGTAGTAGTGGTTGTTCTTGTGGTAGTATTGGTGTACTTGTAGTAGTAGTAGTAGTAGTAGTTGTAGTGGTTGTTCTTGTAGAAGTAGTAGTAGTAGAAGTGGTTGTTCTTGTAGTAGTATTGGTGTACTTGTAGTAGTAGTAATTGTAGTTGTAGTGGTTGTTCTTCTAGTAGTAGTAGTGGTTGTTCTTTTAATATTAGAAGTAGTAGTAGTGGTGGTTCTTGTAGTAGTAGTGGTTGTTATTGTAGTAGTAGTAGTGGTTGTTCTTGTAATAGTAGTAGTAGTACTAGTGGTTGTTCTTGTAGTAGTAGTGGTTGCACTTGTAGTAGTAGTAGTAGTTGTAGTGGTTGTTCTTGAAGTTGTAGTAGTAGTAGTAGTGGTTGTTCTTGTAGTAGTAGTAGTTGTTCTTGTAATAGTAGTAGTAGTAGTAGTGGTTGTTCTTGTAGTAGTATTGGTGTATTTGTAGTAGTAGTAGTAGTAGTTGTAGTGGTTGTTCTTGTATTAGTAGTAGTAGTAGTAGAAGTGGCTGTTCTTGTAGTAGTAGTAGTGGTTGTTCTTGTAATATTAGTAGTAGTACTGGTGGTTCTTGTTGTTGTAGTAGTGGTTGTTCTTGTAGTAGTAGTAGTGGTTGTTCTTGTAATAGTAGTAGTAGTAGTAGTAGTAGTAGTGGTTGCTCTAGTAGTAGTATAGGTGTACTTGTAGTAGTAGTAGTAGTTGTAGTGGTTGTTCTTGTATTAGTAGTAGTAGTAGAAGTGATTGTTCTTGTAGTAGTAGTAGTGGTTGTTCTTGTTATATTAGTAGTAGTACTCGTGGTTCTTGTTGTACTAGTAGTGGTTGTTATTGATTAGTAGTAGTGGTTGTCCTTGTAGTAGTAGTAGTAGTAGTAGTAGTGGTTGTTCATGTAGTAGTAGTAGTGGTTGTTCTTGTAGTAGTAGTAGTAGTTGTAGAAGTTGTTGTTCTTGTAGTAGTAGTAGTGGTTGTTCTTGTAATATTAGTATTAGTAGTAGTAGTAGTGGTGGTTCTTGTTGTAGTAGTAGTGGTTGTTCTTGTAGTAGTAGTAGTGGTTTTTCTTGTAATAGTAGTAGAAGTACTGGTTGTTCTTGTGGTAGTATGGGTGTACTTGTAGTAGTAGTAGTAGTAGTAGTGGTTGTTCTTGTAGTAGTAGTACTTGTAGAAGTGGTTGTTCTTGTAGTTGTAGTAGTGCTTGTTTTTGTAATAGTAGTAGCAATAGTAGTTGTTGTTCTTGTTGTAGTAGTAGTGGTTGTACTTGTAGTAGTAGTAGTAGTAGTAGTAGTAGTAGTGGTGGTTGTTGTTCTTGTAGTAGTAGTAGTGGTAGTAGTAGTAGTAATAGTAGTGGTTGTACTTGTAGTAGTAGTAGTGGTTGTTCCTGTAATATTAGTAGTAGTACTGGTGGTTCTTGTTGTAGTAGTAGTGGTTGTTCTTGAAGAAGTAGTAGTGGTTGTTCTTGTAATAGTAGTAGTAGTAGTAGTGGTTGTTCTTGTATTAGTAGTGGTTGTACTTGTAGTAGTAGTAGTTGTTGTAGTGGTTGTTCTTGTAGTAGTAGTAGTGGTTGTTCTTGTAATACTTGTATACTACTAGTAGTAGTGTTTTATCTTGTAATAGTAGTAGTAGCAGTAGTGGTTGTTCTTGTAGTAGTAGTAGTAGTAGAGGTTGTTTTTGTAGTAGTAGTAGTGGTTGTTCTTGTAATAGTATTAGTAGTAGTAGTGTTTGTTCTTGTAGTAGTAGTAGTGGTAGTTGTAGTGGTTGTTCTTGTAGTAGTAGAAGTGGTTGTTTTTGTAGTAGTAGTAGTAGCAGTGATTGTTCTTGAAGTATTAGTAGTGGTTGTTCTTGTAGTAGTAGTAGTAGTAGTGTTTGTTCTTGTAGTAGTAGTAGTGGTAGTTGTAGTGGTTGTTCTTGTAGTAGTAGTAGTGGTTGTTTTTGTAGTAGTAGTAGTAGTAGAAGTGGTTGTTCTTGTAGTAGTATTGGTGTACTTGTAGTAGTAGTAGTGGTAGTTGTAGTGGTTGTTCTTGTAGTAGTAGTGGTGTTTCTTCTTGTAGTAGTAGTAGTAGTAGTAGTAGTAGTAGTAGTAGTAGTAGTTGTGGTTATTCTTGTAGTAGTAGTAGTAGTGGTGGTGGTTGTTCTTGTAGTAGTAGTAGTGGTTGTTCTTGTAATAGTATTAGTAGTAGTAGTGTTTGTTCTTGTAGTAGTAGTTGTGGTAGTTGTAGTGGTTTTTCTTGTAGTAGTAGTAGTGGTTGTTCTTGTAGTAGTAGTAGTAGTAGTGTTTGTTCTTGTAGTAGTAGTGGAAGTTGTAGTGGTTGTTCTTGTAGTAGTAGTAGTGCTTGTTTTTGTAGTAGTAGTAGTAGTAGTGGTTGTTCTTGTAGTAGTAGTAGTGGTTGTTCTTATAATAGTAGTAGTAGTAGTAGTAGTAGTAGTAGTAGTAGTAGTAGTAGTAGTGGTTGTTCTTGTAGTAGTAGCAGTGGTTGTTCTTTTAATATTAGAAGTAGTAGTAGTGGTGGTTCTTGTTGTAGTAGTAGTGGTTGTTATTGTAGTAGTAGTAGTGGTTGTTCTTGTAATAGTAGTAGCAGTAGTAGTGGTGGTTCTTGTAGTAGTAGTGGTTGGACTTGTAGTAGTAGTAGTAGTTGTAATGTTTGTTCTTGTAGTAGTAGTAGTAGTAGAAGTGATTGTTCTTGTAGTAGTAGTAGTGGTTGTTCTTGTAATATTAGAAGTAGTACTGGTTGTTCTTGTAGTAGTAGTAGTAGTAGTAGTGGTTGTTCTAGTAGTAGTATTGGTGTACTTGTAATAGTAGTAGTAGTAGAAGTAGTAGTACTGTTTGTTCTTGTAGTAGTAGTAGTAGTAGAAGTGGTTGTTCTTGTAGTAGTAGTAGTGGTTGTTCTTGTAATATTAGTAGTAGTACCGGTGGTTCTTTTTGTAGTAGTAGTGGTTGTTATTGTAGTAGTAGTAGTGGTTGTTCTTGTTGTAGTAGTAGTGGTTGTTCTTGTAGTAGTAGTGGTGGTTGTTCTTGTAATAGTAGTAGTAGTAGTAGTAGTGGTTGTTCTTCTATTAGTAATGGTTGTACTTGTAGTAATAGTAGTAGTTGTAGTGGTTGTTCTTGTGGTAGTAGTAGTGGTTGTTCTTGTAGTAGTAGTAGTAGTAGAAAAGCTTTTTCTTGTAGTAGTAGCAGTGGTTGTTCTTTTAATATTAGTAGTAGTAGTAGTGGTGGTTCTTGTTGTAGTAGTAGTGGTTGTTCTTGTAATAGTAGTAGTAGTAGTAGTGGTTGTTCTTGTGGTAGTATTGGTGTACTTGTAGTAGTAGTAGTAGTAGTAGTAGTTGTAGTGGTTGTTCTTGTAGAAATAGTAGTAGTAGAAGTGGTTGTTCTTGTAGTAGTATTGGTGTACTTGTAGTAGTAGTAATTGTAGTTGTAGAGGTTGTTCTTCTAGTAGTAGTAGTGGTTGTTCTTTTAATATTAGAAGTAGTAGTAGTGGTGGTTCTTGTAGTAGTAGTAGTGGTTGTACTTGTAATAGTAGTAGTAGTATTAGAAGTGGTTGTTCTTGTTGTAGTAGTAGTGGTTGTTCTTGTAGTAGTAGTGGTGGTTGTTCTTGTAATAGTAGTAGTAGTAGTGGCTGTTCTTCTATTAGTAATGGTTGTACTTGTAGTAATAGTAGTAGTTGTAGTGGTTGTTCTTGTAGTAGTAGTAGTGGTTGTTCTTGTAGTAGTAGTAGTAGTAGAAAAGCTTTTTCTTGTAGTAGTAGCAGTGGTTGTTCTTTTAATATTAGTAGTAGTAGTAGTGGTGGTTCTTGTTGTAGTAGTAGTGGTTGTTCTTGTAATAGTAGTAGTAGTAGTAGTGGTTGTTCTTGTGGTAGTATTGGTGTACTTGTAGTAGTAGTAGTAGTAGTAGTTGTAGTGGTTGTTCTTGTAGAAGTAGTAGTAGTAGAAGTGGTTGTTCTTGTAGTAGTATTGGTGTACTTGTAGTAGTAGTAATTGTAGTTGTAGTGGTTGTTCTTCTAGTAGTAGTAGTGGTTGTTCTTTTAATATTAGAAGTAGTAGTAGTGGTGGTTCTTGTTGTAGTAGTAGTGGTTGTTATTGTAGTAGTAGTAGTGGTTGTTCTTGTAATAGTAGTAGTAGTACTAGTGGTTGTTCTTGTAGTAGTAGTGGTTGCACTTGTAGTAGTAGTAGTAGTTGTAGTGGTTGTTCTTGTAGTAGTAGTAGTTGTTCTTGTAATAGTAGTAGTAGTAGTAGTGGTTGTTCTTGTAGTAGTATTGGTGTATTTGTAGTAGTAGTAGTAGTAGTTGTAGTGGTTGTTCTTGTATTAGTAGTAGTAGTAGTAGAAGTGGCTGTTCTTGTAGTAGTAGTAGTGGTTGTTCTTGTAATATTAGTAGTAGTACTGGTGGTTCTTGTTGTTGTAGTAGTGGTTGTTCTTGTAGTAGTAGTAGTGGTTGTTCTTGTAATAGTTCTAGTAGTAGTAGTAGTGGTTGCTCTAGTAGTAGTATAGGTGTACTTGTAGTAGTAGTAGTAGTTGTAGTGGTTGTTCTTGTATTAGTAGTAGTAGTAGAAGTGATTGTTCTTGTAGTAGTAGTAGTGGTTGTTCTTGTTATATTAGTAGTAGTACTCGTGGTTCTTGTTGTACTAGTAGTGGTTGTTATTGATTAGTAGTAGTGGTTGTCCTTGTAGTAGTAGTAGTAGTAGTAGTAGTGGTTGTTCATGTAGTAGTAGTAGTGGTTGTTCTTGTAGTAGTAGTAGTAGTTGTAGAAGTTGTTGTTCTTGTAGTAGTAGTAGTGGTTGTTCTTGTAATATTAGTATTAGTAGTAGTAGTAGTGGTGGTTCTTGTTGTAGTAGTAGTGGTTGTTCTTGTAGTAGTAGTAGTGGTTTTTCTTGTAATAGTAGTAGTAGTAGTGGTTGTTCTTGTGGTAGTATTGGTGTACTTGTAGTAGTAGTAGTAGTAGTAGTGGTTGTTCTTGTAGTAGTAGTACTAGTAAAAGTGGTTGTTCTTGTACTTGTAGTAGTGCTTGTTTTTGTAATAGTAGTAGCAATAGTAGTTGTTGTTCTTGTTGTAGTAGTAGTGGTTGTACTTGTAGTAGTAGTAGTAGTAGTAGTAGTAGTAGTAGTAGTAGTAGTAGTAGTGGTGGTGGTTGTTCTTGTAGTAGTAGTAGTAGTAGTAGTAGTAGTAATAGTAGTGGTTGTACTTGTAGTAGTAGTAGTGGTTGTTCCTGTAATATTAGTAGTAGTACTGGTGGTTCTTGTTGTAGTAGTAGTGGTTGTTCTTGAAGAAGTAGTAGTGGTTGTTCTTGTAATAGTAGTAGTAGTAGTAGTGGTTGTTCTTGTATTAGTAGTGGTTGTACTTGTAGTAGTAGTAGTTGTTGTAGTGGTTGTTCTTGTAGTAGTAGTAGTGGTTGTTCTTGTAATACTTGTATACTACTAGTAGTAGTGTTTTATCTTGTAATAGTAGTAGTAGCAGTAGTGGTTGTTCTTGTAGTAGTAGTAGTAGTAGAGGTTGTTTTTGTAGTAGTAGTAGTGGTTGTTCTTGTAATAGTATTAGTAGTAGTAGTGTTTGTTCTTGTAGTAGTAGTAGTGGTAGTTGTAGTGGTTGTTCTTGTAGTAGTAGAAGTGGTTGTTTTTGTAGTAGTAGTAGTAGCAGTGATTGTTCTTGAAGTATTAGTAGTGGTTGTTCTTGTAGTAGTAGTAGTAGTAGTAGTGTTTGTTCTTGTAGTAGTAGTAGTGGTAGTTGTAGTGGTTGTTCTTGTAGTAGTAGTAGTGGTTGTTTTTGTAGTAGTAGTAGTAGTAGAAGTGGTTGTTCTTGTAGTAGTATTGGTGTACTTGTAGTAGTAGTAGTGGTAGTTGTAGTGGTTGTTCTTGTAGTAGTAGTGGTGTTTCTTCTTGTAGTAGTAGTAGTAGTAGTAGTAGTAGTAGTAGTAGTAGTAGTAGTAGTAGTTGTGGTTATTCTTGTAGTAGTAGTAGTAGTGGTGGTGGTTGTTCTTGTAGTAGTAGTAGTGGTTGTTCTTGTAATAGTATTAGTAGTAGTAGTGTTTGTTCTTGTAGTAGTAGTAGTGGTAGTTGTAGTGTTTTTTCTTGTAGTAGTAGTAGTGGTTGTTCTTGTAGTAGTAGTAGTAGTGTTTGTTCTTGTAGTAGTAGTGGAAGTTGTAGTGGTTGTTCTTGTAGTAGTAGTAGTGCTTGTTTTTGTAGTAGTAGTAGTAGTAGTGGTTGTTCTTGTAGTAGTAGTAGTGGTTGTTCTTATAATAGTAGTAGTAGTAGTAGTAGTAGTAGTAGTAGTAGTAGTAGTAGTTGTTCTTGTAGTAGTAGCAGTGGTTGTTCTTTTAATATTAGAAGTAGTAGTAGTGGTGGTTCTTGTTGTAGTAGTAGTGGTTGTTATTGTAGTAGTAGTGGTTGTTCTTGTAATAGTAGTAGCAGTAGTAGTGGTGGTTCTTGTAGTAGTAGTGGTTGCACTTGTAGTAGTAGTAGTAGTTGTAATGTTTGTTCTTGTAGTAGTAGTAGTAGTAGAAGTGATTGTTCTTGTAGTAGTAGTAGTGGTTGTTCTTGTAATATTAGAAGTAGTACTGGTTGTTCTTGTAGTAGTAGTAGTAGTAGTAGTAGTGGTTGTTCTAGTAGTAGTATTGGTGTACTTGTAATAGTAGTAGTAGTAGAAGTAGTAGTACTGTTTGTTCTTGTAGTAGTAGTAGTAGTAGTAGAAGTGGTTGTTCTTGTACTAGTAGTAGTGGTTGTTCTTGTAATATTAGTAGTAGTACCGGTGGTTCTTTTTGTAGTAGTAGTGGTTGTTATTGTAGTAGTAGTAGTGGTTGTTCTTGTTGTAGTAGTAGTGGTTGTTCTTGTAGTAGTAGTGGTGGTTGTTCTTGTAATAGTAGTAGTAGTAGTAGTAGTGGTTGTTCTTCTATTAGTAATGGTTGTACTTGTAGTAATAGTAGTAATTGTAGTGGTTGTTCTTGTGGTAGTAGTAGTGGTTGTTCTTGTAGTAGTAGTAGTAGTAGAAAAGCTTTTTCTTGTAGTAGTAGCAGTGGTTGTTCTTTTAATATTAGTAGTAGTAGTAGTGGTGGTTCTTGTTGTAGTAGTAGTGGTTGTTCTTGTAATAGTAGTAGTAGTAGTGGTTGTTCTTGTGGTAGTATTGGTGTACTTGTAGTAGTAGTAGTAGTAGTAGTTGTAGTGGTTGTTCTTGTAGAAATAGTAGTAGTAGAAGTGGTTGTTCTTGTAGTAGTATTGGTGTACTTGTAGTAGTAGTAATTGTAGTTGTAGTGGTTGTTCTTCTAGTAGTAGTAGTGGTTGTTCTTTTAATATTAGAAGTAGTAGTAGTGGTGGTTCTTGTAGTAGTAGTAGTGGTTGTACTTGTAATAGTAGTAGTAGTATTAGAAGTGGTTGTTCTTGTTGTAGTAGTAGTGGTTGTTCTTGTAGTAGTAGTGGTGGTTGTTCTTGTAATAGTAGTAGTAGTAGTGGTTGTTCTTCTATTAGTAATGGTTGTACTTGTAGTAATAGTAGTAGTTGTAGTGGTTGTTCTTGTAGTAGTAGTAGTGGTTGTTCTTGTAGTAGTAGTAGTAGTAGAAAAGCTTTTTCTTGTAGTAGTAGCAGTGGTTGTTCTTTTAATATTAGTAGTAGTAGTAGTGGTGGTTCTTGTTGTAGTAGTAGTGGTTGTTCTTGTAATAGTAGTAGTAGTAGTAGTAGTGGTTGTTCTTGTGGTAGTATTGGTGTACTTGTAGTAGTAGTAGTAGTAGTTGTAGTGGTTGTTCTTGTAGAAGTAGTAGTAGTAGAAGTGGTTGTTCTTGTAGTAGTATTGGTGTACTTGTAGTAGTAGTAATTGTAGTTGTAGTGGTTGTTCTTCTAGTAGTAGTAGTGGTTGTTCTTTTAATATTAGAAGTAGTAGTAGTGGTGGTTCTTGTTGTAGTAGTAGTGGTTGTTATTGTAGTAGTAGTAGTGGTTGTTCTTGTAATAGTAGTAGTAGTACTAGTGGTTGTTCTTGTAGTAGTAGTGGTTGCACTTGTAGTAGTAGTAGTAGTTGTAGTGGTTGTTCTTGAAGTTGTAGTAGTAGTAGTAGTGGTTGTTCTTGTAGTAGTAGTAGTTGTTCTTGTAATAGTAGTAGTAGTAGTAGTGGTTGTTCTTGTAGTAGTATTGGTGTATTTGTAGTAGTAGTAGTAGTAGTTGTAGTGGTTGTTCTTGTATTAGTAGTAGTAGTAGTAGTAGAAGTGGCTGTTCTTGTAGTAGTAGTAGTGGTTGTTCTTGTAATATTAGTAGTAGTACTGGTGGTTCTTGTTGTTGTAGTAGTGGTTGTTCTTGTAGTAGTAGTAGTGGTTGTTCTTGTAATAGTAGTAGTAGTAGTAGTAGTAGTAGTAGTGGTTGCTCTAGTAGTAGTATAGGTGTACTTGTAGTAGTAGTAGTAGTTGTAGTGGTTGTTCTTGTATTAGTAGTAGTAGTAGAAGTGATTGTTCTTGTAGTAGTAGTAGTGGTTGTTCTTGTTATATTAGTAGTAGTACTCGTGGTTCTTGTTGTACTAGTAGTGGTTGTTATTGATTAGTAGTAGTGGTTGTCCTTGTAGTAGTAGTAGTAGTAGTAGTAGTAGTGGTTGTTCATGTAGTAGTAGTAGTGGTTGTTCTTGTAGTAGTAGTAGTAGTTGTAGAAGTTGTTGTTCTTGTAGTAGTAGTAGTGGTTGTTCTTGTAATATTAGTATTAGTAGTAGTAGTAGTGGTGGTTCTTGTTGTAGTAGTAGTGGTTGTTCTTGTAGTAGTAGTAGTGGTTTTTCTTGTAATAGTAGTAGTAGTACTGGTTGTTCTTGTGGTAGTATGGGTGTACTTGTAGTAGTAGTAGTAGTAGTAGTGGTTGTTCTTGTAGTAGTAGTACTTGTAGAAGTGGTTGTTCTTGTAGTTGTAGTAGTGCTTGTTTTTGTAATAGTAGTAGCAATAGTAGTTGTTGTTCTTGTTGTAGTAGTAGTGGTTGTACTTGTAGTAGTAGTAGTAGTAGTAGTAGTAGTAGTAGTGGTGGTGGTTGTTCTTGTAGTAGTAGTAGTAGTAGTAGTAGTAATAGTAGTGGTTGTACTTGTAGTAGTAGTAGTGGTTGTTCCTGTAATATTAGTAGTAGTACTGGTGGTTCTTGTTGTAGTAGTAGTGGTTGTTCTTGAAGAAGTAGTAGTGGTTGTTCTTGTAATAGTAGTAGTAGTAGTAGTGGTTGTTCTTGTATTAGTAGTGGTTGTACTTGTAGTAGTAGTAGTTGTTGTAGTGGTTGTTCTTGTAGTAGTAGTAGTGGTTGTTCTTGTAATACTTGTATACTACTAGTAGTAGTGTTTTATCTTGTAATAGTAGTAGTAGCAGTAGTGGTTGTTCTTGTAGTAGTAGTAGTAGTAGAGGTTGTTTTTGTAGTAGTAGTAGTGGTTGTTCTTGTAATAGTATTAGTAGTAGTAGTGTTTGTTCTTGTAGTAGTAGTAGTGGTAGTTGTAGTGGTTGTTCTTGTAGTAGTAGAAGTGGTTGTTTTTGTAGTAGTAGTAGTAGCAGTGATTGTTCTTGAAGTATTAGTAGTGGTTGTTCTTGTAGTAGTAGTAGTAGTAGTGTTTGTTCTTGTAGTAGTAGTAGTGGTAGTTGTAGTGGTTGTTCTTGTAGTAGTAGTAGTGGTTGTTTTTGTAGTAGTAGTAGTAGTAGAAGTGGTTGTTCTTGTAGTAGTATTGGTGTACTTGTAGTAGTAGTAGTGGTAGTTGTAGTTGTTGTTCTTGTAGTAGTAGTGGTGTTTCTTCTTGTAGTAGTAGTAGTAGTAGTAGTAGTAGTAGTAGTAGTAGTTGTGGTTATTCTTGTAGTAGTAGTAGTAGTGGTGGTGGTTGTTCTTGTAGTAGTAGTAGTGGTTGTTCTTGTAATAGTATTAGTAGTAGTAGTGTTTGTTCTTGTAGTAGTAGTAGTGGTAGTTGTAGTGGTTTTTCTTGTAGTAGTAGTAGTGGTTGTTCTTGTAGTAGTAGTAGTAGTAGTAGTGTTTGTTCTTGTAGTAGTAGTGGAAGTTGTAGTGGTTGTTCTTGTAGTAGTAGTAGTGCTTGTTTTTGTAGTAGTAGTAGTAGTAGTGGTTGTTCTTGTAGTAGTAGTAGTGGTTGTTCTTATAATAGTAGTAGTAGTAGTAGTAGTAGTAGTAGTAGTAGTGGTTGTTCTTGTAGTAGTAGCAGTGGTTGTTCTTTTAATATTAGAAGTAGTAGTAGTGGTGGTTCTTGTTGTAGTAGTAGTGGTTGTTATTGTAGTAGTAGTAGTGGTTGTTCTTGTAATAGTAGTAGCAGTAGTAGTGGTGGTTCTTGTAGTAGTAGTGGTTGGACTTGTAGTAGTAGTAGTAGTTGTAATGTTTGTTCTTGTAGTAGTAGTAGTAGTAGAAGTGATTGTTCTTGTAGTAGTAGTAGTGGTTGTTCTTGTAATATTAGAAGTAGTACTGGTTGTTCTTGTAGTAGTAGTAGTAGTAGTAGTGGTTGTTCTAGTAGTAGTATTGGTGTACTTGTAATAGTAGTAGTAGTAGAAGTAGTAGTACTGTTTGTTCTTGTAGTAGTAGTAGTAGTAGTAGAAGTGGTTGTTCTTGTAGTAGTAGTAGTGGTTGTTCTTGTAATATTAGTAGTAGTACCGGTGGTTCTTTTTGTAGTAGTAGTGGTTGTTATTGTAGTAGTAGTAGTGGTTGTTCTTGTTGTAGTAGTAGTGGTTGTTCTTGTAGTAGTAGTGGTGGTTGTTCTTGTAATAGTAGTAGTAGTAGTAGTAGTGGTTGTTCTTCTATTAGTAATGGTTGTACTTGTAGTAATAGTAGTAGTTGTAGTGGTTGTTCTTGTGGTAGTAGTAGTGGTTGTTCTTGTAGTAGTAGTAGTAGTAGAAAAGCTTTTTCTTGTAGTAGTAGCAGTGGTTGTTCTTTTAATATTAGTAGTAGTAGTAGTGGTGGTTCTTGTTGTAGTAGTAGTGGTTGTTCTTGTAATAGTAGTAGTAGTAGTAGTGGTTGTTCTTGTGGTAGTATTGGTGTACTTGTAGTAGTAGTAGTAGTAGTAGTTGTAGTGGTTGTTCTTGTAGAAATAGTAGTAGTAGAAGTGGTTGTTCTTGTAGTAGTATTGGTGTACTTGTAGTAGTAGTAATTGTAGTTGTAGTGGTTGTTCTTCTAGTAGTAGTAGTGGTTGTTCTTTTAATATTAGAAGTAGTAGTAGTGGTGGTTCTTGTAGTAGTAGTAGTGGTTGTACTTGTAATAGTAGTAGTAGTATTAGAAGTGGTTGTTCTTGTTGTAGTAGTAGTGGTTGTTCTTGTAGTAGTAGTGGTGGTTGTTCTTGTAATAGTAGTAGTAGTAGTGGTTGTTCTTCTATTAGTAATGGTTGTACTTGTAGTAATAGTAGTAGTTGTAGTGGTTGTTCTTGTAGTAGTAGTAGTGGTTGTTCTTGTAGTAGTAGTAGTAGTAGAAAAGCTTTTTCTTGTAGTAGTAGCAGTGGTTGTTCTTTTAATATTAGTAGTAGTAGTAGTGGTGGTTCTTGTTGTAGTAGTAGTGGTTGTTCTTGTAATAGTAGTAGTAGTAGTAGTGGTTGTTCTTGTGGTAGTATTGGTGTACTTGTAGTAGTAGTAGTAGTAGTAGTTGTAGTGGTTGTTCTTGTAGAAGTTGTAGTAGTAGAAGTGGTTGTTCTTGTAGTAGTATTGGTGTACTTGTAGTAGTAGTAATTGTAGTTGTAGTGGTTGTTCTTCTAGTAGTAGTAGTGGTTGTTCTTTTAATATTAGAAGTAGTAGTAGTGGTGGTTCTTGTAGTAGTAGTGGTTGTTATTGTAGTAGTAGTAGTGGTTGTTCTTGTAATAGTAGTAGTAGTACTAGTGGTTGTTCTTGTAGTAGTAGTGGTTGCACTTGTAGTAGTAGTAGTAGTTGTAGTGGTTGTTCTTGAAGTTGTAGTAGTAGTAGTAGTGGTTGTTCTTGTAGTAGTAGTAGTTGTTCTTGTAATAGTAGTAGTAGTAGTAGTGGTTGTTCTTGTAGTAGTATTGGTGTATTTGTAGTAGTAGTAGTAGTAGTTGTAGTGGTTGTTCTTGTATTAGTAGTAGTAGTAGTAGAAGTGGCTGTTCTTGTAGTAGTAGTAGTGGTTGTTCTTGTAATATTAGTAGTAGTACTGGTGGTTCTTGTTGTTGTAGTAGTGGTTGTTCTTGTAGTAGTAGTAGTGGTTGTTCTTGTAATAGTAGTAGTAGTAGTAGTAGTAGTAGTGGTTGCTCTAGTAGTAGTATAGGTGAACTTGTAGTAGTAGTAGTAGTTGTAGTGGTTGTTCTTGTATTAGTAGTAGTAGTAGAAGTGATTGTTCTTGTAGTAGTAGTAGTGGTTGTTCTTGTTATATTAGTAGTAGTACTCGTGGTTCTTGTTGTACTAGTAGTGGTTGTTATTGATTAGTAGTAGTGGTTGTCCTTGTAGTAGTAGTAGTAGTAGTAGTAGTGGTTGTTCATGTAGTAGTAGTAGTGGTTGTTCTTGTAGTAGTAGTAGTAGTTGTAGAAGTTGTTGTTCTTGTAGTAGTAGTAGTGGTTGTTCTTGTAATATTAGTATTAGTAGTAGTAGTAGTGGTGGTTCTTGTTGTAGTAGTAGTGGTTGTTTTTGTAGTAGTAGTAGTGGTTTTTCTTGTAATAGTAGTAGAAGTACTGGTTGTTCTTGTGGTAGTATGGGTGTACTTGTAGTAGTAGTAGTAGTAGTAGTGGTTGTTCTTGTAGTAGTAGTACTTGTAGAAGTGGTTGTTCTTGTAGTTGTAGTAGTGCTTGTTTTTGTAATAGTAGTAGCAATAGTAGTTGTTGTTCTTGTTGTAGTAGTAGTGGTTGTACTTGTAGTAGTAGTAGTAGTAGTAGTAGTAGTAGTGGTGGTTGTTGTTCTTGTAGTAGTAGTAGTAGTAGTAGTAGTAGTAATAGTAGTGGTTGTACTTGTAGTAGTAGTAGTGGTTGTTCCTGTAATATTAGTAGTAGTACTGGTGGTTCTTGTTGTAGTAGTAGTGGTTGTTCTTGAAGAAGTAGTAGTGGTTGTTCTTGTAATAGTAGTAGTAGTAGTAGTGGTTGTTCTTGTATTAGTAGTGGTTGTACTTGTAGTAGTAGTAGTTGTTGTAGTGGTTGTTCTTGTAGTAGTAGTAGTGGTTGTTCTTGTAATACTTGTATACTACTAGTAGTAGTGTTTTATCTTGTAATAGTAGTAGTAGCAGTAGTGGTTGTTCTTGTAGTAGTAGTAGTAGTAGAGGTTGTTTTTGTAGTAGTAGTAGTGGTTGTTCTTGTAATAGTATTAGTAGTAGTAGTGTTTGTTCTTGTAGTAGTAGTAGTGGTAGTTGTAGTGGTTGTTCTTGTAGTAGTAGAAGTGGTTGTTTTTGTAGTAGTAGTAGTAGCAGTGATTGTTCTTGAAGTATTAGTAGTGGTTGTTCTTGTAGTAGTAGTAGTAGTAGTGTTTGTTCTTGTAGTAGTAGTAGTGGTAGTTGTAGTGGTTGTTCTTGTAGTAGTAGTAGTGGTTGTTTTTGTAGTAGTAGTAGTAGTAGTAGAAGTGGTTGTTCTTGTAGTAGTATTGGTGTACTTGTAGTAGTAGTAGTGGTAGTTGTAGTGGTTGTTCTTGTAGTAGTAGTGGTGTTTCTTGTAGTAGTAGTAGTAGTAGTAGTAGTAGTAGTAGTAGTTGTGGTTATTCTTGTAGTAGTAGTAGTAGTGGTGGTGGTTGTTCTTGTAGTAGTAGTAGTGGTTGTTCTTGTAATAGTATTAGTAGTAGTAGTGTTTGTTCTTGTAGTAGTAGTTGTGGTAGTTGTAGTGGTTTTTCTTGTAGTAGTAGTAGTGGTTGTTCTTGTAGTAGTAGTAGTAGTAGTGTTTGTTCTTGTAGTAGTAGTGGAAGTTGTAGTGGTTGTTCTTGTAGTAGTAGTAGTGCTTGTTTTTGTAGTAGTAGTAGTAGTAGTGGTTGTTCTTGTAGTAGTAGTAGTGGTTGTTCTTATAATAGTAGTAGTAGTAGTAGTAGTAGTAGTAGTAGTAGTGGTTGTTCTTGTAGTAGTAGCAGTGGTTGTTCTTTTAATATTAGAAGTAGTAGTAGTGGTGGTTCTTGTTGTAGTAGTAGTGGTTGTTATTGTAGTAGTAGTAGTGGTTGTTCTTGTAATAGTAGTAGCAGTAGTAGTGGTGGTTCTTGTAGTAGTAGTGGTTGGACTTGTAGTAGTAGTAGTAGTTGTAATGTTTGTTCTTGTAGTAGTAGTAGTAGTAGAAGTGATTGTTCTTGTAGTAGTAGTAGTGGTTGTTCTTGTAATATTAGAAGTAGTACTGGTTGTTCTTGTAGTAGTAGTAGTAGTAGTAGTGGTTGTTCTAGTAGTAGTATTGGTGTACTTGTAATAGTAGTAGTAGTAGAAGTAGTAGTACTGTTTGTTCTTGTAGTAGTAGTAGTAGTAGAAGTGGTTGTTCTTGTAGTAGTAGTAGTGGTTGTTCTTGTAATATTAGTAGTAGTACCGGTGGTTCTTTTTGTAGTAGTAGTGGTTGTTATTGTAGTAGTAGTAGTGGTTGTTCTTGTTGTAGTAGTAGTGGTTGTTCTTGTAGTAGTAGTGGTGGTTGTTCTTGTAATAGTAGTAGTAGTAGTAGTAGTGGTTGTTCTTCTATTAGTAATGGTTGTACTTGTAGTAATAGTAGTAGTTGTAGTGGTTGTTCTTGTGGTAGTAGTAGTGGTTGTTCTTGTAGTAGTAGTAGTAGTAGAAAAGCTTTTTCTTGTAGTAGTAGCAGTGGTTGTTCTTTTAATATTAGTAGTAGTAGTAGTGGTGGTTCTTGTTGTAGTAGTAGTGGTTGTTCTTGTAATAGTAGTAGTAGTAGTAGTGGTTGTTCTTGTGGTAGTATTGGTGTACTTGTAGTAGTAGTAGTAGTAGTAGTTGTAGTGGTTGTTCTTGTAGAAATAGTAGTAGTAGAAGTGGTTGTTCTTGTAGTAGTATTGGTGTACTTGTAGTAGTAGTAATTGTAGTTGTAGTGGTTGTTCTTCTAGTAGTAGTAGTGGTTGTTCTTTTAATATTAGAAGTAGTAGTAGTGGTGGTTCTTGTAGTAGTAGTAGTGGTTGTACTTGTAATAGTAGTAGTAGTATTAGAAGTGGTTGTTCTTGTTGTAGTAGTAGTGGTTGTTCTTGTAGTAGTAGTGGTGGTTGTTCTTGTAATAGTAGTAGTAGTAGTGGTTGTTCTTCTATTAGTAATGGTTGTACTTGTAGTAATAGTAGTAGTTGTAGTGGTTGTTCTTGTAGTAGTAGTAGTGGTTGTTCTTGTAGTAGTAGTAGTAGTAGAAAAGCTTTTTCTTGTAGTAGTAGCAGTGGTTGTTCTTTTAATATTAGTAGTAGTAGTAGTGGTGGTTCTTGTTGTAGTAGTAGTGGTTGTTCTTGTAATAGTAGTAGTAGTAGTAGTGGTTGTTCTTGTGGTAGTATTGGTGTACTTGTAGTAGTAGTAGTAGTAGTTGTAGTGGTTGTTCTTGTAGAAGTAGTAGTAGTAGAAGTGGTTGTTCTTGTAGTAGTATTGGTGTACTTGTAGTAGTAGTAATTGTAGTTGTAGTGGTTGTTCTTCTAGTAGTAGTAGTGGTTGTTCTTTTAATATTAGAAGTAGTAGTAGTGGTGGTTCTTGTTGTAGTAGTAGTGGTTGTTATTGTAGTAGTAGTAGTGGTTGTTCTTGTAATAGTAGTAGTAGTACTAGTGGTTGTTCTTGTAGTAGTAGTGGTTGCACTTGTAGTAGTAGTAGTAGTTGTAGTGGTTGTTCTTGAAGTTGTAGTAGTAGTAGTAGTGGTTGTTCTTGTAGTAGTAGTAGTTGTTCTTGTAATAGTAGTAGTAGTAGTAGTGGTTGTTCTTGTAGTAGTATTGGTGTATTTGTAGTAGTAGTAGTAGTAGTTGTAGTGGTTGTTCTTGTATTAGTAGTAGTAGTAGTAGAAGTGGCTGTTCTTGTAGTAGTAGTAGTGGTTGTTCTTGTAATATTAGTAGTAGTACTGGTGGTTCTTGTTGTTGTAGTAGTGGTTGTTCTTGTAGTAGTAGTAGTGGTTGTTCTTGTAATAGTTCTAGTAGTAGTAGTAGTGGTTGCTCTAGTAGTAGTATAGGTGTACTTGTAGTAGTAGTAGTAGTTGTAGTGGTTGTTCTTGTATTAGTAGTAGTAGTAGAAGTGATTGTTCTTGTAGTAGTAGTAGTGGTTGTTCTTGTTATATTAGTAGTAGTACTCGTGGTTCTTGTTGTACTAGTAGTGGTTGTTATTGATTAGTAGTAGTGGTTGTCCTTGTAGTAGTAGTAGTAGTAGTAGTAGTAGTAGTAGTGGTTGTTCATGTAGTAGTAGTAGTGGTTGTTCTTGTAGTAGTAGTAGTAGTTGTAGAAGTTGTTGTTCTTGTAGTAGTAGTAGTGGTTGTTCTTGTAATATTAGTATTAGTAGTAGTAGTAGTGGTGGTTATTGTTGTAGTAGTAGTGGTTGTTCTTGTAGTAGTAGTAGTGGTTTTTCTTGTAATAGTAGTAGTAGTAGTGGTTGTTCTTGTGGTAGTATTGGTGTACTTGTAGTAGTAGTAGTAGTAGTAGTAGTGGTTGTTCTTGTAGTAGTAGTACTAGTAGATGTGGTTGTTCTTGTAGTTGTAGTAGTGCTTGTTTTTGTAATAGTAGTAGCAATAGTAGTTGTTGTTCTTGTTGAAGTAGTAGTGGTTGTACTTGTAGTAGTAGTAGTAGTAGTAGTAGTAGTAGTAGTAGTAGTAGTAGTAGTAGTGGTGGTTGTTCTTGTAGTAGTAGTAGTAGTAGTAATAGTAGTGGTTGTACTTGTAGTAGTAGTAGTGGTTGTTCCTGTAATATTAGTAGTAGTACTGGTGGTTCTTGTTGTAGTAGTAGTGGTTGTTCTTGAAGAAGTAGTAGTGGTTGTTCTTGTAATAGTAGTAGTAGTAGTAGTGGTTGTTCTTGTATTAGTAGTGGTTGTACTTGTAGTAGTAGTAGTTGTTGTAGTGGTTGTTCTTGTAGTAGTAGTAGTGGTTGTTCTTGTAATACTTGTATACTACTAATAGTAGTGTTTTATCTTGTAATAGTAGTAGTAGCAGTAGTGGTTGTTCTTGTAGTAGTAGTAGTAGTAGAGGTTGTTTTTGTAGTAGTAGTAGTGGTTGTTCTTGTAATAGTATTAGTAGTAGTAGTGTTTGTTCTTGTAGTAGTAGTAGTGGTAGTTGTAGTGGTTGTTCTTGTAGTAGTAGAAGTGGTTGTTTTTGTAGTAGTAGTAGTAGCAGTGATTGTTCTTGAAGTATTAGTAGTGGTTGTTCTTGTAGTAGTAGTAGTAGTAGTGTTTGTTCTTGTAGTAGTAGTAGTGGTAGTTGTAGTGGTTGTTCTTGTAGTAGTAGTAGTGGTTGTTTTTGTAGTAGTAGTAGTAGTAGAAGTGGTTGTTCTTGTAGTAGTATTGGTGTACTTGTAGTAGTAGTAGTGGTAGTTGTAGTGGTTGTTCTTGTAGTAGTAGTGGTGTTTCTTCTTGTAGTAGTAGTAGTAGTAGTAGTAGTAGTAGTAGTAGTAGTAGTAGTTGTGGTTATTCTTGTAGTAGTAGTAGTAGTGGTGGTGGTTGTTCTTGTAGTAGTAGTAGTGGTTGTTCTTGTAATAGTATTAGTAGTAGTAGTGTTTGTTCTTGTAGTAGTAGTAGTGGTAGTTGTAGTGGTTTTTCTTGTAGTAGTAGTAGTGGTTGTTCTTGTAGTAGTAGTAGTAGTAGTAGTGTTTGTTCTTGTAGTAGTAGTGGAAGTTGTAGTGGTTGTTCTTGTAGTAGTAGTAGTGCTTGTTTTTGTAGTAGTAGTAGTAGTAGTGGTTGTTCTTGTAGTAGTAGTAGTGGTTGTTCTTATAATAGTAGTAGTAGTAGTAGTAGTAGTAGTAGTAGTAGTAGTGGTTGTTCTTGTAGTAGTAGCAGTGGTTGTTCTTTTAATATTAGAAGTAGTAGTAGTGGTGGTTCTTGTTGTAGTAGTAGTGGTTGTTATTGTAGTAGTAGTAGTGGTTGTTCTTGTAATAGTAGTAGCAGTAGTAGTGGTGGTTCTTGTAGTAGTAGTGGTTGGACTTGTAGTAGTAGTAGTAGTTGTAATGTTTGTTCTTGTAGTAGTAGTAGTAGTAGAAGTGATTGTTCTTGTAGTAGTAGTAGTGGTTGTTCTTGTAATATTAGAAGTAGTACTGGTTGTTCTTGTAGTAGTAGTAGTAGTAGTAGTGGTTGTTCTAGTAGTAGTATTGGTGTACTTGTAATAGTAGTAGTAGTAGAAGTAGTAGTACTGTTTGTTCTTGTAGTAGTAGTAGTAGTAGAAGTGGTTGTTCTTGTAGTAGTAGTAGTGGTTGTTCTTGTAATATTAGTAGTAGTACCGGTGGTTCTTTTTGTAGTAGTAGTGGTTGTTATTGTAGTAGTAGTAGTGGTTGTTCTTGTTGTAGTAGTAGTGGTTGTTCTTGTAGTAGTAGTGGTGGTTGTTCTTGTAATAGTAGTAGTAGTAGTAGTAGTGGTTGTTCTTCTATTAGTAATGGTTGTACTTGTAGTAATAGTAGTAGTTGTAGTGGTTGTTCTTGTGGTAGTAGTAGTGGTTGTTCTTGTAGTAGTAGTAGTAGTAGAAAAGCTTTTTCTTGTAGTAGTAGCAGTGGTTGTTCTTTTAATATTAGTAGTAGTAGTAGTGGTGGTTCTTGTTGTAGTAGTAGTGGTTGTTCTTGTAATAGTAGTAGTAGTAGTAGTGGTTGTTCTTGTGGTAGTATTGGTGTACTTGTAGTAGTAGTAGTAGTAGTAGTTGTAGTGGTTGTTCTTGTAGAAATAGTAGTAGTAGAAGTGGTTGTTCTTGTAGTAGTATTGGTGTACTTGTAGTAGTAGTAATTGTAGTTGTAGTGGTTGTTCTTCTAGTAGTAGTAGTGGTTGTTCTTTTAATATTAGAAGTAGTAGTAGTGGTGGTTCTTGTAGTAGTAGTAGTGGTTGTACTTGTAATAGTAGTAGTAGTATTAGAAGTGGTTGTTCTTGTTGTAGTAGTAGTGGTTGTTCTTGTAGTAGTAGTGGTGGTTGTTCTTGTAATAGTAGTAGTAGTAGTGGTTGTTCTTCTATTAGTAATGGTTGTACTTGTAGTAATAGTAGTAGTTGTAGTGGTTGTTCTTGTAGTAGTAGTAGTGGTTGTTCTTGTAGTAGTAGTAGTAGTAGAAAAGCTTTTTCTTGTAGTAGTAGCAGTGGTTGTTCTTTTAATATTAGTAGTAGTAGTAGTGGTGGTTCTTGTTGTAGTAGTAGTGGTTGTTCTTGTAATAGTAGTAGTAGTAGTAGTGGTTGTTCTTGTGGTAGTATTGGTGTACTTGTAGTAGTAGTAGTAGTAGTAGTTGTAGTGGTTGTTCTTGTAGAAGTAGTAGTAGTAGAAGTGGTTGTTCTTGTAGTAGTATTGGTGTACTTGTAGTAGTAGTAATTGTAGTTGTAGTGGTTGTTCTTCTAGTAGTAGTAGTGGTTGTTCTTTTAATATTAGAAGTAGTAGTAGTGGTGGTTCTTGTAGTAGTAGTGGTTGTTATTGTAGTAGTAGTAGTGGTTGTTCTTGTAATAGTAGTAGTAGTACTAGTGGTTGTTCTTGTAGTAGTAGTGGTTGCACTTGTAGTAGTAGTAGTAGTTGTAGTGGTTGTTCTTGAAGTTGTAGTAGTAGTAGTAGTGGTTGTTCTTGTAGTAGTAGTAGTTGTTCTTGTAATAGTAGTAGTAGTAGTAGTGGTTGTTCTTGTAGTAGTATTGGTGTATTTGTAGTAGTAGTAGTAGTAGTTGTAGTGGTTGTTCTTGTATTAGTAGTAGTAGTAGTAGAAGTGGCTGTTCTTGTAGTAGTAGTAGTGGTTGTTCTTGTAATATTAGTAGTAGTACTGGTGGTTCTTGTTGTTGTAGTAGTGGTTGTTCTTGTAGTAGTAGTAGTGGTTGTTCTTGTAATAGTTCTAGTAGTAGTAGTAGTGGTTGCTCTAGTAGTAGTATAGGTGTACTTGTAGTAGTAGTAGTAGTTGTAGTGGTTGTTCTTGTATTAGTAGTAGTAGTAGAAGTGATTGTTCTTGTAGTAGTAGTAGTGGTTGTTCTTGTTATATTAGTAGTAGTACTCGTGGTTCTTGTTGTACTAGTAGTGGTTGTTATTGATTAGTAGTAGTGGTTGTCCTTGTAGTAGTAGTAGTAGTAGTAGTAGTAGTAGTGGTTGTTCATGTAGTAGTAGTAGTGGTTGTTCTTGTAGTAGTAGTAGTAGTTGTAGAAGTTGTTGTTCTTGTAGTAGTAGTAGTGGTTGTTCTTGTAATATTAGTATTAGTAGTAGTAGTAGTGGTGGTTCTTGTTGTAGTAGTAGTGGTTGTTCTTGTAGTAGTAGTAGTGGTTTTTCTTGTAATAGTAGTAG
The DNA here is from genome assembly GCF_030867095.1 of Alligator mississippiensis. Lineage (NCBI taxonomy): Eukaryota > Metazoa > Chordata > Crocodylia > Alligatoridae > Alligator > Alligator mississippiensis. The sequence continues at coordinate 22,910,641 of NC_081837.1, read as the reverse complement.
TAGTAGTGGTTGTTCTTGTGGTAGTATTGGTGTACTTGTAGTAGTAGTAGTAGTAGTAGTAGTGGTTGTTCTTGTAGTAGTAGTACTAGTAGATGTGGTTGTTCTTGTAGTTGTAGTAGTGCTTGTTTTTGTAATAGTAGTAGCAATAGTAGTTGTTGTTCTTGTTGTAGTAGTAGTGGTTGTACTTGTAGTAGTAGTAGTAGTAGTAGTAGTAGTAGTAGTAGTAGTGGTGGTTGTTCTTGTAGTAGTAGTAGTAGTAGTAGTAGTAATAGTAGTGGTTGTACTTGTAGTAGTAGTAGTGGTTGTTCCTGTAATATTAGTAGTAGTACTGGTGGTTCTTGTTGTAGTAGTAGTGGTTGTTCTTGAAGAAGTAGTAGTGGTTGTTCTTGTAATAGTAGTAGTAGTAGTAGTGGTTGTTCTTGTATTAGTAGTGGTTGTACTTGTAGTAGTAGTAGTTGTTGTAGTGGTTGTTCTTGTAGTAGTAGTAGTGGTTGTTCTTGTAATACTTGTATACTACTAATAGTAGTGTTTTATCTTGTAATAGTAGTAGTAGCAGTAGTGGTTGTTCTTGTAGTAGTAGTAGTAGTAGAGGTTGTTTTTGTAGTAGTAGTAGTGGTTGTTCTTGTAATAGTATTAGTAGTAGTAGTGTTTGTTCTTGTAGTAGTAGTAGTGGTAGTTGTAGTGGTTGTTCTTGTAGTAGTAGAAGTGGTTGTTTTTGTAGTAGTAGTAGTAGCAGTGATTGTTCTTGAAGTATTAGTAGTGGTTGTTCTTGTAGTAGTAGTAGTAGTAGTGTTTGTTCTTGTAGTAGTAGTAGTGGTAGTTGTAGTGGTTGTTCTTGTAGTAGTAGTAGTGGTTGTTTTTGTAGTAGTAGTAGTAGTAGAAGTGGTTGTTCTTGTAGTAGTATTGGTGTACTTGTAGTAGTAGTAGTGGTAGTTGTAGTGGTTGTTCTTGTAGTAGTAGTGGTGTTTCTTCTTGTAGTAGTAGTAGTAGTAGTAGTAGTAGTAGTAGTAGTAGTAGTTGTGGTTATTCTTGTAGTAGTAGTAGTAGTGGTGGTGGTTGTTCTTGTAGTAGTAGTAGTGGTTGTTCTTGTAATAGTATTAGTAGTAGTAGTGTTTGTTCTTGTAGTAGTAGTAGTGGTAGTTGTAGTGGTTTTTCTTGTAGTAGTAGTAGTGGTTGTTCTTGTAGTAGTAGTAGTAGTAGTAGTGTTTGTTCTTGTAGTAGTAGTGGAAGTTGTAGTGGTTGTTCTTGTAGTAGTAGTAGTGCTTGTTTTTGTAGTAGTAGTAGTAGTAGTGGTTGTTCTTGTAGTAGTAGTAGTGGTTGTTCTTATAATAGTAGTAGTAGTAGTAGTAGTAGTAGTAGTAGTAGTAGTGGTTGTTCTTGTAGTAGTAGCAGTGGTTGTTCTTTTAATATTAGAAGTAGTAGTAGTGGTGGTTCTTGTTGTAGTAGTAGTGGTTGTTATTGTAGTAGTAGTAGTGGTTGTTCTTGTAATAGTAGTAGCAGTAGTAGTGGTGGTTCTTGTAGTAGTAGTGGTTGGACTTGTAGTAGTAGTAGTAGTTGTAATGTTTGTTCTTGTAGTAGTAGTAGTAGTAGAAGTGATTGTTCTTGTAGTAGTAGTAGTGGTTGTTCTTGTAATATTAGAAGTAGTACTGGTTGTTCTTGTAGTAGTAGTAGTAATAGTAGTGGTTGTTCTAGTAGTAGTATTGGTGTACTTGTAATAGTAGTAGTAGTAGAAGTAGTAGTACTGTTTGTTCTTGTAGTAGTAGTAGTAGTAGAAGTGGTTGTTCTTGTAGTAGTAGTAGTGGTTGTTCTTGTAATATTAGTAGTAGTACCGGTGGTTCTTTTTGTAGTAGTAGTGGTTGTTATTGTAGTAGTAGTAGTGGTTGTTCTTGTTGTAGTAGTAGTGGTTGTTCTTGTAGTAGTAGTGGTGGTTGTTCTTGTAATAGTAGTAGTAGTAGTAGTAGTGGTTGTTCTTCTATTAGTAATGGTTGTACTTGTAGTAATAGTAGTAGTTGTAGTGGTTGTTCTTGTGGTAGTAGTAGTGGTTGTTCTTGTAGTAGTAGTAGTAGTAGAAAAGCTTTTTCTTGTAGTAGTAGCAGTGGTTGTTCTTTTAATATTAGTAGTAGTAGTAGTGGTGGTTCTTGTTGTAGTAGTAGTGGTTGTTCTTGTAATAGTAGTAGTAGTAGTAGTGGTTGTTCTTGTGGTAGTATTGGTGTACTTGTAGTAGTAGTAGTAGTAGTAGTTGTAGTGGTTGTTCTTGTAGAAATAGTAGTAGTAGAAGTGGTTGTTCTTGTAGTAGTATTGGTGTACTTGTAGTAGTAGTAATTGTAGTTGTAGTGGTTGTTCTTCTAGTAGTAGTAGTGGTTGTTCTTTTAATATTAGAAGTAGTAGTAGTGGTGGTTCTTGTAGTAGTAGTAGTGGTTGTACTTGTAATAGTAGTAGTAGTATTAGAAGTGGTTGTTCTTGTTGTAGTAGTAGTGGTTGTTCTTGTAGTAGTAGTGGTGGTTGTTCTTGTAATAGTAGTAGTAGTAGTGGTTGTTCTTCTATTAGTAATGGTTGTACTTGTAGTAATAGTAGTAGTTGTAGTGGTTGTTCTTGTAGTAGTAGTACTGGTTGTTCTTGTAGTAGTAGTAGTAGTAGAAAAGCTTTTTCTTGTAGTAGTAGCAGTGGTTGTTCTTTTAATATTAGTAGTAGTAGTAGTGGTGGTTCTTGTTGTAGTAGTAGTGGTTGTTCTTGTAATAGTAGTAGTAGTAGTAGTGGTTGTTCTTGTGGTAGTATTGGTGTACTTGTAGTAGTAGTAGTAGTAGTAGTTGTAGTGGTTGTTCTTGTAGAAGTAGTAGTAGTAGAAGTGGTTGTTCTTGTAGTAGTATTGGTGTACTTGTAGTAGTAGTAATTGTAGTTGTAGTGGTTGTTCTTCTAGTAGTAGTAGTGGTTGTTCTTTTAATATTAGAAGTAGTAGTAGTGGTGGTTCTTGTAGTAGTAGTGGTTGTTATTGTAGTAGTAGTAGTGGTTGTTCTTGTAATAGTAGTAGTAGTACTAGTGGTTGTTCTTGTAGTAGTAGTGGTTGCACTTGTAGTAGTAGTAGTAGTTGTAGTGGTTGTTCTTGAAGTTGTAGTAGTAGTAGTAGTGGTTGTTCTTGTAGTAGTAGTAGTTGTTCTTGTAATAGTAGTAGTAGTAGTAGTGGTTGTTCTTGTAGTAGTATTGGTGTATTTGTAGTAGTAGTAGTAGTAGTTGTAGTGGTTGTTCTTGTATTAGTAGTAGTAGTAGTAGAAGTGGCTGTTCTTGTAGTAGTAGTAGTGGTTGTTCTTGTAATATTAGTAGTAGTACTGGTGGTTCTTGTTGTTGTAGTAGTGGTTGTTCTTGTAGTAGTAGTAGTGGTTGTTCTTGTAATAGTTCTAGTAGTAGTAGTAGTAGTGGTTGCTCTAGTAGTAGTATAGGTGTACTTGTAGTAGTAGTAGTAGTTGTAGTGGTTGTTCTTGTATTAGTAGTAGTAGTAGAAGTGATTGTTCTTGTAGTAGTAGTAGTGGTTGTTCTTGTTATATTAGTAGTAGTACTCATGGTTCTTGTTGTACTAGTAGTGGTTGTTATTGATTAGTAGTAGTGGTTGTCCTTGTAGTAGTAGTAGTAGTAGTGGTTGTTCATGTAGTAGTAGTAGTGGTTGTTCTTGTAGTAGTAGTAGTAGTTGTAGAAGTTGTTGTTCTTGTAGTAGTAGTAGTGGTTGTTCTTGTAATATTAGTATTAGTAGTAGTAGTAGTGGTGGTTCTTGTTGTAGTAGTAGTGGTTGTTCTTGTAGTAGTAGTAGTGGTTTTTCTTGTAATAGTAGTAGAAGTACTGGTTGTTCTTGTGGTAGTATGGGTGTACTTGTAGTAGTAGTAGTAGTAGTAGTGGTTGTTCTTGTAGTAGTAGTACTTGTAGAAGTGGTTGTTCTTGTAGTTGTAGTAGTGCTTGTTTTTGTAATAGTAGTAGCAATAGTAGTTGTTGTTCTTGTTGTAGTAGTAGTGGTTGTACTTGTAGTAGTAGTAGTAGTAGTAGTAGTAGTAGTGGTGGTTGTTGTTCTTGTAGTAGTAGTAGTAGTAGTAGTAATAGTAGTGGTTGTACTTGTAGTAGTAGTAGTGGTTGTTCCTGTAATATTAGTAGTAGTACTGGTGGTTCTTGTTGTAGTAGTAGTGGTTGTTCTTGAAGAAGTAGTAGTGGTTGTTCTTGTAATAGTAGTAGTAGTAGTAGTGGTTGTTCTTGTATTAGTAGTGGTTGTACTTGTAGTAGTAGTAGTTGTTGTAGTGGTTGTTCTTGTAGTAGTAGTAGTGGTTGTTCTTGTAATAGTACTAGTAGTAGTAGAAGTGGTTGTTCTTGTTGTAGTAGTAGTGGTTGTTCTTGTAGTAGTAGTGGTGGTTGTTCTTGTAATAGTAGTAGTAGTAGTAGTGGTTGTTCTTCTATTAGTAATGGTTGTACTTGTAGTAATAGTAGTAGTTGTAGTGGTTGTTCTTGTAGTAGTAGTAGTGGTTGTTCTTGTAGTAGTAGTAGTAGTAGAAAAGCTTTTTCTTGTAGTAGTAGCAGTGGTTGTTCTTTTAATATTAGTAGTAGTAGTAGTGGTGGTTCTTGTTGTAGTAGTAGTGGTTGTTCTTGTAATAGTAGTAGTAGTGGTTGTTCTTGTTGTAGTATTGGTGTACTTGTAGTAGTAGTAGTAGTAGTAGTAGTAGTTGTAGTGGTTGTTCTTGTAGAAGTAGTAGTAGTAGAAGTGGTTGTTCTTGTAGTAGTATTGGTGTACTTGTAGTAGTAGTAATTGTAGTTGTAGTGGTTGTTCTAGTAGTAGTAGTGGTTGTTCTTTTAATATTAGAAGTAGTAGTAGTGGTGTTTCTTGTTGTAGTAGTAGAGGTTGTTATTGTAGTAGTAGTAGTGGTTGTTCTTGTAATAGTAGTAGTAGTAGTACTAGTGGTTGTTCTTGTAGTAGTAGTGGTTGCACTTGTAGTAGTAGTATTAGTTGTAGTGGTTGTTCTTGAAGTAGTAGTAGTAGTAGTAGTGGTTGTTCTTGTAGTAGTAGTAGTAGTAGTAGTAGTAGCGGTTGTTCATGTAGTAGTAGTAGTGGTTGTTCTTGTAGTAGTAGTAGTAGTAGTAGTAGTAGAAGTTGTTGTTCTTGTAGTAGTAGTAGTGGTTGTTTTGTAATATTAGTATTAGTAGTAGTAGTAGTGGTGGTTTTTGTTGTAGTAGTAGTGGTTGTTCTTGTAGTAGTATTAGTGGTTTTTCTTGTAATAGTAGTAGTAGTAGTGGTTGTTCTTGTGGTAGTATTGGTGTACTTGTAGTAGTAGTAGTAGTAGTAGTGGTTGTTCTTGTAGTAGTAGTACTAGTAGAAGTGGTTGTTCTTGTAGTTGTAGTAGTGCTTGTTTTTGTAATAGTAGTAGCAATAGTAGTTGTTGTTCTTGTTGTAGTAGTAGTGGTTGTACTTGTAGTAGTAGTAGTAGTGGTAGTAGTAGTAGTAGTAGTAGTAGTAGTAGTGGTGGTTGTTCTTGTAGTAGTAGTAGTAGTAGTAGTAGTAGTAGTAGTAATAGTAGTGGTTGTTCTTGAAGAAGTAGTAGTGGTTGTTCTTGTAATAGTAATAGTAGTAGTAGTGGTTGTTATTGTAGTGGTATTGGTGTACTTGTAGTAGTAGTAGTAGTTGTAGTGGTTGTTCTTGTAGTAGTAGTAGTAGTAGAAGTGGTTGTTCTTGTAGTAGTAGTAGTGGTTGTTCTTGTATTATTAGAAGTAGTACTGGTGGTTCTTGTTGTTGTAGTAGTGGTTGTTCTTGTAATAGTAGTAGTAGTAGTGGTTGTTCTTGTGGTGGTATTGGTGTACTTGTAGTAGTAGTAGTAGTTGTAGTGGTTGTTCTTGTCGTAGTAGTAGTAGTAGTAGTAGTAGTAGTAGTAGTAGTAGTAGTAGTAGTAGTAGTAGTAGTAGTACTGCTTGTTCTTGTGGTAGTAGTAGTAGCAGAAGAGGTTGTTCTTGTAGTAGTAGTAGTGGTTGTTCTTGTAATAGTTGTAGTAGTAGTAGTAGTGGTTGTTCTTGTATTAGTAGTGGTTGTACTTGTAGTAGTAGTAGTTGTTGTAGTGGTTGTTCTTGTAGTAGTAGTAGTGGTTGTTCTTGTAGTAGTAGTAGTGGTGGTGGTGGTTGTTCTTGTAGTAGTAGTAGTGGTTGTTCTTGTAATACTTGTATACTACTAGTAGTAGTGTTTTATCTTGTAATAGTAGTAGTAGCAGTAGTGGTAGTTCTTGTAGTAGTAGTAGTAGTAGAGGTTGTTTTTGTAGTAGTAATAGTGGTTGTTCTTGTAATAGTATTAGTAGTAGTAGTGTTTGTTATTTTAGTAGTAGTAGTGGTAGTTGTAGTGGTTGTTCTTGTATTAGTAGTAGTGGTTGTTTTTGTAGTAGTAGTAGTAGTAGAAGTGGTTGTTCTTGTAGTAGTATTGGTGTACTTGTAGTAGTAGTAGTGGTAGTTTTAGTGGTTGTTCTTGTAGTAGTAGTGGTGTTTGTTCTTGTAGTAGTAGTAGTAGTAGTAGTAGTGGTTTTTCTTGTAGTAGTAGTTGTGGTTGTTCTTATAGTAGTAGTAGTAGTGGTGGTGGTTGTTCTTGTAGTAGTAGTAGTGGTTGTTCTTGTAATAGTATTAGTAGTAGTGTTTGTTCTTGTAGTAGTAGTAGTGGTAGTTGTAGTGGTTGTTCTTGTAGTAGTAGTAGTGGTTGTTCTTGTAGTAGTAGTAGTAGTAGTGTTTGTTCTTGTAGTAGTAGTAGTGGAAGTTGTAGTGGTTGTTCTTGTAGTAGTAGTAGTGGTTGTTTTTGTAGTAGTAGTAGTGGTTGTTCTTGTAATAGTAGTAGTAGTAGTGTTTGTTCTTGTAGTAGTAGTAGTGGAAGTTGTAGTGGTTGTTCTTGTTGTAGTAGTAGTGGTTGTTCTTGTAATAGTAGTAGTAGTAGTAGTAGTAGTAGTAGTAGTAGTAGTAGTAGTAGTAGTAGTAGTAGTGGTTGTTATTCCATTAGTGGTGGTTGTACTTGTAGTAGTAGTAGTTGTTGTAGTGGTTGTTCTTGTAGTAGTAGTAGTGGTTGTTCTTGTAGTAGTAGTAGTAGTAGTAGTAGTAGTAGAAGTGGTTGTTCTTGTAGTAGTAGTAGTGGTTGTTCATGTAATATTAGTAGTAGTACTTTTGGTTCTTGTTGTAGTAGTAGTGATTGTTCTTGTAAAAGTAGTACTGGTTGTTCTTGTAATAGTTGTAGTGGTTGTTCTTGTATTATTAGTAGTAGTACTGGTGGTTCTTGTTGTAGTAGTAGTGGTTGTTCTTGTAATAGTTGTAGTAGTAGTAGTGGTTGTTCTTGTGGTAGTATTGGTCTACTTGTAATAGTAGTAGTTGTTGTAGTGCTTGTTCTTGTTGTAGTAGTAGTAGTAGAAGTGGTTGTTCTTGTAGTAGTATTGGTGTACTTGTAGTAGTAGTAGTGGTAGTTGTAGTGGTTGTTCTTGTAGTAGTAGTGGTGTTTGTTCTTGTAGTAGTAGTAGTAGTAGTAGTAGTAGTAGTAGTAGTAGTAGTAGTGGTTGTTCTTGTAGTAGTAGTAGTGCTTGTTCTTGTGGTAGTAGTAGTAGCAGAAGAGGTTGTTCTTGTAGTAGTAGTAGTGGTTGTTCTTGTATTAGTAGTGGTTGTACTTGTAGTAGTAGTAGTAGTTGTTATAGTGGTTGTTCTTGTAGTAGTAGTAGTGGTTGTTCTTGTAGTAGTAGTAGTAGTGGTGGTGGTTGTTCTTGTAGTAGTAGTAGTGGTTGTTCTTGTAATACTTGTAGTACTACCAGTAGTAGTGTTTTTTCTTGTAATAGTAGTTGTAGCAGTAGTGGTTGTTCTTGTAGTAGTAGTAGTAGTAGAGGTTGTTTTTGTAGTAGTAGTGGTAGTTGTTCTTGTAGTAGTATTAGTAGTAGTAGTGTTTGTTCTTGTAGTAGTAATATTGGCAGTTGTAGTGGTTGTTCTTGTAGTAGTAGTAGTAGTTGTTTTTGTAGTAGTAGTAGTAGTAGTGGTTGTTCTTGTAGTATTAGTAGTGGTTGTTCTTGTACTAGTAGTAGTAGTAGTGGTTGTTCTTGTAGTAGTAGTAGTGGTTGTTTTTGTAGTAGTAGTAGTAGTGGTTGTTCGTGTAGTATTAGTAGTGGTTGTTCTTGTAGTAGTAGTAGTAGTAGTAGTAGTAGTAGTAGTAGTAGAGGTTGTTTTTGTAGTAGTAGTAGTGGTTGTTCTTGTAGTAGTAGTAGTAGAAGAGTTTTTTCTTGTAGTAGTAGTAGTGGTTGTTCTTGTAAGAGTAGTAGTAGTAGTAGTGGTTGTTCTTGTAATAGTAGTAGTAGTGGTTGTTCTTGTAGTAGTAGTGGTTGCAGTTTTAGTAGTAGTAGTAGTTGTAGTGGTTTTTCTTGAAGTAGTAGTAGTAGTAGTAGTGGTTTTTCTTGTAGTAGTAGTAGTGGTTGTTCTTGTAATGGTAGTAGTAGTAGTGGTTGTTCTTATAGTAGTAATGGTTGTACTTGTAATAGTAGCAGTAGAAGTAGTGGTCTTTGTTCTTGTAGTAGTAGTAGTGGTTGTTCTTGTAGTAGTAGTAGTAGTGCTTGTTCTTGTGGTAGTAGTAGTAGCAGAGGAGGTTGTTCTTGTAGTAGTAGTAGTGGTTGTTCTTGTATTAGTAGTGGTTGTACTTGTAGTAGTAGTAGTATTTGTTGTAGTGGTTGTTCTTGTAGTTGTAGTAGTGGTTGTTCTTGTAGTAGTAGTAGTAGTGGTGGTGGTTGTTCTTGTAGAAGTAATAGTGGTTGTTCTTGCAATAGTTATAGGACTAGTAGTAGTAGTGTTTTTTCTTGTAATAGTAGTAGTAGCAGTAGTGGTTGTTCTTGTTGTAGTAGTAGAGGTTGTTCTTGTAGTAGTGGTAGTAGTAGTAGTAGTAATGGTTTTTCTTGTAGTAGTAGTAGTGGTAGTTGTAGTGGTTGCTCTTGCAGTAGTAGTAGTGGATGTTTTAGTAGTAGTAGTGGTTGTTCTTGTAGTATTAGTAGTGGTTGTTCTTGTAGTAGTAGTAGTAGTAGAGGTTGTTCTTGTAGTAGTAGTAGTGGCTGTTCTTGTAGTAGTATTAGTAATAGTAGTAGTAATGATTCTTCTTGTAGTAGTAGGAGTGGTAGTTGTAGTGGTTGTTCTTGTAGTAGTAGTAGTGGGTGTTTTTTTAGTAGTAGTAGTAGTGATTGTTCTTGAAGTAGTAGTAGTAGTAGTAGTGGTTGTTCTTGTAGTAGTAGTAGTGGTTGTTCTTGTAATGGTAGTAGTAGTAGTGGTTGTTCTTTTAGTAGTAGTGGTTGTACTTGTAATAGTAGTAGTAGTAGTGGTGGTTGTTCTTGTAGTAGTAGTAGTGGTTGTTCTTGTAGTAGTAGTAGTAGTGGTTGTTGTTGTAGTAGTAGTAGTGCTTGTACTTGTGGTAGTAGTAGTAGCAGAAGAGGTTGTTCTTGTAGTAGTAGTAGTGGTTGTTCTTGTAATAGTAGTAGTAGTAGTAGTAGTGGTTGTTCTTTTATTAGTAGTGGTTGTACTTGTAGTAGTAGTAGTAGTTGTTATAGTGGTTGTTCATGTAGCAGTAGTAGTGGTTGTTCTTGTAGTAGTAGTAGTAGTGGTAGTGGTTGTTCTTGTAGAAGTAGTAGTGGTTGTTCTTGTAATAGTTGTAGTACTAGTAGTAGTAGTGGTTTTTCTTGTAATAGTAGTAGTAGTAGTAGTAGTAGTGGTTGTTCTTGTAGTAGTAATGTTTGTACTTGTAATAGTAGCAGTAGAAGTAGTGGTCTTTGTTCTTGTAGTAGTAGTAGTGGTTGTTCTTGTAGTAGTAGTAGTAGTAGTAGTGCTTGTTCTTGAGGTAGTAGTAGTAGCAGAGGAGGTTGTTCTTGTAGTAGTAGTAGTGGTTGTTCTTGTATTAGTAGTGGTTGTACTTGTAGTAGTAGTAGTAGTTGTTGTAGTGGTTGTTCTTGTAGTTGTAGTAGTGGTGGTTCTTGTAGTAGTAGTAGTAGTGGTGGTGGTTGTTCTTGTAGAAGTAATAGTGGTTGTTCTTGGAATAGTTGTAGGACTAGTAGTAGTAGTGTTTTTTCTTGTAATAGTAGTAGTAGCAGTAGTGGTTGTTCTTGTTGTAGTAGTAGAGGTTGTTCTTGTAGTAGTAGTAGTACTAGTAGTAGTAGTAATGGTTTTTCTTGTAGTATTAGTAGTGGTAGTTGTAGTGGTTGCTCTTGCAGTAGTAGTAGTGGATATTTTAGTAGTAGTAGTAGTGGTTGTTCTTGTAGTATTAGTAGTGGTTGTTCTTGTAGTAGTAGTAGTAGTAGTAGTAGAGGTTGTTCTTGTAGTAGTAGTAGTGGCTGTTCTTGTAGTAGTATTAGTAATAGTAGTAGTAATGATTCTTCTTGTAGTAGTAGGAGTGGTAGTTGTAGTGGTTGTTCTTGTAGTAGTAGTAGTGGGTGTTTTTTTAGTAGTAGTAGTAGTGATTGTTCTTGAAGTAGTAGTAGTAGTAGTAGTGGTTGTCCTTGTAGTAGTAGTAGTGGTTGTTCTTGTAGTAGTAGTAGTAGTAGTGGTTGTTGTTGTAGTAGTAGTAGTGCTTGTTCTTGTGGTAGTAGTAGTAGCAGAAGAGGTTGTTCTTGTAGTAGTAGTAGTGGTTGTTCTTGTAATAGTAGTAGTAGTAGTAGTGGTTGTTCTTTTATTAGTAGTGGTTGTACTTGTAGTAGTAGTAGTAGTTGTTATAGTGGTTTTTCTTGTATCAGTAGTAGTGGTTGTTCTTGTTGTAGTAGTAGTAGTGGTAGTGGTTGTTCTTGTAGAAGTAGTAGTGGTTGTTCTTGTAATAGTTGTAGTACTAGTAGTAGTAGTGGTTTTTCTTGTAATAGTAGTAGTAGCAGTAGTGGTTGTTCTTGTAGTAGTAGTAGAGGTTGTTCTTGTAGTAGTAGTAGTAGTAATGGTTCTTCTTGTAGTAGTATGAGTGGTAGTTGTACTGGTTGTTCTTGTAGTAGTAGTAGGGGATGTTTTTGTAGTAGTAGTAGTTGTTGTTCTTGTAGTATTAGGACTGGTTGTTCTTGTCGTAGTAGTAGTAATAGAGGTTGTTCTTGTAGTAGTAGTAGTGGTTGTTCTTGTTGTAGTAGTAGTGGTTGTTATTGTAGAAGTAGTAGTGGTTGTTCTTGGAATAGTAGTAGTAGTAGTAGTGGTTGTTCTTGAAGTAGTAGTAGTAGTAGTAGTGGTTGTTCTTGTAGTAGTAGTAGTGGTTGTTCTTGTAATGGTAGTAGTAGTAGTTGTTGTTCTTGTAGTAGTATTGGTGTACTTGTAGTAGTAGTAGTGGTAGTTGTACTGGTTGTTCTTGTAGTAGTAGTAAGGGTAGTTGTAGTGGTTGTTCTTGTAATAGTAGTAGTAGTAGTAGTTTTTGTTCTTGAAGTAATAGTAGTGGATGTACTTGTAGTAGCAGTAGTAGTAGAAGCAGTGATTTTTCTTGTAGTAGTAGTAATGGTTGTTCTTGTAATAGTAGTAGTGGTTGTTCTTGAAGTAGTAGTAGTTATTGTTCTTGTAGTAGTAGTAGTGGTTGTTCTTGTAGTAGTAGTAGTGGTAGTTGTAGTGGTTGTTCTCATAGTAGTAGTAGAGGTTGTTCTTGTAGTAGTAGAAGTAGTGGTTGTTCTTGTAGTAGTAGTAGTGGTTGTTCTTGTAGTAGTAGAAGTAGAGGTTGTTTTGTAGTAGTAGTAGTGGTTGTTCTTGTAATAGTTGTAGTATTAGTAGCAGTAGTGTTTGTTCTTACAATAGTTGTAGTAGTAGTATTAGTAGTGGTTGTTATTGCAGTAGTAGTAGTGGTTGTTCTTGTAGTAGTAGTACTGGTTGTTATTGTAATAGTTGTAGAAGTAGCAGTAGTAGTAGTGGTTGTTTTTGTAGTTGTAGTAGTGGTTCTTCTTGTAATAGTTGCAGAAGTAGTAGTAGTAGTGGTTGTTCTTGTAGTTGTAGTAGTGGTTGTTCTCATAATATTAGTAGTAGTAGTGGTGGTTCTTGTTGTAGTAGTAGTGGTTGTTCTTGTAGTAGTAGTAGTGGTTGTTCTTGTAATAGTATAGTAGTAGTAGTGGTTGTTCTTGTAGTAGTAGTGGTTGTACTTGTAGTAGTAGTAGTAGTTGTTGTAGTGGTTGTTCTTGTAGTTGTAGTAGTGGTTTTTCTTGTAGTAGTAGTAGTGGTGGTGGTGGTTGTTCTTGTAGAAGTAATAGTGGTTGTTCTTGTAATAGTTGTAGGACTAGTAGTAGTAGTGTTTTTTCTTGTAATAGTAGTAGTAGCAGTAGTGGTGGTTCTTGTTGTAGTAGTAGTGCTTGTTCTTGTAATAGTAGTAGTAGTACTAGTGGTTGTTCTTGTAGTAGTAGTAGTAGAAGTGGTTGTTGTTGTAGTAGTAGTGGTTGTTCTTGTAATATTAGTAGTAGTAGTAGTGGTGGTGGTTCTTGTTGTAGTAGTAGTGGTTGTTCTTGTAGTAGTAGTAGTGGTTGTTCTTGTAATAGTTGTAGTAGTAGTTGCAGTAGTGGTTGTTCTAAAAATAGTTGTAGTAGTAGTATTAGTAGTGGTTGTTCTTGCAGTAGTAGTAGTAGTAGTAGTTGTAGTAGTAGTAGTAGTTGTGGTTGTTCTTGTAGTAGTACTAGTGGTTGTTATTGTAATAGTAGTAGTGGTTGTTCTTATGCAAGTAGAAGTAGAGGTTGTTCTTGTACTAGTAGTTGTGGTTGTTCTTGTAGTAGAAGTAGTGGTAATTGTAGTGGTTGTTCTTATAGTAGTAGTAATTGCTATTCTTGTAGTAGTAGTAGTGGTAGTTGTAGTGGTTGTTCTTGTAGTAGTAGAAGCAGTGGTCATTCTTGTAGTAGTAGAAGTGGTTGTTCTTGTAATAGTAGTAATAGTAGTAGTGGTTGTTCTTGTATTAGTAGTGTTTGTACTTGTAGTAGTAGTAGTAGTAGTTGTAGTGCTTGTTCTTGTGGTAGTAGTAGTAGTAGAAGAGGTTGTTCTTGTAGTAGTACTAGTGGTTGTTCTTGTAATAGTAGTAGTAGTAGTAGTAGTGTTTGTTCTTGTATTAGTAGTGGTTGTACTTGTAGTAGTAGTAGTAGTAGTTGTAGTGGTTGTTCTTGTAGTTGTAGTAGTGATTGTTCTTGTAGTAGTAGTAGTAGTGGTGGTGGTTGTTCTTGTAGTAGTAGTAGTGGTTGTTTTTGTAATAGTAGTAGTACTAGTAGTAGTAGTGGGTTTTGTTGTAATAGTAGTAATAGCAGTAGTGGTTGTTCTTGTAGTAGTAGAGGTTGTTCTTGTAGTAGTAGTAGTGGTTGTTCTTGTAGTAGTAGTAGTAGTAGTAGTAGTAGTAATGGTTCTTCTTGTAGGAGTAGTAGTGGTTGTTGTAGTGGTTGTTCTTGTAGTAGTAGTAGTGGTTTTTTTTGTAGTAGTAGTAGTAGTAGTGGTTGTTCTTTCAGTAGTAGTAGTGGTTGTTCTTGTAATATTAGTACTAGTAGAAGTGGTTGTTCTTGTAGTAATACTAGTGGTTGTTCTTGTAATAGTAATAGTAGTAGTGGTTGTTCTTGTATTAGTAGTGTTTGTACTTGTAGTAGTAGTAGTAGTAGTAGTTGTAGTGCTTGTTCTTGTGGTAGTAGTAGTAGAAGTGGTTGTTCTTGTAGTAGTACTAGTGGTTGTTCGCGTAATATTAGTAGTAGTAGTAGTGGCTTTTCTTGTTGTAGTAGTAGTGGTTGTTATTGTAGTAGTAGTAGTGGTTGTTCTTGTAATAGTAGTAGTAGTAGTAGTGGTTGTTCTTGTATTAGTAGTGGTTGTAGTTGTAGTAATAGTAATAGTAGTAGTAGTTGTAGTGGTTGTTCTTTTAGTAGTAGTAGAGGTTGTTCTTGTAGTAGTAGTAGTAGTAGTGGTGGTTGTTCTTGTATTAGTAGTAGTGGTTGTTCTTGTAATAGTTGTAGTACTACTAGTAGTAGTGGTTTTTCTTGTAATAGTAGTAGTAGCAGTAGTGGTTGTTCTTGTAGTAGTAGTAGTAGTACAGGTTGTTCTTGTAGTAGTATTAGCATTATTAGTAGTAGTAATGATTCTTCTTGTAGTAGTAGTAGTGGTAATTGTAGTGGTTGTTCTTGTAGTAGTATTAGTGTTTGTTTTTGTAGTAGTAGTAGTAGTAGTAGTAGTGGTTGTTCTTGTAGTATTAGTAGTGGTTGATCTCGTAGTAGTAGTAGTAGTAGTAGTAGTAGTAGTAGTAGTACAGCCTGTTCTTGTAATAGTAGTAGTGGTTGTTCTTGTAGTAGTATTAGTAGTAGTAATAGTAGTAATGGTTCTTCTTGTAGTAATGGTAGTGGTAGTTGTAGTGGTTGTTCTTGTAGTAGTAGTAGTGGTTGTTCTTGTAGTAGTAGTTGTGGTTTTTCTTGTATTAGCAGTAGTAGTAGAAGTGGTTGTTCTTGTAGTAGTAGTAGTGGTTGTTCTAGTAATATTAGTAGTAGTAGTAGTTGTGGTTCTTGTTGTAGAAATAGTGTTGATTCTTGTAGTAGTAGTAGTGGTTGTTCTTGTAATAGTTGTAGTAGTAGTAGCTGTAGTGGTTGTTATTAAAATAGTTGTATGAGTAGTAGTAGTAGTAGTGCTTGTTTTTGTAATAGTAGTAGCAATAGTAGTGGTTCTCCTTGTTGTAGTAGTAGTGGTTGTTCTTGTAGTAGTAGTAGTGGTTGTTCTTGTAGTAGTAGTAGTAGTAGTAGTTTAGTAGTGGTTGTTCTTGTAGTAGTAGTAGTGCTTGTTCTTGTGGTAGTAGTAGTAGCAGAAGAGGTTGTTCTTGTAGTAGTAGTAGTGGTTGCTCTTGTAATAGTAGTAGTAGTAGTAGTGGTTGTTCTTGTATTAGTAGTGGTTGTACTTGTAGCAGTAGTAGTAGTTGTTGTAGTGGTTGTTCTTCTAGTAGTAGTAGTGGTTGTTCTTGTAGTAGTAGTAGAAGTAGTAGAAGTGGTTGTTCTTGTAGAAGTAGTAGTGGTTGTTCTTGTAATATTAGTAGTAGTACTGGTGGTTCTTGTTGTAGTAGTAGTGGTTGTTCTTGTAGTAGTAGTAGTGGTTGTTCTTGTTATAGTAGTAGTAGTAGTAGTAGTGGTTGTTCTTGTAGTAGTATTGGTGTACTTGTAGTAGTAGTAGTAGTAGTTGTAGTGGTTGTTCTTGTAGTAGTAGTAGTAGAAGTGGTTGTTCTTGAAGTAGTATTGGTGTACTTGTAGTAGTAGTTGTGGTAGTTGTAGTGTTTTTTCTTGTAGTAGTAGTGGTTGTTCTTCAAATATTAGAAGTAGTAGTAGTGGTATTTCTTGTTGTAGTAGTAGTGGCTGTTATTGTAGTAGTAGTAGTGGTTGTTCTTGTAATAGTAGTAGTAGTAGTAGTGGTTGTTCTTGTAGTAGGAGTGGTTGCACGTTTAGTAATAGTAGTAGTTGTAGTGGTTGTTCTTGAAGTAGTAGTAGTAGTAGTGGTTGTTCTTGTAGTAGTAGTAGTGGTTGTTCTTGTAATGGTAGTAGTAGAAGTGGTTGTTTTTGTTGTAGTAGTGGTTGTACTTGTAATAGTAGTAGTAGTAGTAGTGGTCTTTGTTCTTGTAGTAGTAGTAGTGGTTGTTCTTGTAGTAGTAGTAGTAGTAGTAGTAGTAGTGTTTGTTCTTGTAATAGTAGTAGTAGTAGAAGTGGTTGTTCTTGTATTAGTAGTGGTTGTACTTGTAGTAGTAGTAGTAGTTGTTGAAGTGGTTGTTCTTGTATTAGTAGTAGTGGTTGTTCTTGTAGTAGTAGTAGTGTTTGTTCTTGTAATAGTATAGTAGTAGTAGTGGTTGTTCTTGTATTAGTAGTGTTTCTACTTGTAGCAGTAGTTGTAGTAGTTGTAGTGGTTGTTCTTGTAGTAGTAGTAGTGGTTGTTCTTGTAGTAGTAGTAGTAGTGGTGGTGGTTGTTCTTATAGTAGTATTGTTTGTTCTTGTAATAGTTGTAGTACTAGTAGTAGTAGTGGTTTTTCTTGTAATAGTAGTAGTAGCAGTAGTGGTTGTTCTTGTAGTAGTAGTAGTAGAGGTTTTCTTGTAGTAGTAGAAGTCGATGTTCTTGTAATAGGTGTAGTAATAATAGTAGTGGTTTTTCTTGTTGTAGTAGTACTAGTAGTATTAGTAGTAGAAGTGGTTGTACTTGTAGTAGTAGTAGTGGTTGTTCTTGTAATAGTAGTAGTAGTAGTAGTAGTGGTTGTTCTTGTAGTAGTAGTAGTAGAAGTGGTTGTTCTTGTAGTAGTAGTAGTGGTTGTTCTTGTAATAGTAGTAGTGGTTGTTCTTGTAATAGTTGTAGTAGTAATTGTAGTGGTTGTTCTTGTAGTAGTAGTAGAAGTGGTTTTTCTTGTAGTAGTAGTAGTGGATGTTCTTGTAGTAGTAGTAATGGTTCTACTTGTAGTAGTGGTAGTTGTAGTGGTTGTTTTTGTAGTAGTAGTAGTGGTTGTTCTTGTAGTATTAGTAGTGGTTGTTCTTGTAGTAGTCGTAGTAGTAGAGGTTGTTCTTGTAGTAGTTGTAGTGGTTGTTCTTGTAGTAATATTAGTAGTAGTAGTAGTAGTAGTAATGATTCTTCTTGTAGTAGTATGAGTGGTAGTTGTAGTGGTTGTTCTTGTAGTAGTAGTAGTGGTTGTTTTTGTAGTATTAGTAGTAGTGGTTGTTCTTGTAGCTTAGTACTGGTTTTTCTTGTAGTAGTAGTAGTAGAGGTTGTTCTTGTAGTAGAAGTAGTGGTTGTTCTTTTAGTAGTAGTAGTGGTTGTTCTTGTAATATTAGTAGTAGTACTAGTCGTTGTTCTTGTAGTAGTAGTAGTGGTTTTTCTTGTATTAGTAGTAGTAGTAGAAGTGGTTGTTCTTATAGTAGTAGTAGTGGTTGTTCTAGTAATATTAGTAGTAGTAGTAGTGGTTGTTCTTGTAGTAGTAGTAGTAGAAGTGGTTGTTCTTGTATTAATAGTAGTGGTTGTTCTTGTAATATTAGTAGTAGTAGAAGTGGTGGTTCTTGTTGTAGTAGTAGTGGTTGTTCTTGTAATATTAGTAGTAGTAGTAGTGGTTGTTCTTGTACTAGTAGTAGTAGAAGTGGTTGTTCTTGTATTAGTAGTAGTGGTTGTTCTTGTAATATTAGTAGTAGTAGTAGTGGTGGTTCTTGTTGTAGTAGTAGTGGTTGTTCTTGTAGTAGTAGTAGTGGTTGTTCTAGTAATATTAGTAGTAGTAGTAGTGGTGGTTCTTGTTGTAGTAGTAGTGGTTGTTCTTGTAATAGTAGTAGTAGTAGTAGTAGTAGTAGTAGTGGTTGTTCTTGTAGTAGTAGTAGTAGAAGTGGTTGTTCTTGTAGTAGTAGTAGTGGTTGTTCTTGTAATATTAGTAGTAGTAGTAGTAGTGGTTGTTCTTGTAATATTTGTAGTAGTAGTTGCAGTAGTGGTTGCTCTTAAAATAGTTGTTGTAGTAGTATTAGTAGTGGTTGTTCTTGCAGTAGTAGTAGTAGTAGTAGTAGTAGTTGTAGTTGTTCTTGTTGTAGTAGTAGTGGTTGTTATTGTCGTAGTAGTAATAATAGTAGAAGTTGTAGTAGTAGTGGTTGTTCTTATACAAGTAGAAGTAGAGGTTGTTCTTGTACTAGTAGTAGTTGCTGTTCTTGTAGTAGTAGTAGTGGTAGTTGTAGTGGTTTTTCTTGTAGTAGTAGTAGTGGTTGTTCTTCAAATATTAGAAGTAGTAGTAGTGGTGGTTCCTGTTGTAGTAGTAGTGGCTGTTATTGTAGAAGTACTAGTGGTTGTTCTTGTAACAGTAGTAGTAGTAGTAGTGGTTGCTCTTGTAGTAGTAGTGGTTGCACTTTTAGTAGTAGTAGTCGTTGTAGTGGTTGTTCTTGAAGTAGTAGTAGTAGTAGTGTTTGTTCTTGTAGTAGTAGTAGTGGTTGTTCTAGTAATGGTAGTAGTAGAATTGGTTGTTCTTTTTGTAGTAGTGGTTGTACTTGTAATAGTAGTAGTAGTAGTAGTGGTCTTTGTTCTTGTAGTAGTAGTAGTGGTTGTTCTTGTAGTAGTAGTAGAAGTAGTAGTAGTGTTTGATCTTGTAATAGTAGTAGTAGTAGAAGTGGTTGTTCTTGTATTAGTAGTGGTTGTACTTGTAGTAGTAGTAGTAGTAGTTGTTGAAGTGGTTCTTCTTGTAGTAGTAGTAGTGGTTGTTCTTGTAGTAGTAGTAGAAGTGGTTGTTCTTGTAGTAGTAGTAGTGGTTGTTCTTGTAATAGTAGTAGTAGTAGTAGTGGTTGTTCTTGAAGTAGTAGTAGTGGTTGTTCTTGTAATAGTTGTAGCAGTAGTGTTTGTTCTTAAAATAGTTGTAGTAGTAGTAGTAGTAGTGGTTGTTATTGCAGTAGTAGTAGTGGTTGTTCTTGTAGTAGTAGTACTGGTTGTTCTTGTAATAGTTGTAGAAGTAGCAGTAGTAGTTGTGGTTGTTTTTGTAGTGGTAGTAGTGGTTGTTCTTGTAATAGTTGTAGAAGAACTAGTAGTAGTAGTGGTTGTTCTTGTAGTAGTAGTAGTGGTTGTTCTCGTAATATTAGTAGTAGTAGTCGTGGTGGTTCTTGTTGTAGGAGTAGTGGTTGTTCTTGTAGTAGTAGTAGTGGTTGTTCTTGTAATAGTATAGTAGTAGTAGTGGTTGTTCTTGTATTAGTAGTGGTTGTACTTGTAGCAGTAGTTGTAGTAGTTGTAGAGGTTGTTCTTGTAGTAGTAGTAGTGGTTGTTCTTGTAGTAGTAGTAGTAGTGGTGGTGGTTGTTCTTATAGTAGTATTGTTTGTTCTTGTAATAGTTGTAGTACTAGTAGTAGTAGTGGTTTTTCTTGTAATAGTAGTAGTAGCAGTAGTGGTTGTTCTTGTAGTAGTAGTAGTAGAGGTTTTCTTGTAGTAGTAGAAGTGGATGTTCTTGTAATAGGTGTAGTAATAATAGTAGTGGTTGTTCTTGTAGTAGTAGTACTAGTAGTATTAATAGTAGAAGTGGTTGTTCTTGTAGTAGTAGTAGTGGTTGTTCTTGTAATAGTAGTACTAGTAGTACTGGTTGTTCTTGTAGTAGTAGTAGTAGAAGTGGTTGTTCTTGTATTAGTAGTAGTGGTTGTTCTTGTAATATTAATTGTAGTAGTAGTGGTTGTTCTTGTAGTAGTAGTAGTGGTTGCTCTTGTAATAGTAGTAGTGGTTGTTCTTGTAATAGTTGTAGTAGTAATAGTAGTGGTTTTTCTTGTAGTAGTAGTAGTAGTAGTAGAAGTGGTTATTCTTGTAGTAGTAGTGGTTGTTCTTGTAATATTAGTAGTAGTAGTAGTAGTGGTTGTTCTTATAGTAGTAGTAGTAGAGGTTGTACCTGTAGTAGTAGTAGTGGTAGTTCTTGTAATAGTTGTAGTAGTAATAGTAGTGGTTGTTCTTGTAGTAGTAGTAGTAGTAGTAGTAGAAGTGGTTGTTCTTGTAGAAGTAGTAGTGGTTGTTCTTGTAATATTAGTAGTAGTAGTAGTGGTGGTTCTAGTTGTAGTAGTAGTGGTTGTTCTTGTAATAGTAGTAGTGGTTGTTCTTGTAATAGTAGTAGTAGTAGTGGTTGTTCTTGTATTAGTAGTGGTTGTACTTGTAGTAGTAGTAGTAGTAGTAGTAGTTGTAGTGCTTGTTCTTGTGGTAGTAGTAGTAGCAGAAGTGGTTGTTCTTGTAGTAGTAGTAGTGGTTGTTCTTGTAATATTATTATTAGTAGTAGTAGTGGTTGTTCTTGTAGTAGTAGTAGTGGTTGATCTAGTAATATTAGTAGTAGTAGTAGTGGTTGTTCTAGTAGTAGTAGTAGTAGAAGTGGTTGTTCTTGTAGTAGTAGTAGTGGTTGTTCTTGTAATATTAGTAGTAGTAGTAGTAGTGGTTGTTATTGTCGTGGTAGTAATAATAGTAGTAGTTGTAGTAGTAGTGGTTGTTCTTATACAAGTAGAAGTAGAGGTTGTTCTTGTACTAGTAGTAGTTGCTGTTCTTGTAGTAGTAGTAGTGGTAGTTGTAGTGGTTTTTCTTGTAGTAGTAGTAGTGGTTGTTCTTCAAATATTAGAAGTAGTAGTAGTGGTGGTTCCTGTTGTAGTAGTAGTGGCTGTTATTGTAGTAGTACTAGTGGTTGTTCTTGTAACAGTAGTAGTAGTAGTAGTGGTTGCTCTTGTAGTAGTAGTGGTTGCACTTTTAGTAGTAGTAGTCGTTGTAGTGGTTGTTCTTGAAGTAGTAGTAGTAGTAGTGGTTGTTCTTGTAGTATTAGTAGTGGTTGTTCTTGTAATGGTAGTAGTAGAAGTGGTTGTTCTTTTTTGTAGTAGTGGTTGTACTTGTAATAGTAGTAGTAGTAGTAGTGGTCTTTGTTCTTGTAGTAGTAGTAGTGGTTGTTCTTGTAGTAGTAGTAGTAGTAGTAGTGTTTGTTCTTGTAATAGTTGTAGTAGTAGTTGCAGTAGTGGTTGTTCTTAAAATAGTTGTAGTAGTAGTATTAGTAGTGGTTGTTCTTGCAGTAGTAGTAGTAGTAGTAGTAGGAGTAGTTGTGGTTGTTCTTGTAGTAGTAGTAGTGGTTGTTCTTGTAATAGTATAGTAGTAGTAGTGGTTTTTCTTGTATTAGTAGTGGTTGTACTTGTAACAGTAGTTGTAGTAGTTGTAGAGGTTGTTCTTGTAGTAGTAGTAGTGGTTGTTCTTGTAGTAGTAGTAGTAGTGGTGGTGGTTGTTCTTATAGTAGTATTGTTTGTTCTTGTAATAGTTGTAGTACTAGTAGTAGTAGTGGTTTTTCTTGTAATAGTAGTAGTAGCAGTAGTGGTTGTTCTTGTAGTAGTAGTAGTAGAGGTTTTCTTGTAGTAGTAGAAGTGGATGTTCTTGTAATAGGTGTAGTAATAATAGTAGTGGTTGTTCTTGTAGTAGTAGTACTAGTAGTATTAATAGTAGAAGTGGTTGTTCTTGTAGTAGTAGTAGTGGTTGTTCTTGTAATAGTAGTACTAGTAGTAGTGGTTGTTCTTGTAGTAGTAGTAGTAGAAGTGGTTGTTCTTGTATTAGTAGTAGTGGTTGTTCTTGTAATATTAATTGTAGTAGTAGTGGTTGTTCTTGTCGTAGTAGTAGTGGTTGCTCTTGTAATAGTAGTAGTGGTTGTTCTTGTAATAGTTGTAGTAGTAATAGTAGTGGTTTTTCTTGTAGTAGTAGTAGTAGTAGTAGAAGTGGTTATTCTTGTAGTAGTAGTGGTTGTTCTTGTAATATTAGTAGTAGTAGTAGTAGTGGTTGTTCTTATAGTAGTAGTAGTAGAGGTTGTACCTGTAGTAGTAGTAGTGGTAGTTCTTGTAATAGTTGTAGTAGTAATAGTAGTGGTTGTTCTTGTAGTAGTAGTAGTAGTAGTAGTAGAAGTGGTTGTTCTTGTAGAAGTAGTAGTGGTTGTTCTTGTAATATTAGTAGTAGTAGTAGTGGTGGTTCTAGTTGTAGTAGTAGTGGTTGTACTTGTAATAGTAGTAGTGGTTGTTCTTGTAATAGTAGTAGTAGTGGTTGTTCTTGTATTAGTAGTGGTTGTACTTGTAGTAGTAGTAGTAGTAGTTGTAGTGCTTGTTCTTGTGGTAGTAGTAGTAGCAGAAGTGGTTGTTCTTGTAGTAGTAGTAGTGGTTGTTCTTGTAATATTATTATTAGTAGTAGTAGTGGTTGTTCTTGTAGTAGTAGTTGTGGTTGTTCTAGTAATATTAGTAGTAGTACTAGTGGTTGTTCTTATAGTAGAAGTAGTGGTTGTTCTTGTAATAGTTGTAGTACTAGAGGTAGTAGTGGTTTGTCTTGTAATAGTAGTAGTAGCAGTAGTGGTTGTTCTTGTAGTAGTAGTAGTAGTAGAGGTTGTTCTAGTAGTAGTAGAAGTGGATGTTCTTGTAATAGTTGTAGTAATAATAGTAGTGGATTCTTCTTGTAGTAGTAGTACTAGTAGTAGTAGTAGTAGAAGTGATTGTTCTTGTAGAAGTAGTAGAGGTTGTTCTTGTAATATTATTAGTAGTAGTAGTGGTTGTTCTTGTATTAGTAGTAGTAGTAGTAGAATTGGTTGTTCTTGTAGTAGTAGTAGTGGTTGTTCTTGTAATATTAGTAGTAGTAGTAGTAGTGGTGGTTCTTGTTGTAGTAGTAGTGGTTGTTCTTGAAGTAGTAGTAGTGGTTGTTCTTTTAATAGTTGTAGCAGTAGTGTTTGTTCTTAAAATAGTTGTAGTAGTAGTATTAGTAGTGGTTGTTATTGCAGTAGTAGTAGTGGTTGTTCTTGTAGTAGTAGTACTGGTTGTTCTTGTAATAGTTGTAGAAGTAGCAGTAGTAGTTGTGGTTGTTTTTGTAGTGGTAGTAGTGGTTGTTCTTGTAATAGTTGTAGAAGAACTAGTAGTAGTAGTGGTTGTTCTTGTAGTAGTAGTAGTGGTTGTTCTCGTAATATTAGTAGTAGTAGTAGTGGTGGTTCTTCTTGTAGTAGTAGAGGTTATTCTTGTAGTAGTAGTAGTGGTTGTTCTTGTAGTAGTAGTAGTGGTGGTGGTTGTTCTTATAGTAGTATTGTTTGTTCTTGTAATAGTTGTAGTACTAGTAGTAGTAGTGGTTTTTCTTGTAATAGTAGTAGTAGCAGTAGTGGTTGTTCTTGTAGTAGTAGTAGTAGAGGTTTTCTTGTAGTAGTAGAAGTGGATGTTCTTGTAATAGGTGTAGTAATAATAGTAGTGGTTGTTCTTGTAGTAGTAGTACTAGTAGTATTAGTAGTAGAAGTGGTTGTACTTGTAGTAGTAGTAGTGGTTGTTCTTGTAGTAGTAGTAGTAGAAGTGGTTGTTCTTGTATTAGTAGTAGTGGTTGTTCTTGTAATATTAATTGTAGTAGTAGTGGTTGTTCTTGTAGTAGTAGTAGTGGTTGTTCTTGTAATAGAAGTAGTGGTTGTTCTTGTAATAGTTGTAGTAGTAATTGTAGTGGTTGTTCTTGTAGTAGTAGTAGTAGTAGTAGTGGTTGTTCTTGTAGTAGTAGTAGTAGAGGTTGTTCTTGTAGTAGTAGTAGTGGTAGTTCTTGTAATAGTTGTAGTAGTAATAGTAGTGGTTGTTCTTGTAGTAGTAGTAGTAGTAGTAGAAGTGGTTGTTCTTGTAGAAGTAGTAGTGGTTGTTCTTGTAATATTAGTAGTAGTAGTAGTGGTGGTTCTAGTTGTAGTAGTAGTGGTTGTTCTTGTAATAGTAGTAGTGGTTGTTCTTGTAATAGTAGTAGTAGTAGTGGTTGTTCTTGTATTAGTAGTGGTTGTACTTGTAGTAGTAGTAGTAGTAGTAGTAGTAGTAGTAGTAGTTGTAGTGCTTGTTCTTGTGGTAGTAGTAGTAGCAGAAGTGGTTGTTCTTGTAGTAGTAGTAGTGGTTGTTCTTGTAATATTATTATTAGTAGTAGTAGTGGTTGTTCTTGTAGTACTAGTAGTGGTTGATCTAGTAATATTAGTAGTAGTAGTAGTGGTTGTTCTAGTAGTAGTAGTAGTAGAAGTGGTTGTTCTTGTAGTAGTAGTAGTGGTTGTTCTTCTAATATTAGTAGTAGTAGTAGTAGTAGTGGTTGTTATTGTCGTGGTAGTAATAATAGTAGTAGTTGTAGTAGTAGTGGTTGTTCTTATACAAGTAGAAGTAGAGGTTGTTCTTGTACTAGTAGTAGTTGCTGTTCTTGTAGTAGTAGTAGTGGTAGTTGTAGTGGTTTTTCTTGTAGTAGTAGTAGTGGTTGTTCTTCAAATATTAGAAGTAGTAGTAGTGGTGGTTCCTGTTGTAGTAGTAGTGGCTGTTATTGTAGTAGTACTAGTGGTTGTTCTTGTAACAGTAGTAGTAGTAGTAGTGGTTGGTCTTGTAGTAGTAGTGGTTGCACTTTTAGTAGTAGTAGTCGTTGTAGTGGTTGTTCTTGAAGTAGTAGTAGTAGTAGTGGTTGTTCTTGTAGTAGTAGTAGTGGTTGTTCTTGTAATGGTAGTAGTAGAAGTGGTTGTTCTTTTTTGTAGTAGTGGTTGTACTTGTAATAGTAGTAGTAGTAGTAGTGGTCTTTGTTCTTGTAGTAGTAGTAGTGGTTGTTCTTGTAGTAGTAGTAGTAGTAGTAGTAGTAGTGTTTGTTCTTGTAATAGTTGTAGTAGTAGTTGCAGTAGTGGTTGTTCTTAAAATAGTTGTAGTAGTAGTATTAGTAGTGGTTGTTCTTGCAGTAGTAGTAGTAGTAGTAGGAGTAGTTGTGGTTGTTCTTGTAGTAGTAGTAGTGGTTGTTATTGTCGTAGTAGTAATAATAGAAGTAGTTGTAGTAGTAGTGGTTTTTCTTATACAAGTAGAAGTAGAGGTTGTTCTTGTACTAGTAGTAGTTGCTGTTCTTGTAGTAGTAGTAGTGGTAGTTGTAGTGGTTGTTCTTGTAGTAGTAGAAACAGTGGTCATTCTTGTAGTAGTAGAAGTGGTTGTTCTTGTCGTAGTAGGAATAATAGTAGTAGTAGTAGTAGTAGTGGTTGTTCTTGTAGTAGTAGTAGTGGTTGTTCTAGTAATATTAGTAGTAGTAGAAGTGGTGGTTCTTGTTGTAGTAGTAGTGTTTGTTCTTGTAATAGTAGTAGTAGTAGTCGTGGTTGTTCTTGTAGTAGTAGTAGTAGAAGTGGTTGTTCTTGTAGTAGTAGTAGTGGTTGTTCTTGTAATATTAGTAGTAGTAGTAGTAGTGGTTGTTCTTGTAATAGTTGTAGTAGTAGTTGCAGTAGTGGTTGCTCTTATAATAGTTGTAGTAGTAGTATTAGTAGTGGTTGTTCTTGCAGTAGTAGTAGTAGTAGTAGTAGTAGTAGTAGTGGTTGTTCTTGTAATAGTTGTAATAGTAGTAGCAGTAGTGTTTGTTCATAAAATAGTTGTAGTAGTAGTATTAGTAGTGGTTGTTATTGCAGTAGTAGTAGTGGTTGTTCTTGTAGTAGTAGTACTGGTTGTTCTTGTAATAGTTGTAGAAGTAGCAGTAGTAGTAGTGGTTGTTTTTGTAGTAGTAGTAATGGTTGTTCTTGTAATAGTTGTAGAAGTAGCAGTAGTAGTAGTGGTTGTTCTTGTAGTAGTAGTAGTGGTTGTTCTTGTAGTAGTGATGGTTGTACTTGTAGTAGTAGTAGTAGTTGATGTAGTGGTTGTTCTTGTCATAGAAGTAGTGGTTGTTCTTGTATTAGTAGTAGTAGTGGTGGTCGTTGTTCTTGTAGAAGTAGTAGTGGTTGTTCTTTTAATAGTTGTAGTACTAGTAGTAGTAGTGGTTTTTCTTGTAATAGTAGTAGTAGCAGTACTGGTTGTTCTTGTAGTAGTAGTAGAGTTTGTTCTTGTAGTAGTAGTAGTGGTTGATCTTGTAGTAGTAGTAGTGGTTGTTCTTGTAGTAGTATTAGTAGTAGTAGTAGTAATGGTTCTACTTGTAGTAGTGGTAGTTGTAGTGGTTGTTTTTGTAGTAGTAGTAGTGGTTGTTCTTGTAGTATTAGTAGTGGTTGTTCTTGTAGTAGTCGTAGTAGTAGAGGTTGTTCTTGTAGTAGTTGTAGTGGTTGTTCTTGTAGTAATATTAGTAGTAGTAGTAGTAGTAGTAATGATTCTTCTTGTAGTAGTATGAGTGGTAGTTGTAGTGGTTGTTCTTGTAGTAGTAGTAGTGGTTGTTTTTGTAGTATTAGTAGTAGTGGTTGTTCTTGTAGCTTAGTACTGGTTGTTCTTGTAGTAGTAGTAGTAGAGGTTGTTCTTGTAGTAGAAGTAGTGGTTGTTCTTTTAGTAGTAGTAGTGGTTGTTCTTGTAATATTAGTAGTAGTACTAGTCGTTGTTCTTGTAGTAGTAGTAGTGGTTTTTCTTGTATTAGTAGTAGTAGTAGAAGTGGTTGTTCTTATAGTAGTAGTAGTGGTTGTTCTAGTAATATTAGTAGTAGTAGTAGTGGTTGTTCTTGTAGTAGTAGTAGTAGAAGTGGTTGTTCTTGTATTAGTAGTAGTGGTTGTTCTTGTAATATTAGTAGTAGTAGAAGTGGTGGTTCTTGTTGTAGTAGTAGTGGTTGTTCTTGTAATATTAGTAGTAGTAGTAGTGGTTGTTCTTGTAGTAGTAGTAGTAGAAGTGGCTGTTCTTGTATTAGTAGTAGTGGTTGTTCTTGTAATATTAGTAGTAGTAGTAGTGGTGGTTCTTGTTGTAGTAGTAGTGGTTGTTCTTGTAGTAGTAGTAGTGGTTGTTCTAGTAATATTAGTAGTAGTAGTAGTGGTGGTTCTTGTTGTAGTAGTGGTTGTTCTTGTAATAGTAGTAGTAGTAGTAGTGGTTGTTCTTGTAGTAGTAGTAGTAGAAGTGGTTGTTCTTGTAGTAGTAGTAGTGGTTGTTCTTGTAATATTAGTAGTAGTAGTAGTAGTTGTTGTTCTTGTAATAGTTGTAGTAGTAGTTGCAGTAGTGGTTGCTCTTAAAATAGTTGTAGTAGTAGTATTAGTTGTGGTTGTTCTTGCAGTAGTAGTAGTAGTAGTAGTAGTTGTAGTTGTTCTTGTAGTAGTAGTAGTGGTTGTTATTGTCGTAGTAGTAATAATAGTAGAAGTTGTAGTAGTAGTGGTTGTTCTTATACAAGTAGAAGTAGAGGTTGTTCTTGTACTAGTAGTAGTTGCTGTTCTTGTAGTAGTAGTAGTGGTAGTTGTAGTGGTTTTTCTTGTAGTAGTAGTAGTGGTTGTTCTTCAAATATTATAAGTAGTAGTAGTGGTGGTTCTTGTTGTAGTAGTAGTGGCTGTTATTGTAGTAGTACTAGTGGTTGTTCTTGTAACAGTAGTAGTAGTAGTAGTGGTTGCTCTTGTAGTAGTAGTGGTTGCACTTTTAGTAGTAGTAGTCGTTGTAGTGGTTGTTCTGGAAGTAGTAGTAGTAGCAGTGTTTGTTCTTGTAGTAGTAGTAGTGGTTGTTCTTGTAATGGTAGTAGTAGAATTGGTTGTTCTTTTTGTAGTAGTGGTTGTACTTGTAATAGTAGTAGTAGTAGTAGTGGTCTTTGTTCTTGTAGTAGTAGTAGTGGTTGTTCTTGTAGTAGTAGTAGTAGTAGTAGTAGTGTTTGTTCTTGTAATAGTAGTAGTAGTAGAAGTGGTTGTTCTTGTATTAGTAGTGGTTGTACTTGTAGTAGTAGTAGTAGTTGTTGAAGTGGTTGTTCTTGTAGTAGTAGTAGTGGTTGTTCTTGTAGTAGTAGTAGTAGAAGTGGTTGTTCTTGTAGTAGTAGTAGTGGTTGTTCTTGTAATAGTAGTAGTAGTAGTAGTGGTTGTTCTTGAAGTAGTAGTAGTGGTTGTTCTTGTAATAGTTGTAGCAGTAGTGTTTGTTCTTAAAATAGTTGTAGTAGTAGTATTAGTAGTGGTTGTTATTGCAGTAGTAGTAGTGGTTGTTCTTGTAGTAGTAGTACTGGTTGTTCTTGTAATAGTTGTAGAAGTAGCAGTAGTAGTTGTGGTTGTTTTTGTAGTGGTAGTAGTGGTTGTTCTTGTAATAGTTGTAGAAGAACTAGTAGTAGTAGTGGTTGTTCTTGTAGTAGTAGTAGTGGTTGTTCTCGTAATATTAGTAGTAGTAGTCGTGGTGGTTCTTGTTGTAGGAGTAGTGGTTGTTCTTGTAGTAGTAGTAGTGGTTGGTCTTGTAATAGTATAGTAGTAGTAGTGGTTGTTCTTGTATTAGTAGTGGTTGTACTTGTAGCAGTAGTTGTAGTAGTTGTAGAGGTTGTTCTTGTAGTAGTAGTAGTGGTTGTTCTTGTAGTAGTAGTAGTAGTGGTGGTGGTTGTTCTTATAGTAGTATTGTTTGTTCTTGTAATAGTTGTAGTACTAGTAGTAGTAGTGGTTTTTCTTGTAATAGTAGTAGTAGCAGTAGTGGTTATTCTTGTAGTAGTAGTAGTAGAGGTTTTCTTGTAGTAGTAGAAGTGGATGTTCTTGTAATAGGTGTAGTAATAATAGTAGTGGTTGTTCTTGTAGTAGTAGTACTAGTAGTATTAATAGTAGAAGTGGTTGTTCTTGTAGTAGTAGTAGTGGTTGTTCTTGTAATAGTAGTACTAGTAGTAGTGGTTGTTCTTGTAGTAGTAGTAGTAGAAGTGGTTGTTCTTGTATTAGTAGTAGTGGTTGTTCTTGTAATATTAATTGTAGTAGTAGTGGTTGTTCTTGTAGTAGTAGTAGTGTTTGCTCTTGTAATAGTAGTAGTGGTTGTTCTTGTAATAGTTGTAGTAGTAATAGTAGTGTTTTTTCTTGTAGTAGTAGTAGTAGTAGTAGAAGTGGTTATTCTTGTAGTAGTAGTGGTTGTTCTTGTAATATTAGTAGTAGTAGTAGTAGTGGTTGTTCTTGTAGTAGTAGTAGTAGAGGTTGTACTTGTAGTAGTAGTAGTGGTAGTTCTTGTAATAGTTGTAGTAGTAATAGTAGTGGTTGTTCTTGTAGTAGTAGTAGTAGTAGTAGTAGAAGTGGTTGTTCTTGTAGAAGTAGTAGTGGTTGTTCTTGTAATATTAGTAGTAGTAGTAGTGGTGGTTCTAGTTGTAGTAGTAGTGGTTGTACTTGTAATAGTAGTAGTGGTTGTTCTTGTAATAGTAGTAGTAGTGGTTGTTCTTGTATTAGTAGTGGTTGTACTTGTAGTAGTAGTAGTAGTAGTAGTTGTAGTGCTTGTTCTTGTGGTAGTAGTAGTAGCAGAAGTGGTTGTTCTTGTAGTAGTAGTAGTGGTTGTTCTTGTAATATTATTATTAGTAGTAGTAGTGGTTGTTCTTGTAGTAGTAGTAGTGGTTGTTCTAGTAATATTAGTAGTAGTACTAGTGGTTGTTCTTATAGTAGAAGTAGTGGTTGTTCTTGTAATAGTTGTAGTACTAGAGGTAGTAGTGGTTTTTCTTGTAATAGTAGTAGTAGCAGTAGTGGTTGTTCTTGTAGTAGTAGTAGTAGTAGAGGTTGTTCTAGTAGTAGTAGAAGTGGATGTTCTTGTAATAGTTGTAGTAATAATAGTAGTGGATTTTTCTTGTAGTAGTAGTACTAGTAGTAGTAGTAGTAGAAGTGGTTGTTCTTGTAGAAGTAGTAGAGGATTGTTCTTGTAATATTAGTAGTAGTAGTAGTGGTTGTTCTTGTATTAGTAGTAGTAGTAGTAGAATTGGTTGTTCTTGTAGTAGTTGTAGTGGTTGTTCTTGTAATATTAGTAGTAGTAGTAGTAGTAGTGGTGGTTCTTGTTGTAGTAGTAGTGGTTGTTCTTGAAGTAGTAGTAGTGGTTGTTCTTTTAATAGTTGTAGCAGTAGTGTTTGTTCTTAAAATAGTTGTAGTAGTAGTATTAGTAGTGGTTGTTATTGCAGTAGTAGTAGTGGTTGTTCTTGTAGTAGTAGTACTGGTTGTTCTTGTAATAGTTGTAGAAGTAGCAGTAGTAGTTGTGGTTGTTTTTGTAGTGGTAGTAGTGGTTGTTCTTGTAATAGTTGTAGAAGAACTAGTAGTAGTAGTGGTTGTTCTTGTAGTAGTAGTAGTGGTTGTTCTCGTAATATTAGTAGTAGTAGTAGTGGTGGTTCTTCTTGTAGTAGTAGAGGTTGTTCTTGTAGTAGTAGTAGTGGTTGTTCTTGTAGTAGTAGTAGTGGTGGTGGTTGTTCTTATAGTAGTATTGTTTGTTCTTGTAATAGTTGTAGTACTAGTAGTAGTAGTGGTTTTTCTTGTAATAGTAGTAGTAGCAGTAGTGGTTGTTCTTGTAGTAGTAGTAGTAGAGGTTTTCTTGTAGTAGTAGAAGTGGATGTTCTTGTAATAGGTGTAGTAATAATAGTAGTGGTTGTTCTTGTAGTAGTAGTACTAGTAGTATTAGTAGTAGAAGTGGTTGTACTTGTAGTAGTAGTAGTGGTTGTTCTTGTAGTAGTAGTAGTAGAAGTGGTTGTTCTTGTATTAGTAGTAGTGGTTGTTCTTGTAATATTAATTGTAGTAGTAGTGGTTGTTCTTGTAGTAGTAGTAGTGGTTGTTCTTGTAATAGAAGTAGTGGTTGTTCTTGTAATAGTTGTAGTAGTAATTGTAGTGGTTGTTCTTGTAGTAGTAGTAGTAGTAGTGGTTGTTCTTGTAGTAGTAGTAGTAGAGGTTGTTCTTGTAGTAGTAGTAGTGGTAGTTCTTGTAATAGTTGTAGTAGTAATAGTAGTGGTTGTTCTTGTAGTAGTAGTAGTAGTAGTAGAAGTGGTTGTTCTTGTAGAAGTAGTAGTGGTTGTTCTTGTAATATTAGTAGTAGTAGTAGTGGTGGTTCTAGTTGTAGTAGTAGTGGTTGTTCTTGTAATAGTAGTAGTGGTTGTTCTTGTAATAGTAGTAGTAGTAGTGGTTGTTCTTGTATTAGTAGTGGTTGTACTTGTAGTAGTAGTAGTAGTAGTAGTAGTAGTAGTTGTAGTGCTTGTTCTTGTGGTAGTAGTAGTAGCAGAAGTGGTTGTTCTTGTAGTAGTAGTAGTGGTTGTTCTTGTAATATTATTATTAGTAGTAGTAGTGGTTGTTCTTGTAGTAGTAGTAGTGGTTGATCTAGTAATATTAGTAGTAGTAGTAGTGGTTGTTCTAGTAGTAGTAGTAGTAGAAGTGGTTGTTCTTGTAGTAGTAGTAGTGGTTGTTCTTGTAATATTAGTAGTAGTAGTAGTAGTGGTTGTTATTGTCGTGGTAGTAATAATAGTAGTAGTTGTAGTAGTAGTGGTTGTTCTTATACAAGTAGAAGTAGAGGTTGTTCTTGTACAAGTAGTAGTTGCTGTTCTTGTAGTAGTAGTAGTGGTAGTTGTAGTGGTTTTTCTTGTAGTAGTAGTAGTGGTTGTTCTTCAAATATTAGAAGTAGTAGTAGTGGTGGTTCCTGTTGTAGTAGTAGTGGCTGTTATTGTAGTAGTACTAGTGATTGTTCTTGTAACAGTAGTAGTAGTAGTAGTGGTTGCTCTTGTAGTAGTAGTGGTTGCACTTTTAGTAGTAGTAGTCGTTGTAGTGGTTGTTCTTGAAGTAGTAGTAGTAGTAGTGGTTGTTCTTGTAGTAGTAGTAGTGGTTGTTCTTGTAATGGTAGTAGTAGAAGTGGTTGTTCTTTTTTGTAGTAGTGGTTGTACTTGTAATAGTAGTAGTAGTAGTAGTGGTCTTTGTTCTTGTAGTAGTAGTAGTGGTTGTTCTTGTAGTAGTAGTAGTAGTAGTAGTGTTTGTTCTTGTAATAGTTGTAGTAGTAGTTGCAGTAGTGGTTGTTCTTAAAATAGTTGTAGTAGTAGTATTAGTAGTGGTTGTTCTTGCAGTAGTAGTAGTAGTAGTAGGAGTAGTTGTGGTTGTTCTTGTAGTAGTAGTAGTGGTTGTTCTTGTAATAGTATAGTAGTAGTAGTGGTTGTTCTTGTATTAGTAGTGGTTGTACTTGTAGCAGTAGTTGTAGTAGTTGTAGAGGTTGTTCTTGTAGTAGTAGTAGTGGTTGTTCTTGTAGTAGTAGTAGTAGTGGTGGTGGTTGTTCTTATAGTAGTATTGTTTGTTCTTGTAATAGTTGTAGTACTAGTAGTAGTAGTGGTTTTTCTTGTAATAGTAGTAGTAGCAGTAGTGGTTGTTCTTGTAGTAGTAGTAGTAGAGGTTTTCTTGTAGTAGTAGAAGTGGATGTTCTTGTAATAGGTGTAGTAATAATAGTAGTGGTTGTTCTTGTAGTAGTAGTACTAGTAGTATTAATAGTAGAAGTGGTTGTTCTTGTAGTAGTAGTAGTGGTTGTTCTTGTAATAGTAGTACTAGTAGTAGTGGTTGTTCTTGTAGTAGTAGTAGTAGAAGTGGTTGTTCTTGTATTAGTAGTAGTGGTTGTTCTTGTAATATTAATTGTAGTAGTAGTGGTTGTTCTTGTCGTAGTAGTAGTGGTTGCTCTTGTAATAGTAGTAGTGGTTGTTCTTGTAATAGTTGTAGTAGTAATAGTAGTGGTTTTTCTTGTAGTAGTAGTAGTAGTAGTAGAAGTGGTTATTCTTGTAGTAGTAGTGGTTGTTCTTGTAATATTAGTAGTAGTAGTAGTAGTGGTTGTTCTTATAGTAGTAGTAGTAGAGGTTGTACCTGTAGTAGTAGTAGTGGTAGTTCTTGTAATAGTTGTAGTAGTAATAGTAGTGGTTGTTCTTGTAGTAGTAGTAGTAGTAGTAGTAGAAGTGGTTGTTCTTGTAGAAGTAGTAGTGGTTGTTCTTGTAATATTAGTAGTAGTAGTAGTGGTGGTTCTAGTTGTAGTAGTAGTGGTTGTACTTGTAATAGTAGTAGTGGTTGTTCTTGTAATAGTAGTAGTAGTAGTTGTTCTTGTATTAGTAGTGGTTGTACTTGTAGTAGTAGTAGTAGTAGTAGTTGTAGTGCTTGTTCTTGTGGTAGTAGTAGTAGCAGAAGTGGTTGTTCTTGTAGTAGTAGTAGTGGTTGTTCTTGTAATATTATTAGTAGTAGTAGTGGTTGTTCTTGTAGTAGTAGTTGTGGTTGTTCTAGTAATATTAGTAGTAGTACTAGTGGTTGTTCTTATAGTAGAAGTAGTGGTTGTTCTTGTAATAGTTGTAGTACTAGAGGTAGTAGTGGTTTTTCTTGTAATAGTAGTAGTAGCAGTAGTGGTTGTTCTTGTAGTAGTAGTAGTAGTAGAGGTTGTTCTAGTAGTAGTAGAAGTGGATGTTCTTGTAATAGTTGTAGTAATAATAGTAGTGGATTTTTCTTGTAGTAGTAGTACTAGTAGTAGTAGTAGTAGAAGTGATTGTTCTTGTAGAAGTAGTAGAGGTTGTTCTTGTAATATTATTATTAGTAGTAGTGGTTGTTCTTGTATTAGTAGTAGTAGTAGTAGAATTGGTTGTTCTTGTAGTAGTAGTAGTGGTTGTTCTTGTAATATTAGTAGTAGTAGTAGTAGTGGTGGTTCTTGTTGTAGTAGTAGTGGTTGTTCTTGAAGTAGTAGTAGTGGTTGTTCTTTTAATAGTTGTAGCAGTAGTGTTTGTTCTTAAAATAGTTGTAGTAGTAGTATTAGTAGTGGTTGTTATTGCAGTAGTAGTAGTGGTTGTTCTTGTAGTAGTAGTACTGGTTGTTCTTGTAATAGTTGTAGAAGTAGCAGTAGTAGTTGTGGTTGTTTTTGTAGTGGTAGTAGTGGTTGTTCTTGTAATAGTTGTAGAAGAACTAGTAGTAGTAGTGGTTGTTCTTGTAGTAGTAGTAGTGGTTGTTCTCGTAATATTAGTAGTAGTAGTAGTGGTGGTTCTTCTTGTAGTAGTAGAGGTTATTCTTGTAGTAGTAGTAGTGGTTGTTCTTGTAGTAGTAGTAGTGGTGGTGGTTGTTCTTATAGTAGTATTGTTTGTTCTTGTAATAGTTGTAGTACTAGTAGTAGTAGTGGTTTTTCTTGTAATAGTAGTAGTAGCAGTAGTGGTTGTTCTTGTAGTAGTAGTAGTAGAGGTTTTCTTGTAGTAGTAGAAGTGGATGTTCTTGTAATAGGTGTAGTAATAATAGTAGTGGTTGTTCTTGTAGTAGTAGTACTAGTAGTATTAGTAGTAGAAGTGGTTGTACTTGTAGTAGTAGTAGTGGTTGTTCTTGTAGTAGTAGTAGTAGAAGTGGTTGTTCTTGTATTAGTAGTAGTGGTTGTTCTTGTAATATTAATTGTAGTAGTAGTGGTTGTTCTTGTAGTAGTAGTAGTGGTTGTTCTTGTAATAGAAGTAGTGGTTGTTCTTGTAATAGTTGTAGTAGTAATTGTAGTGGTTGTTCTTGTAGTAGTAGTAGTAGTAGTAGTGGTTGTTCTTGTAGTAGTAGTAGTAGAGGTTGTTCTTGTAGTAGTAGTAGTGGTAGTTCTTGTAATAGTTGTAGTAGTAATAGTAGTGGTTGTTCTTGTAGTAGTAGTAGTAGTAGTAGTAGAAGTGGTTGTTCTTGTAGAAGTAGTAGTGGTTGTTCTTGTAATATTAGTAGTAGTAGTAGTGGTGGTTCTAGTTGTAGTAGTAGTGGTTGTTCTTGTAATAGTAGTAGTGGTTGTTCTTGTAATAGTAGTAGTAGTAGTGGTTGTTCTTGTATTAGTAGTGGTTGTACTTGTAGTAGTAGTAGTAGTAGTAGTAGTAGTAGTAGTAGTTGTAGTGCTTGTTCTTGTGGTAGTAGTAGTAGCAGAAGTGGTTGTTCTTGTAGTAGTAGTAGTGGTTGTTCTTGTAATATTATTATTAGTAGTAGTAGTGGTTGTTCTTGTAGTAGTAGTAGTGGTTGATCTAGTAATATTAGTAGTAGTAGTAGTGGTTGTTCTAGTAGTAGTAGTAGTAGAAGTGGTTGTTCTTGTAGTAGTAGTAGTGGTTGTTCTTGTAATATTAGTAGTAGTAGTAGTAGTGGTTGTTATTGTCGTGGTAGTAATAATAGTAGTAGTTGTAGTAGTAGTGGTTGTTCTTATACAAGTAGAAGTAGAGGTTGTTCTTGTACTAGTAGTAGTTGCTGTTCTTGTAGTAGTAGTAGTGGTAGTTGTAGTGGTTTTTCTTGTAGTAGTAGTAGTGGTTGTTCTTCAAATATTAGAAGTAGTAGTAGTGGTGGTTCCTGTTGTAGTAGTAGTGGCTGTTATTGTAGTAGTACTAGTGGTTGTTCTTGTAACAGTAGTAGTAGTAGTAGTGGTTGGTCTTGTAGTAGTAGTGGTTGCACTTTTAGTAGTAGTAGTCGTTGTAGTGGTTGTTCTTGAAGTAGTAGTAGTAGTAGTGGTTGTTCTTGTAGTAGTAGTAGTGGTTGTTCTTGTAATGGTAGTAGTAGAAGTGGTTGTTCTTTTTTGTAGTAGTGGTTGTACTTGTAATAGTAGTAGTAGTAGTAGTGGTATTTGTTCTTGTAGTAGTAGTAGTGGTTGTTCTTGTAGTAGTAGTAGTAGTAGTAGTGTTTGTTCTTGTAATAGTTGTAGTAGTAGTTGCAGTAGTGGTTGTTCTTAAAATAGTTGTAGTAGTAGTATTAGTAGTGGTTGTTCTTGCAGTAGTAGTAGTAGTAGTAGGAGTAGTTGTGGTTGTTCTTGTAGTAGTAGTAGTGGTTGTTATTGTCGTAGTAGTAATAATAGAAGTAGTTGTAGTAGTAGTGGTTTTTCTTATACAAGTAGAAGTAGAGGTTGTTCTTGTACTAGTAGTAGTTGCTGTTCTTGTAGTAGTAGTAGTGGTAGTTGTAGTGGTTGTTCTTGTAGTAGTAGAAACAGTGGTCATTCTTGTAGTAGTAGAAGTGGTTGTTCTTGTCGTAGTAGGAATAATAGTAGTAGTAGTAGTAGTAGTGGTTGTTCTTGTAGTAGTAGTAGTGGTTGTTCTAGTAATATTAGTAGTAGTAGAAGTGGTGGTTCTTGTTGTAGTAGTAGTGTTTGTTCTTGTAATAGTAGTAGTAGTAGTCGTGGTTGTTCTTGTAGTAGTAGTAGTAGAAGTGGTTGTTCTTGTAGTAGTAGTAGTGGTTGTTCTTGTAATATTAGTAGTAGTAGTAGTAGTGGTTGTTCTTGTAATAGTTGTAGTAGTAGTTGCAGTAGTGGTTGCTCTTATAATAGTTGTAGTAGTAGTATTAGTAGTTCTTGTTCTCGCAGTAGTAGTAGTAGTAGTAGTAGTAGTAGTAGTAGTAGTAGTAGTGGTTGTTCTTGTAATAGTTGTAATAGTAGTAGCAGTAGTGTT
This sequence comes from Alligator mississippiensis, assembly GCF_030867095.1. Taxonomy (NCBI): domain Eukaryota; kingdom Metazoa; phylum Chordata; order Crocodylia; family Alligatoridae; genus Alligator; species Alligator mississippiensis. The sequence goes on along the minus strand of NC_081837.1, from coordinate 22,875,269 downwards.
TGTTCATAAAATAGTTGTAGTAGTAGTATTAGTAGTGGTTGTTATTGCAGTAGTAGTAGTGGTTGTTCTTGTAGTAGTAGTACTGGTTGTTCTTGTAATAGTTGTAGAAGTAGCATTAGTAGTAGTGGTTGTTTTTGTAGTAGTAGTAATGGTTGTTCTTGTAATAGTTGTAGAAGTAGCAGTAGTAGTAGTGGTTGTTCTTGTAGTAGTGATGGTTGTACTTGTAGTAGTAGTAGTAGTTGATGTAGTGGTTGTTCTTGTCATAGAAGTAGTGGTTGTTCTTGTATTAGTAGTAGTAGTGGTGGTCGTTGTTCTTGTAGAAGTAGTAGTGGTTCTTCTTTTAATAGTTGTAGTACTAGTAGTAGTAGTGGTTTTTCTTGTAATAGTAGTAGTAGCAGTAGTGGTTGTTCTTGTAGTAGTAGTAGAGTTTGTTCTTGTAGTAGTAGTAGTGGTTGATCTTGTAGTAGTAGTAGTGGTTGTTCTTGTAGTAGTATTAGTAGTAGTAGTAGTAATGGTTCTACTTGTAGTAGTGGTAGTTGTAGTGGTTGTTTTTGTAGTAGTAGTAGTGGTTGTTCTTGTAGTATTAGTAGTGGTTGTTCTTGTAGTAGTCGTAGTAGTAGAGGTTGTTCTTGTAGTAGATGTAGTGGTTGTTCTTTTAGTAATATTAGTAGTAGTAGTAGTAGTAGTAATGATTCTTCTTGTAGTAGTATGAGTGGTAGTTGTAGTGGTTGTTCTTGTAGTAGTAGTAGTGGTTGTTTTTGTAGTATTAGTAGTAGTGGTTGTTCTTGTAGCTTAGTACTGGTTGTTCTTGTAGTAGTAGTAGTAGAGGTTGTTCTTGTAGTAGAAGTAGTGGTTGTTCTTTTAGTAGTAGTAGTGGTTGTTCTTGTAATATTAGTAGTAGTACTAGTCGTTGTTCTTGTAGTAGTAGTAGTGGTTTTTCTTGTATTAGTAGTAGTAGTAGAAGTGGTTGTTCTTATAGTAGTAGTAGTGGTTGTTCTAGTAATATTAGTAGTAGTAGTAGTGGTTGTTCTTGTAGTAGTAGTAGTAGAAGTGGTTGTTCTTGTATTAGTAGTAGTGGTTGTTCTTGTAATATTAGTAGTAGTAGAAGTGGTGGTTCTTGTTGTAGTAGTAGTGGTTGTTCTTGTAATATTAGTAGTAGTAGTAGTGGTTGTTCTTGTAGTAGTAGTAGTAGAAGTGGCTGTTCTTGTATTAGTAGTAGTGGTTGTTCTTGTAATATTAGTAGTAGTAGTAGTGGTGGTTCTTGTTGTAGTAGTAGTGGTTGTTCTTGTAGTAGTAGTAGTGGTTGTTCTTGTAATATTATTATTAGTAGTAGTAGTGGTTGTTCTTGTAGTAGTAGTAGTGGTTGATCTAGTAATATTAGTAGTAGTAGTAGTGGTTGTTCTAGTAGTAGTAGTAGTAGAAGTGGTTGTTCTTGTAGTAGTAGTAGTGGTTGTTCTTGTAATATTAGTAGTAGTAGTAGTAGTAGTAGTAGTAGTGGTTGTTATTGTCGTGGTAGTAATAATAGTAGTAGTTGTAGTAGTAGTGGTTGTTCTTATACAAGTAGAAGTAGAGGTTGTTCTTGTACTAGTAGTAGTTGCTGTTCTTGTAGTAGTAGTAGTGGTAGTTGTAGTGGTTTTTCTTGTAGTAGTAGTAGTGGTTGTTCTTCAAATATTAGAAGTAGTAGTAGTGGTGGTTCCTGTTGTAGTAGTAGTGGCTGTTATTGTAGTAGTACTAGTGGTTGTTCTTGTAACAGTAGTAGTAGTAGTAGTGGTTGGTCTTGTAGTAGTAGTGGTTGCACTTTTAGTAGTAGTAGTCGTTGTAGTGGTTGTTCTTGTAGTAGTAGTAGTGGTTGTTCTTGTAATGGTAGTAGTAGAAGTGGTTGTTCTTTTTTGTAGTAGTGGTTGTACTTGTAATAGTAGTAGTAGTAGTAGTGGTCTTTGTTCTTGTAGTAGTAGTAGTGGTTGTTCTTGTAGTAGTAGTAGTAGTAGTAGTGTTTGTTCTTGTAATAGTTGTAGTAGTAGTTGCAGTAGTGGTTGTTCTTAAAATAGTTGTAGTAGTAGTATTAGTAGTGGTTGTTCTTGCAGTAGTAGTAGTAGTAGTAGGAGTAGTTGTGGTTGTTCTTGTAGTAGTAGTAGTGGTTGTTATTGTCGTAGTAGTAATAATAGAAGTAGTTGTAGTAGTAGTGGTTTTTCTTATACAAGTAGAAGTAGAGGTTGTTCTTGTACTAGTAGTAGTTGCTGTTCTTGTAGTAGTAGTAGTGGTAGTTGTAGTGGTTGTTCTTGTAGTAGTAGAAACAGTGGTCATTCTTGTAGTAGTAGAAGTGGTTGTTCTTGTCGTAGTAGGAATAATAGTAGTAGTAGTAGTAGTAGTGGTTGTTCTTGTAGTAGTAGTAGTGGTTGTTCTAGTAATATTAGTAGTAGTAGAAGTGGTGGTTCTTGTTGTAGTAGTAGTGTTTGTTCTTGTAATAGTAGTAGTAGTAGTCGTGGTTGTTCTTGTAGTAGTAGTAGTAGAAGTGGTTGTTCTTGTAGTAGTAGTAGTGGTTGTTCTTGTAATATTAGTAGAAGTAGTAGTAGTGGTTGTTCTTGTAATAGTTGTAGTAGTAGTTGCAGTAGTGGTTGCTCTTATAATAGTTGTAGTAGTAGTATTAGTAGTGGTTGTTCTTGCAGTAGTAGTAGTAGTAGTAGTAGTAGTGGTTGTTCTTGTAATAGTTGTAATAGTAGTAGCAGTAGTGTTTGTTCATAAAATAGTTGTAGTAGTAGTATTAGTAGTGGTTGTTATTGCAGTAGTAGTAGTGGTTGTTCTTGTAGTAGTAGTACTGGTTGTTCTTGTAATAGTTGTAGAAGTAGCAGTAGTAGTAGTGGTTGTTTTTGTAGTAGTAGTAATGGTTGTTCTTGTAATAGTTGTAGAAGTAGCAGTAGTAGTAGTGGTTGTTCTTCTAGTAGTAGTAGTGGTTGTTCTTGTAGTAGTGATGGTTGTACTTGTAGTAGTAGTAGTAGTTGATGTAGTGGTTGTTCTTGTCATAGAAGTAGTGGTTGTTCTTGTATTAGTAGTAGTAGTGGTGGTCGTTGTTCTTGTAGAAGTAGTAGTGGTTGTTCTTTTAATAGTTGTAGTACTAGTAGTAGTAGTGGTTTTTCTTGTAATAGTAGTAGTAGCAGTAGTGGTTGTTCTTGTAGTAGTAGTAGAGTTTGTTCTTGTAGTAGTAGTAGTGGTTGATCTTGTAGTAGTAGTAGTGGTTGTTCTTGTAGTAGTATTAGTAGTAGTAGTAGTAATGGTTCTACTTGTAGTAGTGGTAGTTGTAGTGGTTGTTTTTGTAGTAGTAGTAGTGGTTGTTCTTGTAGTATTAGTAGTGGTTGTTCTTGTAGTAGTCGTAGTAGTAGAGGTTGTTCTTGTAGTAGTTGTAGTGGTTGTTCTTGTAGTAATATTAGTAGTAGTAGTAGTAGTAGTAATGATTCTTCTTGTAGTAGTATGAGTGGTAGTTGTAGTGGTTGTTCTTGTAGTAGTAGTAGTGGTTGTTTTTGTAGTATTAGTAGTAGTGGTTGTTCTTGTAGCTTAGTACTGGTTGTTCTTGTAGTAGTAGTAGTAGAGGTTGTTCTTGTAGTAGAAGTAGTGGTTGTTCTTTTAGTAGTAGTAGTGGTTGTTCTTGTAATATTAGTAGTAGTACTAGTCGTTGTTCTTGTAGTAGTAGTAGTGGTTTTTCTTGTATTAGTAGTAGTAGTAGAAGTGGTTGTTCTTATAGTAGTAGTAGTGGTTGTTCTAGTAATATTAGTAGTAGTAGTGGTTGTTCTTGTAGTAGTAGTAGTAGTAGAAGTGGTTGTTCTTGTATTAGTAGTAGTGGTTGTTCTTGTAATATTAGTAGTAGTAGAAGTGGTGGTTCTTGTTGTAGTAGTAGTGGTTGTTCTTGTAATATTAGTAGTAGTAGTAGTGGTTGTTCTTGTAGTAGTAGTAGTAGAAGTGGCTGTTCTTGTATTAGTAGTAGTGGTTGTTCTTGTAATATTAGTAGTAGTAGTAGTGGTGGTTCTTGTTGTAGTAGTAGTGGTTGTTCTTGTAGTAGTAGTAGTGGTTGTTCTAGTAATATTAGTAGTAGTAGTAGTGGTGGTTCTTGTTGTAGTAGTGGTTGTTCTTGTAATAGTAGTAGTAGTAGTAGTGGTTGTTCTTGTAGTAGTAGTAGTAGAAGTGGTTGTTCTTGTAGTAGTAGTAGTGGTTGTTCTTGTAATATTAGTAGTAGTAGTAGTTGTTGTTGTTCTTGTAATAGTTGTAGTAGTAGTTGCAGTAGTGGTTGCTCTTAAAATAGTTGTAGTAGTAGTATTAGTAGTGGTTGTTCTTGCAGTAGTAGTAGTAGTAGTAGTAGTAGTAGTAGTTGTAGTTGTTCTTGTAGTAGTAGTAGTGGTTGTTATTGTCGTAGTAGTAATAATAGTAGAAGTTGTAGTAGTAGTGGTTGTTCTTATACAAGTAGAAGTAGAGGTTGTTCTTGTACTAGTAGTAGTTGCTGTTCTTGTAGTAGTAGTAGTGGTAGTTGTAGTGGTTTTTCTTGTAGTAGTAGTAGTGTTTGTTCTTCAAATATTAGAAGTAGTAGTAGTGGTGGTTCTTGTTGTAGTAGTAGTGGCTGTTATTGTAGTAGTACTAGTGGTTGTTCTTGTAACAGTAGTAGTAGTAGTAGTGGTTGCTCTTGTAGTAGTAGTGGTTGCACTTTTAGTAGTAGTAGTCGTTGTAGTGGTTGTTCTGGAAGTAGTAGTAGTAGTAGTGTTTGTTCTTGTAGTAGTAGTAGTGGTTGTTCTTGTAATGGTAGTAGTAGAATTGGTTGTTCTTTTTGTAGTAGTGGTTGTACTTGTAATAGTAGTAGTAGTAGTAGTGGTCTTTGTTCTTGTAGTAGTAGTAGTGGTTGTTCTTGTAGTAGTAGTAGTAGTAGTAGTAGTAGTGTTTGTTCTTGTAATAGTAGTAGTAGTAGAAGTGGTTGTTCTTGTATTAGTAGTGGTTGTACTTGTAGTAGTAGTAGTAGTTGTTGAAGTGGTTGTTCTTGTAGTAGTAGTAGTGGTTGTTCTTGTAGTAGTAGTAGTAGAAGTGGTTGTTCTTGTAGTAGTAGTAGTGGTTGTTCTTGTAATAGTAGTAGTAGTAGTAGTGGTTGTTCTTGAAGTAGTAGTAGTGGTTGTTCTTGTAATAGTTGTAGCAGTAGTGTTTGTTCTTAAAATAGTTGTAGTAGTAGTATTAGTAGTGGTTGTTATTGCAGTAGTAGTAGTGGTTGTTCTTGTAGTAGTAGTACTGGTTGTTCTTGTAATAGTTGTAGAAGTAGCAGTAGTAGTTGTGGTTGTTTTTGTAGTGGTAGTAGTGGTTGTTCTTGTAATAGTTGTAGAAGAACTAGTAGTAGTAGTGGTTGTTCTTGTAGTAGTAGTAGTGGTTGTTCTCGTAATATTAGTAGTAGTAGTCGTGGTGGTTCTTGTTGTAGGAGTAGTGGTTGTTCTTGTAGTAGTAGTAGTGGTTGGTCTTGTAATAGTATAGTAGTAGTAGTGGTTGTTCTTGTATTAGTAGTGGTTGTACTTGTAGCAGTAGTTGTAGTAGTTGTAGAGGTTGTTCTTGTAGTAGTAGTAGTGGTTGTTCTTGTAGTAGTAGTAGTAGTGGTGGTGGTTGTTCTTATAGTAGTATTGTTTGTTCTTGTAATAGTTGTAGTACTAGTAGTAGTAGTGGTTTTTCTTGTAATAGTAGTAGTAGCAGTAGTGGTTGTTCTTGTAGTAGTAGTAGTAGAGGTTTTCTTGTAGTAGTAGAAGTGGATGTTCTTGTAATAGGTGTAGTAATAATAGTAGTGGTTGTTCTTGTAGTAGTAGTACTAGTAGTATTAATAGTAGAAGTGGTTGTTCTTGTAGTAGTAGTAGTGGTTGTTCTTGTAATAGTAGTACTAGTAGTAGTGGTTGTTCTTGTAGTAGTAGTAGTAGAAGTGGTTGTTCTTGTATTAGTAGTAGTGGTTGTTCTTGTAATATTAATTGTAGTAGTAGTGGTTGTTCTTGTACTAGTAGTAGTGGTTGCTCTTGTAATAGTAGTAGTGGTTGTTCTTGTAATAGTTGTAGTAGTAATAGTAGTGGTTTTTCTTGTAGTAGTAGTAGTAGTAGTAGAAGTGGTTATTCTTGTAGTAGTAGTGGTTGTTCTTGTAATATTAGTAGTAGTAGTAGTAGTGGTTGTTCTTGTAGTAGTAGTAGTAGAGGTTGTACTTGTAGTAGTAGTAGTGGTAGTTCTTGTAATAGTTGTAGTAGTAATAGTAGTGGTTGTTCTTGTAGTAGTAGTAGTAGTAGTAGTAGAAGTGGTTGTTCTTGTAGAAGTAGTAGTGGTTGTTCTTGTAATATTAGTAGTAGTAGTAGTGGTGGTTCTAGTTGTAGTAGTAGTGGTTGTACTTGTAATAGTAGAAGTGGTTGTTCTTGTAATAGTAGTAGTAGTGGTTGTTCTTGTATTAGTAGTGGTTGTACTTGTAGTAGTAGTAGTAGTAGTAGTTGTAGTGCTTGTTCTTGTGGTAGTAGTAGTAGCAGAAGTGGTTGTTCTTGTAGTAGTAGTAGTGGTTGTTCTTGTAATATTATTATTAGTAGTAGTAGTGGTTGTTCTTGTAGTAGTAGTAGTGGTTGTTCTAGTAATATTAGTAGTAGTACTAGTGGTTGTTCTTATAGTAGAAGTAGTGGTTGTTCTTGTAATAGTTGTAGTACTAGAGGTAAGAGTGGTTTTTCTTGTAATAGTAGTAGTAGCAGTAGTGGTTGTTATGGTAGTAGTAGTAGTAGTAGAGGTTGTTCTAGTAGTAGTAGAAGTGGATGTTCTTGTAATAGTTGTAGTAATAATAGTAGTGGATTGTTCTTGTAGTAGTAGTACTAGTAGTAGTAGTATTGGAAGTGGTTGTTCTTGTAGAAGTAGTAGAGGTTGTTCTTGTAATATTAGTAGTAGTAGTAGTGGTTGTTCTTGTATTAGTAGTAGTAGTAGTAGAATTGGTTGTTCTTGTAGTAGTAGTAGTGGCTGTTCTTGTAATATTAGTAGTAGTAGTAGTAGTGGTGGTTCTTGTTGTAGTAGTAGTGGTTGTTCTTGAAGTAGTAGTAGTGGTTGTTCTTGTAATAGTTGTAGCAGTAGTGTTTGTTCTTAAAATAGTTGTAGTAGTAGTATTAGTAGTGGTTGTTATTGCAGTAGTAGTAGTGGTTGTTCTTGTAGTAGCAGTACTGGTTGTTCTTGTAATAGTTGTAGAAGTAGCAGTAGTAGTTGTGGTTGTTTTTGTAGTGGTAGAAGTGGTTGTTCTTGTAATAGTTGTAGAAGAACTAGTAGTAGTAGTGGTTGTTCTTGTAGTAGTAGTAGTGGTTGTTCTCGTAATATTAGTAGTAGTAGTAGTGGTGGTTCTTCTTGTAGTAGTAGAGGTTGTTCTTGTAGTAGTAGTAGTGGTTGTTCTTGTAGTAGTAGTAGTGGTGGTGGTTGTTCTTATAGTAGTATTGTTTGTTCTTGTAATAGTTGTAGTACTAGTAGTAGTAGTGGTTTTTCTTGTAATAGTAGTAGTAGCAGTAGTGGTTGTTCTTGTAGTAGTAGTAGTAGAGGTTTTCTTGTAGTAGTAGAAGTGGATGTTCTTGTAATAGGTGTAGTAATAATAGTAGTGGTTGTTCTTGTAGTAGTAGTACTAGTAGTATTAGTAGTAGAAGTGGTTGTACTTGTAGTAGTAGTAGTGGTTGTTCTTGTAGTAGTAGTACTAGAAGTGGTTGATCTTGTATTAGTAGTAGTGGTTGTTCTTGTAATATTAATTGTAGTAGTAGTGGTTGTTCTTGTAGTAGTAGTAGTGGTTGTTCTTGTAATAGAAGTAGTGGTTGTTCTTGTAATAGTTGTAGTAGTAATTGTAGTGGTTGTTCTTGTAGTAGTAGTAGTAGTAGTAGTAGTGGTTGTTCTTGTAGTAGTAGTAGTAGAGGTTGTTCTTGTAGTAGTAGTAGTGGTAGTTCTTGTAATAGTTGTAGTAGTAATAGTAGTGGTTGTTCTTGTAGTAGTAGTAGTAGTAGTAGTAGTAGTAGTAGTAGTAGTAGTAGAAGTGGTTGTTCTTGTAGAAGTAGTAGTGGTTGTTCTTGTAATATTAGTAGTAGTAGTAGTGGTGGTTCTAGTTGTAGTAGTAGTGGTTGTTCTTGTAATAGTAGTAGTGGTTGTTCTTGTAATAGTAGTAGTAGTAGTGGTTGTTCTTGTATTAGTAGTGGTTGTACTTGTAGTAGTAGTAGTAGTAGTAGTAGTAGTAGTAGTTGTAGTGCTTGTTCTTGTGGTAGTAGTAGTAGCAGAAGTGGTTGTTCTTGTAGTACTAGTAGTGGTTGTTCTTGTAATGGTAGTAGTAGAAGTGGTTGTTTTTGTTGTAGTAGTGGTTGTACTTGTTATAGTAGTAGTAGTAGTAGTGGTCTTTGTTCTTGTAGTAGTAGTAGTGGTTGTTCTTGTAGTAGTATTAGTAGTAGTAGTGTTTGTTCTTGTAATAGTAGTAGTAGTAGAAGTGGTTGTTCTTGTATTAGTAGTGGTTGTACTTGTAGTAGTAGTAGTAGTTGTTGAAGTGGTTGTTCTTGTAGTAGTAGTAGTGCTTTTTCTTGTAGTAGTAGTAGTAGAAGTGGTTGTTCTTGTAGTAGTAGTAGTGGTTGTTCTTGTAATATTAGTAGTAGTAGTAGTAGTGGTGGTTCTTGTTGTAGTAGTAGTGGTTGTTCTTGTAGTAGTAGTAGTGGTTGTTCTAGTAATATTAATAGTAGTAGTAGTGGTGGTTCTTGTTGTAGTAGTGGTTGTTCTTGTAATAGTAGTAGTAGTAGTAGTGGTTGTTCTTGTAGTAGTAGTAGTAGAAGTGGTTGTTCTTGTAGTAGTAGTAGTGGTTGTTCTTGTAATATTAGTAGTAGTAGTAGTAGTGGTTGTTCTTGTAATAGTTGTAGTAGTAGTTGCAGTAGTGGTTGCTCTTAAAATAGTTGTAGTAGTAGTATTAGTAGTGGTTGTTCTTGCAGTAGTAGTAGTAGTAGTAGTTGTAGTTGTAGTTGTTCTTGTAGTAGTAGTAGTGGTTGTTATTGTCGTAGTAGTAATAATAGTAGAAGTTGTAGTAGTAGTGGTTGTTCTTATACAAGTAGAAGTAGAGGTTGTTCTTGTACTAGTAGTAGTTGCTGTTCTTGTAGTAGTAGTAGTGGTAGTTGTAGTGGTTTTTCTTGTAGTAGTAGTAGTGGTTGTTCTTCAAATATTAGAAGTAGTAGTAGTGGTGGTTCTTGTTGTAGTAGTAGTGGCTGTTATTGTAGTAGTACTAGTGGTTGTTCTTGTAACAGTAGTAGTAGTAGTAGTGGTTGCTCTTGTAGTAGTAGTGGTTGCACTTTTAGTAGCAGTAGTCGTTGTAGTGGTTGTTCTTGAAGTAGTAGTAGTAGTAGTGTTTGTTCTTGTAGTAGTAGTAGTGGTTGTTCTTGTAATGGTAGTAGTAGAATTGGTTGTTCTTTTTGTAGTAGTGGTTGTACTTGTAATAGTAGTAGTAGTAGTAGTGGTCTTTGTTCTTGTAGTAGTAGTAGTGGTTGTTCTTGTAGTAGTAGTAGTAGTAGTAGTAGTAGTGTTTGTTCTTGTAATAGTAGTAGTAGTAGAAGTGGTTGTTCTTGTATTAGTAGTGGTTGTACTTGTAGTAGTAGTAGTAGTTGTTGAAGTGGTTGTTCTTGTAGTAGTAGTAGTGGTTGTTCTTGTAGTAGTAGTAGTAGAAGTGGTTGTTCTTGTAGTAGTAGTAGTGGTTGTTCTTGTAATAGTAGTAGTAGTAGTAGTGGTTGTTCTTGAAGTAGTAGTAGTGGTTGTTCTTGTAATAGTTGTAGCAGTAGTGTTTGTTCTTAAAATAGTTGTAGTAGTAGTATTAGTAGTGGTTGTTATTGCAGTAGTAGTAGTGGTTGTTCTTGTAGTAGTAGTACTGGTTGTTCTTGTAATAGTTGTAGAAGTAGCAGTAGTAGTTGTGGTTGTTTTTGTAGTGGTAGTAGTGGTTGTTCTTGTAATAGTTGTAGAAGAACTAGTAGTAGTAGTGGTTGTTCTTGTAGTAGTAGTAGTGGTTGTTCTCGTAATATTAGTAGTAGTAGTCGTGGTGGTTCTTCTTGTAGTAGTAGAGGTTGTTCTTGTAGTAGTAGTAGTGGTTGTTCTTGTAGTAGTAGTAGTGGTGGTGGTTGTTCTTATAGTAGTATTGTTTGTTCTTGTAATAGTTGTAGTACTAGTAGTAGTAGTGGTTTTTCTTGTAATAGTAGTAGTAGCAGTAGTGGTTGTTCTTGTAGTAGTAGTAGTAGAGGTTTTCTTGTAGTAGTAGAAGTGGATGTTCTTGTAATAGGTGTAGTAATAATAGTAGTGGTTGTTCTTGTAGTAGTAGTACTAGTAGTATTAGTAGTAGAAGTGGTTGTACTTGTAGTAGTAGTAGTGGTTGTTCTTGTAGTAGTAGTAGTAGAAGTGGTTGTTCTTGTATTAGTAGTAGGGGTTGTTCTTGTAATATTAATTGTAGTAGTAGTGGTTGTTCTTGTAGTAGTAGTAGTGGTTGTTCTTGTAATAGAAGTAGTGGTTGTTCTTGTAATAGTTGTAGTAGTAATTGTAGTGGTTGTTCTTGTAGTAGTAGTAGTAGTAGTAGTGGTTGTTCTTGTAGTAGTAGTAGTAGAGGTTGTTCTTGTAGTAGTAGTAGTGGTAGTTCTTGTAATAGTTGTAGTAGTAATAGTAGTGGTTGTTCTTGTAGTAGTAGTAGTAGTAGTAGTAGTAGTAGAAGTGGTTGTTCTTGTAGAAGTTGTAGTGGTTGTTCTTGTAGAAGTAGTAGTGGTTGTTCTTGTAATATTAGTAGTAGTAGTAGTGGTGGTTCTAGTTGTAGTAGTAGTGGTTGTTCTTGTAATAGTAGTAGTGGTTGTTCTTGTAATAGTAGTAGTAGTAGTGGTTGTTCTTGTATTAGTAGTGGTTGTACTTGTAGTAGTAGTAGTAGTAGTAGTAGTAGTAGTAGTTGTAGTGCTTGTTCTTGTGGTAGTAGTAGTAGCAGAAGTGGTTGTTCTTGTAGTAGTAGTAGTGGTTGTTCTTGTAATATTATTATTAGTAGTAGTAGTGGTTGTTCTTGTAGTAGTAGTAGTGGTTGATCTAGTAATATTAGTAGTAGTAGTAGTGGTTGTTCTAGTAGTAGTAGTAGTAGAAGTGGTTGTTCTTGTAGTAGTAGTAGTGGTTGTTCTTGTAATATTAGTAGTAGTAGTAGTAGTGGTTGTTATTGTCGTGGTAGTAATAATAGTAGTAGTTGTAGTAGTATTGGTTGTTCTTATACAAGTAGAAGTATAGGTTGTTCTTGTACTAGTAGTAGTTGCTGTTCTTGTAGTAGTAGTAGTGGTAGTTGTAGTGGTTTTTCTTGTAGTAGTAGTAGTGGTTGTTCTTCAAATATTAGAAGTAGTAGTAGTGGTGGTTCCTGTTGTAGTAGTAGTGGCTGTTATTGTAGTAGTACTAGTGGTTGTTCTTGTAACAGTAGTAGTAGTAGTAGTGGTTGGTCTTGTAGTAGTAGTGGTTGCACTTTTAGTAGTAGTAGTCGTTGTAGTGGTTGTTCTTGAAGTAGTAGTAGTAGTAGTGGTTGTTCTTGTAGTAGTAGTAGTGGTTGTTCTTGTAATGGTAGTAGTAGAAGTGGTTGTTCTTTTTTGTAGTAGTGGTTGTACTTGTAATAGTAGTAGTAGTAGTAGTGGTCTTTGTTCTTGTAGTAGTAGTAGTGGTTGTTCTTGTAGTAGTAGTAGTAGTAGTAGTGTTTGTTCTTGTAATAGTTGTAGTAGTAGTTGCAGTAGTGGTTGTTCTTAAAATAGTTGTAGTAGTAGTATTAGTAGTGGTTGTTCTTGCAGTAGTAGTAGTAGTAGGAGTAGTTGTGGTTGTTCTTGTAGTAGTAGTAGTGGTTGTTCTTGTAATAGTATAGTAGTAGTAGTGGTTGTTCTTGTATTAGTAGTGGTTGTACTTGTAGCAGTAGTTGTAGTAGTTGTAGAGGTTGTTCTTGTAGTAGTAGTAGTGGTTGTTCTTGTAGTAGTAGTAGTAGTGGTGGTGGTTGTTATTATAGTAGTATTGTTTGTTCTTGTAATAGTTGTAGTACTAGTAGTAGTAGTGGTTTTTCTTGTAATAGTAGTAGTAGCAGTAGTGGTTGTTCTTGTAGTAGTAGTAGTAGAGGTTTTCTTGTAGTAGTAGAAGTGGATGTTCTTGTAATAGGTGTAGTAATAATAGTAGTGGTTGTTCTTGTAGTAGTAGTACTAGTAGTATTAATAGTAGAAGTGGTTGTTCTTGTAGTAGTAGTAGTGGTTGTTCTTCTAATAGTAGTACTAGTAGTAGTGGTTGTTCTTGTAGTAGTAGTAGTAGAAGTGGTTGTTCTTGTATTAGTAGTAGTGGTTGTTCTTGTAATATTAATTGTAGTAGTAGTGGTTGTTCTTGTAGTAGTAGTAGTGGTTGCTCTTGTAATAGTAGTAGTGGTTGTTCTTGTAATAGTTGTAGTAGTAATAGTAGTGGTTTTTCTTGTAGTAGTAGTAGTAGTAGTAGTAGAAGTGGTTATTCTTGTAGTAGTAGTGGTTGTTCTTGTAATATTAGTAGTAGTAGTAGTAGTGGTTGTTCTTGTAGTAGTAGTAGTAGAGGTTGTACCTGTAGTAGTAGTAGTGGTAGTTCTTGTAATAGTTGTAGTAGTAATAGTAGTGGTTGTTCTTGTAGTAGTAGTAGTAGTAGTAGTAGAAGTGGTTGTTCTTGTAGAAGTAGTAGTGGTTGTTCTTGTAATATTAGTAGTAGTAGTAGTGGTGGTTCTAGTTGTAGTAGTAGTGGTTGTACTTGTAATAGTAGTAGTGGTTGTTCTTGTAATAGTAGTAGTAGTGGTTGTTCTTGTATTAGTAGTGGTTGTACTTGTAGTAGTAGTAGTAGTAGTAGTTGTAGTGCTAGTTCTTGTGGTAGTAGTAGTAGCAGAAGTGGTTGTTCTTGTAGTAGTAGTAGTGGTTGTTCTTGTAATATTATTATTAGTAGTAGTAGTGGTTGTTCTTGTAGTAGTAGTAGTGGTTGTTCTAGTAATATTAGTAGTAGTACTAGTGGTTGTTCTTATAGTAGAAGTAGTGGTTGTTCTTGTAATAGTTGTAGTACTAGAGGTAGTAGTGGTTTTTCTTGTAATAGTAGTAGTAGCAGTAGTGGTTGTTCTTGTAGTAGTAGTAGTAGTAGAGGTTGTTCTAGTAGTAGTAGAAGTGGATGTTCTTGTAATAGTTGTAGTAATAATAGTAGTGGATTGTTCTTGTAGTAGTAGTACTAGTAGTAGTAGTAGTAGAAGTGGTTGTTCTTGTAGAAGTAGTAGAGGTTGTTCTTGTAATATTAGTAGTAGTAGTAGTGGTTGTTCTTGTATTAGTAGTAGTAGTAGTAGAATTGGTTGTTCTTGTAGTAGTAGTAGTGGTTGTTCTTGTAATATTAGTAGTAGTAGTAGTAGTGGTGGTTCTTGTTGTAGTAGTAGTGGTTGTTCTTGAAGTAGTAGTAGTGGTTGTTCTTTTAATAGTTGTTGCAGTAGTGTTTGTTCTTAAAATAGTTGTAGTAGTAGTATTAGTAGTGGTTGTTATTGCAGTAGTAGTAGTGGTTGTTCTTGTAGTAGTAGTACTGGTTGTTCTTGTAATAGTTGTAGAAGTAGCAGTAGTAGTTGTGGTTGTTTTTGTAGTGGTAGTAGTGGTTGTTCTTCTAATAGTTGTAGAAGAACTAGTAGTAGTAGTGGTTGTTCTTGTAGTAGTAGTAGTGGTTGTTCTCGTAATATTAGTAGTAGTAGTAGTGGTGGTTCTTCTTGTAGTAGTAGAGGTTATTCTTGTAGTAGTAGTAGTGGTTGTTCTTGTAGTAGTAGTAGTGGTGGTGGTTGTTCTTATAGTAGTATTGTTTGTTCTTGTAATAGTTGTAGTACTAGTAGTAGTAGTGGTTTTTCTTGTAATAGTAGTAGTAGCAGTAGTGGTTGTTCTTGTAGTAGTAGTAGTAGAGGTTTTCTTGTAGTAGTAGAAGTGGATGTTCTTGTAATAGGTGTAGTAATAATAGTAGTGGTTGTTCTTGTAGTAGTAGTACTAGTAGTATTAGTAGTAGAAGTGGTTGTACTTGTAGTAGTAGTAGTGGTTGTTCTTGTAGTAGTAGTAGTAGAAGTGGTTGTTCTTGTAGTAGTAGTAGTGGTTGTTCTTGTAATAGAAGTAGTGGTTGTTCTTGTAATAGTTGTAGTAGTAATTGTAGTGGTTGTTCTTGTAGTAGTAGTAGTAGTAGTAGTAGTAGTGGTTGTTCTTGTAGTAGTAGTAGTAGAGGTTGTTCTTGTAGTAGTTGTGGTAGTTCTTGTAATAGTTGTAGTAGTAATAGTAGTGGTTGTTCTTGTAGTAGTAGTAGTAGTAGTAGTAGTAGTAGTAGAAGTGGTTGTTCTTGTAGAAGTAGTAGTGGTTGTTCTTGTAATATTAGTAGTAGTAGTAGTGGTGGTTCTAGTTGTAGTAGTAGTGGTTGTTCTTGTAATAGTAGTAGTGGTTGTTCTTGTAATAGTAGTAGTAGTAGTAGTGGTTGTTCTTGTATTAGTAGTGGTTGTACTTGTAGTAGTAGTAGTAGTAGTAGTAGTAGTAGTAGTTGTAGTGCTTGTTCTTGTGGTAGTAGTAGTAGCAGAAGTGGTTGTTCTTGTAGTAGTAGTAGTGGTTGTTCTTGTAATATTATTATTAGTAGTAGTAGTGGTTGTTCTTGTAGTAGTAGTAGTGGTTGATCTAGTAATATTAGTAGTAGTAGTAGTGGTTGTTCTAGTAGTAGTAGTAGTAGAAGTGGTTGTTCTTGTAGTAGTAGTAGTGGTTGTTCTTGTAATATTAGTAGTAGTAGTAGTAGTAGTGGTTGTTATTGTCGTGGTAGTAATAATAGTAGTAGTTGTAGTAGTAGTGGTTGTTCTTATACAAGTAGAAGTAGAGGTTGTTCTTGTACTAGTAGTAGTTGCTGTTCTTGTAGTAGTAGTAGTGGTAGTTGTAGTGGTTTTTCTTGTAGTAGTAGTAGTGGTTGTTCTTCAAATATTAGAAGTAGTAGTAGTGGTGGTTCCTGTTGTAGTAGTAGTGGCTGTTATTGTAGTAGTACTAGTGGTTGTTCTTGTAACAGTAGTAGTAGTAGTAGTGGTTGGTCTTGTAGTAGTAGTGGTTGCACTTTTAGTAGTAGTAGTCGTTGTAGTGGTTGTTCTTGAAGTAGTAGTAGTAGTAGTGGTTGTTCTTGTAGTAGTAGTAGTGGTTGTTCTTGTAATGGTAGTAGTAGAAGTGGTTGTTCTTTTTTGTAGTAGTGGTTGTACTTGTAATAGTAGTAGTAGTAGTAGTTGTGGTTGTTCTTGTAGTAGTAGTAGTGGTTGTTATTGTCGTAGTAGTAATAATAGAAGTAGTTGTAGTAGTAGTGTTTTTTCTTATACAAGTAGAAGTAGAGGTTGTTCTTGTACTAGTAGTAGTTGGTGTTCTTGTAGTAGTAGTAGTGGTAGTTGTAGTGGTTGTTCTTGTAGTAGTAGAAACAGTGGTCATTCTTGTAGTAGTAGAAGTCTTTGTTCTTGTCGTAGTAGGAATAATAGTAGTAGTAGTAGTAGTAGTGGTTGTCCTTGTAGTAGTAGTAGTGGTTGTTCTAGTAATATTAGTAGTAGTAGAAGTGGTGGTTCTTGTTGTAGTAGTAGTGTTTGTTCTTGTAATAGTAGTAGTAGTAGTCGTGGTTGTTCTTGTAGTAGTAGTAGTAGAAGTGGTTGTTCTTGTAGTAGTAGTAGTGGTTGTTCTTGTATTATTAGTAGTAGTAGTAGTAGTGGTTGTTCTTGTAATAGTTGTAGTAGTAGTTTCAGTAGTGGTTGCTCTTATAATAGTTGTAGTAGTAGTATTAGTAGTGGTTGTTCTTGCAGTAGTAGTAGTAGTAGTAGTAGTAGTAGTGGTTGTTCTTGTAATAGTTGTAATAGTAGTAGCAGTAGTGTTTGTTCATAAAATAGTTGTAGTAGTAGTATTAGTAGTGGTTGTTATTGCAGTAGTAGTAGTGGTTGTTCTTGTAGTAGTAGTACTGGTTGTTCTTGTAATAGTTGTAGAAGTAGCAGTAGTAGTAGTGGTTGTTTTTGTAGTAGTAGTAATGGTTGTTCTTGTAATAGTTGTAGAAGTAGCAGTAGTAGTAGTGGTTGTTCTTGTAGTAGTAGTAGTGGTTGTTCTTGTAGTAGTGATGGTTGTACTTGTAGTAGTAGTAGTAGTTGATGTAGTGGTTGTTCTTGTCATAGAAGTAGTGGTTGTTCTTGTATTAGTAGTAGTAGTGGTGGTCGTTGTTCTTGTAGAAGTAGTAGTGGTTGTTCTTTTAATAGTTGTAGTACTGGTAGTAGTAGTGGTTTTTCTTGTAATAGTAGTAGTAGCAGTAGTGGTTGTTCTTGTAGTAGTAGTACAGTTTGTTCTTGTAGTAGTAGTAGTGGTTGATCTTGTAGTAGTAGTAGTGGTTGTTCTTGTAGTAGTATTAGTAGTAGTAGTAGTAATGGTTCTACTTGTAGTAGTGGTAGTTGTAGTGGTTGTTTTTGCAGTAGTAGTAGTGGTTGTTCTTGTAGTATTAGTAGTGGTTGTTCTTGTAGTAGTCGTAGTAGTAGAGGTTGTTCTTGTAGTAGTTGTAGTGGTTGTTCTTGTAGTAATATTAGTAGTAGTAGTAGTAGTAATGATTCTTCTTGTAGTAGTATGAGTGGTAGTTGTAGTGGTTGTTCTTGTAGTAGTAGTAGTGGTTGTTTTTGTAGTATTAGTAGTAGTGGTTGTTCTTGTAGCTTAGTACTGGTTGTTCTTGTAGTAGTAGTAGTAGAGGTTGTTCTTGTAGTAGAAGTAGTGGTTGTTCTTTTAGTAGTAGTAGTGGTTGTTCTTGTAATATTAGTAGTAGTACTAGTCGTTGTTCTTGTAGTAGTAGTAGTGGTTTTTCTTGTATTAGTAGTAGTAGTAGAAGTGGTTGTTCGTATAGTAGTAGTAGTGGTTGTTCTAGTAATATTAGTAGTAGTTGTAATGGTGGTTCTCGTTGTAGAAGTTGTGTTTGTTCTTGTAGTAGTAGTAGTGGTTGTTCTTGTAATAGTTGTAGTAGTAGTAGCAGTTGTGGTTGTTCTTAAAATAGTTGTAGTAGAAGTATTAGTAGAGGTTGTTCTTGCAGTAGTAGTTTTCGTAGTTCTTGTAGTAGTAGTAGTAGTAGTAGAAGTGGTTGTTCTCGTAGAAGTAGTAGTGGTTGTTCCTGTAATATTAGTAGTAATACTGGTGGTTCTTGTTGTAGTAGTAGTGGTTGTTCTTGTAGTAGTAGTAGTGGTTGTTCTTGTAATAGTAGTAGTAGTGGTTGTTCTTGTAGTAGTAGTAGTGGTTCTTCTTGTAATAGTAGTAGTAGTAGTAGTGGTTGTTCTTGTAGTAGTATTGTTGTACTTGTAGTAGTAGTAGTGGTAGTTGTAGTGGTTGTTCTTGTAGTAGTAGTAGTGGTTGTTCTTGTAGTTGTAGTAGTAGTAGTAGGAGTAGTAGTAGTAATGGTTGTTCTTGTAATATTAGAAGTAGTAGTAGTGGTGGTTCTTGTTGTAGTAGTAGTGGTTGTTATTGTAGTAGTAGTAGCGGTTTTTCTTGTAGTAGTAGTAGTAGTAGTAGTGGTTGTTCTTGTAGTAGTAGTGGTTGCACTTGTAGTAGTAGTAGTAGTTGTAGTGGTTGTTCTTGAAATAGTAGTAGTAGTAGTCGTTGTTCTTGTAGTAGTAGTAGTGGTTGTTCTTGTAGTAGTAGTAGTAGTAGTAGTTTAGTAGTGGTTGTTCTTGTAGTAGTAGTAGTGCTTGTTCTTGTGGTAGTAGTAGTAGCAGAAGAGGTTGTTCTTGTAGTAGTAGTAGTGGTTGCTCTTGTAATAGTAGTAGTAGTAGTAGTGGTTGTTCTTGTATTAGTAGTGGTTGTACTTGTAGCAGTAGTAGTAGTTGTTGTAGTGGTTGTTCTTCTAGTAGTAGTAGTGGTTGTTCTTGTAGTAGTAGTAGTAGTAGTAGAAGTGGTTGTACTTGTAGAAGTAGTAGTGGTTGTTCTTGTAATATTAGTAGTAGTACTGGTGGTTCTTGTTGTAGTAGTAGTGGTTGTTCTTGTAGTAGTAGTAGTGGTTGTTCTTGTTATAGTAGTAGTAGTAGTAGTAGTAGTGGTTGTTCTTGTAGTAGCATTGGTGTACTTGTAGTAGTAGTAGTAGTAGTTGTAGTGGTTGTTCTTGTAGTAGTAGTAGTAGAAGTGGTTGTTCTTGAAGTAGTATTGGTGTACTTGTAGTAGTAGTTGTGGTAGTTGTAGTGCTTTTTCTTGTAGTAGTAGTAGTGGTTGTTCTTCAAATATTAGAAGTAGTAGTAGTGGTGTTTCTTGTTGTAGTAGTAGTGGCTGTTATTGTAGTAGTAGTAGTGGTTGTTCTTGTAATAGTAGTAGTAGTAGTAGTGGTTGTTCTTGTAGTAGTAGTGGTTGCACTTTTAGTAATAGTAGTAGTTGTAGTGGTTGTTCTTGAAGTAGTAGTAGTAGTAGTGGTTGTTCTTGTAGTAGTAGTAGTGGTTGTTCTTGTAATGGTAGTAGTAGAAGTGGTTGTTTTTGTTGTAGTAGTGGTTGTACTTGTAATAGTAGTAGTAGTAGTAGTGGTCTTTGTTCTTGTAGTAGTAGTAGTGGTTGTTCTTGTAGTAGTATTAGTAGTAGTAGTGTTTGTTCTTGTAATAGTAGTAGTAGTAGAAGTGGTTGTTCTTGTATTAGTAGTGGTTGTACTTGTAGTAGTAGTAGTAGTTGTTGTAGTGGTTGTTCTTGTAGTAGTAGTAGTGCTTTTTCTTGTAGTAATAGTAGTAGAAGTGGTTGTTCTTGTAGTAGTAGTAGTGGTTGTTCTTGTAATATTAGTAGTAGTAGTAGTAGTGGTGGTTCTTGTTGTAGTAGTAGTGGTTGTTCTTGTAGTAGTAGTAGTGGTTGTTCTAGTAATATTAATAGTAGTAGTAGTGTTGGTTCTTGTTGTAGTAGTGGTTGTTCTTGTAATAGTAGTAGTAGTAGTAGTGGTTGTTCTTGTAGTAGTAGTAGTAGAAGTGGTTGTTCTTGTAGTAGTAGTAGTGGTTGTTCTTGTAATATTAGTAGTAGTAGTAGTAGTGGTTGTTCTTGTAATAGTTGTAGTAGTATTTGCAGTAGTGGTTGCTCTTAAAATAGTTGTAGTAGTAGTATTAGTAGTGGTTGTTCTTGCAGTAGTAGTAGTAGTAGTAGTAGTAGTAGTAGTAGTTGTAGTTGTTCTTGTAGTAGTAGTAGTGGTTGTTATTGTCGTAGTAGTAATAATAGTAGAAGTTGTAGCAGTAGTGGTTGTTCTTATACAAGTAGAAGTAGAGGTTGTTCTTGTACTAGTAGTAGTTGCTGTTCTTGTAGTAGTAGTAGTGGTAGTTGTAGTGGTTTTTCTTGTAGTAGTAGTAGTGGTTGTTCTTCAAATATTAGAAGTAGTAGTAGTGGTGGTTCTTGTTGTAGTAGTAGTGGCTGTTATTGTAGTAGTACTAGTGGTTGTTCTTGTAACAGTAGTAGTAGTAGTAGTGGTTGCTCTTGTAGTAGTAGTGGTTGCACTTTTAGTAGCAGTAGTCGTTGTAGTGGTTGTTCTTGAAGTAGTAGTAGTAGTAGTGTTTGTTCTTGTAGTAGTAGTAGTGGTTGTTCTTGTAATGGTAGTAGTAGAATTGGTTGTTCTTTTTGTAGTAGTGGTTGTACTTGTAATAGTAGTAGTAGTAGTAGTGGTCTTTGTTCTTGTAGTAGTAGTAGTGGTTGTTCTTGTAGTAGTAGTAGTAGTAGTAGTAGTGTTTGTTCTTGTAATAGTAGTAGTAGTAGAAGTGGTTGTTCTTGTATTAGTAGTGGTTGTACTTGTAGTAGTAGTAGTAGTTGTTGAAGTGGTTGTTCTTGTAGTAGTAGTAGTGGTTGTTCTTGTAGTAGTAGTAGTAGAAGTGGTTGTTCTTGTAGTAGTAGTAGTGGTTGTTCTTGTAATAGTAGTAGTAGTAGTAGTGGTTGTTCTTGAAGTAGTAGTAGTGGTTGTTCTTGTAATAGTTGTAGGAGTAGTGTTTGTTCTTAAAATAGTTTTAGTAGTAGTATTAGTAGTGGTTGTTATTGCAGTAGTAGTAGTGGTTGTTCTTGTAGTAGTAGTACTGGTTGTTCTTGTAATAGTTGTAGAAGTAGCAGTAGTAGTTGTGGTTGTTTTTGTAGTGGTAGTAGTGGTTGTTCTTGTAATAGTTGTAGAAGAACTAGTAGTAGTAGTGGTTGTTCTTGTAGTAGTAGTAGTGGTTGTTCTCGTAATATTAGTAGTAGTACTAGTGGTGGTTCTTGTTGTAGTAGTAGTGGTTGTTCTTGTAGTAGTAGTAGTAGTGGTTGTTCTTGTAATAGTATAGTAGTAGTAGTGGTTGCTCTTGTATTAGTAGTGGTTGTACTTGTAGCAGTAGTTGTAGTAGTTGTAGAGGTTGTTCTTGTAGCAGTAGTAGTGGTTGTTCTTGTAGTAGTAGTAGTAGTGGTGGTGGTTGTTCTTATAGTAGTATTGTTTGTTCTTGTAATAGTTGTAGTACTAGTAGTAGTGGTTTTTCTTGTAATAGTAGTAGTAGCAGTAGTGGTTGTTCTTGTAGTAGTAGTAGTAGAGGTTTTCTTGTAGTAGTAGAAGTGGATGTTCTTGTAATAGGTGTAGTAATAATAGTAGTGGTTGTTTCTTGTAGTAGTAGTACTAGTAGTATTAGTAGTAGAAGTGGTTGTACTTCTAGTAGTAGTAGTAGTAGTAGTAGTTGTAGTGGTTGTTCTTTTAGTAGTAGTAGAAGTAGTAGAAGTGGTTGTTTTTGTAGAAGTAGTAGTGGTAGATCCTGTAATATTAGTAGTAGTACTGGTGGTTCTTGTTGTAGTAGTAGTGGTTGTTCTTGTAGTAGTAGTAGTGGTTGTTCTTGTAATAGTAGTAGTAGTAGTAGTAGTGGTTGTTCTTGTAGTAGTATTGGTGTACTTGTAGTAGCAGTAGTAGTTGTAGTGGTTGTTCTTGTACTAGTAGTAGTAGTTGTAGTGGTTGTTCTTGTAGTAGTAGTAGTAATAGAAGAGGTTGTTCTTGTAGTAGTAGTAGTGGTAGTTCTTGTAATATTAGTTGTAGTACTGGTGGTTCTTGTTGTAGTAGTGGTTGTTCTTGTAGTAGTAGTAGTGGTTGTTCTTGTAATAGTAGTAGTAGTAGTAGTAGTGGTTGTTCTTGTAGTAGTATTGGTGTACTTGTAGTAGTAGTAGTAGTTGTTGTAGTGGTTGTTCTTGTAGTAGTAGTAGTAGTAGTAGTAGTAGAAGTGGTTGTTCTTGTACTAGTATTGGTGTACTTGTAGTAGTAATAGTGGTAGTTGTAGTGGTTTTTCTTGTAGTAGTAGAGGTGGTTGTTCTTGTAATATTAGAAGTAGTAGTAGTGATGTTTCTTGTTGTAGTAGTAGTGGTTGTTTTTGTAGTAGTAGTAGTGGTTGTTCTTGTAATAGTAGTAGTAGTAGTAGTGGTTGTTCTTGTAGTAGTAGTAGAGGTTTTTCTTGTAGTAGTAGTAGTGCTTGTTCTTGTAGTAGTATTAGTAGTATTAGTTGTAGTAATGGTTCTTCTTGCCGTAGTAGGAGTGGTAGTTGTAATTGTTGTTCTTTCAGTAGTAGTAGTGGTTGTTTTTGTAGTAGTAGTAGTTGTGTTTGTTCTTGTAGTATTAGTAGTGGTTGTTCTTGAAGTAGTAGTAGTAGAAGTAGAGGTTGTTCTTGTAGTAGTAGTAGTGGTTGTTCTTGTAGTAGTAGTAGTACTAGTAGTAGTAGTGGGTTTTTTTGTAATATTAGTAGTAGTAGTTGTGGTTGTTCTTGTAGTAGTAGTAGTAGAAGTGGTTGTTCTTGTATTAGTAGTAGTGGTTGTTCTTGTAATATTAGTAGTAGTAGTAGTGGTGGTTCTTGTTGTAGTAGTAGTGGTTGTTCTTGTAGTAGTAGTAGTGGTTGTTCTTGTAATAGTAGTTGTAGTAGTGGTTGTTCTTGTAGTAGTAGTAGTGGTTGTTCTTGCAATATTAGAATTAGTAGTAGTGGTGGTTCTTGTTGTAGTAGTAGTGGTTGTTCTTGTAATAGTAGTAGTAGTAGTGGTTTTTCTTGTAGTAGTAGTTGTTGTACTTGTAGTAGTAGTAGTAGTTGAAGTGGTTGTCCTTGAAGTAGTAGTAGTAGTAATTTTTGTTCTTCTAGTAGTAGTAGTGGTTTTTCTTGTAATAGTAGTAGTAGTAGTGGTTGTTCTTGTAGTAGTAGTAGTAATAATAGTAGTAGTAGTGGTGGTCTTTGTTCTTGTAGTAGTAGTGGTTGTACTTGTATTAGTACTACTAGTTGTAGTAGTGGTTGTTCTTGTAGTAGAACTTGTGATTTTTCTTGAAGTAGTAGTAGTAGTAGTAGTAGTTGTAGTGGTTGTTCTTGTAGTAGTAGTAGTGGTTGCTCTTGTAATAGTTGTAGTACTAGTAGTAGTAGTGGTTTTTCTTGTAATAGTAGTAGTAGCAGTAGTGGTTGTTCTTGTAGTAGTAGTAGTGGTTGTTCTTGTAATAGTTGTAGTAGTAATTGTAGTGGTTGTTCTTGTAGTAGTAGTAGTAGTAGAAGTTGTTATTCTTGTAGTAGTAGTAGTGGTTGTTCTTGTAGTAGTAGTAGAGGTTGTTCTTGTAGTAGTAGTAGTGGTAGTTCTTGTAATAGTTGTAGTAGTAGTAGTAGTGTTTGTTCTTGTATTAGTAGTGGTTGTACTTGTAGTAGTAGTAGTAGTTGTTGTAGTGGTTGTTCTTGTAGTAGTAGTAGTAGTGATTGTTCTTGTAGTAGTAGTAGTAATGGTGGTGGTTGTTCTTGTAGTAGTGGTAGTGGTTGTTATTGTAATAGTAGTAGTACTAGAAGTAGTAGTGGTATTTGTTGTAATAGTAGTAATAGCAGTAGTGGTTGTTCTTGTAGTAGTAGTAGAGGTTGTTCTTGTAGTAGTAGTAGTGGTTGTTCTGGTAGTAGTAGTAGTAGTAGTAGTAGTAGTAGTAGTAGTAGTAGTAGTAATGGTTCTTCTTTTAGTAGTAGTAGTGTTAGTTGTAGTGGTTGTTCTTGTAGTAGTAGTAGTGGTTGTTCTAGTAATATTAGTAGTACTAGTAGTAGTAGTGGTTTTTCTTGTAATATTTGTAGTAGTAGTAGTGGTTGTTCTTGTAGTAGTAGTAGTAGAAGTGGTTGTTCTTGTATTAGTAGAAGTGGTTGGTCTTGCAATATTTGTAGTAGTAGTAGTGGTGGTTCTTGTTGTAGAAGTAGTGGTTGTTCTTGTAGTAGTAGTAGTGGTTGTTCTTGTAATAGTAGTAGTAGTAGTGGTTGTTATTGTAGTAGTACTAGTGGTTGTTCTTGCAATATTAGAATTAGTAGTAGTGGTGGTTCTTGTTGTACTAGTAGTGGTTGTTCTTGTAATAGTAGTAGTAGTAGTAGTGGTTGTTCTTGTAGTAGTAGTTGTTGTACTTGTAGTAGTAGTAGTAGTTGAAGTGGATGTTCTTGAAGTAGTAGTAGTAGTAGTAGTGGTTGTTCTTGAAGTAGTAGTAGTAGTGGTAGTGGTTGTTGTTGTATTAGTAGTGTTTGTACTTGTAGTAGTAGTAGTAGTTGTAGTGCTTGTTATTGTGGTAGTAGTAGTAGAAGAGATTGTTCTTGTAGTAGTACTAGTGGTTGTTCTTGTAATAGTAGTAGTAGTAGTAGTGTTTGTTCTTGTATTAGTAGTGGTTGTACTTGTAGTAGTAGTAGTAGTAGTAGTTGTAGTGGTTGTTCTTGTAGTAGTAGTAGTGATTGTTCTTGTAGTAGCGGTAGTAGTGGTGGTTGTTGTAATTGTAGTAGTAGTAGTGGTTGTTATTGTAATAGTAGAAGTACTAGTAGTAGTAGTGGTTTTTGTAGTAATAGTAGTAATAGCAGTAGTGGTTGTTCTTGTAGTAGTAGAGGTTGTTCTGTTGTAGTAGTAGTAGTGGTTTTTCTTGTAGTAGTAGTAGTAGTAGTAGTAGTAGTAGTAGTAGTAGTAGTAGTAGTAGTTGTAGTAGTACTAATGGTTCTTCTTGTAGTAGTAGTAGTGGTAGTTGTAGTGGTTGTTCTTGTAGTAGTAGTAGTGGCTGTTTTTGTAGTAGTAGTAGTAGTGGTTGTTCTTGTAGTATTAGTAGTGCTTGTTTTTGTAGTAATAGTAGTAGAAGAGGTTGTTCTTGTAGTAGTAGCAGTGGTTGTTCTTGCAATATTAGAATTAGTAGTAGTGGTGGTTCTTGTTGTAGTAGTAGTTGTTGTTCTTGTAATAGTAGTAGTAGTAGTGGTTTTTCTTGTAGTAGTAGTTGTTGTACTTGTAGTAGTAGTAGTAGTTGAAGTGGTTGTCCTTGAAGTAGTAGTAGTAGTAATTTTTGTTCTTCTAGTAGTAGTAGTGGTTTTTCTTGTAATAGTAGTAGTAGTAGTGGTTCTTCTTGTAGTAGTAGTAGTAATAATAGTAGTAGTAGTGGTGGTCTTTGTTCTTGTAGTAGTAGTGGTTGTACTTGTATTAGTACTACTAGTTGTAGTAGTGGTTGTTCTTGTAGTAGAACTTGTGATTTTTCTTGAAGTAGTAGTAGTAGTAGTAGTAGTGGTTGTTCTTGTAGTAGTAGTAGTGGTTGTTCTTGCAATAGTAGTAGTAGTAGTGGTTGTTCTTGTAGTAGTAGTAGTGGTTGTTCTTGCAATATTAGAATTAGTAGTAGTGGTGGTTCTTGTTGTAGTAGTAGTGGTTGTCCTTGTAATAGTAGTAGTAGTAGTGGTTTTTCTTGTAGTAGTAGTTGTTGTACTTGTAGTAGTAGTAGTAGTTGAAGTGGTTGTCCTTGAAGTAGTAGTAGTAGTAATTTTTGTTCTTCTAGTAGTAGTAGTGGTTTTTCTTGTAATAGTAGTAGTACTGGTGGTTCTTCTTGTAGTAGTAGTGGTTGTTCTTGTAGTAGTAGTAGTGGTTGTTCTTGTAATAGTAGTAGTAGTAGTAGTAGTAGTAGTGGTTGTTCTTGTAGTAGTATTGGTGTACTTGTAGTACTAGTAGTAGTTGTAGTGGTTGTTCTTGTACTAGTAGTAGTAGTTGTAGTGGTTGTTCTTGTAGTAGTAGTAGTAATAGAAGTGGTTGTTCTTGTAGTAGTAGTAGTGGTAGTTCTTGTAATATTAGTTGTAGTACTGGTGGTTCTTGTTGTAGTAGTAGTGGTTGTTCTTGTAGTAGTAGTAGTGGTTGTTCTTGTAATAGTAGTAGTAGTAGTAGTAGTAGTGGTTGTTCTTGTAGTAGTATTGGTGTACTTGTAGTAGTAGCAGTAGTAGTAGTTGTTGTAGTGGTTGTTCTTGTAGTAGT
The DNA here is from genome assembly GCF_030867095.1 of Alligator mississippiensis. NCBI lineage: Eukaryota > Metazoa > Chordata > Crocodylia > Alligatoridae > Alligator > Alligator mississippiensis. The sequence continues at coordinate 22,850,055 of NC_081837.1, read as the reverse complement.
AGTAGTAGTAGTAGTAGTAGTAGTAGTAGTAGTAGTAGTAGAAGTGGTTGTTCTTGTACTAGTATTGGTGTACTTGTAGTAGTAGTAGTGGTAGTTGTAGTGGTTTTTCTTGTAGTAGTAGTAGTGGTTGTTCTTGTAATATTAGAAGTAGTAGTAGTGATGTTTCTTGTTGTAGTAGTAGTGGTTGTTATTGTAGTAGTAGTAGTGGTTGTTCTTGTAGTAGTAGTAGTAGTAGTAGTAGTAGTAGTAGAAGTGGTTGTTCTTGTACTAGTATTGGTGTACTTGTAGTAGTAGTAGTGGTAGTTGTAGTGGTTTTTCTTGTAGTAGTAGTAGTGGTTGTTCTTGTAATATTAGAAGTAGTAGTAGTGATGTTTCTTGTTGTAGTAGTAGTGGTTGTTATTGTAGTAGTAGTAGTGGTTGTTCTTGTAATAGTAGTAGTAGTAGTAGTAGTGGTTGTTCTTGTAGTATTAGCAGTGGTTGTTCTTGTAGTAGTAGTAGAGGTTTTTCTTGTAGTAGTAGTAGTGGTTGTTCTTGTAGTAGTATTAGTAGTATTAGTAGTAGTAATGGTTCTTCTTGCCGTAGTAGGAGTGGTAGTTGTAGTTGTTGTTCTTGCAGTAGTAGTAGTGGTTGTTTTTGTAGTAGTAGTAGTAGTGTTTGTCCTTGTAGTATTAGTAGTGGTTGTTCTTGAAGTAGTAGTAGTAGTAGAGGTTGTTCTTGTAGTAGTAGTAGTGGTTGTTCTTGTAGTAGTAGTAGTGGTTGTTCTTGTAATATTAGTAGTACTAGTAGTAGTAGTGGTTTTTCTTGTAATATTAGTAGTAGTAGTTGTGGTTGTTCTTGTAGTAGTAGTAGTGGTTGTTCTTGCAATATTAGAATTAGTAGTAGTGGTGGTTCTTGTTATAGTAGTAGTGGTTGTTCTTGTAATAGTAGTAGTAGTAGTAGTGGTTGTACTTGTAGTAGTTGTTGTTGTACTTGTAGTGGTAGTAGTAGTTGAAGTGGTTGTTCTCGAAGTAGTAGTAGTAGTAATTTTTGTTCTTGTAGTAGTAGTAGTGGTTGTTCTTGTAATAGTAGTAGTAGTAGTGGTTGTTCTTGTAGTAGTAGTAGTAATAGTAGTAGAAGTAGTGGTGGTCTTTATTCTTGTAGTAGTAGTGGTTGTACTTGTATTAGTACTACTAGTTGTAGTAGTGGTTGTTCTTGTAGTAGAACTTGTGATTTTTCTTGTAGTAGTAGTAGTAGTAGTAGTTGTAGCGGTTGTTCTTGTAGTAGTAGTGGTGGTTGTTCTTGTAATAGTTGTAGTACTAGTAGTAGTAGTGGTTATTCTTGTAATAGTAGTACTAGCAGTAGTGGTTGTTCTTGTAGTAGTAGTAGTACTAGTAGAAGTGGTTGTTCTTGTAATAGTAGTAATAGTAGTAGTGGTTGTTGTTGTATTAGTAGTGTTTGTACTTGTAGTAGTAGTAGTAGTTGTAGTGCTTGTTCTTGTGGTAGTAGTAGTAGTAGAAGAGGTTGTTCTTGTAGTAGTACTAGTGGTTGTTCTTGTAATAGTAGTAGTAGTAGTGTTTGTTCTTGTATTAGTAGTGGTTGTACTTGTAGTAGTAGTAGTAGTAGTTGTTGTAGTGGTTGCTCTTGTAGTAGTAGTAGAGATTGTTCTTGTAGTAGTAGTAGTAGTGGTGGTGGTTGTTCTTGTAGTAGTAGTAGTGGTTGTTATTGTAATAGTAGTAGTACTAGTAGTAGTAGTGGTTTTTGTTGTAATAGTAATAATAGCAGTAGTGGTTGTTCTTGTGGTAGTAGAGGTTGTTCTTGTAGTAGTAGTAGTGGTTGTTCTTGTAGTAGTAGTAGTAGTAGTAGTAGTAGTAGTAGTAGTAATGGTTCTTCTTGTAGTAGTAGTAGTGGTTGTTGTAGTGGTTGTTCTTGTAGTTGTAGTAGTGGTTGTTTTTGTAGAAGTAGTAGTAGTAGTGGTTGTTCTTGCAGTAGTAGTAGTGGTTGTTCTTGTAATATTAGTACTAGTAGAAGTGGTTGTTCTTGTAGTAGTAGTAGTGGTTGTTCTTGAAATAGTAATAGTAGTAGTGGTTGTTCTTGTATTATTAGTGTTTGTACTTGTAGTAGTAGTAGTAGTAGTAGTTGTAGTGCTTGTTCTTGTGGAAGTAGTAGTAGTAGAAGTGGTTGTTCTTGTAGTAGTACTAGTGGTAGTTCTCGTAATATTAGTAGTAGCAGTAGTGGCGGTTCTTGTTGTAGTAGTAGTGGTTGTTATTGTAGTAGTAGTAGTGGTTGTTCTTCTAATAGTAGTAGTAGTAGTAGTGGTTGTTCTTGTATTAGTAGTGGTTGTAGTTGTAGTAGTAGTAATAGTAGTAGTAATTGTAGTGGTTGTTCTTTTAGTAGTAGTAGAGGTTGTTCTTGTAGTAGTAGTAGTAGTAGTGGTGGTGGTTGTTCTTGTATTAGTAGTAGTGGTTGTTCTTGTAATAGTTGTAGTACTACTAGTAGTAGTGGTTTTTCTTGTAATAGTAGTTGTAGCAGAAGTGGTTGTTCTTGTAGTAGTAGTAGTAGTAGTAGAGGTTGTTCTTGTAGTAGTAGTGGTTGTTCTTGTAGTAGTATTAGCATTATTAGTAGTAGTAATGATTCTTCTTGTACTAGTAGTAGTGGTAATTGTAGTGGTTGTTCTTGTAGTAGTAGTAGTAGTGGTTGTTTTTGTAGTACTAGTAGTAGTAGTGGTTGTTCTTGTAGTATTAGTAGTGGTTGATCTCGTAGTAGTAGTAGTAGTAGTAGTAGTAGAGGTTGTTTTCGTAGTAGTAGTAGTGGTTGTTCTTGTAGTAGTATTAGTAGTAGTAATAGTAGTAATGGTTCTTCTTGTAGTAATAGTAGTGGTAGTTGTAGTGGTTGTTCTTGTAGTAGTAGTAGTGGTTGTTTTTGTAGTAGTAGTAGTAGTGGTTGTTCTTGTAGTATTAGTAGTGGTTGTTCTTGTAGTAGTAGTAGTAGTAGTAGTAGTAGTAGAGGTTGTGCTTGTAGTAGTTGTAGTGGTTGTTCTTGTAGTAGTAGTAGTGGTTGTTCTTGTAATATTACTAGTAGTAGTAGTGGTTGTTCTTGTAGTAGTAGTAGTGGTTGTTCTTGTAATAGTTGTAGTAGTAGTAGTGGTTGTTTTTGTAGTAGTAGTAGTGGTTGTTCTTGTAATAGTTGTAGTGGTTGATCTTGTTGTAGTAGTACTAGTAGTAGTAGTAGTGGTTGTTCTTGTAGTAGTAGTAGTACTAGTAGAAATGGTTGTTCTTGTAGTAGTAGTAGTGCTTGTTTTTCTAATAGTAGTAGCAATAGTAGTGGTTGTTCCTGTTGTAGTAGTAGTGGTTGTTCTTGTAGTAATAGCAGTGGTTGTACTTGTAATAGTAGTAGTAGTAGTATTGGTTGTTCTTGTAGTAGTAGTGGTTGTACTTGTAGTAGTAGTAGTAGTAGTAGTAGTAGTAGTAGTTGTAGTGGTTGTTCTTGTAGTAGTAGTAGTAGTAGTAGTGGTTGTTCTTGTAGTAGTAGTAGTAGAAGTAGTAGAAGTGTTTGTTCTTGTAGAAGTAGTAGTGGTTGTTCCTGTAATATTAGTAGTAGTACTGGTGGTTCTTCTTGTAGTAGTAGTGGTTGTTCTTGTAGTAGTAGTAGTGGTTGTTCTTGTAATAGTAGTAGTAGTAGTAGTAGTAGTGGTTGTTCTTGTAGTAGTATTGGTGTACTTGTAGTACTAGTAGTAGTTGTAGTGGTTGTTCTTGTACTAGTAGTAGTAGTTGTAGTGGTTGTTCTTGTAGTAGTAGTAGTAATAGAAGTGGTTGTTCTTGTAGTAGTAGTAGTGGTAGTTCTTGTAATATTAGTTGTAGTACTGGTGGTTCTTGTTGTAGTAGTAGTGGTTGTTCTTGTAGTAGTAGTAGTGGTTGTTCTTGTAATAGTAGTAGTAGTAGTAGTAGTGGTTGTTCTTGTAGTAGTATTGGTGTACTTGTAGTAGTAGCAGTAGTAGTAGTTGTTGTAGTGGTTGTTCTTGTAGTAGTAGTAGTAGTAGTAGTAGTAGTAGTAGTAGTAGTAGTAGAAGTGGTTGTTCTTGTACTAGTATTGGTGTACTTGTAGTAGTAGTAGTGGTAGTTGTAGTGGTTTTTCTTGTAGTAGTAGTAGTGGTTGTTCTTGTAATATTAGAAGTAGTAGTAGTGATGTTTCTTGTTGTAGTAATAGTGGTTGTTATTGTAGTAGTAGTAGTGGTTTTTCTTGCAATAGTAGTAGTAGTAGTACTGGTTGTTCTTGTAGTAGTAGTGGTTGCACTTGTAGTAGTACTAGTAGTTGTAGTGGTTGTTCTTGAAGTAGTAGTAGTGGTAGTAGTGGTTGTCCTTGTAGTAGTAGTAGTGGTTGTTCTTGTAATGGTAGTAGTAGTAGTAGTGGTCTTTGTTCTTCTAGGAGTAGTACTGATTGTTCTTGTAGTAGCAGTAGTAGTGGTGGTGGTTGTAATTGTAGTAGTAGTAGTGGTTGTTATTGTAATAGTAGTAGTACTAGTAGTAATAGTGTTTTTTGTTGTAACAGTAGTAATAGCAGTAGTGGTTGTTCTTGTAGTAGTAGAGGTTGTTCTTGTAGTAGTAGTAGTGGTTGTTCTTGTAGTAGTAGTAGTAGTAGTAGTAGTTGTAGTAGTAGTACTAATGGTTTTTCTTGTAGTAGTAGTAGTGGTAGTTGTAGTGGTTGTTCTTGTAGTAGTAGTAGTGGCTGTTTTTGTAGTAGTAGTAGTAGTAGTGGTTGTTCTTGTAGTATTAGTAGTGCTTGTTCTTGTAGTAGTAGTAGTAGAAGTGGTTGTTCTTGTAGTAGTAGTAGTGGTTGTTCTTGTAGTAGTAGTAGTAGAAGTAGTAATGGTTCTTCTTGTAGTAGTAGTAGTGGTTGTTGTAGTGATTGTTCTTGTAGTAGTAGTAGTAGAGGTGGTGGTTGTTCTTGTAGTAGTAGTAGTGGTTGTTATTGTAATAGTAGTAGTACTAGTAGTAGTAGTGGTTTTTGTTGTAATAGTAGTAATAGCTGTAGTGGTTGTTCTTGTAGTAGTAGAGGTTGTTCTTGTAGTAGTAGTAGTGGTTGTTCTTGTAGTAGTATTAGTAGTAGTAATAGTAGTAATGGTTCTTCTTGTAGTAATAGTAGTGGTAGTTGTAGTGGTTGTTCTTGTACTAGTAGTAGTGGTTGTTTTTGTAGTAGTAGTAGTAGTGGTTGTTCTTGTAGTATTAGTAGTGCTTGTTCTTGTAGTAGTAGTAGTAGTAGTAGTAGTTGTTCTTGTAGTAGTAGTAGTGGTTGTTCTTGTAATATTACTAGTAGTAGTAGTGGTTGTTCTTGTAGTAGTAGTAGTGGTTTTTCTTGTATTAGTAGTAGTAGTAGAAGTGGTTTGTCTTGTAGTAGTAGTAGTGGTTGTTCTAGTAATATTAGCAGTAGTAGTAGTAGTGGTGGTTCTCGTTGTAGAAATAGTGTTTGTTCTTGTAGTAGTAGTAGTGGTTGTTCTTGTAATAGTTGTAGTAGTAGTAGTGGTTGTTTTTGTAGTAGTAGTAGTGGCTGTTCTTGTAATAGTTGTAGTAGTAGTTGTAGTAGTGGTTTTTCTTGTAGTAGTTGTAGTGGTTGATCTTGTTGTAGTAGTACTAGTAGTAGTAGTACTGGTGGTTCTTGTTGTGGTAGTAGTGGTTGTTCTTGAAGTAGTGGTTGTTCTTGTAATAGTAGTAGTAGTAGTAGTAGTTGTAGTGGTTGTTCTTGTAGTAGTAGTAGTAGTAGAAGTAGTAGTAGTAGTAGTAGTAGTAGAAGTGGTTGTTCTTGTACTAATATTGGTGTACTTCTAGTAGTAGTAGTGGTAGTTGTAGTGTTTTTTCTTGTAGTAGTAGTAGTGGTTGTTATTGTAATAGTAGTAGTACTAGTAGTAGTAGTAGTTTTTGTTGTAATAGTAGTAATATCAGTAGTGGTTGTTCTTGTAGTAGTAGAGGTTGATCTTGTAGTAGTAGTAGTGGTTGTTCTTGTAGTAGTAGTAGTAGTAGTAGTAGTAGTAGTAGTAGTAGTAGTAGTAGTAATGGTTCTTCTTGTAGTAGTAGTAGTGGTAGTTGTAGTGGTTGTTCTTGTAGTAGTAGTAGTGGTTGTTTTTGTAGTAGTAGTAGTAGTGGTTGCTCTTGTAGTATTAGTAGTGATTGTTCTTGTAGTAGTAGTAGTAGAAGAGGTTGTTCTTGTAATAGTAGTAGTAGTAGTAGTAGTGGTTGTTCTTGTAGTAGTATTGGTGTACTTGTAGTAGTAGCAGTAGTAGTAGTTGTTGTAGTGGTTGTTCTTGTAATAGTAGTAGTAGTAGTAGTAGTAGTAGTAGTAGTAGTAGAAGTGGTTGTTCTTGTACTAGTATTGGTGTACTTGTAGTAGTAGTAGTGGTAGTTGTAGTGTTTTTTCTTGTAGTAGTAGTAGTGGTTGTTATTGTAATAGTAGTAGTACTAGTAGTAGTAGTAGTTTTTGTTGTAATAGTAGTAATATCAGTAGTGGTTGTTCTTGTAGTAGTAGAGGTTGATCTTGTAGTAGTAGTAGTGGTTGTTCTTGTAGTAGTAGTAGTAGTAGTAGTAGTAGTAGTAGTAGTAGTAGTAGTAGTAGTAATGGTTCTTCTTGTAGTAGTAGTAGTGGTAGTTGTAGTGGTTGTTCTTGTAGTAGTAGTAGTGGTTGTTTTTGTAGTAGTAGTAGTAGTGGTTGCTCTTGTAGTATTAGTAGTGATTGTTCTTGTAGTAGTAGTAGTAGAAGAGGTTGTTCTTGTAATAGTAGTAGTAGTAGTAGTAGTGGTTGTTCTTGTAGTAGTATTGGTGTACTTGTAGTAGTAGCAGTAGTAGTAGTTGTTGTAGTGGTTGTTCTTGTAATAGTAGTAGTAGTAGTAGTAGTAGTAGTAGTAGTAGTAGAAGTGGTTGTTCTTGTACTAGTATTGGTGTACTTGTAGTAGTAGTAGTGGTAGTTGTAGTGGTTTTTCTTGTAGTAGTAGTAGTGGTTGTTCTTGTAATATTAGAAGTAGTAGTAGTGATGTTTCTTGTTGTAGTAGTAGTGGTTGTTATTGTAGTAGTAGTAGTGGTTGTTCTTGTAATAGTAGTAGTAGTAGTAGTGGTTGTTCTTGTAGTATTAGCAGTGGTTGTTCTTGTAGTAGTAGTAGAGGTTTTTCTTGTAGTAGTAGTAGTGGTTGTTCTTGTAGTAGTATTAGTAGTATTAGTAGTAGTAATGGTTCTTCTTGTCGTAGTAGGAGTGGTAGTTGTAGTTGTTGTTCTTGCAGAAGTAGTAGAGGTTGTTTTTGTAGTAGTAGTAGTAGTGGTTGTTCTTGTAGTATTAGTAGTGGTTGTTCTTGAAGTAGTAGTAGTAGTAGAGGTTGTTCTTGTAGTAGTAGTAGTGGTTGTTCTTGTAGTAGTAGAAGTGGTTGTTCTTGTAATATTAGTAGTACTAGTAGTAGTAGTGGTTTTTCTTGTAATATTAGTAGTAGTAGTAGTGGTTGTTCTTGTAGTAGTAGTAGTAGAAGTGGTTGTTCTTGTAATAGTAGTAGTAGTAGTGGTTGTTCTTGTAGTAGTAGTAGTGGTTGTTCTTGCAATATTAGAATTAGTAGTAGTGGTGGTTCTTGTTGTAGTAGTAGTGGTTGTTCTTGTAATAGTAGTTGTAGTAGTGGTTGTAGTGGTTGTTCTTGTAGTAGTAGTAGTGATTGTTCTTGTAGTGGTAGTAGTAGTGGTGGTGGTTGTTCTTGTAGTAGTAGTAGTGGTTGTTATTGTAATAGTAGTAGTACTAGTAGTAGTAGTGGTTTTTGTTGTAATAGTAGTAATAGCAGTAGTGGTTGTTCTTGTAGTAGTAGAGGTTGTTCTTGTAGTAGTAGTAGTGGTTGTTCTTGTAGTAGTATTAGAAGTAGTAATAGTAGTAATGGTTCTTCTTGTAGTAATAGTAGTGGTAGTTGTAGTGGTTGTTCTTGTAGTAGTAGTGGTTGTTTTGTAGTAGTAGTAGTAGTGGTTGTTCTTGTAGTATTAGTAGTGTTTGTTCTTGTAGTAGTAGTAGTAGTAGTAGAGGTTGTGCTTGTAGTAGTAGTAGTGGTTGTTCTTGTAGTAGTAGTAGTGGTTGTTCTTGTAATATTACTAGTAGTAGTAGTGGTTGTTTTTGTAGTAGTAGTAGTGGTTGTTCTTGTAATAGTTGTAGTAGTAGTTGTAGTAGTGGTTTTTCTTGTATTAGTTGTAGTGGTTGATCTTGTTGTAGTAGTACTACTAGTAGTAGTACTGGTGGTTCTTGTTGTGGTTTTAGTGGTTGTTCTTGTAGTAGTAGTAGTGGTTGTTCTTCTAATAGTAGTAGTAGTAGTGGTTGTTCTTGCAGTAGTATTGGTGTACTTGTAGTAGTAGTAGTAGTAGTAGTAGTAGTAGTAGTAGTTGTAGTGGTTGTTCTTCTAGTAGTAGTAGTAGTAGTAGTAGTAGTAGTAGTAGTAGAAGTGGTTGTTCTTGTACTAATATTGGTGTACTTCTAGTAGTAGTAGTGGTAGTTGTAGTGTTTTTTCTTGTAGTAGTAGTAGTGGTTGTTCTTGTAATATTAGAAGTAGTAGTAGTGATGTTTCTTGTTGTAGTAGTAGTGGTTGTTATTGTAGTAGTAGAAGAGGTTGTTCTTGTAATAGTAGTAGTAGTAGTAGTGGTTGTTCTTGTAGTATTAGCAGTGGTTGTTCTTGTAGTAGTAGTAGAGGTTTTTCTTGTAGTAGTAGTAGTGGTTGTTCTTGTAGTAGTATTAGTAGTATTAGTAGTAGTAATGGTTCTTCTTGTCGTAGTAGGAGTGGTAGTTGTAGTTGTTGTTCTTGCAGTAGTAGTAGAGGTTGTTTTTGTAGTAGTAGTAGTAGTGGTTGTTCTTGTAGTATTAGTAGTGGTTGTTCTTGAAGTAGTACTAGTAGTAGAGGTTGTTCTTGTAGTAGTAGTAGTGGTTGTTCTTGTAATAGTAGTAGTAGTAGTAGTGGTTGTTCTTGTAGTAGTATTGGTGTACTTGTAGTAGTAGTAGTAGTAGTAGTTGTAGTGGTTGTTCTTGTAGTAGTAGTAGTAGTAGTAGTAGTAGTAGTAGAAGTGGTTGTTCTTGTACTAATATTGGTGTACTTCTAGTAGTAGTAGTGGTAGTTGTAGTGTTTTTTCTTGTAGTAGTAGTAGTGGTTGTTCTTGTAATATTAGAAGTAGTAGTAGTGATGTTTCTTGTTGTAGTAGTAGTGGTTGTTATTGTAGTAGTAGAAGTGGTTGTTCTTGTAATAGTAGTAGTAGTAGTAGTGGTTGTTCTTGTAGTATTAGCAGTGGTTGTTCTTGTAGTAGTAGTAGAGGTTTTTCTTGTAGTAGTAGTAGTGGTTGTTCTTGTAGTAGTATTAGTAGTATTAGTAGTAGTAATGTTTCTTCTTGTCGTAGTAGGAGTGGTAGTTGTAGTTGTTGTTCTTGCAGTAGTAGTAGAGGTTGTTTTTGTAGTAGTAGTAGTAGTGGTTGTTCTTGTAGTATTAGTAGTGGTTGTTCTTGAAGTAGTAGTAGTAGTAGAGGTTGTTCTTGTAGTAGTAGTAGTGGTTGTTCTTGTAGTAGTAGAAGTGGTTGTTCTTGTAATATTAGTAGTACTAGTAGTAGTAGTGGTTTTTCTTGTAATATTAGTAGTAGTAGTAGTGGTTGTTCTTGTAGTAGTAGTAGTAGAAGTGGTTGTTCTTGTAATAGTAGTAGTAGTAGTGGTTGTTCTTGTAGTAGTAGTAGTGGTTGTTCTTGCAATATTAGAATTAGTAGTAGTGGTGGTTCTTGTTGTAGTAGTAGTGGTTGTTCTTGTAATAGTAGTTGTAGTAGTGGTTGTAGTGGTTGTTCTTGTAGTAGTAGTAGTGATTGTTCTTGTAGTGGTAGTAGTAGTGGTGGTGGTTGTTCTTGTAGTAGTAGTAGTGGTTGTTATTGTAATAGTAGTAGTACTAGTAGTAGTAGTGGTTTTTGTTGTAATAGTAGTAATAGCAGTAGTGGTTGTTCTAGTAGTAGTAGAGGTTGATCTTGTAGTAGTAGTAGTGGTTGTTCTTGTAGTAGTAGTAGTAGTAGTAGTAGTAGTAGTAGTAATGGTTCTTCTTGTAGTAGTAGTGGTGGTAGTTGTAGTGGTTGTTCTTGTAGTAGTAGTAGTGGTTGTTTTTGTAGTAGTAGTAGTAGTGGTTGTTCTTGTAGTATTAGTAGTGCTTGTTCTTGTAGTAGTAGTAGTAGAAGAGGTTGTTTTTGTAGTAGTAGTAGTGGTTGTTCTTGTAGTAGTATTGGTGTACTTGTAGTAGTAGTAGTAGTTGTAGTGGTTGTTCTTTAGTAGTAGTAGTAGTAGTAGCAGAAGTGGTTGTTCTTGTACTAGTATTGGTGTACTTGTAGTAGTAGTAGTGGTAGTTGTAGTGGTTTTTCTTGTAGTAGTAGTAGTGGTTGTTCTTGTAATATTAGAAGTAGTAGTAGTGATGTTTCTTGTTGTAGTAATAGTGGTTGTTATTGTAGTAGTAGTAGTGTTTGTTCTTGTAATAGTAGTAGTAGTAGTAGTGGTTGTTCTTGTAGTAGTAGTGGTTGCACTTGTAGTAGTACTAGTACTTGTAGTGGTTGTTCTTGAAGTAGTAGTAGTGGTAGTAGTGGTTGTCCTTGTAGTAGTAGTAGTGGTTGTTCTTGTAATGGTAGTAGTAGTAGTAGTGGTCTTTGTTCTTCTAGGAGTAGTACTGATTGTTCTTGTAGTAGCAGTAGTAGTGGTGGTGGTTGTAATTGTAGTAGTAGTAGTGGTTGTTATTGTAATAGTAGTAGTACTAGTAGTAATAGTGTTTTTTGTTGTAACAGTAGTAATAGCAGTAGTGGTTGTTCTTGTAGTAGTAGAGGTTGTTCTTGTAGTAGTAGTAGTGGTTGTTCTTGTAGTAGTAGTAGTAGTAGTAGTAGTAGTAGTTGTAGTAGTAGTACTAATGGTTTTTCTTGTAGTAGTAGTAGTGGTAGTTGTAGTGGTTGTTCTTGTAGTAGTAGTAGTGGCTGTTTTTGTAGTAGTAGTAGTAGTAGTGGTTGTTCTTGTAGTATTAGTAGTGCTTGTTCTTGTAGTAGTAGTAGTAGAAGTGGTTGTTCTTGTAGTAGTAGTAGTGGTTGTTCTTGTAGTAGTAGTAGTAGAAGTAGTAATGGTTCTTCTTGTAGTAGTAGTAGTGGTTGTTGTAGTGATTGTTCTTGTAGTAGTAGTAGTAGAGGTGGTGGTTGTTCTTGTAGTAGTAGTAGTGGTTGTTATTGTAATAGTAGTAGTACTAGTAGTAGTAGTGGTTTTTGTTGTAATAGTAGTAATAGCTGTAGTGGTTGTTCTTGTAGTAGTAGAGGTTGTTCTTGTAGTAGTAGTAGTGGTTGTTCTTGTAGTAGTATTAGTAGTAGTAATAGTAGTAATGGTTCTTCTTGTAGTAATAGTAGTGGTAGTTGTAGTGGTTGTTCTTGTACTAGTAGTAGTGGTTGTTTTTGTAGTAGTAGTAGTAGTGGTTGTTCTTGTAGTATTAGTAGTGCTTGTTCTTGTAGTAGTAGTAGTAGTAGTAGTAGTTGTTCTTGTAGTAGTAGTAGTGGTTGTTCTTGTAATATTACTAGTAGTAGTAGTGGTTGTTCTTGTAGTAGTAGTAGTGGTTTTTCTTGTATTAGTAGTAGTAGTAGAAGTGGTTTGTCTTGTAGTAGTAGTAGTGGTTGTTCTAGTAATATTAGCAGTAGTAGTAGTAGTGGTGGTTCTCGTTGTAGAAATAGTGTTTGTTCTTGTAGTAGTAGTAGTGGTTGTTCTTGTAATAGTTGTAGTAGTAGTAGTGGTTGTTTTTGTAGTAGTAGTAGTGGCTGTTCTTGTAATAGTTGTAGTAGTAGTTGTAGTAGTGGTTTTTCTTGTAGTAGTTGTAGTGGTTGATCTTGTTGTAGTAGTACTAGTAGTAGTAGTACTGGTGGTTCTTGTTGTGGTAGTAGTGGTTGTTCTTGAAGTAGTGGTTGTTCTTGTAATAGTAGTAGTAGTAGTAGTAGTTGTAGTGGTTGTTCTTGTAGTAGTAGTAGTAGTAGAAGTAGTAGTAGTAGTAGTAGTAGTAGAAGTGGTTGTTCTTGTACTAATATTGGTGTACTTCTAGTAGTAGTAGTGGTAGTTGTAGTGTTTTTTCTTGTAGTAGTAGTAGTGGTTGTTATTGTAATAGTAGTAGTACTAGTAGTAGTAGTAGTTTTTGTTGTAATAGTAGTAATATCAGTAGTGGTTGTTCTTGTAGTAGTAGAGGTTGATCTTGTAGTAGTAGTAGTGGTTGTTCTTGTAGTAGTAGTAGTAGTAGTAGTAGTAGTAGTAGTAGTAGTAGTAGTAGTAGTAATGGTTCTTCTTGTAGTAGTAGTAGTGGTAGTTGTAGTGGTTGTTCTTGTAGTAGTAGTAGTGGTTGTTTTTGTAGTAGTAGTAGTAGTGGTTGCTCTTGTAGTATTAGTAGTGATTGTTCTTGTAGTAGTAGTAGTAGAAGAGGTTGTTCTTGTAATAGTAGTAGTAGTAGTAGTAGTGGTTGTTCTTGTAGTAGTATTGGTGTACTTGTAGTAGTAGCAGTAGTAGTAGTTGTTGTAGTGGTTGTTCTTGTAATAGTAGTAGTAGTAGTAGTAGTAGTAGTAGTAGTAGTAGAAGTGGTTGTTCTTGTACTAGTATTGGTGTACTTGTAGTAGTAGTAGTGGTAGTTGTAGTGGTTTTTCTTGTAGTAGTAGTAGTGGTTGTTCTTGTAATATTAGAAGTAGTAGTAGTGATGTTTCTTGTTGTAGTAGTAGTGGTTGTTATTGTAGTAGTAGTAGTGGTTGTTCTTGTAATAGTAGTAGTAGTAGTAGTGGTTGTTCTTGTAGTATTAGCAGTGGTTGTTCTTGTAGTAGTAGTAGAGGTTTTTCTTGTAGTAGTAGTAGTGGTTGTTCTTGTAGTAGTATTAGTAGTATTAGTAGTAGTAATGGTTCTTCTTGTCGTAGTAGGAGTGGTAGTTGTAGTTGTTGTTCTTGCAGAAGTAGTAGAGGTTGTTTTTGTAGTAGTAGTAGTAGTGGTTGTTCTTGTAGTATTAGTAGTGGTTGTTCTTGAAGTAGTAGTAGTAGTAGAGGTTGTTCTTGTAGTAGTAGTAGTGGTTGTTCTTGTAGTAGTAGAAGTGGTTGTTCTTGTAATATTAGTAGTACTAGTAGTAGTAGTGGTTTTTCTTGTAATATTAGTAGTAGTAGTAGTGGTTGTTCTTGTAGTAGTAGTAGTAGAAGTGGTTGTTCTTGTAATAGTAGTAGTAGTAGTGGTTGTTCTTGTAGTAGTAGTAGTGGTTGTTCTTGCAATATTAGAATTAGTAGTAGTGGTGGTTCTTGTTGTAGTAGTAGTGGTTGTTCTTGTAATAGTAGTTGTAGTAGTGGTTGTAGTGGTTGTTCTTGTAGTAGTAGTAGTGATTGTTCTTGTAGTGGTAGTAGTAGTGGTGGTGGTTGTTCTTGTAGTAGTAGTAGTGGTTGTTATTGTAATAGTAGTAGTACTAGTAGTAGTAGTGGTTTTTGTTGTAATAGTAGTAATAGCAGTAGTGGTTGTTCTTGTAGTAGTAGAGGTTGTTCTTGTAGTAGTAGTAGTGGTTGTTCTTGTAGTAGTATTAGAAGTAGTAATAGTAGTAATGGTTCTTCTTGTAGTAATAGTAGTGGTAGTTGTAGTGGTTGTTCTTGTAGTAGTAGTGGTTGTTTTGTAGTAGTAGTAGTAGTGGTTGTTCTTGTAGTATTAGTAGTGTTTGTTCTTGTAGTAGTAGTAGTAGTAGTAGAGGTTGTGCTTGTAGTAGTAGTAGTGGTTGTTCTTGTAGTAGTAGTAGTGGTTGTTCTTGTAATATTACTAGTAGTAGTAGTGGTTGTTTTTGTAGTAGTAGTAGTGGTTGTTCTTGTAATAGTTGTAGTAGTAGTTGTAGTAGTGGTTTTTCTTGTATTAGTTGTAGTGGTTGATCTTGTTGTAGTAGTACTACTAGTAGTAGTACTGGTGGTTCTTGTTGTGGTTTTAGTGGTTGTTCTTGTAGTAGTAGTAGTGGTTGTTCTTCTAATAGTAGTAGTAGTAGTGGTTGTTCTTGCAGTAGTATTGGTGTACTTGTAGTAGTAGTAGTAGTAGTAGTAGTAGTAGTAGTTGTAGTGGTTGTTCTTCTAGTAGTAGTAGTAGTAGTAGTAGTAGTAGTAGTAGTAGTAGAAGTGGTTGTTCTTGTACTAATATTGGTGTACTTCTAGTAGTAGTAGTGGTAGTTGTAGTGTTTTTTCTTGTAGTAGTAGTAGTGGTTGTTCTTGTAATATTAGAAGTAGTAGTAGTGATGTTTCTTGTTGTAGTAGTAGTGGTTGTTATTGTAGTAGTAGAAGAGGTTGTTCTTGTAATAGTAGTAGTAGTAGTAGTGGTTGTTCTTGTAGTATTAGCAGTGGTTGTTCTTGTAGTAGTAGTAGAGGTTTTTCTTGTAGTAGTAGTAGTGGTTGTTCTTGTAGTAGTATTAGTAGTATTAGTAGTAGTAATGGTTCTTCTTGTCGTAGTAGGAGTGGTAGTTGTAGTTGTTGTTCTTGCAGTAGTAGTAGAGGTTGTTTTTGTAGTAGTAGTAGTAGTGGTTGTTCTTGTAGTATTAGTAGTGGTTGTTCTTGAAGTAGTACTAGTAGTAGAGGTTGTTCTTGTAGTAGTAGTAGTGGTTGTTCTTGTAATAGTAGTAGTAGTAGTAGTGGTTGTTCTTGTAGTAGTATTGGTGTACTTGTAGTAGTAGTAGTAGTAGTAGTTGTAGTGGTTGTTCTTGTAGTAGTAGTAGTAGTAGTAGTAGTAGTAGTAGAAGTGGTTGTTCTTGTACTAATATTGGTGTACTTCTAGTAGTAGTAGTGGTAGTTGTAGTGTTTTTTCTTGTAGTAGTAGTAGTGGTTGTTCTTGTAATATTAGAAGTAGTAGTAGTGATGTTTCTTGTTGTAGTAGTAGTGGTTGTTATTGTAGTAGTAGAAGTGGTTGTTCTTGTAATAGTAGTAGTAGTAGTAGTGGTTGTTCTTGTAGTATTAGCAGTGGTTGTTCTTGTAGTAGTAGTAGAGGTTTTTCTTGTAGTAGTAGTAGTGGTTGTTCTTGTAGTAGTATTAGTAGTATTAGTAGTAGTAATGTTTCTTCTTGTCGTAGTAGGAGTGGTAGTTGTAGTTGTTGTTCTTGCAGTAGTAGTAGAGGTTGTTTTTGTAGTAGTAGTAGTAGTGGTTGTTCTTGTAGTATTAGTAGTGGTTGTTCTTGAAGTAGTAGTAGTAGTAGAGGTTGTTCTTGTAGTAGTAGTAGTGGTTGTTCTTGTAGTAGTAGAAGTGGTTGTTCTTGTAATATTAGTAGTACTAGTAGTAGTAGTGGTTTTTCTTGTAATATTAGTAGTAGTAGTAGTGGTTGTTCTTGTAGTAGTAGTAGTAGAAGTGGTTGTTCTTGTAATAGTAGTAGTAGTAGTGGTTGTTCTTGTAGTAGTAGTAGTGGTTGTTCTTGCAATATTAGAATTAGTAGTAGTGGTGGTTCTTGTTGTAGTAGTAGTGGTTGTTCTTGTAATAGTAGTTGTAGTAGTGGTTGTAGTGGTTGTTCTTGTAGTAGTAGTAGTGATTGTTCTTGTAGTGGTAGTAGTAGTGGTGGTGGTTGTTCTTGTAGTAGTAGTAGTGGTTGTTATTGTAATAGTAGTAGTACTAGTAGTAGTAGTGGTTTTTGTTGTAATAGTAGTAATAGCAGTAGTGGTTGTTCTAGTAGTAGTAGAGGTTGATCTTGTAGTAGTAGTAGTGGTTGTTCTTGTAGTAGTAGTAGTAGTAGTAGTAGTAGTAGTAGTAATGGTTCTTCTTGTAGTAGTAGTGGTGGTAGTTGTAGTGGTTGTTCTTGTAGTAGTAGTAGTGGTTGTTTTTGTAGTAGTAGTAGTAGTGGTTGTTCTTGTAGTATTAGTAGTGCTTGTTCTTGTAGTAGTAGTAGTAGAAGAGGTTGTTTTTGTAGTAGTAGTAGTGGTTGTTCTTGTAGTAGTATTGGTGTACTTGTAGTAGTAGTAGTAGTTGTAGTGGTTGTTCTTTAGTAGTAGTAGTAGTAGTAGTAGCAGAAGTGGTTGTTCTTGTACTAGTATTGGTGTACTTGTAGTAGTAGTAGTGGTAGTTGTAGTGGTTTTTCTTGTAGTAGTAGTAGTGGTTGTTCTTGTAATATTAGAAGTAGTAGTAGTGATGTTTCTTGTTGTAGTAATAGTGGTTGTTATTGTAGTAGTAGTAGTGTTTGTTCTTGTAATAGTAGTAGTAGTAGTAGTGGTTGTTCTTGTAGTAGTAGTGGTTGCACTTGTAGTAGTACTAGTACTTGTAGTGGTTGTTCTTGAAGTAGTAGTAGTGGTAGTAGTGGTTGTCCTTGTAGTAGTAGTAGTGGTTGTTCTTGTAATGGTAGTAGTAGTAGTAGTGGTCTTTGTTCTTGTAGGAGTAGTAGTGATTGTTCTTGTAGTAGCAGTAGTAGTGGTGGTGGTTGTAATTGTAGTAGTAGTAGTGGTTGTTATTGTAATAGTAGTAGTACTAGTAGTAATAGTGGTTTTTGTTGTAATAGTAGTAATAGCAGTAGTGGTTGTTCTTGTAGTAGTAGAGGTTGTTCTTGTAGTAGTAGTAGTGGTTGTTCTTGTAGTAGTAGTAGTAGTAGTAGTAGTTGTAGTAGTAGTACTAATGGTTTTTCTTGTAGTAGTAGTAGTGGTAGTTGTAGTGGTTGTTCTTGTAGTAGTAGTAGCGGCTGTTTTTGTAGTAGTAGTAGTAGTGGTTGTTCTTGTAGTATTAGTAGTGCTTGTTCTTGTAGTAGTAGTAGTAGAAGAGGTTGTTCTTGTAGTAGTAGTAGTGGTTGTTCTTGTAGTAGTAGTAGTAGTAGTAGTAGTAGTAGTAATGGTTCTTCTTGTAGTAGTAGTAGTGGTTGTTGTAGTGATTGTTCTTGTAGTAGTAGTAGTAGAGGTGGTGGTTGTTCTTGTAGTAGTAGTAGTGGTTGTTATTGTAATAGTAGTAGTACTAGTAGTAGTAGTGGTTTTTGTTGTAATAGTAGTAATAGCTGTAGTGGTTGTCCTTGTAGTAGTAGAGGTTGTTCTTGTAGTAGTAGTAGTGGTTGTTCTTGTAGTAGTATTAGAAGTAGTAATAGTAGTAATGGTTCTTCTTGTAGTAATAGTAGTGGTAGTTGTAGTGGTTGTTCTTGTAGTAGTAGTGGTTGTTTTGTAGTAGTAGTAGTAGTGGTTGTTCTTGTAGTATTAGTAGTGTTTGTTCTTGTAGTAGTAGTAGTAGTAGTAGTAGAGGTTGTGCTTGTAGTAGTAGTAGTGGTTGTTCTTGTAGTAGTAGTAGTGGTTGTTCTTGTAATATTACTAGTAGTAGTAGTGGTTGTTCTTGTAGTAGTAGTAGTGGTTTTTCTTGTATTAGTAGTACTAGTAGAAGTGGTTTGTCTTGTAGTAGTAGTAGTGGTTGTTCCAGTAATATTAGTAGTAGTAGTAGTGGTGGTGGTTCTTGTTGTAGAAATAGTGTTTGTTCTTTTAGTAGTAGTAGTGGTTGTTCTTGTAATAGTTGTAGTAGTAGTAGTGGTTGTTTTTGTAGTAGTAGTAGTGGTTGTTCTTGTAATAGTTGTAGTAGTAGTTGTAGTAGTGGTTTTTCTTGTATTAGTTGTAGTGGTTGATCTTGTTGTAGTAGTACTACTAGTAGTAGTACTGGTGGTTCTTGTTGTGGTTTTAGTGGTTGTTCTTGTAGTAGTAGTAGTGGTTGTTCTTCTAATAGTAGTAGTAGTAGTGGTTGTTCTTGCAGTAGTATTGGTGTACTTGTAGTAGTAGTAGTAGTAGTAGTAGTTGTTGTAGTGGTTGTTCTTCTAGTAGTAGTAGTAGTAGTAGTAGTAGTAGTAGTAGTAGTAGAAGTGGTTGTTCTTGTACTAATATTGGTGTACTTCTAGTAGTAGTAGTGGTAGTTGTAGTGTTTTTTCTTGTAGTAGTAGTAGTGGTTGTTCTTGTAATATTAGAAGTAGTAGTAGTGATGTTTCTTGTTGTAGTAGTAGTGGTTGTTATTGTAGTAGTAGAAGAGGTTGTTCTTGTAATAGTAGTAGTAGTAGTAGTGGTTGTTCTTGTAGTATTAGCAGTGGTTGTTCTTGTAGTAGTAGTAGAGGTTTTTCTTGTAGTAGTAGTAGTGGTTGTTCTTGTAGTAGTATTAGTAGTATTAGTAGTAGTAATGGTTCTTCTTGTCGTAGTAGGAGTGGTAGTTGTAGTTGTTGTTCTTGCAGTAGTAGTAGAGGTTGTTTTTGTAGTAGTAGTAGTAGTAGTGGTTGTTCTTGTAGTATTAGTAGTGGTTGTTCTTGAAGTAGTAGTAGTAGTAGAGGTTGTTCTTGTAGTAGTAGTAGTGGTTGTTCTTGTAATAGTAGTAGTAGTAGTAGTGGTTGTTCTTGTAGTAGTATTGTGTACTTGTAGTAGTAGTAGTAGTAGTAGTTGTAGTGGTTGTTCTTGTAGTAGTAGTAGTAGTAGTAGTAGTAGTAGTAGTAGAAGAAGTGGTTGTTCTTGTACTAATATTGGTGTACTTCTAGTAGTAGTAGTGGTAGTTGTAGTGTTTTTTCTTGTAGTAGTAGTAGTGGTTGTTCTTGTAATATTAGAAGTAGTAGTAGTGATGTTTCTTGTTGTAGTAGTAGTGGTTGTTATTGTAGTAGTAGAAGTGGTTGTTCTTGTAATAGTAGTAGTAGTAGTAGTGGTTGTTCTTGTAGTATTAGCAGTGGTTGTTCTTGTAGTAGTAGTAGAGGTTTTTCTTGTAGTAGTAGTAGTGGTTGTTCTTGTAGTAGTATTAGTAGTATTAGTAGTAGTAATGGTTCTTCTTGTCGTAGTAGGAGTGGTAGTTGTAGTTGTTGTTCTTGCAGTAGTAGTAGAGGTTGTTTTTGTAGTAGTAGTAGTAGTGGTTGTTCTTGTAGTAGTATTGGTGTACTTGTAGTAGTAGTAGTAGTTGTAGTGGTTGTTCTTGTAGTAGTAGTAGTAGTAGTAGCAGAAGTGGTTGTTCTTGTACTAGTATTGGTGTACTTGTAGTAGTAGTAGTGGTAGTTGTAGTGGTTTTTCTTGTAGTAGTAGTAGTGGTTGTTCTTGTAATAGTAGAAGTAGTAGTAGTGATGTTTCTTGTTGTAGTAATAGTGGTTGTTATTGTAGTAGTAGTAGTGGTTGTTCTTATAATAGTAGTAGTAGTAGTAGTGGTTGTTCTTGTAGTAGTAGTGGTTGCACTTGTAGTAGTACTAGTAGTTGTAGTGGTTGTTCTTGAAGTAGTAGTAGTGGTAGTAGTTGTTGTCCTTGTAGTAGTAGTAGTGGTTGTTCTTGTAATGGTAGTAGTAGTCGTAGAGGTCTTTGTTCTTGTAGGAGTAGTAGTGATTGTTCTTGTAGTAGCAGTAGTAGTGGTGGTGGTTGTAATTGTAGTAGTAGTAGTGGTTGTTATTGTAATAGTAGTAGTACTAGTAGTAATAGTGGTTTTTGTTGTAATAGTAGTAATAGCAGTAGTGGTTGTTCTTGTAGTAGTAGAGGTTCTTCTTGTAGTAGTAGTAGTGGTTGTTCTTGTAGTAGTAGTAGTAGTAGTAGTAGTAGTAGTTGTAGTAGTAGTACTAATGGTTTTTCTTGTAGTAGTAGTAGTGGTAGTTGTAGTGGTTGTTCTTGTAGTAGTAGTAGCGGCTGTTTTTGTAGTAGTAGTAGTAGTGGTTGTTCTTGTAGTATTAGTAGTGCTTGTTCTTGTAGTAGTAGTAGTAGAAGAGGTTGTTCTTGTAGTAGTAGTAGTGGTTGTTCTTGTAGTAGTAGTAGTAGTAGTAGTAGTAATGGTTCTTCTTGTAGTAGTAGTAGTGGTTGTTGTAGTGATTGTTCTTGTAGTAGTAGTAGTAGAGGTGGTGGTTGTTCTTGTAGTAGTAGTAATGGTTGTTATTGTAATAGTAGTAGTACTAGTAGTAGTAGTGGTTTTTGTTGTAATAGTAGTAATAGCTGTAGTGGTTGTTCTTGTAGTAGTAGAGGTTGTTCTTGTAGTAGTAGTAGTGGTTGTTCTTGTAGTAGTATTAGAAGTAGTAATAGTAGTAATGGTTCTTCTTGTAGTAATAGTAGTGGTAGTTGTAGTGGTTGTTCTTGTAGTAGTAGTGGTTGTTTTGTAGTAGTAGTAGTAGTGGTTGTTCTTGTAGTATTAGTAGTGTTTGTTCTTGTAGTAGTAGTAGTAGTAGTAGAGGTTGGGCTTGTAGTAGTAGTAGTGGTTGTTCTTGTAGTAGTAGTAGTGGTTGTTCTTGTAATATTACTAGTAGTAGTAGTGGTTGTTCTTGTAGTAGTAGTAGTGGTTTTTCTTGTATTAGTAGTAGTAGTAGAAGTGGTTTGTCTTGTAGTAGTAGTAGTGGTTGTTCCAGTAATATTAGTAGTAGTAGTAGTGGTGGTGGTTCTTGTTGTAGAAATAGTGTTTGTTCTTGTAGTAGTAGTAGTGGTTGTTCTTGTAATAGTTGTAGTAGTAGTAGCTGTAGTGGTTGTTCTTAAAATAGTTGTATTAGTAGTAGTAGTAGTGGTTGTTCTTGTAATAGTTGTAGTAGTAGTAGTGGTTGTTTTTGTAGTAGTAGTAGTGGTTGTTCTTGTAATAGTTGTAGTAGTAGTTGTAGTAGTGGTTTTTCTTGTAGTAGTTGTAGTGGTTGATCTTGTTGTAGTAGTACTACTACTAGTAGTACTGGTGGTTCTTGTTGTGGTAGTAGTGGTTGTTCTTGTAGTAGTAGTAGTGGTTGTTCTTCTAATAGTAGTAGTAGTAGTAGTGGTTGTTCTTGCAGTAGTATTGGTGTACTTGTAGTAGTAGTAGTAGTAGTAGTTGTAGTGGTTGTTCTTCTAGTAGTAGTAGTAGTAGTAGTAGTAGTAGTAGAAGTGGTTGTTCTTGTACTAATATTGGTGTACTTCTAGTAGTAGTAGTGGTAGTTGTAGTGTTTTTTCTTGTAGTAGTAGTAGTGGTTGTTCTTGTAATATTAGAAGTAGTAGTAGTGATGTTTCTTGTTGTAGTAGTAGTGGTTGTTATTGTAGTAGTAGAAGTGGTTGTTCTTGTAATAGTAGTAGTAGTAGTAGTGGTTGTTCTTGTAGTATTAGCAGTGGTTGTTCTTGTAGTAGTAGTAGAGGTTTTTCTTGTAGTAGTAGTAGTGGTTGTTCTTGTAGTAGTATTAGTAGTATTAGTAGTAGTAATGGTTCTTCTTGTCGTAGTAGGAGTGGTAGTTGTAGTCGTTGTTCTTGCAGTAGTAGTAGAGGTTGTTTTTGTAGTAGTAGTAGTAGTGGTTGTTCTTGTAGTATTAGTAGTGGTTGTTCTTGAAGTAGTAGTAGTAGTAGAGGTTGTTCTTGTAGTAGTAGTAGTGGTTGTTCTTGTAGTAGTATTGGTGTACTTGTAGTAGTAGTAGTAGTAGTTGTAGTGGTTGTTCTTGTAGTAGTAGTAGTAGTAGTAGTAGTAGTAGTAGTAGTAGTAGAAGTGGTTGTTCTTGTACTAATATTGGTGTACTTCTAGTAGTAGTAGTGGTAGTTGTAGTGTTTTTTCTTGTAGTAGTAGTAGTGGTTGTTCTTGTAATATTAGAAGTAGTAGTAGTGATGTTTCTTGTTGTAGTAGTAGTGGTTGTTATTGTAGTAGTAGAAGTGGTTGTTCTTGTAATAGTAGTAGTAGTAGTAGTGGTTGTTCTTGTAGTATTAGCAGTGGTTGTTCTTGTAGTAGTAGTAGAGGTTTTTCTTGTAGTAGTAGTAGTGGTTGTTCTTGTAGTAGTATTAGTAGTATTAGTAGTAGTAATGGTTCTTCTTGTCGTAGTAGGAGTGGTAGTTGTAGTTGTTGTTCTTGCAGTAGTAGTAGAGGTTGTTTTTGTAGTAGTAGTAGTGGTTGTTCTTGTAGTATTAGTAGTGGTTGTTCTTGAAGTAGTAGTAGTAGTAGAGGTTGTTCTTGTAGTAGTAGTAGTGGTTGTTCTTGTAGTAGTATTGGTGTACTTGTAGTAGTAGTAGTAGTTGTAGTGGTTGTTCTTGTAGTAGTAGTAGTAGTAGTAGTAGTAGTAGTAGTAGAAGTGGTTGTTCTTGTACTAATATTGGTGTACTTCTAGTAGTAGTAGTGGTAGTTGTAGTGTTTTTTCTTGTAGTAGTAGTAGTGGTTGTTCTTGTAATATTAGAAGTAGTAGTAGTGATGTTTCTTGTTGTAGTAGTAGTGGTTGTTATTGTAGTAGTAGAAGTGGTTGTTCTTGTAATAGTAGTAGTAGTAGTAGTGGTTGTTCTTGTAGTATTAGCAGTGGTTGTTCTTGTAGTAGTAGTAGAGGTTTTTCTTGTAGTAGTAGTAGTGGTTGTTCTTGTAGTAGTATTAGTAGTATTAGTAGTAGTCATGGTTCTTCTTGTCGTAGTAGGAGTGGTAGTTGTAGTTGTTGTTCTTGCAGTAGTAGTAGAGGTTGTTTTTGTAGTAGAAGTAGTAGTGGTTGTTCTTGTAGTATTAGTAGTGGTTGTTCTTGAAGTAGTAGTAGTAGTAGAGGTTGTTCTTGTAGTAGTAGTAGTGGTTGTTCTTGTAGTAGTAGAAGTGGTTGTTCTTGTAATATTAGTAGTACTAGTAGTAGTAGTGGTTTTTCTTGTAATATTAGTAGTAGTAGTAGTGGTTGTTCTTGTAGTAGTAGTAGTAGAAGTGGTTGTTCTTGTAATAGTAGTAGTAGTAGTGGTTGTTCTTGTAGTAGTAGTAGTGGTTGTTCTTGCAATATTAGAATTAGTAGTAGTGGTGGTTCTTGTTGTAGTAGTAGTGGTTGTTCTTGTAATAGTAGTTGTAGTAGTGGTTGTAGTGGTTGTTCTTGTAGTAGTAGTAGTGATTGTTCTTGTAGTGGTAGTAGTAGTGGTGGTGGTTGTTCTTGTAGTAGTAGTAGTGGTTGTTATTGTAATAGTAGTAGTACTAGTAGTAGTAGTGGTTTTTGTTGTAATAGTAGTAATAGCAGTAGTGGTTGTTCTAGTAGTAGTAGAGGTTGATCTTGTAGTAGTAGTAGTGGTTGTTTTTGTAGTAGTAGTAGTAGTGGTTGTTCTTGTAGTATTAGTAGTGCTTGTTCTTGTAGTAGTAGTAGTAGAAGAGGTTGTTTTTGTAGTAGTAGTAGTGGTTGTTCTTGTAGTAGTATTGGTGTACTTGTAGTAGTAGTAGTAGTTGTAGTGGTTGTTCTTGTAGTAGTAGTAGTAGTAGCAGAAGTGGTTGTTCTTGTACTAGTATTGGTGTACTTGTAGTAGTAGTAGTGGTAGTTGTAGTGGTTTTTCTTGTAGTAGTAGTAGTGGTTGTTCTTGTAATATTAGAAGTAGTAGTAGTGATGTTTCTTGTTGTAGTAATAGTGGTTGTTATTGTAGTAGTAGTAGTGTTTGTTCTTGTAATAGTAGTAGTAGTAGTAGTGGTTGTTCTTGTAGTAGTAGTGGTTGCACTTGTAGTAGTACTAGTAGTTGTAGTGGTTGTTCTTGAAGTAGTAGTAGTGGTAGTAGTGGTTGTCCTTGTAGTAGTAGTAGTGGTTGTTCTTGTAATGGTAGTAGTAGTAGTAGTGGTCTTTGTTCTTGTAGGAGTAGTAGTGATTGTTCTTGTAGTAGCAGTAGTAGTGGTGGTGGTTGTAATTGTAGTAGTAGTAGTGGTTGTTATTGTAATAGTAGTAGTACTAGTAGTAATAGTGGTTTTTGTTGTAATAGTAGTAATAGCAGTAGTGGTCGTTCTTGTAGTAGTAGAGGTTGTTCTTGTAGTAGTAGTAGTGGTTGTTCTTGTAGTAGTAGTAGTAGTAGTAGTAGTAGTTGTAGTAGTAGTACTAATGGTTTTTCTTGTAGTAGTAGTAGTGGTAGTTGTAGTGGTTGTTCTTGTAGTAGTAGTAGCGGCTGTTTTTGTAGTAGTAGTAGTAGTGGTTGTTCTTGTAGTATTAGTAGTGGTTGTTCTTGTAGTAGTAGAGGTTGTTCTTGTAGTAGTAGTAGTGGTTGTTCTTGTAGTAGTATTAGAAGTAGTAATAGTAGTAATGGTTCTTCTTGTAGTAATAGTAGTGGTAGTTGTAGTGGTTGTTCTTGTAGTAGTAGTGGTTGTTTTGTAGTAGTAGTAGTAGTGGTTGTTCTTGTAGTATTAGTAGTGTTTGTTCTTGTAGTAGTAGTAGTAGTAGTAGAGGTTGTGCTTGTAGTAGTAGTAGTGGTTGTTCTTGTAGTAGTAGTAGTGGTTGTTCTTGTAATATTACTAGTAGTAGTAGTGGTTGTTCTTGTAGTAGTAGTAGTGGTTTTTCTTGTATTAGTAGTAGTAGTAGAAGTGGTTTGTCTTGTAGTAGTAGTAGTGGTTGTTCCAGTAATATTAGTAGTAGTAGTAGTGGTGGTGGTTCTTGTTGTAGAAATAGTGTTTGTTCTTGTAGTAGTAGTAGTGGTTGTTCTTGTAATAGTTGTAGTAGTAGTAGCTGTAGTGGTTGTTCTTAAAATAGTTGTATTAGTAGTAGTAGTAGTGGTTGTTCTTGTAATAGTTGTAGTAGTAGTAGTGGTTGTTTTTGTAGTAGTAGTAGTGGTTGTTCTTGTAATAGTTGTAGTAGTAGTTGTAGTAGTGGTTTTTCTTGTAGTAGTTGTAGTGGTTGATCTTGTTGTAGTAGTACTACTAGTAGTAGTACTGGTGGTTCTTGTTGTGGTAGTAGTGGTTGTTCTTGTAGTAGTAGTAGTGGTTGTTCTTCTAATAGTAGTAGTAGTAGTAGTGGTTGTTCTTGCAGTAGTATTGGTGTACTTGTAGTAGTAGTAGTAGTAGTAGTAGTTGTAGTGGTTGTTCTTCTAGTAGTAGTAGTAGTAGTAGTAGTAGTAGTAGTAGTAGTAGAAGTGGTTGTTCTTGTACTAATATTGGTGTACTTCTAGTAGTAGTAGTGGTAGTTGTAGTGTTTTTTCTTGTAGTAGTAGTAGTGGTTGTTCTTGTAATATTAGAAGTAGTAGTAGTGATGTTTCTTGTTGTAGTAGTAGTGGTTGTTATTGTAGTAGTAGAAGTGGTTGTTCTTGTAATAGTAGTAGTAGTAGTAGTGGTTGTTCTTGTAGTATTAGCAGTGGTTGTTCTTGTAGTAGTAGTAGAGGTTTTTCTTGTAGTAGTAGTAGTGGTTGTTCTTGTAGTAGTATTAGTAGTATTAGTAGTAGTAATGGTTCTTCTTGTCGTAGTAGGAGTGGTAGTTGTAGTCGTTGTTCTTGCAGTAGTAGTAGAGGTTGTTTTTGTAGTAGTAGTAGTAGTGGTTGTTCTTGTAGTATTAGTAGTGGTTGTTCTTGAAGTAGTAGTAGTAGTAGAGGTTGTTCTTGTAGTAGTAGTAGTGGTTGTTCTTGTAGTAGTATTGGTGTACTTGTAGTAGTAGTAGTAGTAGTTGTAGTGGTTGTTCTTGTAGTAGTAGTAGTAGTAGTAGTAGTAGTAGTAGTAGTAGTAGAAGAAGTGGTTGTTCTTGTACTAATATTGGTGTACATCTAGTAGTAGTAGTGGTAGTTGTAGTGTTTTTTCTTGTAGTAGTAGTAGTGGTTGTTCTTGTAATATTAGAAGTAGTAGTAGTGATGTTTCTTGTTGTAGTAGTAGTGGTTGTTATTGTAGTAGTAGAAGTGGTTGTTCTTGTAATAGTAGTAGTAGTAGTAGTGGTTGTTCTTGTAGTATTAGCAGTGGTTGTTCTTGTAGTAGTAGTAGAGGTTTTTCTTGTAGTAGTAGTAGTGGTTGTTCTTGTAGTAGTATTAGTAGTATTAGTAGTAGTAATGGTTCTTCTTGTCGTAGTAGGAGTGGTAGTTGTAGTCGTTGTTCTTGCAGTAGTAGTAGAGGTTGTTTTTGTAGTAGTAGTAGTAGTGGTTGTTCTTGTAGTATTAGTAGTGGTTGTTCTTGAAGTAGTAGTAGTAGTAGAGGTTGTTCTTGTAGTAGTAGTAGTGGTTGTTCTTGTAGTAGTATTGGTGTACTTTTAGTAGTAGTAGTAGTAGTTGTAGTGGTTGTTCTTGTAGTAGTAGTAGTAGTAGTAGTAGTAGTAGAAGAAGTGGTTGTTCTTGTACTAATATTGGTGTACTTCTAGTAGTAGTAGTGGTAGTTGTAGTGTTTTTTCTTGTAGTAGTAGTAGTGGTTGTTCTTGTAATATTAGAAGTAGTAGTAGTGATGTTTCTTGTTGTAGTAGTAGTGGTTGTTATTGTAGTAGTAGAAGTGGTTGTTCTTGTAATATTAGTAGTAGTAGTAGTGGTTGTTCTTGTAGTATTAGCAGTGGTTGTTCTTGTAGTAGTAGTAGAGGTTTTTCTTGTAGTAGTAGTAGTGGTTGTTCTTGTAGTAGTATTAGTAGTATTAGTAGTAGTAATGGTTCTTCTTGTCGTAGTAGGAGTGGTAGTTGTAGTTGTTGTTCTTGCAGTAGTAGTAGAGGTTGTTCTTGTAGTAGTAGTAGTGGTTGTTTTTGTAGTAGTAGTAGTAGTTGTTCTTGTAGTATTAGTAGTGCTTGTTCTTGTAGTAGTAGTAGTAGAAGAGGTTGTTTTTGTAGTAGTAGTAGTAGTGGTTGTTCTTGTAGTAGTATTGGTGTACTTGTAGTAGTAGTAGTAGTTGTAGTGGTTGTTCTTGTAGTAGTAGTAGTAGTAGTAGTAGCAGAAGTGGTTGTTCTTGTACTAGTATTGGTGTACTTGTAGTAGTAGTAGTGGTAGTTGTAGTGGTTTTTCTTGTAGTAGTAGTAGTGGTTGTTCTTGTAATATTAGAAGTAGTAGTAGTGATGTTTCTTGTTGTAGTAATAGTGGTTGTTATTGTAGTAGTAGTAGCGGTTGTTCTTGTAATAGTAGTAGTAGTAGTAGTGGTTGTTCTTGTAGTAGTAGTGGTTGCACTTGTAGTAGTACTAGTAGTTGTAGTGGTTGTTCTTGAAGTAGTAGTAGTGGTAGTAGTGGTTGTCCTTGTAGTAGTAGTAGTGGTTGTTCTTGTAATGGTAGTAGTAGTAGTGGTCTTTGTTCTTGTAGGAGTAGTAGTGATTGTTCTTGTAGTAGCAGTAGTAGTGGTGGTGGTTGTAATTGTAGTAGTAGTAGTGGTTGTTATTGTAATAGTAGTAGTACTAGTAGTAATAGTGGTTTTTGTTGTAATAGTAGTAATAGCAGTAGTGGTTGTTCTTGTAGTAGTAGAGGTTGTTCTTGTAGTAGTAGTAGTGGTTGTTCTTGTAGTAGTAGTAGTAGTAGTAGTAGTTGTAGTAGTAGTACTAATGGTTTTTCTTGTAGTAGTAGTAGTGGTAGTTGTAGTGGTTGTTCTTGTAGTAGTAGTAGTGGCTGTTTTTGTAGTAGTAGTAGTAGTGGTTGTTCTTGTAGTTTTAGTAGTGCTTGTTCTTGTAGTAGTAGTAGTAGAAGAGGTTGTTCTTGTAGTAGTAGTAGTGGTTGTTCTTGTAGTAGTAGTAGTAGTAGTAGTAGTAGTAATGGTTCTTCTTGTAGTAGTAGTAGTGGTTGTTGTAGTGATTGTTCTTGTAGTAGTAGTAGTAGAGGTGGTGGTTGTTCTTGTAGTAGTAGTAGTGGTTGTTATTGTAATAGTAGTAGTACTAGTAGTAGTAGTGGTTTTTGTTGTAATAGTAGTAATAGCTGTAGTGGTTGTTCTTGTAGTAGTAGAGGTTGTTCTTGTAGTAGTAGTAGTGGTTGTTCTTGTAGTAGTATTAGAAGTAGTAATAGTAGTAATGGTTCTTCTTGTAGTAATAGTAGTGGTAGTTGTAGTGGTTGTTCTTGTAGTAGTAATGGTTGTTTTGTAGTAGTAGTAGTAGTGGTTGTTCTTGTAGTATTAGTAGTGTTTGTTCTTGTAGTAGTAGTAGTAGTAGTAGAGGTTGTGCTTGTAGTAGTAGTAGTGGTTGTTCTTGTTGTAGTAGTAGTGGTTGTTCTTGTAATATTACTAGTAGTAGTAGTGGTTGTTCTTGTAGTAGTAGTAGTGGTTTTTCTTGTATTAGTAGTAGTAGTAGAAGTGGTTTGTCTTGTAGTAGTAGTA
The DNA here is from genome assembly GCF_030867095.1 of Alligator mississippiensis. NCBI lineage: Eukaryota > Metazoa > Chordata > Crocodylia > Alligatoridae > Alligator > Alligator mississippiensis. The sequence continues at coordinate 22,822,276 of NC_081837.1, read as the reverse complement.
GTGGTTGTTCCAGTAATATTAGTAGTAGTAGTAGTGGTGGTGGTTCTTGTTGTAGAAATAGTGTTTGTTCTTGTAGTAGTAGTAGTGGTTGTTCTTGTAATAGTTGTAGTAGTAGTAGCTGTAGTGGTTGTTCTTAAAATAGTTGTATTAGTAGTAGTAGTAGTGGTTGTTCTTGTAATAGTTGTAGTAGTAGTAGTGGTTGTTTTTGTAGTAGTAGTAGTGGTTGTTCTTGTAATAGTTGTAGTAGTAGTTGTAGTAGTGGTTTTTCTTGTAGTAGTTGTAGTGGTTGATCTTGTTGTAGTAGTATTACTAGTAGTAGTACTGGTGGTTCTTGTTGTGGTTTTAGTGGTTGTTCTTGTAGTAGTAGTAGTGGTTGTTCTTCTAATAGTAGTAGTAGTAGTGGTTGTTCTTGCAGTAGTATTGGTGTACTTGTAGTAGTAGTAGTAGTAGTAGTAGTAGTTGTAGTGGTTGTTCTTCTAGTAGTAGTAGTAGTAGTAGTAGTAGTAGTAGTAGTAGAAGTGGTTGTTCTTGTACTAATATTGGTGTACTTCTAGTAGTAGTAGTGGTAGTTGTAGTGTTTTTTCTTGAAGTAGTAGTAGTGGTTGTTCTTCTAATAGTAGTAGTAGTAGTAGTGGTTGTTCTTGCAGTAGTATTGGTGTACTTGTAGTAGTATTAGTAGTATTAGTAGTAGTAATGGTTCTTCTTGTCGTAGTAGGAGTGGTAGTTGTAGTTGTTGTTCTTGCAGTAGTAGTAGAGGTTGTTTTTGTAGTAGTAGTAGTGGTTGTTCTTGTAGTATTAGTAGTGGTTGTTCTTGAAGTAGTAGTAGTAGTAGAGGTTGTTCTTGTAGTAGTAGTAGTGGTTGTTCTTGTAGTAGTATTGGTGTACTTGTAGTAGTAGTAGTAGTTGTAGTGGTTGTTCTTGTAGTAGTAGTAGTAGTAGTAGTAGTAGTAGTAGTAGTAGAAGTGGTTGTTCTTGTACTAATATTGGTGTACTTCTAGTAGTAGTAGTGGAAGTTGTAGTGTTTTTTCTTGTAGTAGTAGTAGTGGTTGTTCTTGTAATATTAGAAGTAGTAGTAGTGATGTTTCTTGTTGTAGTAGTAGTGGTTGTTATTGTAGTAGTAGAAGTGGTTGTTCTTGTAATAGTAGTAGTAGTAGTAGTGGTTGTTCTTGTAGTATTAGCAGTGGTTGTTCTTGTAGTAGTAGTAGAGGTTTTTCTTGTAGTAGTAGTAGTGGTTGTTCTTGTAGTAGTATTAGTAGTATTAGTAGTAGTAATGGTTCTTCTTGTCGTAGTAGGAGTGGTAGTTGTAGTTGTTGTTCTTGCAGTAGTAGTAGAGGTTGTTTTTGTAGTAGTAGTAGTAGTGGTTGTTCTTGTAGTATTAGTAGTGGTTGTTCTTGAAGTAGTAGTAGTAGTAGAGGTTGTTCTTGTAGTAGTAGTAGTGGTTGTTCTTGTAGTAGTAGAAGTGGTTGTTCTTGTAATATTAGTAGTACTAGTAGTAGTAGTGGTTTTTCTTGTAATATTAGTAGTAGTAGTAGTGGTTGTTCTTGTAGTAGTAGTAGTAGAAGTGGCTGTTCTTGTAATAGTAGTAGTAGTAGTGGTTGTTCTTGTAGTAGTAGTAGTGGTTGTTCTTGCAATATTAGAATTAGTAGTAGTGGTGGTTCTTGTTGTAGTAGTAGTGGTTGTTCTTGTAATAGTAGTTGTAGTAGTGGTTGTAGTGGTTGTTCTTGTAGTAGTAGTAGTGATTGTTCTTGTAGTGGTAGTAGTAGTGGTGGTGGTTGTTCTTGTAGTAGTAGTAGTGGTTGTTATTGTAATAGTAGTAGTACTAGTAGTAGTAGTGGTTTTTGTTGTAATAGTAGTAATAGCAGTAGTGGTTGTTCTAGTAGTAGTAGAGGTTGATCTTGTAGTAGTAGTAGTGGTTGTTTTTGTAGTAGTAGTAGTAGTGGTTGTTCTTGTAGTATTAGTAGTGCTTGTTCTTGTAGTAGTAGTAGTAGAAGAGGTTGTTTTTGTAGTAGTAGTAGTGGTTGTTCTTGTAGTAGTATTGGTGTACTTGTAGTAGTAGTAGTAGTTGTAGTGGTTGTTCTTGTAGTAGTAGTAGTAGTAGTAGCAGAAGTGGTTGTTCTTGTACTAGTATTGGTGTACTTGTAGTAGTAGTAGTGGTAGTTGTAGTGGTTTTTCTTGTAGTAGTAGTAGTGGTTGTTCTTGTAATATTAGAAGTAGTAGTAGTGATGTTTCTTGTTGTAGTAATAGTGGTTGTTATTGTAGTAGTAGTAGTGTTTGTTCTTGTAATAGTAGTAGTAGTAGTAGTGGTTGTTCTTGTAGTAGTAGTGGTTGCACTTGTAGTAGTACTAGTAGTTGTAGTGGTTGTTCTTGAAGTAGTAGTAGTGGTAGTAGTGGTTGTCCTTGTAGTAGTAGTAGTGGTTGTTCTTGTAATGGTAGTAGTAGTAGTAGTGGTCTTTGTTCTTGTAGGAGTAGTAGTGATTGTTCTTGTAGTAGCAGTAGTAGTGGTGGTGGTTGTAATTGTAGTAGTAGTAGTGGTTGTTATTGTAATAGTAGTAGTACTAGTAGTAATAGTGGTTTTTGTTGTAATAGTAGTAATAGCAGTAGTGGTCGTTCTTGTAGTAGTAGAGGTTGTTCTTGTAGTAGTAGTAGTGGTTGTTCTTGTAGTAGTAGTAGTAGTAGTAGTAGTAGTTGTAGTAGTAGTACTAATGGTTTTTCTTGTAGTAGTAGTAGTGGTAGTTGTAGTGGTTGTTCTTGTAGTAGTAGTAGCGGCTGTTTTTGTAGTAGTAGTAGTAGTGGTTGTTCTTGTAGTATTAGTAGTGGTTGTTCTTGTAGTAGTAGAGGTTGTTCTTGTAGTAGTAGTAGTGGTTGTTCTTGTAGTAGTATTAGAAGTAGTAATAGTAGTAATGGTTCTTCTTGTAGTAATAGTAGTGGTAGTTGTAGTGGTTGTTCTTGTAGTAGTAGTGGTTGTTTTGTAGTAGTAGTAGTAGTGGTTGTTCTTGTAGTATTAGTAGTGTTTGTTCTTGTAGTAGTAGTAGTAGTAGTAGAGGTTGTGCTTGTAGTAGTAGTAGTGGTTGTTCTTGTAGTAGTAGTAGTGGTTGTTCTTGTAATATTACTAGTAGTAGTAGTGGTTGTTCTTGTAGTAGTAGTAGTGGTTTTTCTTGTATTAGTAGTAGTAGTAGAAGTGGTTTGTCTTGTAGTAGTAGTAGTGGTTGTTCCAGTAATATTAGTAGTAGTAGTAGTGGTGGTGGTTCTTGTTGTAGAAATAGTGTTTGTTCTTGTAGTAGTAGTAGTGGTTGTTCTTGTAATAGTTGTAGTAGTAGTAGCTGTAGTGGTTGTTCTTAAAATAGTTGTATTAGTAGTAGTAGTAGTGGTTGTTCTTGTAATAGTTGTAGTAGTAGTAGTGGTTGTTTTTGTAGTAGTAGTAGTGGTTGTTCTTGTAATAGTTGTAGTAGTAGTTGTAGTAGTGGTTTTTCTTGTAGTAGTTGTAGTGGTTGATCTTGTTGTAGTAGTACTACTAGTAGTAGTACTGGTGGTTCTTGTTGTGGTAGTAGTGGTTGTTCTTGTAGTAGTAGTAGTGGTTGTTCTTCTAATAGTAGTAGTAGTAGTAGTGGTTGTTCTTGCAGTAGTATTGGTGTACTTGTAGTAGTAGTAGTAGTAGTAGTAGTTGTAGTGGTTGTTCTTCTAGTAGTAGTAGTAGTAGTAGTAGTAGTAGTAGTAGTAGTAGTAGAAGTGGTTGTTCTTGTACTAATATTGGTGTACTTCTAGTAGTAGTAGTGGTAGTTGTAGTGTTTTTTCTTGTAGTAGTAGTAGTGGTTGTTCTTGTAATATTAGAAGTAGTAGTAGTGATGTTTCTTGTTGTAGTAGTAGTGGTTGTTATTGTAGTAGTAGAAGTGGTTGTTCTTGTAATAGTAGTAGTAGTAGTAGTGGTTGTTCTTGTAGTATTAGCAGTGGTTGTTCTTGTAGTAGTAGTAGAGGTTTTTCTTGTAGTAGTAGTAGTGGTTGTTCTTGTAGTAGTATTAGTAGTATTAGTAGTAGTAATGGTTCTTCTTGTCGTAGTAGGAGTGGTAGTTGTAGTCGTTGTTCTTGCAGTAGTAGTAGAGGTTGTTTTTGTAGTAGTAGTAGTAGTGGTTGTTCTTGTAGTATTAGTAGTGGTTGTTCTTGAAGTAGTAGTAGTAGTAGAGGTTGTTCTTGTAGTAGTAGTAGTGGTTGTTCTTGTAGTAGTATTGGTGTACTTGTAGTAGTAGTAGTAGTAGTTGTAGTGGTTGTTCTTGTAGTAGTAGTAGTAGTAGTAGTAGTAGTAGTAGTAGTAGAGAAGAAGTGGTTGTTCTTGTACTAATATTGGTGTACATCTAGTAGTAGTAGTGGTAGTTGTAGTGTTTTTTCTTGTAGTAGTAGTAGTGGTTGTTCTTGTAATATTAGAAGTAGTAGTAGTGATGTTTCTTGTTGTAGTAGTAGTGGTTGTTATTGTAGTAGTAGAAGTGGTTGTTCTTGTAATAGTAGTAGTAGTAGTAGTGGTTGTTCTTGTAGTATTAGCAGTGGTTGTTCTTGTAGTAGTAGTAGAGGTTTTTCTTGTAGTAGTAGTAGTGGTTGTTCTTGTAGTAGTATTAGTAGTATTAGTAGTAGTAATGGTTCTTCTTGTCGTAGTAGGAGTGGTAGTTGTAGTCGTTGTTCTTGCAGTAGTAGTAGAGGTTGTTTTTGTAGTAGTAGTAGTAGTGGTTGTTCTTGTAGTATTAGTAGTGGTTGTTCTTGAAGTAGTAGTAGTAGTAGAGGTTGTTCTTGTAGTAGTAGTAGTGGTTGTTCTTGTAGTAGTATTGGTGTACTTTTAGTAGTAGTAGTAGTAGTTGTAGTGGTTGTTCTTGTAGTAGTAGTAGTAGTAGTAGTAGTAGAAGAAGTGGTTGTTCTTGTACTAATATTGGTGTACTTCTAGTAGTAGTAGTGGTAGTTGTAGTGTTTTTTCTTGTAGTAGTAGTAGTGGTTGTTCTTGTAATATTAGAAGTAGTAGTAGTGATGTTTCTTGTTGTAGTAGTAGTGGTTGTTATTGTAGTAGTAGAAGTGGTTGTTCTTGTAATATTAGTAGTAGTAGTAGTGGTTGTTCTTGTAGTATTAGCAGTGGTTGTTCTTGTAGTAGTAGTAGAGGTTTTTCTTGTAGTAGTAGTAGTGGTTGTTCTTGTAGTAGTATTAGTAGTATTAGTAGTAGTAATGGTTCTTCTTGTCGTAGTAGGAGTGGTAGTTGTAGTTGTTGTTCTTGCAGTAGTAGTAGAGGTTGTTCTTGTAGTAGTAGTAGTGGTTGTTTTTGTAGTAGTAGTAGTAGTTGTTCTTGTAGTATTAGTAGTGCTTGTTCTTGTAGTAGTAGTAGTAGAAGAGGTTGTTTTTGTAGTAGTAGTAGTAGTGGTTGTTCTTGTAGTAGTATTGGTGTACTTGTAGTAGTAGTAGTAGTTGTAGTGGTTGTTCTTGTAGTAGTAGTAGTAGTAGTAGTAGCAGAAGTGGTTGTTCTTGTACTAGTATTGGTGTACTTGTAGTAGTAGTAGTGGTAGTTGTAGTGGTTTTTCTTGTAGTAGTAGTAGTGGTTGTTCTTGTAATATTAGAAGTAGTAGTAGTGATGTTTCTTGTTGTAGTAATAGTGGTTGTTATTGTAGTAGTAGTAGCGGTTGTTCTTGTAATAGTAGTAGTAGTAGTAGTGGTTGTTCTTGTAGTAGTAGTGGTTGCACTTGTAGTAGTACTAGTAGTTGTAGTGGTTGTTCTTGAAGTAGTAGTAGTGGTAGTAGTGGTTGTCCTTGTAGTAGTAGTAGTGGTTGTTCTTGTAATGGTAGTAGTAGTAGTGGTCTTTGTTCTTGTAGGAGTAGTAGTGATTGTTCTTGTAGTAGCAGTAGTAGTGGTGGTGGTTGTAATTGTAGTAGTAGTAGTGGTTGTTATTGTAATAGTAGTAGTACTAGTAGTAATAGTGGTTTTTGTTGTAATAGTAGTAATAGCAGTAGTGGTTGTTCTTGTAGTAGTAGAGGTTGTTCTTGTAGTAGTAGTAGTGGTTGTTCTTGTAGTAGTAGTAGTAGTAGTAGTAGTTGTAGTAGTAGTACTAATGGTTTTTCTTGTAGTAGTAGTAGTGGTAGTTGTAGTGGTTGTTCTTGTAGTAGTAGTAGTGGCTGTTTTTGTAGTAGTAGTAGTAGTGGTTGTTCTTGTAGTTTTAGTAGTGCTTGTTCTTGTAGTAGTAGTAGTAGAAGAGGTTGTTCTTGTAGTAGTAGTAGTGGTTGTTCTTGTAGTAGTAGTAGTAGTAGTAGTAGTAGTAATGGTTCTTCTTGTAGTAGTAGTAGTGGTTGTTGTAGTGATTGTTCTTGTAGTAGTAGTAGTAGAGGTGGTGGTTGTTCTTGTAGTAGTAGTAGTGGTTGTTATTGTAATAGTAGTAGTACTAGTAGTAGTAGTGGTTTTTGTTGTAATAGTAGTAATAGCTGTAGTGGTTGTTCTTGTAGTAGTAGAGGTTGTTCTTGTAGTAGTAGTAGTGGTTGTTCTTGTAGTAGTATTAGAAGTAGTAATAGTAGTAATGGTTCTTCTTGTAGTAATAGTAGTGGTAGTTGTAGTGGTTGTTCTTGTAGTAGTAATGGTTGTTTTGTAGTAGTAGTAGTAGTGGTTGTTCTTGTAGTATTAGTAGTGTTTGTTCTTGTAGTAGTAGTAGTAGTAGTAGAGGTTGTGCTTGTAGTAGTAGTAGTGGTTGTTCTTGTAGTAGTAGTAGTGGTTGTTCTTGTAATATTACTAGTAGTAGTAGTGGTTGTTCTTGTAGTAGTAGTAGTGGTTTTTCTTGTATTAGTAGTAGTAGTAGAAGTGGTTTGTCTTGTAGTAGTAGTAGTGGTTGTTCCAGTAATATTAGTAGTAGTAGTAGTGGTGGTGGTTCTTGTTGTAGAAATAGTGTTTGTTCTTGTAGTAGTAGTAGTGGTTGTTCTTGTAATAGTTGTAGTAGTAGTAGCTGTAGTGGTTGTTCTTAAAATAGTTGTATTAGTAGTAGTAGTAGTGGTTGTTCTTGTAATAGTTGTAGTAGTAGTAGTGGTTGTTTTTGTAGTAGTAGTAGTGGTTGTTCTTGTAATAGTTGTAGTAGTAGTTGTAGTAGTGGTTTTTCTTGTAGTAGTTGTAGTGGTTGATCTTGTTGTAGTAGTATTACTAGTAGTAGTACTGGTGGTTCTTGTTGTGGTTTTAGTGGTTGTTCTTGTAGTAGTAGTAGTGGTTGTTCTTCTAATAGTAGTAGTAGTAGTGGTTGTTCTTGCAGTAGTATTGGTGTACTTGTAGTAGTAGTAGTAGTAGTAGTAGTAGTTGTAGTGGTTGTTCTTCTAGTAGTAGTAGTAGTAGTAGTAGTAGTAGTAGTAGTAGTAGTAGAAGTGGTTGTTCTTGTACTAATATTGGTGTACTTCTAGTAGTAGTAGTGGTAGTTGTAGTGTTTTTTCTTGAAGTAGTAGTAGTGGTTGTTCTTCTAATAGTAGTAGTAGTAGTAGTGGTTGTTCTTGCAGTAGTATTGGTGTACTTGTAGTAGTATTAGTAGTATTAGTAGTAGTAATGGTTCTTCTTGTCGTAGTAGGAGTGGTAGTTGTTGTTGTTGTTCTTGCAGTAGTAGTAGAGGTTGTTTTTGTAGTAGTAGTAGTGGTTGTTCTTGTAGTATTAGTAGTGGTTGTTCTTGAAGTAGTAGTAGTAGTAGAGGTTGTTCTTGTAGTAGTAGTAGTGGTTGTTCTTGTAGTAGTATTGGTGTACTTGTAGTAGTAGTAGTAGTTGTAGTGGTTGTTCTTGTAGTAGTAGTAGTAGTAGTAGTAGTAGTAGTAGTAGTAGAAGTGGTTGTTCTTGTACTAATATTGGTGTACTTCTAGTAGTAGTAGTGGAAGTTGTAGTGTTTTTTCTTGTAGTAGTAGTAGTGGTTGTTCTTGTAATATTAGAAGTAGTAGTAGTGATGTTTCTTGTTGTAGTAGTAGTGGTTGTTATTGTAGTAGTAGAAGTGGTTGTTCTTGTAATAGTAGTAGTAGTAGTAGTGGTTGTTCTTGTAGTATTAGCAGTGGTTGTTCTTGTAGTAGTAGTAGAGGTTTTTCTTGTAGTAGTAGTAGTGGTTGTTCTTGTAGTAGTATTAGTAGTATTAGTAGTAGTAATGGTTCTTCTTGTCGTAGTAGGAGTGGTAGTTGTAGTTGTTGTTCTTGCAGTAGTAGTAGAGGTTGTTTTTGTAGTAGTAGTAGTAGTGGTTGTTCTTGTAGTATTAGTAGTGGTTGTTCTTGAAGTAGTAGTAGTAGTAGAGGTTGTTCTTGTAGTAGTAGTAGTGGTTGTTCTTGTAGTAGTAGAAGTGGTTGTTCTTGTAATATTAGTAGTACTAGTAGTAGTAGTGGTTTTTCTTGTAATATTAGTAGTAGTAGTAGTGGTTGTTCTTGTAGTAGTAGTAGTAGAAGTGGCTGTTCTTGTAATAGTAGTAGTAGTAGTGGTTGTTCTTGTAGTAGTAGTAGTGGTTGTTCTTGCAATATTAGAATTAGTAGTAGTGGTGGTTCTTGTTGTAGTAGTAGTGGTTGTTCTTGTAATAGTAGTTGTAGTAGTGGTTGTAGTGGTTGTTCTTGTAGTAGTAGTAGTGATTGTTCTTGTAGTGGTAGTAGTAGTGGTGGTGGTTGTTCTTGTAGTAGTAGTAGTGGTTGTTATTGTAATAGTAGTAGTACTAGTAGTAGTAGTGGTTTTTGTTGTAATAGTAGTAATAGCAGTAGTGGTTGTTCTAGTAGTAGTAGAGGTTGATCTTGTAGTAGTAGTAGTGGTTGTTTTTGTAGTAGTAGTAGTAGTGGTTGTTCTTGTAGTATTAGTAGTGCTTGTTCTTGTAGTAGTAGTAGTAGAAGAGGTTGTTTTTGTAGTAGTAGTAGTGGTTGTTCTTGTAGTAGTATTGGTGTACTTGTAGTAGTAGTAGTAGTTGTAGTGGTTGTTCTTGTAGTAGTAGTAGTAGTAGTAGCAGAAGTGGTTGTTCTTGTACTAGTATTGGTGTACTTGTAGTAGTAGTAGTGGTAGTTGTAGTGGTTTTTCTTGTAGTAGTAGTAGTGGTTGTTCTTGTAATATTAGAAGTAGTAGTAGTGATGTTTCTTGTTGTAGTAATAGTGGTTGTTATTGTAGTAGTAGTAGTGTTTGTTCTTGTAATAGTAGTAGTAGTAGTAGTGGTTGTTCTTGTAGTAGTAGTGGTTGCACTTGTAGTAGTACTAGTAGTTGTAGTGGTTGTTCTTGAAGTAGTAGTAGTGGTAGTAGTGGTTGTCCTTGTAGTAGTAGTAGTGGTTGTTCTTGTAATGGTAGTAGTAGTAGTAGTGGTCTTTGTTCTTGTAGGAGTAGTAGTGATTGTTCTTGTAGTAGCAGTAGTAGTGGTGGTGGTTGTAATTGTAGTAGTAGTAGTGGTTGTTATTGTAATAGTAGTAGTACTAGTAGTAATAGTGGTTTTTGTTGTAATAGTAGTAATAGCAGTAGTGGTCGTTCTTGTAGTAGTAGAGGTTGTTCTTGTAGTAGTAGTAGTGGTTGTTCTTGTAGTAGTAGTAGTAGTATTAGTAGTAGTTGTAGTAGTAGTACTAATGGTTTTTCTTGTAGTAGTAGTAGTGGTAGTTGTAGTGGTTGTTCTTGTAGTAGTAGTAGCGGCTGTTTTTGTAGTAGTAGTAGTAGTGGTTGTTCTTGTAGTATTAGTAGTGGTTGTTCTTGTAGTAGTAGAGGTTGTTCTTGTAGTAGTAGTAGTGGTTGTTCTTGTAGTAGTATTAGAAGTAGTAATAGTAGTAATGGTTCTTCTTGTAGTAATAGTAGTGGTAGTTGTAGTGGTTGTTCTTGTAGTAGTAGTGGTTGTTTTGTAGTAGTAGTAGTAGTGGTTGTTCTTGTAGTAGTTGTAGTGGTTGTTCTTGTAGTAGTAGTGGTTGTTTTGTAGTAGTAGTAGTAGTGGTTGTTCTTGTAGTATTAGTAGTGTTTGTTCTTGTAGTAGTAGTAGTAGTAGAGGTTGTGCTTGTAGTAGTAGTAGTGGTTGTTCTTGTAGTAGTAGTAGTGGTTGTTCTTGTAATATTACTAGTAGTAGTAGTGGTTGTTCTTGTAGTAGTAGTAGTGGTTTTTCTTGTATTAGTAGTAGTAGTAGAAGTGGTTTGTCTTGTAGTAGTAGTAGTGGTTGTTCCAGTAATATTAGTAGTAGTAGTAGTGGTGGTGGTTCTTGTTGTAGAAATAGTGTTTGTTCTTGTAGTAGTAGTAGTGGTTGTTCTTGTAATAGTTGTAGTAGTAGTAGCTGTAGTGGTTGTTCTTAAAATAGTTGTATTAGTAGTAGTAGTAGTGGTTGTTCTTGTAATAGTTGTAGTAGTAGTAGTGGTTGTTTTTGTAGTAGTAGTAGTGGTTGTTCTTGTAATAGTTGTAGTAGTAGTTGTAGTAGTGGTTTTTCTTGTAGTAGTTGTAGTGGTTGATCTTGTTGTAGTAGTACTACTAGTAGTAGTACTGGTGGTTCTTGTTGTGGTAGTAGTGGTTGTTCTTGTAGTAGTAGTAGTGGTTGTTCTTCTAATAGTAGTAGTAGTAGTGGTTGTTCTTGCAGTAGTATTGGTGTACTTGTAGTAGTAGTAGTAGTAGTAGTAGTAGTTTTAGTGGTTGTTCTTCTAGTAGTAGTAGTAGTAGTAGTAGTAGAAGTGGTTGTTCTTGTACTAATATTGGTGTACTTCTAGTAGTAGTAGTGGTAGTTGTAGTGTTTTTTCTTGTAGTAGTAGTAGTGGTTGTTCTTGTAGTAGTAGAAGTGGTTGTTCTTGTAATAGTAGTAGTAGTAGTAGTGGTTGTTCTTGTAGTATTAGCAGTGGTTGTTCTTGTAGTAGTAGTAGAGGTTTTTCTTGTAGTAGTAGTAGTGGTTGTTCTTGTAGTAGTATTAGTAGTATTAGTAGTAGTAATGGTTCTTCTTGTCGTAGTAGGAGTGGTAGTTGTAGTCGTTGTTCTTGCAGTAGTAGTAGAGGTTGTTTTTGTAGTAGTAGTAGTAGTGGTTGTTCTTGTAGTATTAGTAGTGGTTGTTCTTGAAGTAGTAGTAGTAGTAGAGGTTGTTCTTGTAGTAGTAGTAGTGGTTGTTCTTGTAGTAGTATTGGTGTACTTGTAGTAGTAGTAGTAGTAGTTGTAGTGGTTGTTCTTGTAGTAGTAGTAGTAGTAGTAGTAGTAGTAGTAGAAGAAGTGGTTGTTCTTGTACTAATATTGGTGTACTTCTAGTAGTAGTAGTGGTAGTTGTAGTGTTTTTTCTTGTAGTAGTAGTAGTGGTTGTTCTTGTAATATTAGAAGTAGTAGTAGTGATGTTTCTTGTTGTAGTAGTAGTGGTTGTTATTGTAGTAGTAGAAGTGGTTGTTCTTGTAATAGTAGTAGTAGTAGTGGTTGTTCTTGTAGTAGTATTAGTAGTATTAGTAGTAGTAATGGTTCTTCTTGTCGTAGTAGGAGTGGTAGTTGTAGTTGTTGTTCTTGCAGTAGTAGTAGAGGTTGTTTTTGTAGTAGTAGTAGTAGTGGTTGTTCTTGTAGTAGTATTGGTGTACTTGTAGTAGTAGTAGTTGTAGTAGTTGTTCTTGTAGTAGTAGTAGTAGTAGTAGCAGAAGTGGTTGTTCTTGTACTAGTATTGGTGTACTTGTAGTAGTAGTAGTGGTAGTTGTAGTGGTTTTTCTTGTAGTAGTAGTAGTGGTTGTTCTTGTAATAGTAGAAGTAGTAGTAGTGATGTTTCTTGTTGTAGTAATAGTGGTTGTTATTGTAGTAGTAGTAGTGGTTGTTCTTGTAATAGTAGTAGTAGTAGTAGTGGTTGTTCTTGTAGTAGTAGTGGTTGCACTTGTAGTAGTACTAGTAGTTGTAGTGGTTGTTCTTGAAGTAGTAGTAGTGGTAGTAGTGGTTGTCCTTGTAGTAGTAGTAGTGGTTGTTCTTGTAATGGTAGTAGTAGTAGTAGTGGTCTTTGTTCTTGTAGGAGTAGTAGTGATTGTTCTTGTAGTAGCAGTAGTAGTGGTGGTGGTTGTAATTGTAGTAGTAGTAGTGGTTGTTATTGTAATAGTAGTAGTACTAGTAGTAATAGTGGTTTTTGTTGTAATAGTAGTAATAGCAGTAGTGGTTGTTCTTGTAGTAGTAGAGGTTCTTCTTGTAGTAGTAGTAGTGGTTGTTCTTGTAGTAGTAGTAGTAGTAGTAGTAGTAGTAGTTGTAGTAGTAGTACTAATGGTTTTTCTTGTAGTAGTAGTAGTGGCTGTTTTTGTAGTAGTAGTAGTAGTGGTTGTTCTTGTAGTATTAGTAGTGCTTGTTCTTGTAGTAGTAGTAGTAGAAGAGGTTGTTCTTGTAGTAGTAGTAGTGGTTGTTCTTGTAGTAGTAGTAGTAGTAGTAGTAGTAATGGTTCTTCTTGTAGTAGTAGTAGTGGTTGTTGTAGTGATTGTTCTTCTAGTAGTAGTAGTAGAGGTGGTGGTTGTTCTTGTAGTAGTAGTAATGGTTGTTATTGTAATAGTAGTAGTACTAGTAGTAGTAGTGGTTTTTGTTGTAATAGTAGTAATAGCTGTAGTGGTTGTTCTTGTAGTAGTAGAGGTTGTTCTTGTAGTAGTATTAGAAGTAGTAATAGTAGTAATGGTTCTTCTTGTAGTAATAGTAGTGGTAGTTGTAGTGGTTGTTCTTGTAGTAGTAGTGGTTGTTTTGTAGTAGTAGTAGTAGTGGTTGTTCTTGTAGTATTAGTAGTGTTTGTTCTTGTAGTAGTAGTAGTAGTAGTAGAGGTTGTGCTTGTAGTAGTAGTAGTGGTTGTTCTTGTAGTAGTAGTAGTGGTTGTTCTTGTAATATTACTAGTAGTAGTAGTGGTTGTTCTTGTAGTAGTAGTAGTGGTTTTTCTTGTATTAGTAGTAGTAGTAGAAGTGGTTTGTCTTGTAGTAGTAGTAGTGGTTGTTCCAGTAATATTAGTAGTAGTAGTAGTGGTGGTGGTTCTTGTTGTAGAAATAGTGTTTGTTCTTGTAGTAGTAGTAGTGGTTGTTCTTGTAATAGTTGTAGTAGTAGTAGCTGTAGTGGTTGTTCTTAAAATAGTTGTATTAGTAGTAGTAGTAGTGGTTGTTCTTGTAATAGTTGTAGTAGTAGTAGTGGTTGTTTTTGTAGTAGTAGTAGTGGTTGTTCTTGTAATAGTTGTAGTAGTAGTTGTAGTAGTGGTTTTTCTTGTATTAGTTGTAGTGGTTGATCTTGTTGTAGTAGTACTAATAGTAGTAGTACTGGTGGTTCTTGTTGTGGTTTTAGTGGTTGTTCTTGTAGTAGTAGTAGTGGTTGTTCTTCTAATAGTAGTAGTAGTAGTGGTTGTTCTTGCAGTAGTATTGGTGTACTTGTAGTAGTAGTAGTAGTAGTAGTAGTAGTAGTGGTAGTAGTTGTAGTGGTTGTTCTTCTAGTAGTAGTAGTAGTAGTAGTAGTAGTAGTAGTAGTAGTAGTAGTAGAAGTGGTTGTTCTTGTACTAATATTGGTGTACTTCTAGTAGTAGTAGTGGTAGTTGTAGTGTTTTTTCTTGAAGTAGTAGTAGTGGTTGTTCTTGTAATATTAGAAGTAGTAGTAGTGATGTTTCTTGTTGTAGTAGTAGTGGTTGTTATTGTAGTAGTAGAAGAGGTTGTTCTTGTAATAGTAGTAGTAGTAGTAGTGGTTGTTCTTGTAGTATTAGCAGTGGTTGTTCTTGTAGTAGTAGTAGAGGTTTTTCTTGTAGTAGTAGTAGTGGTTGTTCTTGTAGTAGTATTAGTAGTATTAGTAGTAGTAATGGTTCTTCTTGTCGTAGTAGGAGTGGTAGTTGTAGTTGTTGTTCTTGCAGTAGTAGTAGAGGTTGTTTTTGTAGTAGTAGTAGTAGTGGTTGTTCTTGTAGTATTAGTAGTGGTTGTTCTTGAAGTAGTACTAGTAGTAGAGGTTGTTCTTGTAGTAGTAGTAGTGGTTGTTCTTGTAATAGTAGTAGTAGTAGTAGTGGTTGTTCTTGTAGTAGTATTGGTGTACTTGTAGTAGTAGTAGTAGTAGTAGTTGTAGTGGTTGTTCTTGTAGTAGTAGTAGTAGTAGTAGTAGTAGTAGTAGTAGAAGTGGTTGTTCTTGTACTAATATTGGTGTTCTTCTAGTAGTAGTATTGGTAGTTGTAGTGTTTTTTCTTGTAGTAGTAGTAGTGGTTGTTCTTGTAATATTAGAAGTAGTAGTAGTGATGTTTCTTGTTGTAGTAGTAGTGGTTGTTATTGTAGTAGTAGAAGTGGTTGTCCTTGTAATAGTAGTAGTAGTAGTAGTGGTTGTTCTTGTAGTATTAGCAGTGGTTGTTCTTGTAGTAGTAGTAGAGGTTTTTCTTGTAGTAGTAGTAGTGGTTGTTCTTGTAGTAGTATTAGTAGTATTAGTAGTAGTAATGGTTCTTCTTGTCGTAGTAGGAGTGGTAGTTGTAGTTGTTGTTCTTGCAGTAGTAGTAGAGGTTGTTTTTGTAGTAGTAGTAGTGGTTGTTCTTGTAGTATTAGTAGTGGTTGTTCTTGAAGTAGTAGTAGTAGTAGAGGTTGTTCTTGTAGTAGTAGTAGTGGTTGTTCTTGTAGTAGTATTGGTGTACTTGTACTAGTAGTAGTAGTTGTAGTGGTTGTTCTTGTAGTAGTAGTAGTAGTAGTAGTAGTAGTAGTAGTAGTAGTAGAAGTGGTTGTTCTTGTACTAATATTGGTGTACTTCTAGTAGTAGTAGTGGTAGTTGTAGTGTTTTTTCTTGTAGTAGTAGTAGTGGTTGTTCTTGTAATATTAGAAGTAGTAGTAGTGATGTTTCTTGTTGTAGTAGTAGTGGTTGTTATTGTAGTAGTAGAAGTGGTTGTTCTTGTAATAGTAGTAGTAGTAGTAGTGGTTGTTCTTGTAGTATTAGCAGTGGTTGTTCTTGTAGTAGTAGTAGAGGTTTTTCTTGTAGTAGTAGTAGTGGTTGTTCTTGTAGTAGTATTAGTAGTATTAGTAGTAGTAATGGTTCTTCTTGTCGTAGTAGGAGTGGTAGTTGTAGTTGTTGTTCTTGCAGTAGTAGTAGAGGTTGTTCTTGTAGTAGTAGTAGTAGTAGTGGTTGTTCTTGTAGTATTAGTAGTGGTTGTTCTTGAAGTAGTAGTAGTAGTAGAGGTTGTTCTTGTAGTAGTAGTAGTGGTTGTTCTTGTAGTAGTAGAAGTGGTTGTTCTTGTAATATTAGTAGTACTAGTAGTAGTAGTGGTTTTTCTTGTAATATTAGTAGTAGTAGTAGTGGTTGTTCTTGTAGTAGTAGTAGTAGAAGTGGTTGTTCTTGTAATAGTAGTAGTAGTAGTGGTTGTTCTTGTAGTAGTAGTAGTGGTTGTTATTGTAATAGTAGTAGTACTAGTAGTAGTAGTGGTTTTTGTTGTAATAGTAGTAATAGCAGTAGTGGTTGTTCTAGTAGTAGTAGAGGTTGATCTTGTAGTAGTAGTAGTGGTTGTTCTTGTAGTAGTAGTAGTAGTAGTAGTAGTAGTAATGGTTCTTCTTGTAGTAGTAGTGGTGGTAGTTGTAGTGGTTGTTCTTGTAGTAGTAGTAGTGGTTGTTTTTGTAGTAGTAGTAGTAGTGGTTGTTCTTGTAGTATTAGTAGTGCTTGTTCTTGTAGTAGTAGTAGTAGAAGAGGTTGTTTTTGTAGTAGTAGTAGTGGTTGTTCTTGTAGTAGTATTGGTGTACTTGTAGTAGTAGTAGTAGTTGTAGTGGTTGTTCTTGTAGTAGTAGTAGTAGTAGTAGCAGAAGTGGTTGTTCTTGTACTAGTATTGGTGTACTTGTAGTAGTAGTAGTGGTAGTTGTAGTGGTTTTTCTTGTAGTAGTAGTAGTGGTTGTTCTTGTAATATTAGAAGTAGTAGTAGTGATGTTTCTTGTTGTAGTAATAGTGGTTGTTATTGTAGTAGTAGTAGTGTTTGTTCTTGTAATAGTAGTAGTAGTAGTAGTGGTTGTTCTTGTAGTAGTAGTGGTTGCACTTGTAGTAGTACTAGTAGTTGTAGTGGTTGTTCTTGAAGTAGTAGTAGTGGTAGTAGTGGTTGTCCTTGTAGTAGTAGTAGTGGTTGTTCTTGTAATGGTAGTAGTAGTAGTAGTGGTCTTTGTTCTTGTAGGAGTAGTAGTGATTGTTCTAGTAGTAGCAGTAGTAGTGGTGGTGGTTGTAATTGTAGTAGTAGTAGTGGTTGTTATTGTAATAGTAGTAGTACTAGTAGTAATAGTGGTTTTTGTTGTAATAGTAGTAATAGCAGTAGTGGTTGTTCTTGTAGTAGTAGAGGTTGTTCTTGTAGTAGTAGTAGTGGTTGTTCTTGTAGTAGTAGTAGTAGTAGTAGTAGTAGTAGTTGTAGTAGTAGTACTAATGGTTTTTCTTGTAGTAGTAGTAGTGGTAGTTGTAGTGGTTGTTCTTGTAGTAGTAGTAGCGGCTGTTTTTGTAGTAGTAGTAGTAGTGGTTGTTCTTGTAGTATTAGTAGTGCTTGTTCTTGTAATAGTAGTAGTAGTAGAAGAGGTTGTTCTTGTAGTAGTAGTAGTGGTTGTTCTTGTAGTAGTAGTAGTAGTAGTAGTAGTAATGGTTCTTCTTGTAGTAGTAGTAGTGGTTGTTGTAGTGATTGTTCTTGTAGTAGTAGTAGTAGAGGTGGTGGTTGTTCTTGTAGTAGTAGTAATGGTTGTTATTGTAATAGTAGTAGTACTAGTAGTAGTAGTGGTTTTTGTTGTAATAGTAGTAATAGCTGTAGTGGTTGTTCTTGTAGTAGTAGAGGTTGTTCTTGTAGTAGTAGTAGTGGTTGTTCTTGTAGTAGTATTAGAAGTAGTAATAGTAGTAATGGTTCTTCTTGTAGTAATAGTAGTGGTAGTTGTAGTGGTTGTTCTTGTAGTAGTAGTAGTAGTGGTTGTTCTTGTAGTATTAGTAGTGTTTGTTCTTGTAGTAGTAGTAGTAGTAGTAGAGGTTGTGCTTGTAGTAGTAGTAGTGGTTGTTCTTGTAGTAGTAGTAGTGGTTGTTCTTGTAATATTACTAGTAGTAGTAGTGGTTGTTCTTGTAGTAGTAGTAGTGGTTTTTCTTGTATTAGTAGTAGTAGTAGAAGTGGTTTGTCTTGTAGTAGTAGTAGTGGTTGTTCCAGTAATATTAGTAGTAGTAGTAGTGGTGGTGGTTCTTGTTGTAGAAATAGTGTTTGTTCTTGTAGTAGTAGTAGTGGTTGTTCTTGTAATAGTTGTAGTAGTAGTAGCTGTAGTGGTTGTTCTCAAAATAGTTGTATTAGTAGTAGTAGTAGTGGTTGTTCTTGTAATAGTTGTAGTAGTAGTAGTGGTTGTTTTTGTAGTAGTAGTAGTGGTTGTTCTTGTAATAGTTGTAGTAGTAGTTGTAGTAGTGGTTTTTCTTGTAGTAGTTGTAGTGGTTGATCTTGTTGTAGTAGTACTACTAGTAGTAGTACTGGTGGTTCTTGTTGTGGTAGTAGTGGTTGTTCTTGTAGTAGTAGTAGTGGTTGTTCTTCTAATAGTAGTAGTAGTAGTAGTAGTGGTTGTTCTTGCAGTAGTATTGGTGTACTTGTAGTAGTAGTAGTAGTAGTAGTTGTAGTGGTTGTTCTTCTAGTAGTAGTAGTAGTAGTAGTAGTAGTAGTAGTAGTAGAAGTGGTTGTTCTTGTACTAATATTGGTGTACTTCTAGTAGTAGTAGTGGTAGTTGTAGTGTTTTTTCTTGTAGTAGTAGTAGTGGTTGTTCTTGTAATATTAGAAGTAGTAGTAGTGATGTTTCTTGTTGTAGTAGTAGTGGTTGTTATTGTAGTAGTAGAAGTGGTTGTTCTTGTAATAGTAGTAGTAGTAGTAGTGGTTGTTCTTGTAGTATTAGCAGTGGTTGTTCTTGTAGTAGTAGTAGAGGTTTTTCTTGTAGTAGTAGTAGTGGTTGTTCTTGTAGTAGTATTAGTAGTATTAGTAGTAGTAATGGTTCTTCTTGTCGTAGTAGGAGTGGTAGTTGTAGTTGTTGTTCTTGCAGTAGTAGTAGAGGTTGTTTTTGTAGTAGTAGTAGTAGTGGTTGTTCTTGTAGTATTAGTAGTGGTTGTTCTTGAAGTAGTAGTAGTAGTAGTAGAGGTTGTTCTTGTAGTAGTAGTAGTGGTTGTTCTTGTAATAGTAGTAGTAGTAGTAGTAGTGGTTGTTCTCGTAGTAGTATTGGTGTACTTGTAGTAGTAGTAGTAGTAGTTGTAGTGTTTGTTCTTGTAGTAGTAGTAGTAGTAGTAGTAGTAGTAGTAGTAGTAGTAGTAGTAGTAGAAGTGGTTGTTCTTGTACTAATATTGGTGTACTTCTAGTAGTAGTAGTGGTAGTTGTAGTGTTTTTTCTTGTAGTAGTAGTAGTGGTTGTTCTTGTAATATTAGAAGTAGTAGTAGTGATGTTTCTTGTTGTAGTAGTAGTGGTTGTTATTGTAGTAGTAGAAGTGGTTGTTCTTGTAATAGTAGTAGTAGTAGTAGTGGTTGTTCTTGTAGTATTAGCAGTGGTTGTTCTTGTAGTAGTAGTAGAGGTTTTTCTTGTAGTAGTAGTAGTGGTTGTTCTTGTAGTAGTATTAGTAGTATTAGTAGTAGTAATGGTTCTTCTTGTCGTAGTAGTAGTGGTAGTTGTAGTTGTTGTTCTTGCAGTAGTAGTAGAGGTTGTTTTTGTAGTAGTAGTAGTAGTGGTTGTTCTTGTAGTATTAGTAGTGGTTGTTCTTGAAGTAGGAGAAGTGGTTGTTCTTGTAATATTAGTAGTACTAGTAGTAGTAGTGGTTTTTCTTGTAATATTAGTAGTAGTAGTAGTGGTTGTTCTTGTAGTAGTAGTAGTAGAAGTGGTTGTTCTTGTATTAGTAGTAGTGGTAGTTCTTGTAATAGTAGTAGTAGTAGTAGTGGTGGTTCTTGTTGTAGTAGTAGTGGTTGTTCTTGTAGTAGTAGTAGTAGTGGATGTTCTTGTAATAGTAGTAGTAGTAGTGGTTGTTCTTGTAGTAGTAGTAGTGGTTGTTCTTGCGATATTAGAATTAGTAGTAGTGGTGGTTCTTGTTGTAGTAGTAGTGGTTGTTCTTGTAATAGTAGTTGTAGTGGTGGTTGTAGTGGTTGTTCTTGTAGTAGTAGTAGTGATTGTTCTTGTAGTGGTAGTAGTAGTGGTGGTGGTTGTACTTGTAGTAGTAGTAGTGGTTGTTATTGTAATAGTAGTAGTACTAGTAGTAGTAGTGGTTTTTGTTGTAATAGTAGTAATAGCAGTAGTGGTTTTTCTAGTAGTAGTAGAGGTTGATCTTGTAGTAGTAGTAGTGGTTGTTCTTGTAGTAGTAGTAGTAGTAGTAGTAGTAGTAGTAGTAATGGTTCTTGTAGTAGTAGTAGTAGTGGTAGTTGTAGTGGTTGTTCTTGTAGTAGTAGTAGTGGTTGTTTTTGTAGTAGTAGTAGTATTGGTTGTTCTTGTAGTATTAGTAGTGCTTGTTCTTGTAGTAGTAGTAGTAGAAGAGGTTGTTCTTGTAGCAGTAGTAGTGGTTGTTTTTGTAGTAGTATTGGTGTACTTGTAGTAGTAGTAGTAGTTGTAGTGGTTGTTCTTGTAGTAGTAGTAGTAGTAGCAGAAGTGGTTGATCTTGTACTAGTATTGGTGTACTTGTAGTAGTAGTAGTGGTAGTTGTAGTGGTTTTTCTTGTAGTAGTAGTAGTGGTTGTTCTTGTAATATTAGAAGTAGTAGTAGTGATGTTTCTTGTTGTAGTAATAGTGGTTGTTATTGTAGTAGTAGTAGTTGTTGTTCTTGTAATAGTAGTAGTAGTAGTAGTGGTTGTTCTTGTAGTAGTAGTGGTTGCACTTGTAGTAGTACTAGTAGTTGTAGTGGTTGTTCTTGAAGTAGTAGTAGTGGTAGTAGTGGTTGTCCTTGTAGTAGTAGTAGTGGTTGTTCTTGTAATGGTAGTAGTAGTAGTAGTGGACTTTGTTCTTGTAGGAGTAGTAGTGATTGTTCTTGTAGTAGCAGTAGTAGTGGTGGTGGTTGTAATTGTAGTAGTAGTAGTGGTTGTTAATGTAATAGTAGTAGTACTAGTAGTAATAGTGGTTTTTGTTGTAATAGTAGTAATAGCAGTAGTGGTTGTTCTTGTAGTAGTAGAGGTTGTTCTTGTAGTAGTAGTAGTGGTTGTTCTTGTAGTAGTAGTAGTAGTAGTAGTAGTAGTAGTAGTAGTAGTAGTTGTAGTAGTAGTACTAATGGTTTTTCTTGTAGTAGTAGTAGTGGTAGTTGTAGTGGTTGTTCTTGTAGTAGTAGTAGTGGCTGTTTTTGTAGTAGTAGTAGTGGTGGTTGTTCTTGTAGTATTAGTAGTGCTTGTTCTTGTAGTAGTAGTAGTAGAAGAGGTTGTTCTTGTAGTAGTAGTAGTGGTTGTTCTTGTAGTAGTAGTAGTAGTAGTAGTAGTAGTAGTAGTAGTAATGGTTCTTCTTGTAGTAGTAGTAGTGGTTGTTGTAGTGATTGTTCTTGTAGTAGTAGTAGTAGAGGTGGTGGTTGTTCTTGTAGTAGTAGTAGTGGTTGTTATTGTAATAGTAGTAGTACTAGTAGTAGTAGTGGTTTTTGTTGTAATAGTAGTAATAGCTGTAGTGGTTGTCCTTGTAGTAGTAGAGGTTGTTCTTGTAGTAGTAGTAGTGGTTGTTCTTGTAGTAGTAGTAGTAGTAGTAGTAGTAGTAGTAGTAGTAGTAGTACTAATGGTTTTTCTTGTAGTAGTAGTAGTGGTAGTTGTAGTGGTTGTTCTTGTAGTAGTAGTAGTGGCTGTTTTTGTAGTAGTAGTAGTAGTGGTTGTTCTTGTAGTATTAGTAGTGCTTGTTCTTCTAGTAGTAGTAGTAGAAGAGGTTGTTCTTGTAGTAGTAGTAGTGGTTGTTCTTGTAGTAGTAGTAGTAGTAGTAATGGTTCTTCTTGTAGTAGTAGTAGTGGTTGTTGTAGTGATTGTTCTTGTAGTAGTAGTAGTAGAGGTGGTGGTTGTTCTTGTAGTAGTAGTAGTGGTTGTTATTGTAATAGTAGTAGTACAAGTAGTAGTAGTGGTTTTTGTTGTAATAGTAGTAATAGCTGTAGTGGTTGTTCTTGTAGTAGTAGAGGTTGTTCTTGTAGTAGTAGTAGTGGTTGTTCTTGTAGTAGTATTAGAAGTAGTAATAGTAGTAATGGTTCTTCTTGTAGTAATAGTAGTGGTAGTTGTAGTGGTTGTTCTTGTAGTAGTAGTGGTTGTTTTGTAGTAGTAGTAGTAGTGGTTGTTCTTGTAGTATTAGTAGTGTTTGTTCTTGTAGTAGTAGTAGTAGTAGTAGAGGTTGTGCTTGTAGTAGTAGTAGTGGTTGTTCTTGTAGTAGTAGTAGTGGTTGATCTTGTAATATTACTAGTAGTAGTAGTGGTTCTTCTTGTAGTAGTAGTAGTGGTTTTTCTTGTATTAGTAGTAGTAGTAGAAGTGGTTTGTCTTGTAGTAGTAGTAGTGGTTGTTCCAGTAATATTAGTAGTAGTAGTAGTAGTGGTGGTTCTTGTTGTAGAAATAGTGTTTGTTCTTGTAGTAGTAGTAGTGGTTGTTCTTGTAATAGTTGTAGTAGTAGTAGCTGTAGTGGTTGTTCTTAAAATAGTGGTATTAGTAGTAGTAGTATTGGTTATTCTTGTAATAGTTGTAGTAGTAGTAGTGGTTGTTTTTGTAGTAGTAGTAGTGGTTGTTCTTGTAATAGTTGTAGTAGTAGTTGTAGTAGTGGTTGTTCTTGTAGTAGTAGTAGTGGTTGTTCTTCTAATAGTAGTAGTAGTAGTAGTGGTTGTTCTTGCAGTAGTATTGGTGTACTTGTAGTAGTAGTAGTAGTAGTAGTAGTAGTAGTAGTTGTAGTGGTTGTTCTTGTAGTAGTAGTAGTAGTAGTAGTAGTAGTAGTAGTAGTAGAAGTGGTTGTTCTTGTACTAATATTGGTGTACTTCTAGTAGTAGTAGTGGTAGTTGTAGTGTTTTTTCTTGTAGTAGTAGTAGTGGTTGTTCTTGTAATATTAGAAGTAGTAGTAGTGATGTTTCTTGTTGTAGTAGTAGTGGTTGTTATTGTAGTAGTAGAAGTGGTTGTTCTTGTAATAGTAGTAGTAGTAGAGTGGTTGTTCTTGTAGTATTAGCAGTGGTTGTTCTTGTAGTAGTAGTAGAGGTTTTTCTTGTAGTAGTAGTAGTGGTTGTTCTTGTAGTAGTATTAGTAGTATTAGTAGTATTAATGGTTCTTCTTGTCGTAGTAGGAGTGGTAGTTGTAGTTGTTGTTCTTGCAGTAGTAGTAGAGGTTGTTTTTGTAGTAGTAGTAGTAGTAGTGGTTGTTCTTGTAGTATTAGTAGTGGTTGTTCTTGAAGTAGTAGTAGTAGTAGAGTTTGTTCTTGTAGTAGTAGTAGTGGTTGTTCTTGTAATAGTAGTAGTAGTAGTAGTGGTTGTTCTTGTAGTAGTATTGGTGTACTTGTAGTAGTAGTAGTAGTAGTTGTAGTGGTTGTTCTTGTAGTAGTAGTAGTAGTAGTAGTAGTAGTAGAAGTGGTTGTTCTTGTACTAATATTGGTGTACTTCTAGTAGTAGTAGTGGTAGTTGTAGTGTTTTTTCTTGTAGTAGTAGTAGTGGTTGTTCTTGTAATATTAGAAGTAGTAGTAGTGATGTTTCTTGTTGTAGTACTAGTGGTTGTTATTGTAGTAGTAGAAGTGGTTGTTCTTGTAATAGTAGTAGTAGTAGTAGTGGTTGTTCTTGTAGTATTAGCAGTGGTTGTTCTTGTAGTAGTAGTAGAGGTTTTTCTTGTAGTAGTAGTAGTGGTTGTTCTTGTAGTAGTATTAGTAGTATTAGTAGTAGTAATGGTTCTTCTTGTCGTAGTAGGAGTGGTAGTTGTAGTTGTTGTTCTTGCAGTAGTAGTAGAGGTTGTTTTTGTAGTAGTAGTAGTAGTGGTTGTTCTTGTAGTATTAGTAGTGGTTGTTCTTGAAGTAGTAGAAGTGGTTGTTCTTGTAATATTAGTAGTACTAGTAGTAGTAGTGGTTTTTCTTGTAATATTAGTAGTAGTAGTAGTGGTTGTTCTTGTAGTAGTAGTAGTAGAAGTGGTTGTTCTTGTATTAGTAGTAGTGGTAGTTCTTGTAATAGTAGTAGTAGTAGTAGTGGTGGTTCTTGTTGTAGTAGTAGTGGTTGTTCTTGTAGTAGTAGTAGTAGTGGATGTTCTTGTAATAGTAGTAGTAGTAGTGGTTGTTCTTGTAGTAGTAGTAGTGGTTGTTCTTGCGATATTAGAATTAGTAGTAGTGGTGCTTCTTGTTGTAGTAGTAGTGGTTGTTCTTGTAATAGTAGTTGTAGTAGTGGTTGTAGTGGTTGTTCTTGTAGTAGTAGTAGTGATTGTTCTTGTAGTGGTAGTAGTAGTGGTGGTGGTTGTACTTGTAGTAGTAGTAGTGGTTGTTATTGTAATAGTAGTAGTACTAGTAGTAGTAGTGGTTTTTGTTGTAATAGTAGTAATAGCAGTAGTGGTTTTTCTAGTAGTAGTAGAGGTTGATCTTGTAGTAGTAGTAGTGGTTGTTCTTGTAGTAGTAGTAGTAGTAGTAGTAGTAGTAGTAGTAGTAGTAGTAGTAGTAGTAGTAGTAATGGTTCTTGTAGTAGTAGTAGTAGTGGTAGTTGTAGTGGTTGTTCTTGTAGTAGTAGTAGTGGTTGTTTTTGTAGTAGTAGTAGTAGTGGTTGTTCTTGTAGTATTAGTAGTGCTTGTTCTTGTAGTAGTAGTAGTAGAAGAGGTTGTTCTTGTAGTAGTAGTAGTGGTTGTTTTTGTAGTAGTAGTAGTAGTAGTTGTAGTAGTAGTACTAATGGATTTTCTTGTAGTAGTAGTAGTGGTAGTTGTAGTGGTTGTTCTTGTAGTAGTAGTAGTGGCTGTTTTTGTAGTAGTAGTAGTAGTGGTTGTTCTTGTAGTATTAGTAGTGCTTGTTCTTGTAGTAGTAGTAGTAGAAGAGGTTGTTCTTGTAGTAGTAGTAGTGGTTGTACTTGTAGTAGTAGTAGTAGTAGTAGTAGTAGTAGTAGTAGTAGTAGTAGTAGTAATGGTTCTTGTAGTAGTAGTAGTAGTGGTTGTTGTAGTGATTGTTCTTGTAGTAGTAGTAGTAGAGGTGGTGGTTGTTCTTGTAGTAGTAGTAGTGGTTGTTATTGTAATAGTAGTAGTACTAGTAGTAGTAGTGGTTTTTGTTGTAATAGTAGTAATAGCTGTAGTGGTTGTTCTTGTAGTAGTAGAGGTTGTTCTTGTAGTAGTAGTAGTGGTTGTTCTTGTAGTAGTATTAGAAGTAGTAATAGTAGTAATGGTTCTTCTTGTAGTAATAGTAGTGGTAGTTGTAGTGGTTGTTCTTGTAGTAGTAGTAGTGGTTGTTTTGTAGTAGTAGTAGTAGTGGTTGTTCTTGTAGTATTAGTAGTGTTTGTTCTTGTAGTAGTAGTAGTAGTAGTAGTAGAGGTTGTGCTTGTAGTAGTAGTAGTGGTTGTTCTTGTAGTAGTAGTAGTGGTTGTTCTTGTAATATTACTAGTAGTAGTAGTGGTTGTTCTTGTAGTAGTAGTGGTGGTTTTTCTTGTATTAGTAGTAGTAGTAGAAGTGGTTGTTCTTGTAGTAGTAGTGGTTGCACTTGTAGTAGTACTAGTACTTGTAGTGGTTGTTCTTGAAGTAGTAGTAGTGGTAGTAGTGATTGTCCTTGTAGTAGTAGTAGTGGTTGTTCTTGTAATGGTAGTAGTAGTAGTAGTGGTCTTTGTTCTTGTAGGAGTAGTAGTGATTGTTCTTGTAGTAGCAGTAGTAGTGGTGGTGGTTGTAATTGTAGTAGTAGTAGTGGTTGTTATTGTAATAGTAGTAGTACTAGTAGTAATAGTGGTTTTTGTTGTAATAGTAGTAATAGCAGTAGTGGTTGTTCTTGTAGTAGTAGAGGTTGTTCTTGTAGTAGTAGTAGTGGTTGTTCTTGTAGTAGTAGTAGTAGTAGTAGTAGTAGTTGTAGTAGTAGTACTAATGGTTTTTCTTGTAGTAGTAGTAGTGGTAGTTGTAGTGGTTGTTCTTGTAGTAGTAGTAGCGGCTGTTTTTGTAGTAGTAGTAGTAGTGGTTGTT
The DNA here is from genome assembly GCF_030867095.1 of Alligator mississippiensis. Taxonomy (NCBI): domain Eukaryota; kingdom Metazoa; phylum Chordata; order Crocodylia; family Alligatoridae; genus Alligator; species Alligator mississippiensis. Next base: position 22,797,386 of record NC_081837.1, on the reverse strand, counting down.
CTTGTAGTATTAGTAGTGCTTGTTCTTGTAGTAGTAGTAGTAGAAGAGGTTGTTCTTGTAGTAGTAGTAGTGGTTGTTCTTGTAGTAGTAGTAGTAGTAGTAGTAGTAGTAATGGTTCTTCTTGTAGTAGTAGTAGTGGTTGTTGTAGTGATTGTTCTTGTAGTAGTAGTAGTAGAGGTGGTGGTTGTTCTTGTAGTAGTAGTAGTGGTTGTTATTGTAATAGTAGTAGTACTAGTAGTAGTAGTGGTTTTTGTTGTAATAGTAGTAATAGCTGTAGTGGTTGTCCTTGTAGTAGTAGAGGTTGTTCTTGTAGTAGTAGTAGTGGTTGTTCTTGTAGTAGTATTAGAAGTAGTAATAGTAGTAATGGTTCTTCTTGTAGTAATAGTAGTGGTAGTTGTAGTGGTTGTTCTTGTAGTAGTAGTGGTTGTTTTGTAGTAGTAGTAGTAGTGGTTGTTCTTGTAGTATTAGTAGTGTTTGTTCTTGTAGTAGTAGTAGTAGTAGTAGTAGAGGTTGTGCTTGTAGTAGTAGTAGTGGTTGTTCTTGTAGTAGTAGTAGTGGTTGTTCTTGTAATATTACTAGTAGTAGTAGTGGTTGTTCTTGTAGTAGTAGTAGTGGTTTTTCTTGTATTAGTAGTACTAGTAGAAGTGGTTTGTCTTGTAGTAGTAGTAGTGGTTGTTCCAGTAATATTAGTAGTAGTAGTAGTGGTGGTGGTTCTTGTTGTAGAAATAGTGTTTGTTCTTTTAGTAGTAGTAGTGGTTGTTCTTGTAATAGTTGTAGTAGTAGTAGTGGTTGTTTTTGTAGTAGTAGTAGTGGTTGTTCTTGTAATAGTTGTAGTAGTAGTTGTAGTAGTGGTTTTTCTTGTATTAGTTGTAGTGGTTGATCTTGTTGTAGTAGTACTACTAGTAGTAGTACTGGTGGTTCTTGTTGGGGTTTTAGTGGTTGTTCTTGTAGTAGTAGTAGTGGTTGTTCTTCTAATAGTAGTAGTAGTAGTGGTTGTTCTTGCAGTAGTATTGGTGTACTTGTAGTAGTAGTAGTAGTAGTAGTAGTTGTTGTAGTGGTTGTTCTTCTAGTAGTAGTAGTAGTAGTAGTAGTAGTAGTAGTAGTAGTAGTAGAAGTGGTTGTTCTTGTACTAATATTGGTGTACTTCTAGTAGTAGTAGTGGTAGTTGTAGTGTTTTTTCTTGTAGTAGTAGTAGTGGTTGTTCTTGTAATATTAGAAGTAGTAGTAGTGATGTTTCTTGTTGTAGTAGTAGTGGTTGTTATTGTAGTAGTAGAAGAGGTTGTTCTTGTAATAGTAGTAGTAGTAGTAGTGGTTGTTCTTGTAGTATTAGCAGTGGTTGTTCTTGTAGTAGTAGTAGAGGTTTTTCTTGTAGTAGTAGTAGTGGTTGTTCTTGTAGTAGTATTAGTAGTATTAGTAGTAGTAATGGTTCTTCTTGTCGTAGTAGGAGTGGTAGTTGTAGTTGTTGTTCTTGCAGTAGTAGTAGAGGTTGTTTTTGTAGTAGTAGTAGTAGTAGTAGTGGTTGTTCTTGTAGTATTAGTAGTGGTTGTTCTTGAAGTAGTAGTAGTAGTAGAGGTTGTTCTTGTAGTAGTAGTAGTGGTTGTTCTTGTAATAGTAGTAGTAGTAGTAGTGGTTGTTCTTGTAGTAGTATTGTGTACTTGTAGTAGTAGTAGTAGTAGTAGTTGTAGTGGTTGTTCTTGTAGTAGTAGTAGTAGTAGTAGTAGTAGTAGTAGTAGTAGAAGTGGTTGTTCTTGTACTAATATTGGTGTACTTCTAGTAGTAGTAGTGGTAGTTGTAGTGTTTTTTCTTGTAGTAGTAGTAGTGGTTGTTCTTGTAATATTAGAAGTAGTAGTAGTGATGTTTCTTGTTGTAGTAGTAGTGGTTGTTATTGTAGTAGTAGAAGTGGTTGTTCTTGTAATAGTAGTAGTAGTAGTAGTGGTTGTTCTTGTAGTATTAGCAGTGGTTGTTCTTGTAGTAGTAGTAGAGGTTTTTCTTGTAGTAGTAGTAGTGGTTGTTCTTGTAGTAGTATTAGTAGTATTAGTAGTAGTAATGGTTCTTCTTGTCGTAGTAGGAGTGGTAGTTGTAGTTGTTGTTCTTGCAGTAGTAGTAGAGGTTGTTTTTGTAGTAGTAGTAGTAGTGGTTGTTCTTGTAGTAGTATTGGTGTACTTGTAGTAGTAGTAGTAGTTGTAGTGGTTGTTCTTGTAGTAGTAGTAGTAGTAGTAGCAGAAGTGGTTGTTCTTGTACTAGTATTGGTGTACTTGTAGTAGTAGTAGTGGTAGTTGTAGTGGTTTTTCTTGTAGTAATAGTAGTGGTTGTTCTTGTAATAGTAGAAGTAGTAGTAGTGATGTTTCTTGTTGTAGTAATAGTGGTTGTTATTGTAGTAGTAGTAGTGGTTGTTCTTGTAATAGTAGTAGTAGTAGTAGTGGTTGTTCTTGTAGTAGTAGTGGTTGCACTTGTAGTAGTACTAGTAGTTGTAGTGGTTGTTCTTGAAGTAGTAGTAGTGGTAGTAGTTGTTGTCCTTGTAGTAGTAGTAGTGGTTGTTCTTGTAATGGTAGTAGTAGTCGTAGTGGTCTTTGTTCTTGTAGGAGTAGTAGTGATTGTTCTTGTAGTAGCAGTAGTAGTGGTGGTGGTTGTAATTGTAGTAGTAGTAGTGGTTGTTATTGTAATAGTAGTAGTACTAGTAGTAATAGTGGTTTTTGTTGTAATAGTAGTAATAGCAGTAGTGGTTGTTCTTGTAGTAGTAGAGGTTCTTCTTGTAGTAGTAGTAGTGGTTGTTCTTGTAGTAGTAGTAGTAGTAGTAGTAGTAGTAGTTGTAGTAGTAGTACTAATGGTTTTTCTTGTAGTAGTAGTAGTGGTAGTTGTAGTGGTTGTTCTTGTAGTAGTAGTAGCGGCTGTTTTTGTAGTAGTAGTAGTAGTGGTTGTTCTTGTAGTATTAGTAGTGCTTGTTCTTGTAGTAGTAGTAGTAGAAGAGGTTGTTCTTGTAGTAGTAGTAGTGGTTGTTCTTGTAGTAGTAGTAGTAGTAGTAGTAGTAATGGTTCTTCTTGTAGTAGTAGTAGTGGTTGTTGTAGTGATTGTTCTTGTAGTAGTAGTAGTAGAGGTGGTGGTTGTTCTTGTAGTAGTAGTAATGGTTGTTATTATAATAGTAGTAGTACTAGTAGTAGTAGTGGTTTTTGTTGTAATAGTAGTAATAGCTGTAGTGGTTGTTCTTGTAGTAGTAGAGGTTGTTCTTGTAGTAGTAGTAGTGGTTGTTCTTGTAGTAGTATTAGAAGTAGTAATAGTAGTAATGGTTCTTCTTGTAGTAATAGTAGTGGTAGTTGTAGTGGTTGTTCTTGTAGTAGTAGTGGTTGTTTTGTAGTAGTAGTAGTAGTGGTTGTTCTTGTAGTATTAGTAGTGTTTGTTCTTGTAGTAGTAGTAGTAGTAGTAGAGGTTGTGCTTGTAGTAGTAGTAGTGGTTGTTCTTGTAGTAGTAGTAGTGGTTGTTCTTGTAATATTACTAGTAGTAGTAGTGGTTGTTCTTGTAGTAGTAGTAGTGGTTTTTCTTGTATTAGTAGTAGTAGTAGAAGTGGTTTGTCTTGTAGTAGTAGTAGTGGTTGTTCCAGTAATATTAGTAGTAGTAGTAGTGGTGGTGGTTCTTGTTGTAGAAATAGTGTTTGTTCTTGTAGTAGTAGTAGTGGTTGTTCTTGTAATAGTTGTAGTAGTAGTAGCTGTAGTGGTTGTTCTTAAAATAGTTGTATTAGTAGTAGTAGTAGTGGTTGTTCTTGTAATAGTTGTAGTAGTAGTAGTGGTTGTTTTTGTAGTAGTAGTAGTGGTTGTTCTTGTAATAGTTGTAGTAGTAGTTGTAGTAGTGGTTTTTCTTGTAGTAGTTGTAGTGGTTGATCTTGTTGTAGTAGTACTACTAGTAGTAGTACTGGTGGTTCTTGTTGTGGTAGTAGTGGTTGTTCTTGTAGTAGTAGTAGTGGTTGTTCTTCTAATAGTAGTAGTAGTAGTAGTGGTTGTTCTTGCAGTAGTATTGGTGTACTTGTAGTAGTAGTAGTAGTAGTAGTTGTAGTGGTTGTTCTTCTAGTAGTAGTAGTAGTAGTAGTAGTAGTAGTAGAAGTGGTTGTTCTTGTACTAATATTGGTGTACTTCTAGTAGTAGTAGTGGTAGTTGTAGTGTTTTTTCTTGTAGTAGTAGTAGTGGTTGTTCTTGTAATATTAGAAGTAGTAGTAGTGATGTTTCTTGTTGTAGTAGTAGTGGTTGTTATTGTAGTAGTAGAAGTGGTTGTTCTTGTAATAGTAGTAGTAGTAGTAGTGGTTGTTCTTGTAGTATTAGCAGTGGTTGTTCTTGTAGTAGTAGTAGAGGTTTTTCTTGTAGTAGTAGTAGTGGTTGTTCTTGTAGTAGTATTAGTAGTATTAGTAGTAGTAATGGTTCTTCTTGTCGTAGTAGGAGTGGTAGTTGTAGTCGTTGTTCTTGCAGTAGTAGTAGAGGTTGTTTTTGTAGTAGTAGTAGTAGTGGTTGTTCTTGTAGTATTAGTAGTGGTTGTTCTTGAAGTAGTAGTAGTAGTAGAGGTTGTTCTTGTAGTAGTAGTAGTGGTTGTTCTTGTAGTAGTATTGGTGTACTTGTAGTAGTAGTAGTAGTAGTTGTAGTGGTTGTTCTTGTAGTAGTAGTAGTAGTAGTAGTAGTAGTAGTAGTAGTAGTAGTAGAAGTGGTTGTTCTTGTACTAATATTGGTGTACTTCTAGTAGTAGTAGTGGTAGTTGTAGTGTTTTTTCTTGTAGTAGTAGTAGTGGTTGTTCTTGTAATATTAGTAGTAGTAGTAGTGGTGGTTCTTGTTGTAGTAGTAGTGGTTGTTCTTGTAGTAGTAGTAGTAGTAGTGGTTGTTCTTGTAATAGTAGTAGTAGTAGTGGTTGTTCTTGTAGTAGGAGTAGTGGTAGTTCTTGTAATATTAGTAGTAGTAGTAGTGGTGGTTCTTGTTGTAGTAGTAGTGGTTGTTCTTGTAGTAGTAGTAGTAGTAGTGGTTGTTCTTGTAATAGTAGTAGTAGTAGTGGTTGTTCTTGTAGTAGGAGTAGTGATTGTTCTTGTAGTGGTAGTAGTAGTGGTGGTGGTTGTTCTTGTAGTAGTAGTAGTGGTTGTTATTGTAATAGTAGTAGTACTAGTAGTAGTAGTGGTTTTTGTTGTAATAGTAGTAATAGCAGTAGTGGTTGTTCTAGTAGTAGTAGAGGTTGATCTTGTAGTAGAAGTAGTGGTTGTTCTTGTAGTAGTAGTAGTAGTAGTAGTAGTAGTAATGGTTCTTCTTGTAGTAGTAGTAGTGGTAGTTGTAGTGGTTGTTCTTGTAGTAGTAGTAGTGGTTGTTTTTGTAGTAGTAGTAGTAGTGGTTGTTCTTGTAGAATTAGTAGTGCTTGTTCTTGTAGTAGTAGTAGTAGAAGAGGTTGTTCTTGTAGTAGTAGTAGTGGTTGTTCTTGCAGTAGAATTGGTGTACTTGTAGTAGTAGTAGTAGTAGTAGTAGTAGTTGTAGTGGTTGTTCTTCTAGTAGTAGTAGTAGTAGTAGTAGTAGTAGTAGTAGAAGTGGTTGTTCTTGTACTAGTATTGGTGTACTTGTAGTAGTAGTAGTGGTAGTTGTAGTGGTTGTTCTTGTAGTAGTAGTAGTGGTTGTTCTTGTAATAGTAGTAGTAGTAGTGGTTGTTCTTGTAGTAGTATTGGTGTACTTGTAGTAGTAGTAGTAGTAGTTGTAGTGGTTGTTCTTGTAGTAGTAGTAGTGGTGTTCTTGTAATATTAGAAGTAGTAGTAGTGATGTTTCTTGTTGTAGTAGTAGTGGTTGTTATTGTAGTAGTAGAAGTGGTTGTTCTTTTAATAGTAGTAGTAGTAGTAGTGGTTGTTCTTGTAGTATTAGCAGTGTTTGTTCTTGTAGTAGTAGTAGAGGTTTTTCTTGTAGTAGTAGTAGTGGTTGTTCTTGTAGTATTATTAGTAGTATTAGTAGTAGTAATGGTTCTTCTTGTCGTAGTAGGAGTGGTAGTTGTAGTTGTTGTTCTTGCAGTAGTAGTAGAGGTTGTTTTTGTAGTAGTAGTAGTAGTGGTTGTTCTTGTAGTATTAGTAGTGGTTGTTCTTGAAGTAGTAGTAGTAGAGGTTGTTCTTGTAGTAGTAGTAGTGGTTGTTCTTGTAATAGTAGTAGTAGTAGTAGTAGTGGTTGTTCTTGTAGTAGTATTGGTGTACTTGTAGTAGTAATAGTAGTAGTTGTAGTGGTTGTTCTTGTAGTAGTAGTAGTAGTAGTAGTAGTAGTAGTAGTAGAAGTGGTTGTTCTTGTACTAATATTGGTGTACTTCTAGTAGTAGTAGTGGTAGTTGTAGTGTTTTTTCTTGTAGAAGTAGTAGTGGTTGTTCTTGTAATATTAGAAGTAGTAGTAGTGATGTTTCTTGTTGTAGTAGTTTTGGTTGTTATTGTAGTAGTAGAAGTGGTTGTTCTTGTAATAGTAGTAGTAGTAGTAGTGGTTGTTCTTGTAGTATTAGCAGTGTTTGTTCTTGTAGTAGTAGTAGTAGAGGTTTTTCTTGTAGTAGTAGTAGTGGTTGTTCTTGTAGTAGTATTAGTAGTATTAGTAGTAGTAATGGTTCTTCTTGTCGTAGTAGGAGTGGTAGTTGTAGTTGTTGTTCTTGCAGTAGTAGTAGAGGTTGTTTTTGTAGTAGTAGTAGTAGTAGTGGTTGTTCTTGTAGTATTAGTAGTGGTTGTTCTTGAAGTAGTAGTAGTAGTAGAGGTTGTTCTTGTAGTAGTAGTAGTGGTTGTTCTTGTAGTAGTAGAAGTGGTTGTTCTTGTAATATTAGTAGTACTAGTAGTAGTAGTGGTTTTTCTTGTAATATTAGTAGTAGTAGTAGTGGTTGTTCTTGTAGTAGTAGTAGTAGAAGTGGTTGTTCTTGTATTAGTAGTAGTGGTAGTTCTTGTAATATTAGTAGTAGTAGTAGTGGTGGTTCTTGTTGTAGTAGTAGTGGTTGTTCTTGTAGTAGTAGCAGAAGTGGTTGTTCTTGTACTAGTATTGGTGTACTTGTAGTAGTAGTAGTGGTAGTTGTAGTGGTTTTTCTTGTAGTAGTAGTAGTGGTTGTTCTTGTAATATTAGAAGTAGTAGTAGTGATGTTTCTTGTTGTAGTAATAGTGGTTGTTATTGTAGTAGTAGTAGTGGTTGTTCTTGTAATAGTAGTAGTAGTAGTAGTAGTGGTTGTTGTTGTAGTAGTAGTGGTTGCACTTGTAGTAGTACTAGTAGTTGTAGTGGTTGTTCTTGAAGTAGTAGTAGTGGTAGTAGTGGTTGTCCTTGTAGTAGTAGTAGTGGTTGTTCTTGTAATGGTAGTAGTAGTAGTAGTGGTCTTTGTTCTTGTAAGAATAGTAGTGATTGTTCTTGTAGTAGCAGTAGTAGTGGTGGTGGTTGTAATTGTAGTAGTAGTAGTGGTTGTTATTGTAATAGTAGTAGTACTAGTAGTAATAGTGGTTTTTGTTGTAATAGTAGTAATAGCAGTAGTGGTTGTTCTTGTAGTAGTAGAGGTTGTTCTTGTAGTAGTAGTAGTGGTTGTTCTTGTAGTAGTAGTAGTAGTAGTAGTAGTAGTAGTTGTAGTAGTAGTACTAATGGTTTTTCTTGTAGTAGTAGTAGTGGTAGTTGTAGTGGTTGTTCTTGTAGTAGTAGTAGTGGCTGTTTTTGTAGTAGTAGTAGTAGTGGTTGTTCTTGTAGTATTAGTAGTGCTTGTTCTTGTAGTAGTAGTAGTAGAAGAGGTTCTTCTTGTAGTAGTAGTAGTGGTTGTTCTTGTAGTAGTAGTAGTAGTAGTAGTAGTAGTAGTAATGGTTCTTCTTGTAGTAGTAGTAGTGGTTGTTGTAGTGATTGTTCTTGTAGTAGTAGTAGTAGAGGTGGTGGTTGTTCTTGTAGTAGTAGTAGTGGTTGTTATTGTAACAGTAGTAGTACTAGTAGTAGTAGTGGTTTTTGTTGTAATAGTAGTAATAGCTGTAGTGGTTGTTCTTGTAGTAGTAGAGGTTGTTCTTGTAGTAGTAGTAGTGGTTGTTCTTGTAGTAGTATTAGAAGTAGTAATAGTAGTAATGGTTCTTCTTGTAGTAATAGTAGTGGTAGTTGTAGTGGTTGTTCTTGTAGTAGTAGTGGTTGTTTTGTAGTAGTAGTAGTAGTGGTTGTTCTTGTAGTATTAGTAGTGTTTGTTCTTGTAGTAGTAGTAGTAGTAGTAGAGGTTGTTCTTGTAGTAGTAGTAGTGGTTGTTCTTGTAGTAGTAGTAGTGGTTGTTCTTGTAATATTACTAGTAGTAGTAGTGGTTGTTCTTGTAGTAGTAGTAGTGGTTTTTCTTGTATTAGTAGTAGTAGTAGAAGTGGTTTGTCTTGTAGTAGTAGTAGTGGTTGTTCCAGTAATATTAGTAGTAGTAGTAGTAGTGGTGGTTCTTGTTGTAGAAATAGTGTTTGTTCTTGTAGTAGTAGTAGTGGTTGTTCTTGTAATAGTTGTAGTAGTAGTAGCTGTAGTGGTTGTTCTTAAAATATTTGTATTAGTAGTAGTAGTAGTGGTTGTTCTTGTAATAGTTGTAGTAGTAGTAGTGGTTGTTTTTGTAGTAGTAGTAGTGGTTGTTCTTGTAATAGTTGTAGTAGTAGTTGTAGTAGTGGTTTTTCTTGTACTAGTTGTAGTGGTTGATCTTGTTGTAGTAGTACTACTAGTAGTAGTACTGGTGGTTCTTGTTGTGGTAGTAGTGGTTGTTCTTGTAGTAGTAGTAGTGGTAGTTCTTCTAATAGTAGTAGTAGTAGTAGTGGTTGTTCTTGCAGTAGTATTGGTGTACTTGTAGTAGTAGTAGTAGTAGTAGTAGTTGTAGTGGTTGTTCTAGTAGTAGTAGTAGTAGTAGTAGTAGTAGAAGTGGTTGTTCTTGTACTAATATTGGTGTACTTCTAGTAGTAGTAGTGGTAGTTGTAGTGTTTTTTCTTGTAGTAGTAGTAGTGGTTGTTCTTGTAATATTAGAAGTAGTAGTAGTGATGTTTCTTGTTGTAGTAGTAGTGGTTGTTATTGTAGTAGTAGAAGTGGTTGTTCTTGTAATAGTAGTAGTAGTAGTAGTAGTAGTAGTAGTAGTAGTAGAAGTGGTTGTTCTTGTACTAGTATTGGTGTACTTGTAGTAGTAGTAGTGGTAGTTGTAGTGGTTGTTCTTGTAGTAGTAGTAGTGGTTGTTCTTGTAATAGTAGTAGTAGTAGTGGTTGTTCTTGTAGTAGTATTGATGTACTTGTAGTAGTAGTAGTAGTTGTAGTGGTTGTTCTTGTAGTAGTAGTAGTAGTAGTAGTAGTAGTAGTAGTAGTAGTAGTAGTAGTAGAAGAAGTGGTTTTTCTTGTACTAATATTGGTGTACTTCTAGTAGTAGTAGTGGTAGTTGTAGTGTTTTTTCTTGTAGTAGTAGTAGTGGTTGTTCTTGTAATATTAGAAGTAGTAGTAGTGATGTTTCTTGTTGTAGTAGTAGTGGTTGTTATTGTAGTAGTAGAAGTGGTTGTTCTTGTAATAGTAGTAGTAGTAGTAGTGGTTGTTCTTGTAGTATTAGCAGTGGTTGTTCTTGTAGTAGTAGTAGAGGTTTTTCTTGTAGTAGTAGTAGTGGTTGTTCTTGTAGTAGTATTAGTAGTATTAGTAGTAGTAATGGTTCTTCTTGTCGTAGTAGGAGTGGTAGTTGTAGTTGTTGTTCTTGCAGTAGTAGTAGAGGTTGTTTTTGTAGTAGTAGTAGTAGTGGTTGTTCTTGTAGTATTAGTAGTGGTTGTTCTTGAAGTAGTAGTAGTAGTAGAGGTTGTTCTTGTAGTAGTAGTAGTGGTTGTTCTTGTAGTAGTAGTAGTGGTTGTTCTTGTAATATTACTAGTAGTAGTAGTGGTTGTTCTTGTAGTAGTAGTAGTGGTTTTTCTTGTATTAGTACTAGTAGTAGAAGTGGTTTGTCTTGTAGTAGTAGTAGTGGTTGTTCCAGTAATATTAGTAGTAGTAGTAGTAGTGGTGGTTCTTGTTGTAGAAATAGTGTTTGTTCTTGTAGTAGTAGTAGTGGTTGTTCTTGTAATAGTTGTAGTAGTAGTAGCTCTAGTGGTTGTTCTTAAAATAGTTGTATTAGTAGTAGTAGTAGTGGTTGTTCTTGTAATAGTTGTAGTAGTAGTAGTGTTTGTTTTTGTAGTAGTAGTAGTGGTTGTTCTTGTAATAGTTGTAGTAGTAGTTGTAGTAGTGGTTTTTCTTGTAGTAGTTGTAGTGGTTGATCTTGTTGTAGTAGTACTACTAGTAGTAGTACTGGTGGTTCTTGTTGTGGTAGTAGTGGTTGTGCTTGTAGTAGTAGTAGTTGTTGTTCTTCTAATAGTAGTAGTAGTAGTAGTGGTTGTTCTTGCAGTAGTATTGGTGTACTTGTAGTAGTAGTAGTAGTAGTAGTTGTAGTGGTTGTTCTTGTAGTAGTAGTAGTAGTAGTAGTAGTAGTAGTAGTAGTAGAAGTGGTTGTTCTTGTACTAATATTGGTGTACTTCTAGTAGTAGTAGTGGTAGTTGTAGTGTTTTTTCTTGTAGTAGTAGTAGTGGTTGTTCTTGTAATATTAGAAGTAGTAGTAGTGATGTTTCTTGTTGTAGTAGTAGTGGTTGTTATTGTAGTAGTAGAAGTGGTTGTTCTTGTAATAGTAGTAGTAGTAGTAGTAGTAGTAGTAGAAGTGGTTGTTCTTGTACTAGTATTGGTGTACTTGTAGTAGTAGTAGTGGTAGTTGTAGTGGTTGTTCTTGTAGTAGTAGTAGTGGTTGTTCTTGTAATAGTAGTAGTAGTAGTGGTTGTTCTTGTAGTAGTATTGATGTACTTGTAGTAGTAGTAGTAGTAGTTGTAGTGGTTGTTCTTGTAGTAGTAGTAGTGGTTGTTCTTGTAGTAGTAGAAGTGGTTGTTTTGTAATATTAGTAGTACTAGTAGTAGTAGTGGTTTTTCTTGTAATATTAGTAGTAGTAGAAGTGGTTGTTCTTGTAGTAGTAGTAGTAGAAGTGGTTGTTCTTGTATTAGTAGTAGTGGTAGTTCTTGTAATATTAGTAGTAGTAGTAGTGGTGGTTCTTGTTGTAGTAGTAGTGGTTGTTCTTGTAGTAGTAGTAGTAGTAGTGGTTGTTCTTGTAATAGTAGTAGTAGTAGTGGTTGTTCTTGTAGTAGGAGTAGTGATTGTTCTTGTAGTGGTAGTAGTAGTGGTGGTGGTTGTTCTTGTAGTAGTAGTAGTGGTTGTTATTGTAATAGTAGTAGTACTAGTAGTAGTAGTGGTTTTTGTTGTAATAGTAGTAATAGCAGTAGTGGTTGTTCTAGTAGTAGTAGAGGTTGATCTTGTAGTAGAAGTAGTGGTTGTTCTTGTAGTAGTAGTAGTAGTAGTAGTAGTAGTAGTAATGGTTCTTCTTGTAGTAGTAGTAGTGGTAGTTGTAGTGGTTGTTCTTGTAGTAGTAGTAGTGGTTGTTTTTGTAGTAGTAGTAGTAGTGGTTGTTCTTGTAGAATTAGTAGTGCTTGTTCTTGTAGTAGTAGTAGTAGAAGAGGTTGTTCTTGTAGTAGTAGTAGTGGTTGTTCTTGCAGTAGAATTGGTGTACTTGTAGTAGTAGTAGTAGTAGTAGTAGTAGTTGTAGTGGTTGTTCTTCTAGTAGTAGTAGTAGTAGTAGTAGTAGTAGTAGTAGAAGTGGTTGTTCTTGTACTAGTATTGGTGTACTTGTAGTAGTAGTAGTGGTAGTTGTAGTGGTTGTTCTTGTAGTAGTAGTAGTGGTTGTTCTTGTAATAGTAGTAGTAGTAGTGGTTGTTCTTGTAGTAGTATTGGTGTACTTGTAGTAGTAGTAGTAGTAGTTGTAGTGGTTGTTCTTGTAGTAGTAGTAGTAGTAGTAGTAGTAGTAGAAGTGGTTGTTCTTGTACTAATATTGGTGTACTTCTAGTAGTAGTAGTGGTAGTTGTAGTGTTTTTTCTTGTAGTAGTAGTAGTGGTTGTTCTTGTAATATTAGAAGTAGTAGTAGTGATGTTTCTTGTTGTAGTAGTAGTGGTTGTTATTGTAGTAGTAGAAGTGGTTGTTCTTGTAATAGTAGTAGTAGTAGTAGTGGTTGTTCTTGTAGTATTAGCAGTGTTTGTTCTTGTAGTAGTAGTAGAGGTTTTTCTTGTAGTAGTAGTAGTGGTTGTTCTTGTAGTATTATTAGTAGTATTAGTAGTAGTAATGGTTCTTCTTGTCGTAGTAGGAGTGGTAGTTGTAGTTGTTGTTCTTGCAGTAGTAGTAGAGGTTGTTTTTGTAGTAGTAGTAGTAGTGGTTGTTCTTGTAGTATTAGTAGTGGTTGTTCTTGAAGTAGTAGTAGTAGTAGAGGTTGTTCTTGTAGTAGTAGTAGTGGTTGTTCTTGTAATAGTAGTAGTAGTAGTAGTAGTGGTTGTTCTTGTAGTAGTATTGGTGTACTTGTAGTAGTAATAGTAGTAGTTGTAGTGGTTGTTCTTGTAGTAGTAGTAGTAGTAGTAGTAGTAGTAGAAGTGGTTGTTCTTGTACTAATATTGGTGTACTTCTAGTAGTAGTAGTGGTAGTTGTAGTGTTTTTTCTTGTAGAAGTAGTAGTGGTTGTTCTTGTAATATTAGAAGTAGTAGTAGTGATGTTTCTTGTTGTAGTAGTTTTGGTTGTTATTGTAGTAGTAGAAGTGGTTGTTCTTGTAATAGTAGTAGTAGTAGTAGTGGTTGTTCTTGTAGTATTAGCAGTGTTTGTTCTTGTAGTAGTAGTAGTAGAGGTTTTTCTTGTAGTAGTAGTAGTGGTTGTTCTTGTAGTAGTATTAGTAGTATTAGTAGTAGTAATGGTTCTTCTTGTCGTAGTAGGAGTGGTAGTTGTAGTTGTTGTTCTTGCAGTAGTAGTAGAGGTTGTTTTTGTAGTAGTAGTAGTAGTAGTGGTTGTTCTTGTAGTATTAGTAGTGGTTGTTCTTGAAGTAGTAGTAGTAGTAGAGGTTGTTCTTGTAGTAGTAGTAGTGGTTGTTCTTGTAGTAGTAGAAGTGGTTGTTCTTGTAATATTAGTAGTACTAGTAGTAGTAGTGGTTTTTCTTGTAATATTAGTAGTAGTAGTAGTGGTTGTTCTTGTAGTAGTAATAGTAGAAGTGGTTGTTCTTGTATTAGTAGTAGTGGTAGTTCTTGTAATATTAGTAGTAGTAGTAGTGGTGGTTCTTGTTGTAGTAGTAGTGGTTGTTCTTGTAGTAGTAGCAGAAGTGGTTGTTCTTGTACTAGTATTGGTGTACTTGTAGTAGTAGTAGTGGTAGTTGTAGTGGTTTTTCTTGTAGTAGTAGTAGTGGTTGTTCTTGTAATATTAGAAGTAGTAGTAGTGATGTTTCTTGTTGTAGTAATAGTGGTTGTTATTGTAGTAGTAGTAGTGGTTGTTCTTGTAATAGTAGTAGTAGTAGTAGTAGTGGTTGTTGTTGTAGTAGTAGTGGTTGCACTTGTAGTAGTACTAGTAGTTGTAGTGGTTGTTCTTGAAGTAGTAGTAGTGGTAGTAGTGGTTGTCCTTGTAGTAGTAGTAGTGGTTGTTCTTGTAATGGTAGTAGTAGTAGTAGTGGTCTTTGTTCTTGTAAGAATAGTAGTGATTGTTCTTGTAGTAGCAGTAGTAGTGGTGGTGGTTGGAATTGTAGTAGTAGTAGTGGTTGTTATTGTAATAGTAGTAGTACTAGTAGTAATAGTGGTTTTTGTTGTAATAGTAGTAATAGCAGTAGTGGTTGTTCTTGTAGTAGTAGAGGTTGTTCTTGTAGTAGTAGTAGTGGTTGTTCTTGTAGTAGTAGTAGTAGTAGTAGTAGTAGTAGTTGTAGTAGTAGTACTAATGGTTTTTCTTGTAGTAGTAGTAGTGGTAGTTGTAGTGGTTGTTCTTGTAGTAGTAGTAGTGGCTGTTTTTGTAGTAGTAGTAGTAGTGGTTGTTCTTGTAGTATTAGTAGTGCTTGTTCTTGTAGTAGTAGTAGTAGAAGAGGTTCTTCTTGTAGTAGTAGTAGTGGTTGTTCTTGTAGTAGTAGTAGTAGTAGTAGTAGTAGTAGTAGTAATGGTTCTTCTTGTAGTAGTAGTAGTGGTTGTTGTAGTGATTGTTCTTGTAGTAGTAGTAGTAGAGGTGGTGGTTGTTCTTGTAGTAGTAGTAGTGGTTGTTATTGTAACAGTAGTAGTACTAGTAGTAGTAGTGGTTTTTGTTGTAATAGTAGTAATAGCTGTAGTGGTTGTTCTTGTAGTAGTAGAGGTTGTTCTTGTAGTAGTAGTAGTGGTTGTTCTTGTAGTAGTATTAGAAGTAGTAATAGTAGTAATGGTTCTTCTTGTAGTAATAGTAGTGGTAGTTGTAGTGGTTGTTCTTGTAGTAGTAGTGGTTGTTTTGTAGTAGTAGTAGTAGTGGTTGTTCTTGTAGTATTAGTAGTGTTTGTTCTTGTAGTAGTAGTAGTAGTAGTAGTAGAGGTTGTTCTTGTAGTAGTAGTAGTGGTTGTTCTTGTAGTAGTAGTAGTGGTTGTTCTTGTAATATTACTAGTAGTAGTAGTGGTTGTTCTTGTAGTAGTAGTAGTGGTTTTTCTTGTATTAGTAGTAGTAGTAGAAGTGGTTTGTCTTGTAGTAGTAGTAGTGGTTGTTCCAGTAATATTAGTAGTAGTAGTAGTAGTGGTGGTTCTTGTTGTAGAAATAGTGTTTGTTCTTGTAGTAGTAGTAGTGGTTGTTCTTGTAATAGTTGTAGTAGTAGTAGCTGTAGTGGTTGTTCTTAAAATATTTGTATTAGTAGTAGTAGTAGTGGTTGTTCTTGTAATAGTTGTAGTAGTAGTAGTGGTTGTTTTTGTAGTAGTAGTAGTGGTTGTTCTTGTAATAGTTGTAGTAGTAGTTGTAGTAGTGGTTTTTCTTGTACTAGTTGTAGTGGTTGATCTTGTTGTAGTAGTACTACTAGTAGTAGTACTGGTGGTTCTTGTTGTGGTAGTAGTGGTTGTTCTTGTAGTAGTAGTAGTGGTAGTTCTTCTAATAGTAGTAGTAGTAGTAGTGGTTGTTCTTGCAGTAGTATTGGTGTACTTGTAGTAGTAGTAGTAGTAGTAGTTGTAGTGGTTGTTCTAGTAGTAGTAGTAGTAGTAGTAGTAGTAGAAGTGGTTGTTCTTGTACTAATATTGGTGTACTTCTAGTAGTAGTAGTGGTAGTTGTAGTGTTTTTTCTTGTAGTAGTAGTAGTGGTTGTTCTTGTAATATTAGAAGTAGTAGTAGTGATGTTTCTTGTTGTAGTAGTAGTGGTTGTTATTGTAGTAGTAGAAGTGGTTGTTCTTGTAATAGTAGTAGTAGTAGTAGTAGTAGTAGTAGTAGTAGAAGTGGTTGTTCTTGTACTAGTATTGGTGTACTTGTAGTAGTAGTAGTGGTAGTTGTAGTGGTTGTTCTTGTAGTAGTAGTAGTGGTTGTTCTTGTAATAGTAGTAGTAGTAGTGGTTGTTCTTGTAGTAGTATTGATGTACTTGTAGTAGTAGTAGTAGTAGTTGTAGTGGTTGTTCTTGTAGTAGTAGTAGTAGTAGTAGTAGTAGTAGTAGTAGAAGAAGTGGTTTTTCTTGTACTAATATTGGTGTACTTCTAGTAGTAGTAGTGGTAGTTGTAGTGTTTTTTCTTGTAGTAGTAGTAGTGGTTGTTCTTGTAATATTAGAAGTAGTAGTAGTGATGTTTCTTGTTGTAGTAGTAGTGGTTGTTATTGTAGTAGTAGAAGTGGTTGTTCTTGTAATAGTAGTAGTAGTAGTAGTGGTTGTTCTTGTAGTATTAGCAGTGGTTGTTCTTGTAGTAGTAGTAGAGGTTTTTCTTGTAGTAGTAGTAGTTTTTGTTCTTGTAGTAGTATTAGTAGTATTAGTAGTAGTAATGGTTCTTCTTGTCGTAGTAGGAGTGGTAGTTGTGGTTGTTGTTCTTGCAGTAGTAGTAGAGGTTGTTTTTGTAGTAGTAGTAGTAGTGGTTGTTCTTGTAGTATTAGTAGTGGTTGTTCTTGAAGTAGTAGTAGTAGTAGAGGTTGTTCTTGTAGTAGTAGTAGTGGTTGTTCTTGTAATAGTAGTAGTAGTAGTGGTTGTTCTTGTAGTAGTATTGGTGTACTTGTAGTAGTAGTAGTAGTAGTAGTTGTAGTGGTTGTTCTTGTAGTAGTAGTAGTAGTAGTAGTAGTAGTAGTAGTAGTAGTAGAAGTGGTTGTTCTTGTACTAATATTGGTGTACTTCTAGTAGTAGTAGTGGTAGTTGTAGTGTTTTTTCTTGTAGTAGTAGTAGTGGTTGTTCTTGTAATATTAGAAGTAGTAGTAGTGATGTTTCTTGTTGTAGTAGTAGTGGTTGTTATTGTAGTAGTAGAAGTGGTTGTTCTTGTAATAGTAGTAGTAGTAGTAGTGGTTGTTCTTGTAGTATTAGCAGTGGTTGTTCTTGTAGTAGTAGTAGAGGTTTTTCTTGTAGTAGTAGTAGTGGTTGTTCTTGTAGTAGTATTAGTAGTATTAGTAGTAGTAATGGTTCTTCTTGTCGTAGTAGGAGTGGTAGTTGTAGTTGTTGTTCTTGCAGTAGTAGTAGAGGTTGTTTTTGTAGTAGTAGTAGTAGTGGTTGTTCTTGAAGTATTAGTAGTGGTTGTTCTTGAAGTAGTAGTAGTAGTAGAGGTTGTTCTTGTAGTAGTAGTAGTGGTTGTTCTTGTAGTAGTAGTAGTGGTTGTTCTTGTAATATTACTAGTAGTAGTAGTGGTTGTTCTTGTAGTAGTAGTAGTGGTTTTTCTTGTATTAGTACTAGTAGTAGAAGTGGTTTGTCTTGTAGTAGTAGTAGTGGTTGTTCCAGTAATATTAGTAGTAGTAGTAGTAGTGGTGGTTCTTGTTGTAGAAATAGTGTTTGTTCTTGTAGTAGTAGTAGTGGTTGTTCTTGTAATAGTTGTAGTAGTAGTAGCTCTAGTGGTTGTTCTTAAAATAGTTGTATTAGTAGTAGTAGTAGTGGTTGTTCTTGTAATAGTTGTAGTAGTAGTAGTGTTTGTTTTTGTAGTAGTAGTAGTGGTTGTTCTTGTAATAGTTGTAGTAGTAGTTGTAGTAGTGGTTTTTCTTGTAGTAGTTGTAGTGGTTGATCTTGTTGTAGTAGTACTACTAGTAGTAGTACTGGTGGTTCTTGTTGTGGTAGTAGTGGTTGTTCTTGTAGTAGTAGTAGTTGTTGTTCTTCTAATAGTAGTAGTAGTAGTAGTGGTTGTTCTTGCAGTAGTATTGGTGTACTTGTAGTAGTAGTAGTAGTAGTAGTTGTAGTGGTTGTTCTTGTAGTAGTAGTAGTAGTAGTAGTAGTAGTAGTAGTAGTAGAAGTGGTTGTTCTTGTACTAATATTGGTGTACTTCTAGTAGTAGTAGTGGTAGTTGTAGTGTTTTTTCTTGTAGTAGTAGTAGTGGTTGTTCTTGTAATATTAGAAGTAGTAGTAGTGATGTTTCTTGTTGTAGTAGTAGTGGTTGTTATTGTAGTAGTAGAAGTGGTTGTTCTTGTAATAGTAGTAGTAGTAGTAGTAGTAGTAGTAGAAGTGGTTGTTCTTGTACTAGTATTGGTGTACTTGTAGTAGTAGTAGTGGTAGTTGTAGTGGTTGTTCTTGTAGTAGTAGTAGTGGTTGTTCTTGTAATAGTAGTAGTAGTAGTGGTTGTTCTTGTAGTAGTATTGATGTACTTGTAGTAGTAGTAGTAGTTGTAGTGGTTGTTCTTGTAGTAGTAGTAGTAGTAGTAGTAGTAGTAGTAGTAGTAGAAGAAGTGGTTTTTCTTGTACTAATATTGGTGTACTTCTAGTAGTAGTAGTGGTAGTTGTAGTGTTTTTTCTTGTAGTAGTAGTAGTGGTTGTTCTTGTAATATTAGAAGTAGTAGTAGTGATGTTTCTTGTTGTAGTAGTAGTGGTTGTTATTGTAGTAGTAGAAGTGGTTGTTCTTGTAATAGTAGTAGTAGTAGTAGTGGTTGTTCTTGTAGTATTAGCAGTGGTTGTTCTTGTAGTAGTAGTAGAGGTTTTTCTTGTAGTAGTAGTGGTGGTTGTTCTTGTAGTAGTATTAGTAGTATTAGTAGTAGTAATGGTTCTTCTTGTCGTAGTAGGAGTGGTAGTTGTGGTTGTTGTTCTTGCAGTAGTAGTAGAGGTTGTTTTTGTAGTAGTAGTAGTAGTGGTTGTTCTTGTAGTATTAGTAGTGGTTGTTCTTGAAGTAGTAGTAGTAGTAGAGGTTGTTCTTGTAGTAGTAGTAGTGGTTGTTCTTGTAATAGTAGTAGTAGTAGTGGTTGTTCTTGTAGTAGTATTGGTGTACTTGTAGTAGTAGTAGTAGTAATTGTAGTGGTTGTTCTTGTAGTAGTAGTAGTAGTAGTAGTAGTAGTAGTAGTAGTAGTAGTAGTAGTAGAAGTGGTTGTTCTTGTACTAATATTGGTGTACTTCTAGTAGTAGTAGTGGTAGTTGTAGTGTTTTTTCTTGTAGTAGTAGTAGTGGTTGTTCTTGTAATATTAGAAGTAGTAGTAGTGATGTTTCTTGTTGTAGTAGTAGTGGTTGTTATTGTAGTAGTAGAAGTGGTTGTTCTTGTAATAGTAGTAGTAGTAGTAGTGGTTGTTCTTGTAGTATTAGCAGTGGTTGTTCTTGTAGTAGTAGTAGAGGTTTTTCTTGTAGTAGTAGTAGTGGTTGTTCTTGTAGTAGTATTAGTAGTATTAGTAGTAGTAATGGTTCTTCTTGTCGTAGTAGGAGTGGTAGTTGTAGTTGTTGTTCTTGCAGTAGTAGTAGAGGTTGTTTTTGTAGTAGTAGTAGTAGTGGTTGTTCTTGTAGTATTAGTAGTGGTTGTTCTTGAAGTAGTAGTAGTAGTAGAGGTTGTTCTTGTAGTAGTAGTAGTGGTTGTTCTTGTAGTAGTAGTAGTGGTTGTTCTTGTAATATTACTAGTAGTAGTAGTGGTTGTTCTTGTAGTAGTAGTAGTAGTAGTAGTAGTGGTTGTTCTTGCAGTAGTATTGGTGTACTTGTAGTAGTAGTAGTAGTAGTAGTAGTTGTAGTGGTTGTTCTTGTAGTAGTAGTAGTAGTAGTAGTAGTAGTAGTAGTAGTAGTAGAAGTGGTTGTTCTTGTACTAATATTGGTGTACTTCTAGTAGTAGTAGTGGTAGTTGTAGTGTTTTTTCTTGTAGTAGTAGTAGTGGTTGTTCTTGTAATATTAGAAGTAGTAGTAGTGATGTTTCTTGTTGTAGTAGTAGTGGTTGTTATTGTAGTAGTAGAAGTGGTTGTTCTTGTAATAGTAGTAGTAGTAGTAGTAGTAGAAGTGGTTGTTCTTGTACTAGTATTGGTGTACTTGTAGTAGTAGTAGTGGTAGTTGTAGTGGTTGTTCTTGTAGTAGTAGTAGTGGTTGTTCTTGTAATAGTAGTAGTAGTAGTGGTTGTTCTTGTAGTAGTATTGGTGTACTTGTAGTAGTAGTAGTAGTTGTAGTGGTTGTTCTTGTAGTAGTAGTAGTAGTAGTAGTAGTAGTAGTAGAAGTGGTTGTTCTTGTACTAATATTGGTGTACTTCTAGTAGTAGTAGTGGTAGTTGTAGTGTTTTTTCTTGTAGTAGTAGTAGTGGTTGTTCTTGTAATATTAGAAGTAGTAGTAGTGATGTTTCTTGTTGTAGTAGTAGTGGTTGTTATTGTAGTAGTAGAAGTGGTTGTTCTTGTAATATTAGTAGTATTAGTAGTGGTTGTACTTGTAGTATTAGCAGTGGTTGTTCTTGTAGTAGTAGTAGAGGTTTTTCTTGTAGTAGTAGTAGTGGTTGTTCTTGTAGTAGTATTAGTAGTATTAGTAGTAGTAATGGTTCTTCTTGTCGTAGTAGGAGTGGAAGTTGTAGTTGTTGTTCTTGCAGTAGTAGTAGAGGTTGTTTTTGTAGTAGTAGTAGTAGTGGTTGTTCTTGTAGTATTAGTAGTGGTTGTTCTTGAAGTAGTAGTAGTAGTAGAGGTTGTTCTTGTAGTAGTAGTAGTGGTTGTTCTTGTAGTAGTAGAAGTGGTTGTTCTTGTAATATTAGTAGTACTAGTAGTAGTAGTGGTTTTTCTTGTAATATTAGTAGTAGTAGTAGTGGTTGTTCTTGTAGTAGTAGTAGTAGAAGTGGTTGTTCTTGTAATAGTAGTAGTAGTAGTGGTTGTTCTTGTAGTAGTAGTAGTGGTTGTTCTTGCAATATTAGAATTAGTAGTAGTGGTGGTTCTTGTTGTAGTAGTAGTGGTTGTTCTTGTAATAGTAGTTGTAGTAGTGGTTGTAGTGGTTGTTCTTGTAGTAGTGGTAGTGATTGTTCTTGTAGTGGTAGTAGTAGTGGTGGTGGTTGTTCTTGTAGTAGTAGTAGTGGTTGTTATTGTAATAGTAGTAGTACTAGTAGTAGTAGTGGTTTTTGTTGTAATAGTAGTAATAGCAGTAGTGGTTGTTCTAGTAGTAGTAGAGGTTGATCTTGTAGTAGTAGTAGTGGTTGTTCTTGTAGTAGTAGTAGTAGTAGTAGTAGTAGTAGTAGTAGTAGTAGTAATGGTTCTTCTTGTAGTAGTAGTGGTGGTAGTTGTAGTGGTTGTTCTTGTAGTAGTAGTAGTGGTTGTTTTTGTAGTAGTAGTAGTAGTGGTTGTTCTTGTAGTATTAGTAGTGCTTGTTCTTGTAGTAGTAGTAGTAGAAGAGGTTGTTTTTGTAGTAGTAGTAGTGGTTGTTCTTGTAGTAGTATTGCTGTACTTGTAGTAGTAGTAGTAGTTGTAGTGGTTGTTCTTGTAGTAGTAGTAGTAGTAGCAGAAGTGGTTGTTCTTGTACTAGTATTGGTGTACTTGTAGTAGTAGTAGTGGTAGTTGTAGTGGTTTTTCTTGTAGTAGTAGTAGTGGTTGTTCCTGTAATATTAGAAGTAGTAGTAGTGATGTTTCTTGTTGTAGTAATAGTGGTTGTTATTGTAGTAGTAGTAGTGGTTGTTCTTGTAATAGTAGTAGTAGTAGTAGTGGTTGTTCTTGTAGTAGTAGTGGTTGCACTTGTAGTAGTACTAGTAGTTGTAGTGGTTGTTCTTGAAGTAGTAGTAGTGGTAGTAGTGGTTGTCCTTGTAGTAGTAGTAGTGGTTGTTCTTGTAATGGTAGTAGTAGTAGTAGTGGTCTTTGTTCTTGTAGGAGTAGTAGTGATTGTTCTTGTAGTAGCAGTAGTAGTGGTGGTGGTTGTAATTGTAGTAGTAGTAGTGGTTGTTA
This sequence comes from Alligator mississippiensis, assembly GCF_030867095.1. Lineage (NCBI taxonomy): Eukaryota > Metazoa > Chordata > Crocodylia > Alligatoridae > Alligator > Alligator mississippiensis. Next base: position 22,776,343 of record NC_081837.1, on the reverse strand, counting down.
TTGTAATAGTAGTAGTACTAGTAGTAATAGTGGTTTTTGTTGTAATAGTACTAATAGCAATAGTGGTTGTTCTTGTAGTAGTAGAGGTTGTTCTTGTAGTAGTAGTAGTGGTTGTTCTTGTAGTAGTAGTAGTAGTAGTAGTAGTTGTAGTAGTAGTACTAATGGTTTTTCTTGTAGTAGTAGTAGTGGTAGTTGTAGTGGTTGTTCTTGTAGTAGTAGTAGTGGCTGTTTTTGTAGTAGTAGTAGTAGTGGTTGTTCTTGTAGTATTAGTAGTGCTTGTTCTTGTAGTAGTAGTAGTAGAAGAGGTTGTTCTTGTAGTAGTAGTAGTGGTTGTTCTTGTAGTAGTAGTAGTAGTAGTAGTAGTAATGGTTCTTCTTGTAGTAGTAGTAGTGGTTGTTGTAGTGATTGTTCTTGTAGTAGTAGTAGTAGAGGTGGTGGTTGTTCTTGTAGTAGTAGTAGTGGTTGTTATTGTAATAGTAGTAGTACTAGTAGTAGTAGTGGTTTTTGTTGTAATAGTAGTAATAGCTGTAGTGGTTGTTCTTGTAGTAGTAGAGGTTGTTCTTGTAGTAGTAGTAGTGGTTGTTCTTGTAGTAGTATTAGAAGTAGTAATAGTAGTAATGGTTCTTCTTGTAGTAATAGTAGTGGTAGTTGTAGTGGTTGTTCTTGTAGTAGTAGTGGTTGTTTTGTAGTAGTAGTAGTAGTGGTTGTTCTTGTAGTATTAGTAGTGTTTGTTCTTGTAGTAGTAGTAGTAGTAGAGGTTGTGCTTGTAGTAGTAGTAGTGGTTGTTCTTGTAGTAGTAGTAGTGGTTGTTCTTGTAATATTACTAGTAGTAGTAGTGGTTGTTCTTGTAGTAGTAGTAGTGGTTCTTCTTGTATTAGTAGTAGTAGTAGAAGTGGTTTGTCTTGTAGTAGTTTTAGTGGTTGTTCCAGTAATATTAGTAGTAGTAGTAGTAGTGGTGGTTCTTGTTGTAGAAATAGTGTTTGTTTTTGTAGTAGTAGTAGTGGTTGTTCTTGTAATAGTTGTAGTAGTAGTTGTAGTAGTGGTTTTTTTTGTAGTAGTTGTAGTGGTTGATCTTGTAGTAGTACTACTAGTAGTAGTACTGGTGGTTCTTGTTGTGGTAGTAGTGGTTGTTCTTGTAGTAGTAGTAGTTGTTGTTCTTCTAATAGTAGTAGTAGTAGTAGTAGTGGTTGTTCTTGTAGTATTAGCAGTGGTTGTTCTTGTAGTAGTAGAAGAGGTTTTTCTTGTAGTAGTAGTAGTGGTTGTTCTTGTAGTAGTATTAGTAGTATTAGTAGTAGTAATGGTTCTTCTTGTCGTAGTAGGAGTGGTAGTTGTAGTTGTTGTTCTTGCAGTAGTAGTAGAGGTTGTTTTTGTAGTAGTAGTAGTAGTGGTTGTTCTTGTAGTATTAGTAGTGGTTGTTCTTGAAGTAGTAGTAGTAGTAGTAGAGGTTGTTCTTCAAGTAGTAGTAGTGGTTGTTCTTGTAGTAGTAGAAGTGGTTGTTCTTGTAATATTAGTAGTACTAGTAGTAGTAGTGGTATTTCTTGTAATATTAGTAGTAGTAGTAGTGGTTGTTCTTGTAGTAGTAGTAGTAGAAGTGGTTGTTCTTTTAATAGTAGTAGTAGTAGTGGTTGTTCTTGTAGTAGTAGTAGTGGTTGTTCTTGCAATATTAGAATTAGTAGTAGTGGTGGTTCTTGTAGTAGTAGTGGTTGTTCTTGTAATAGTAGTTGTAGTAGTGGTTGTAGTGGTTGTTCTTGTAGTAGTAGTAGTGATTGTTCTTGTAGTGGTAGTAGTAGTGGTGGTGGTTGTTCTTGTAGTAGTAGTAGTGGTTGTTATTGTAATAGTAGTAGTACTAGTAGTAGTAGTGGTTTTTGTTGTAATAGTAGTAATAGCAGTAGTGGTTGTTCTAGTAGTAGTAGAGGTTGATCTTGTAGTAGTAGTAGTGGTTGTTCTTGTAGTAGTAGTAGTAGTAGTAGTAGTAGTAGTAGTAGTAGTAATGGTTCTTCTTGTAGTAGTAGTGGTGGTAGTTGTAGTGGTTGTTCTTGTAGTAGTAGTAGTGGTTGTTTTTGTAGTAGTAGTAGTAGTGGTTGTTCTTGTAGTATTAGTAGTGCTTGTTCTTGTAGTAGTAGTAGTAGAAGAGGTTGTTTTTGTAGTAGTAGTAGTGGTTGTTCTTGTAGTAGTATTGCTGTACTTGTAGTAGTAGTAGTAGTTGTAGTGGTTGTTCTTGTAGTAGTAGTAGTAGTAGCAGAAGTGGTTGTTCTTGTACTAGTATTGGTGTACTTGTAGTAGTAGTAGTGGTAGTTGTAGTGGTTTTACTTGTAGTAGTAGTAGTGGTTGTTCCTGTAATATTAGAAGTAGTAGTAGTGATGTTTCTTGTTGTAGTAATAGTGGTTGTTATTGTAGTAGTAGTAGTGGTTGTTCTTGTAATAGTAGTAGTAGTAGTAGTGGTTGTTCTTGTAGTAGTAGTGGTTGCACTTGTAGTAGTACTAGTAGTTGTAGTGGTTGTTCTTGAAGTAGTAGTAGTGGTAGTAGTGGTTGTCCTTGTAGTAGTAGTAGTGGTTGTTCTTGTAATGGTAGTAGTAGTAGTAGTGGTCTTTGTTCTTGTAGGAGTAGTAGTGATTGTTCTTGTAGTAGCAGTAGTAGTGGTGGTGGTTGTAATTGTAGTAGTAGTAGTGGTTGTTATTGTAATAGTAGTAGTACTAGTAGTAATAGTGGTTTTTGTTGTAATAGTACTAATAGCAATAGTGGTTGTTCTTGTAGTAGTAGAGGTTGTTCTTGTAGTAGTAGTAGTGGTTGTTCTTGTAGTAGTAGTAGTAGTAGTAGTAGTAGTTGTAGTAGTAGTACTAATGGTTTTTCTTGTAGTAGTAGTAGTGGTAGTTGTAGTGGTTGTTCTTGTAGTAGTAGTAGTGGCTGTTTTTGTAGTAGTAGTAGTAGTGGTTGTTCTTGTAGTATTAGTAGTGCTTGTTCTTGTAGTAGTAGTAGTAGAAGAGGTTGTTCTTGTAGTAGTAGTAGTGGTTGTTCTTGTAGTAGTAGTAGTAGTAGTAGTAATGGTTCTTCTTGTAGTAGTAGTAGTGGTTGTTGTAGTGATTGTTCTTGTAGTAGTAGTAGTAGAGGTGGTGGTTGTTCTTGTAGTAGTAGTAGTGGTTGTTATTGTAATAGTAGTAGTACTAGTAGTAGTAGTGGTTTTTGTTGTAATAGTAGTAATAGCTGTAGTGGTTGTTCTTGTAGTAGTAGAGGTTGTTCTTGTAGTAGTAGTAGTGGTTGTTCTTGTAGTAGTATTAGAAGTAGTAATAGTAGTAATGGTTCTTCTTGTAGTAATAGTAGTGGTAGTTGTAGTGGTTGTTCTTGTAGTAGTAGTGGTTGTTTTGTAGTAGTAGTAGTAGTGGTTGTTCTTGTAGTATTAGTAGTGTTTGTTCTTGTAGTAGTAGTAGTAGTAGTAGTAGTAGAGGTTGTGCTTGTAGTAGTAGTAGTGGTTGTTCTTGTAGTAGTAGTAGTGGTTGTTCTTGTAATATTACTAGTAGTAGTAGTGGTTGTTCTTGTAGTAGTAGTAGTGGTTTTTCTTGTATTAGTAGTAGTAGTAGAAGTGGTTTGTCTTGTAGTAGTAGTAGTGGTTGTTCCAGTAATATTAGTAGTAGTAGTAGTAGTGGTGGTTCTTGTTGTAGAAATAGTGTTTGTTCTTGTAGTAGTAGTAGTGGTTGTTCTTGTAATAGTTGTAGTAGTAGTAGCTGTAGTGGTTGTTCTTAAAATAGTTGTATTAGTAGTAGTAGTAGTGGTTGTTCTTGTAATAGTTGTAGTAGTAGTAGTGGTTGTTTTTGTAGTAGTAGTAGTGGTTGTTCTTGTAATAGTTGTAGTAGTAGTTGTAGTAGTGGTTTTTCTTGTAGTAGTTGTAGTGGTTGATCTTGTTGTAGTAGTACTACTAGTAGTAGTACTGGTGGTTCTTGTTGTGGTAGTAGTGGTTGTTCTTGTAGTAGTAGTAGTGGTTGTTCTTTTAATAGTAGTAGTAGTAGTAATGGTTGTTCTTGCAGTAGTATTGGTGTACTTGTAGTAGTAGTAGTAGTAGTAGTAGTTGTAGTGGTTGTTCTTGTAGTAGTAGTAGTAGTAGTAGTAGTAGTAGTAGAAGTGGTTGTTCTTGTACTAATATTGGTGTACTTCTAGTAGTAGTAGTGGTAGTTGTAGTGTTTTTTCTTGTAGTAGTAGTAGTGGTTGTTCTTGTAATATTAGAAGTAGTAGTAGTGATGTTTCTTGTTGTAGTAGTAGTGGTTGTTATTGTAGTAGTAGAAGTGGTTGTTCTTGTAATAGTAGTAGTAGTAGTAGTGGTTGTTCTTGTAGTATTAGCAGTGGTTGTTCTTGTAGTAGTAGTAGAGGTTTTTCTTGTAGTAGTAGTAGTGGTTGTTCTTGTAGTAGTATTAGTAGTATTAGTAGTAGTAATGGTTCTTCTTGTCGTAGTAGGAGTGGTAGTTGTAGTTGTTGTTCTTGCAGTAGTAGTAGAGGTTGTTTTTGTAGTAGTAGTAGTAGTGGTTGTTCTTGTAGTATTAGTAGTGGTTGTTCTTGAAGTAGTAGTAGTAGTAGAGGTTGTTCTTGTAGTAGTAGTAGTGGTTGTTCTTGTAATAGTAGTAGTAGTAGTAGTGGTTGTTCTTGTAGTAGTATTGGTGTACTTGTAGTAGTAGTAGTAGTTGTAGTGGTTGTTCTTGTAGTAGTAGTAGTAGTAGTAGTAGTAGTAGTAGTAGTAGTAGTAGAAGTGGTTGTTCTTGTACTAATATTGGTGTACTTCTAGTAGTAGTAGTGGTAGTTGTAGTGTTTTTTCTTGTAGTAGTAGTAGTGGTTGTTCTTGTAATATTAGAAGTAGTAGTAGTGATGTTTCTTGTTGTAGTAGTAGTGGTTGTTATTGTAGTAGTAGAAGTGGTTGTTCTTGTAATAGTAGTAGTAGTCGTAGTGGTTGTTCTTGTAGTAGTATTAGTAGTATTAGTAGTAGTAATGGTTCTTCTTGTCGTAGTAGGAGTGGTAGTTGTAGTTGTTGTTCTTGCAGTAGTAGTAGAGGTTGTTTTTGTAGTAGTAGTAGTAGTGGTTGTTCTTGTAGTAGTAGTAGTGGTTGTTCTTGCAATATTAGAATTAGTAGTAGTGGTGGTTCTTGTTGTAGTAGTAGTGGTTGTTCTTGTAATAGTAGTTGTAGTAGTGGTTGTAGTGGTTGTTCTTGTAGTAGTAGTAGTGATTGTTCTTGTAGTGGTAGTAGTAGTGGTGGTGGTTGTTCTTGTAGTAGTAGTAGTGGTTGTTATTGTAATAGTAGTAGTACTAGTAGTAGTAGTGGTTTTTGTTGTAATAGTAGTAATAGCAGTAGTGGTTGTTCTAGTAGTAGTAGAGGTTGATCTTGTAGTAGTAGTAGTGGTTGTTCTTGTATTAGTAGTAGTAGTAGTAGTAGTAGTAGTAGTAGTAGTAGTAGTAATGGTTCTTCTTGTAGTAGTAGTGGTGGTAGTTGTAGTGGTTGTTCTTGTAGTAGTAGTAGTGGTTGTTTTTGTAGTAGTAGTAGTAGTGGTTGTTCTTGTAGTATTAGTAGTGCTTGTTCTTGTAGTAGTAGTAGTAGAAGAGGTTGTTCTTGTAGTAGTAGTAGTGGTTGTTCTTGTAGTAGTATTGGTGTACTTGTAGTAGTAGTAGTAGTTGTAGTGGTTGTTCTTGTAGTAGTAGTAGTAGTAGTAGCAGAAGTGGTTGTTCTTGTACTAGTATTGGTGTACTTGTAGTAGTAGTAGTGGTAGTTGTAGTGGTTTTTCTTGTAGTAGTAGTAGTGGTTGTTCTTGTAATAGTAGAAGTAGTAGTAGTGATGTTTCTTGTTCTAGTAATAGTGGTTGTTATTGTAGTAGTAGTAGTGGTTGTTGTAATAGTAGTAGTAGTAGTAGTGGTTGTTCTTGTAGTAGTAGTGGTTGCACTTGTAGTAGTACTAGTAGTTGTAGTGGTTGTTCTTGAAGTAGTAGTAGTGGTAGTAGTGGTTGTCCTTGTAGTAGTAGTAGTGGTTGTTCTTGTAATGGTAGTAGTAGTAGTAGTGGTCTTTGTTCTTGTAGGAGTAGTAGTGATTGTTCTTGTAGTAGCAGTAGTAGTGGTGGTGGTTGTAATTGTAGTAGTAGTAGTGGTTGTTATTGTAATAGTAGTAGTACTACTAGTAATAGTGGTTAATGTTGTAATAGTAGTAATAGCAGTAGTGGTTGTTCTTGTAGTAGTAGAGGTTGTTCTTGTAGTAGTAGTAGTGGTTGTTCTTGTAGTAGTAGTAGTAGTAGTAGTAGTAGTAGTTGTAGTAGTAGTACTAATGGTTTTTCTTGTAGTAGTAGTACTGGTAGTTGTAGTGGTTGTTCTTGTAGTAGTAGTAGCGGCTGTTTTTGTAGTAGTAGTAGTAGTGGTTGTTCTTGTAGTATTAGTAGTGCTTGTTCTTGTAGTAGTAGTAGTAGAAGAGGTTGTTCTTGTAGTAGTAGTAGTGGTTGTTCTTGTAGTAGTAGTAGTAGTAGTAGTAGTAGTAATGGTTCTTCTTGTAGTAGTAGTAGTGGTTGTTGTAGTGATTGTTCTTGTAGTAGTAGTAGTAGAGGTGGTGGTTGTTCTTGTAGTAGTAGTAATGGTTGTTATTGTAATAGTAGTAGTACTAGTAGTAGTAGTGGTTTTTGTTGTAATAGTAGTAATAGCTGTAGTGGTTGTTCTTGTAGTAGTAGAGGTTGTTCTTGTAGTAGTAGTAGTGGTTGTTGTTGTAGTAGTATTAGAAGTAGTAATAGTAGTAATGGTTCTTCTTGTAGTAATAGTAGTGGTAGTTGTAGTGGTTGTTCTTGTAGTAGTAGTGGTTGTTTTGTAGTAGTAGTAGTAGTGGTTGTTCTTGTAGTATTAGTAGTGTTTGTTCTTGTAGTAGTAGTAGTAGTAGTAGAGGTTGTGCTTGTAGTAGTAGTAGTGGTTGTTCTTGTAGTAGTAGTAGTGTTTGTTCTTGTAATATTACTAGTAGTAGTAGTGGTTGTTCTTGTAGTAGTAGTAGTGGTTTTTCTTGTATTAGTAGTAGTAGTAGAAGTGGTTTGTCTTGTAGTAGTAGTAGTGGTTGTTCCAGTAATATTAGTAGTAGTAGTAGTGGTGGTGGTTCTTGTTGTAGAAATAGTGTTTGTTCTTGTAGTAGTAGTAGTGGTTGTTCTTGTAATAGTTGTAGGAGTAGTAGCTGTAGTGGTTGTTCTTAAAATAGTTGTATTAGTAGTAGTAGTAGTGGTTGTTCTTGTAATAGTTGTAGTAGTAGTTGTAGTAGTGGTTTTTCTTGTAGTAGTTGTAGTGGTTGATCTTGTTGTAGTAGTACTACTAGTAGTAGTACTGGTGGTTCTTGTTGTGGTAGTAGTGGTTGTTCTTGTAGTAGTAGTAGTGGTTGTTCTTCTAATAGTAGTAGTAGTAGTAGTGGTTGTTCTTGCAGTAGTATTGGTGTACTTGTAGTAGTAGTAGTAGTAGTAGTTGTAGTGGTTGTTCTTCTAGTAGTAGTAGTAGTAGTAGTAGTAGTAGTAGTAGTAGTAGTAGTAGAAGTGGTTGTTCTTGTACTAATATTGGTGTACTTCTAGTAGTAGTAGTGGTAGTTGTAGTGTTTTTTCTTGTAGTAGTAGTAGTGGTTGTTCTTGTAATATTAGAAGTAGTAGTAGTGATGTTTCTTGTTGTAGTAGTAGTGGTTGTTATTGTAGTAGTAGAAGTGGTTGTTCTTGTAATAGTAGTAGTAGTAGTAGTGGTTGTTCTTGTAGTATTAGCAGTGGTTGTTCTTGTAGTAGTAGTAGAGGTTTTTCTTGTAGTAGTAGTAGTGGTTGTTCTTGTAGTAGTATTAGTAGTATTAGTAGTAGTAATGGTTCTTCTTGTCGTAGTAGGAGTGGTAGTTGTAGTCGTTGTTCTTGCAGTAGTAGTAGAGGTTGTTTTTGTAGTAGTAGTAGTAGTGGTTGTTCTTGTAGTATTAGTAGTGGTTGTTCTTGAAGTAGTAGTAGTAGTAGAGGTTGTTCTTGTAGTAGTAGTAGTGGTTGTTCTTGTAATAGTAGTAGTAGTAGTAGTGGTTGTTCTTGTAGTAGTATTGGTGTACTTGTAGTAGTAGTACTAGTAGTTGTAGTGGTTGTTCTTGTAGTAGTAGTAGTAGTAGTAGTAGTAGTAGTAGTAGAAGTGGTTGTTCTTGTACTAATATTGGTGTACTTCTAGTAGTAGTAGTGGTAGTTGTAGTGTTTTTTCTTGTAGTAGTAGTAGTGGTTGTTCTTGTAATATTAGAAGTAGTAGTAGTGATGTTTCTTGTTGTAGTAGTAGTGGTTGTTATTGTAGTACTAGAAGTGGTTGTTCTTGTAATAGTAGTAGTAGTAGTAGTGGTTGTTCTTGTAGTATTAGCAGTGGTTGTTCTTGTAGTAGTAGTAGAGGATTTTCTTGTAGTAGTAGTAGTGGTTGTTCTTGTAGTAGTATTAGTAGTATTAGTAGTAGTAATGGTTCTTCTTGTCGTAGTAGGAGTGGTAGTTGTAGTTGTTGTTCTTGCAGTAGTAGTAGAGGTTGTTTTTGTAGTAGTAGTAGTAGTGGTTGTTCTTGTAGTATTAGTAGTGGTTGTTCTTGAAGTAGTAGTAGTAGTAGAGGTTGTTCTTGTAGTAGTAGTAGTGGTTGTTCTTGTAGTAGTAGAAGTGGTTGTTCTTGTAATATTAGTAGTACTAGTAGTAGTAGTGGTTTTTCTTGTAATATTAGTAGTAGTAGTAGTGGTTGTTCTTGTAGTAGTAGTAGTAGAAGTGGTTGTTCTTGTAATAGTAGTAGTAGTAGTGGTTGTTCTTGTAGTAGTAGTAGTGGTTGTTCTTGCAATATTAGAATTAGTAGTAGTGGTGGTTCTTGTTGTAGTAGTAGTGGTTGTTCTTGTAATAGTAGTTGTAGTAGTGGTTGTAGTGGTTGTTCTTGTAGTAGTAGTAGTGATTGTTCTTGTAGTGGTAGTAGTAGTGGTGGTGGTTGTTCTTGTAGTAGTAGTAGTGGTTGTTATTGTAATAGTAGTAGTACTAGTAGTAGTAGTGGTTTTTGTTGTAATAGTAGTAATAGCAGTAGTGGTTGTTCTAGTAGTAGTAGAGGTTGATCTTGTAGTAGTAGTAGTGGTTGTTCTTGTAGTAGTAGTAGTAGTAGTAGTAGTAGTAGTAGTAGTAGTAGTAGTAGTAATGGTTCTTCTTGTAGTAGTAGTGGTGGTAGTTGTAGTGGTTGTTCTTGTAGTAGTAGTAGTGGTTGTTTTTGTAGTAGTAGTAGTAGTGGTTGTTCTTGTAGTATTAGTAGTGCTTGTTCTTGTAGTAGTAGTAGTAGAAGAGGTTGTTTTTGTAGTAGTAGTAGTGGTTGTTCTTGTAGTAGTATTGGTGTACTTGTAGTAGTAGTAGTAGTTGTAGTGGTTGTTCTTGTAGTAGTAGTAGTAGTAGTAGTAGCAGAAGTGGTTGTTCTTGTACTAGTATTGGTGTACTTGTAGTAGTAGTAGTGGTAGTTGTAGTGGTTTTTCTTGTAGTAGTAGTAGTGGTTGTTCTTGTAATATTAGAAGTAGTAGTAGTGATGTTTCTTGTTGTAGTAATAGTGGTTGTTATTGTAGTAGTAGTAGTAGTGTTTGTTCTTGTAATAGTAGTAGTAGTAGTAGTGGTTGTTCTTGTAGTAGTAGTGGTTGCACTTGTAGTAGTACTAGTAGTTGTAGTGGTTGTTCTTGAAGTAGTAGTAGTGGTAGTAGTGGTTGTCCTTGTACTAGTAGTAGTGGTTGTTCTTGTAATGGTAGTAGTAGTAGTAGTGGTCTTTGTTCTTGTAGGAGTAGTAGTGATTGTTCTTGTAGTAGCAGTAGTAGTGGTGGTGGTTGTAATTGTAGTAGTAGTAGTGGTTGTTATTGTAATAGTAGTAGTACTAGTAGTAATAGTGGTTTTTGTTGTAATAGTAGTAATAGCAGTAGTGGTTGTTCTTGTAGTAGTAGAGGTTGTTCTTGTAGTAGTAGTAGTGGTTGTTCTTGTAGTAGTAGTAGTAGTAGTAGTAGTAGTTGTAGTAGTAGTACTAATGGTTTTTCTTGTAGTAGTAGTAGTGGTAGTTGTAGTGGTTGTTCTTGTAGTAGTAGTAGCGGCTGTTTTTGTAGTAGTAGTAGTAGTGGTTGTTCTTGTAGTATTAGTAGTGCTTGTTCTTGTAGTAGTAGTAGCAGAGGTTGTTCTTGTAGTAGTAGTAGTGGTTGTTCTTGTAGTAGTAGTAGTAGTAGTAGTAGTAGTAGTAGTAGTAGTAGTAGTAGTAGTAGTAGTAATGGTTCTTCTTGTAGTAGTAGTAGTGGTTGTTGTAGTGATTGTTCTTGTAGTAGTAGTAGTAGAGGTGGTGGTTGTTCTTGTAGTAGTAGTAATGGTTGTTATTGTAATAGTAGTAGTACTAGTAGTAGTAGTGGTTTTTGTTGTAATAGTAGTAATAGCTGTAGTGGTTGTTCTTGTAGTAGTAGAGGTTGTTCTTGTAGTAGTAGTAGTGGTTGTTCTTGTAGTAGTATTAGAAGTAGTAATAGTAGTAATGGTTCTTCTTGTAGTAATAGTAGTGGTAGTTGTAGTGGTTGTTCTTGTAGTAGTAGTGGTTGTTTTGTACTAGTAGTAGTAGTGGTTGTTCTTGTAGTATTAGTAGTGTTTGTTCTTGTAGTAGTAGTAGTAGTAGTAGAGGTTGTGCTTGTAGTAGTAGTAGTGGTTGTTCTTGTAGTAGTAGTAGTGGTTGTTCTTGTAATATTACTAGTAGTAGTAGTGGTTGTTCTTGTAGTAGTAGTAGTGGTTTTTCTTGTATTAGTAGTAGTAGTAGAAGTGGTTTGTCTTGTAGTAGTAGTAGTGGTTGTTCCAGTAATATTAGTAGTAGTAGTAGTGGTGGTGGTTCTTGTTGTAGAAATAGTGTTTGTTCTTGTAGTAGTAGTAGTGGTTGTTATTGTAATAGTTGTAGTAGTAGTAGCTGTAGTGGTTGTTCTTAAAATAGTTGTATTAGTAGTAGTAGTAGTGGTTGTTCTTGTAATAGTTGTAGTAGTAGTAGTGGTTGTTTTTGTAGTAGTACTAGTGGTTGTTCTTGTAATAGTTGTAGTAGTAGTTGTAGTAGTGGTTTTTCTTGTAGTAGTTGTAGTGGTTGATCTTGTTGTAGTAGTACTACTAGTAGTAGTACTGGTGGTTCTTGTTGTGGTAGTAGTGGTTGTTCTTGTAGTAGTAGTAGTGGTTGTTCTTCTAATAGTAGTAGTAGTAGTAGTGGTTGTTCTTGCAGTAGTATTGGTGTACTTGTAGTAGTAGTAGTAGTAGTAGTAGTAGTAGTAGTAGTTGTAGTGGTTGTTCTTCTAGTAGTAGTAGTAGTAGTAGTAGTAGTAGTAGTAGTAGTAGTAGTAGAAGTGGTTGTTCTTGTACTAATATTGGTGTACTTCTAGTAGTAGTAGTGGTAGTTGTAGTGTTTTTTCTTGTAGTAGTAGTAGTGGTTGTTCTTGTAATATTAGAAGTAGTAGTAGTGATGTTTCTTGTTGTAGTAGTAGTGGTTGTTATTGTAGTAGTAGAAGTGGTTGTTCTTGTAATAGTAGTAGTAGTAGTAGTGGTTGTTCTTGTAGTATTAGCAGTGGTTGTTCTTGTAGTAGTAGTAGAGGTTTTTCTTGTAGTAGTAGTAGTGGTTGTTCTTGTAGTAGTATTAGTAGTATTAGTAGTAGTAATGGTTCTTCTTGTCGTAGTAGGAGTGGTAGTTGTAGTCGTTGTTCTTGCAGTAGTAGTAGAGGTTGTTTTTGTAGTAGTAGTAGTAGTGGTTGTTCTTGTAGTATTAGTAGTGGTTGTTCTTGAAGTAGTAGTAGTAGTAGAGGTTGTTCTTGTAGTAGTAGTAGTGGTTGTTCTTGTAATAGTAGTAGTAGTAGTAGTGGTTGTTCTTGTAGTAGTATTGGTGTACTTGTAGTAGTAGTACTAGTAGTTGTAGTGGTTGTTCTTGTAGTAGTAGTAGTTGTAGTAGTAGTAGTAGTAGAAGTGGTTGTTCTTGTACTAATATTGGTGTACTTCTAGTAGTAGTAGTGGTAGTTGTAGTGTTTTTTCTTGTAGTAGTAGTAGTGGTTGTTCTTGTAATATTAGAAGTAGTAGTAGTGATGTTTCTTGTTGTAGTAGTAGTGGTTGTTATTGTAGTAGTAGAAGTGGTTGTTCTTGTAATAGTAGTAGTAGTAGTAGTGGTTGTTCTTGTAGTATTAGCAGTGGTTGTTCTTGTAGTAGTAGTAGAGGTTTTTCTTGTAGTAGTAGTGGTTGTTCTTGTAGTAGTATTAGTAGTATTAGTAGTAGTAATGGTTCTTCTTGTCGTAGTAGGAGTGGTAGTTGTAGTCGTTGTTCTTGCAGTAGTAGTAGAGGTTGTTCTTGTAGTAGTAGTAGTAGTGGTTGTTCTTGTAGTATTAGTAGTGGTTGTTCTTGAAGTAGTAGTAGTAGTAGTGGTTGTTCTTGTAGTATTAGTAGTGGTTGTTCTTGAAGTAGTAGTAGTAGTAGAGGTTGTTCTTGTAGTAGTAGTAGTGGTTGTTCTTGTAATAGTAGTAGTAGTAGTAGTGGTTGTTCTTGTAGTAGTATTGGTGTACTTGTAGTAGTAGTAGTAGTAGTTGTAGTGGTTGTTCTTGTAGTAGTAGTAGTAGTAGTAGTAGTAGTAGTAGTAGTAGTAGTAGTAGTAGAAGTGGTTGTTCTTGTACTAATATTGGTGTACTTCTAGTAGTAGTAGTGGTAGTTGTAGTGTTTTTTCTTGTAGTAGTAGTAGTGGTTGTTCTTGTAATATTAGAAGTAGTAGTAGTGATGTTTCTTGTTGTAGTAGTAGTGGTTGTTATTGTAGTAGTAGAAGTGGTTGTTCTTGTAATAGTAGTAGTAGTAGTAGTGGTTGTTCTTGTAGTATTAGCAGTGGTTGTTCTTGTAGTAGTAGTAGAGGTTTTTCTTGTAGTAGTAGTAGTGGTTGTTCTTGTAGTAGTATTAGTAGTATTAGTAGTAGTAATGGTTCTTCTTGTCGTAGTAGGAGTGGTAGTTGTAGTCGTTGTTCTTGCAGTAGTAGTAGAGGTTGTTTTTGTAGTATTAGTAGTAGTGGTTGTTCTTGTAGTATTAGTAGTGGTTGTTCTTGAAGTAGTAGTAGTAGTAGAGGTTGTTCTTGTAGTAGTAGTAGTGGTTGTTCTTGTAATAGTAGTAGTAGTAGTAGTGGTTGTTCTTGTAGTAGTATTGGTGTACTTGTAGTAGTAGTAGTAGTAGTTGTAGTGGTTGTTCTTGTAGTATTAGTAGTGTTTGTTCTTGTAGTAGTAGTAGTAGTAGTAGTAGAGGTTCTGCTTGTAGTAGTAGTAGTGGTTGTTCTTGTAGTAGTAGTAGTGGTTGTTCTTGTAATATTACTAGTAGTAGTAGTGGTTGTTCTTGTAGTAGTAGTAGTGGTTTTTCTTGTATTAGTAGTAGTAGTAGAAGTGGTTTGTCTTGTAGTAGTAGTAGTGGTTGTTCCAGTAATATTAGTAGTAGTAGTAGTAGTGGTGGTTCTTGTTGTAGAAATAGTGTTTGTTCTTGTAGTAGTAGTAGTGGTTGTTCTTGTAATAGTTGTAGTAGTAGTAGCAGCTGTAGTGGTTGTTCTTAAAATAGTTGTATTAGTAGTAGTAGTAGTGGTTGTTCTTGTAATAGTTGTAGTAGTAGTAGTGGTTGTTTTTGTAGTAGTAGTAGTGGTTGTTCTTGTAATAGTTGTAGTAGTAGTTGTAGTAGTGGTTTTTCTTGTAGTAGTTGTAGTGGTTGATCTTGTTGTAGTAGTACTACTAGTAGTAGTACTGGTGGTTCTTGTTGTGGTAGTAGTGGTTGTTCTTGTAGTAGTAGTAGTGGTTGTTCTTCTAATAGTAGTAGTAGTAGTAGTGGTTGTTCTTGCAGTAGTATTGGTGTACTTGTAGTAGTAGTAGTAGTAGTAGTAGTTGTAGTGGTTGTTCTTGTAGTAGAAGTAGTAGTAGTAGTAGTAGAAGTGGTTGTTCTTGTACTAATATTGGTGTACTTCTAGTAGTAGTAGTGGTAGTTGTAGTGTTTTTTCTTGTAGTAGTAGTAGTGGTTGTTCTTGTAATATTAGAAGTAGTAGTAGTGATGTTTCTTGTTGTAGTAGTAGTGGTTGTTATTGTAGTAGTAGAAGTGGTTGTTCTTGTAATAGTAGTAGTAGTAGTAGTAGTAGAAGTGGTTGTTCTTGTACTAGTATTGGTGTACTTGTAGTAGTAGTAGTGGTAGTTGTAGTGGTTGTTCTTGTAGTAGTAGTAGTGGTTGTTCTTGTAATAGTAGTAGTAGTAGTGGTTGTTCTTGTAGTAGTATTGGTGTACTTGTAGTAGTAGTAGTAGTTGTAGTGGTTGTTCTTCTAGTAGTAGTAGTAGTAGTAGTAGTAGTAGTAGTAGAAGTGGTTGTTCTTGTACTAATATTGGTGTACTTCTAGTAGTAGTAGTGGTAGTTGTAGTGTTTTTTCTTGTAGTAGTAGTAGTGGTTGTTCTTGTAATATTAGAAGTAGTAGTAGTGATGTTTCTTGTTGTAGTAGTAGTGGTTGTTATTGTAGTAGTAGAAGTGGTTGTTCTTGTAATAGTAGTAGTAGTAGTAGTGGTTGTTCTTGTAGTATTAGCAGTGGTTGTTCTTGTAGTAGTAGTAGAGGTTTTTCTTGTAGTAGTAGTAGTGGTTGTTCTTGTAGTAGTATTAGTAGTATTAGTAGTAGTAATGGTTCTTCTTGTCGTAGTAGGAGTGGTAGTTGTAGTCGTTGTTCTTGCAGTAGTAGTAGAGGTTGTTTTTGTAGTAGTAGTAGTAGTGGTTGTTCTTGTAGTATTAGTAGTGGTTGTTCTTGAAGTAGTAGTAGTAGTAGAGGTTGTTCTTGTAGTAGTAGTAGTGGTTGTTCTTGTAATAGTAGTAGTAGTAGTAGTGGTTGTTCTTGTAGTAGTATTGGTGTACTTGTAGTAGTAGTACTAGTAGTTGTAGTGGTTGTTCTTGTAGTAGTAGTAGTAGTAGTAGTAGTAGTAGAAGTGGTTGTTCTTGTACTAATATTGGTGTACTTCTAGTAGTAGTAGTGGTAGTTGTAGTGTTTTTTCTTGTAGTAGTAGTAGTGGTTGTTCTTGTAATATTAGAAGTAGTAGTAGTGATGTTTCTTGTTGTAGTAGTAGTGGTTGTTATTGTAGTAGTAGAAGTGGTTGTTCTTGTAATAGTAGTAGTAGTAGTAGTGGTTGTTCTTGTAGTATTAGCAGTGGTTGTTCTTGTAGTAGTAGTAGAGGTTTTTCTTGTAGTAGTAGTAGTGGTTGTTCTTGTAGTAGTATTAGTAGTATTAGTAGTAGTAATGGTTCTTCTTGTCGTAGTAGGAGTGGTAGTTGTAGTTGTTGTTCTTGCAGTAGTAGTAGAGGTTGTTTTTGTAGTAGTAGTAGTGGTTGTTCTTGTAGTATTAGTAGTGGTTGTTCTTGAAGTAGTAGTAGTAGTAGAGGTTGTTCTTGTAGTAGTAGTAGTGGTTGTTCTTGTAGTAGTATTGGTGTACTTGTAGTAGTAGTAGTAGTAGTTGTAGTGGTTGTTCTTGTAGTAGTAGTAGTAGTAGTAGTAGTAGTAGTAGTAGTAGTAGAAGTGGTTGTTCTTGTACTAATATTGGTGTACTTCTAGTAGTAGTAGTGGTAGTTGTAGTGTTTTTTCTTGTAGTAGTAGTAGTGGTTGTTCTTGTAATATTAGAAGTAGTAGTAGTGATGTTTCTTGTTGTAGTAGTAGTGGTTGTTATTGTAGTAGTAGAAGTGGTTGTTCTTGTAATAGTAGTAGTAGTAGTAGTGGTTGTTCTTGTAGTATTAGCAGTGGTTGTTCTTGTAGTAGTAGTAGAGGTTTTTCTTGTAGTAGTAGTAGTGGTTGTTCTTGTAGTAGTATTAGTAGTATTAGTAGTAGTAATGGTTCTTCTTGTCGTAGTAGGAGTGGTAGTTGTAGTTGTTGTTCTTGCAGTAGTAGTAGAGGTTGTTTTTGTAGTAGTAGTAGTAGTGGTTGTTCTTGTAGTATTAGTAGTGGTTGTTCTTGAAGTAGTAGTAGTAGTAGAGGTTGTTCTTGTAGTAGTAGTAGTGGTTGTTCTTGTAGTAGTAGAAGTGGTTGTTCTTGTAATATTAGTAGTACTAGTAGTAGTAGTGGTTTTTCTTGTAATATTAGTAGTAGTAGTAGTGGTTGTTCTTGTAGTAGTAGTAGTAGAAGTGGTTGTTCTTGTAATAGTAGTAGTAGTAGTGGTTGTTCTTGTAGTAGTAGTAGTGGTTGTTCTTGCAATATTAGAATTAGTAGTAGTGGTGGTTCTTGTTGTAGTAGTAGTGGTTGTTCTTGTAATAGTAGTTGTAGTAGTGGTTGTAGTGGTTGTTCTTGTAGTAGTAGTAGTGATTGTTCTTGTAGTGGTAGTAGTAGTGGTGGTGGTTGTTCTTGTAGTAGTAGTAGTGGTTGTTATTGTAATAGTAGTAGTACTAGTAGTAGTAGTGGTTTTTGTTGTAATAGTAGTAATAGCAGTAGTGGTTGTTCTAGTAGTAGTAGAGGTTGATCTTGTAGTAGTAGTAGTGGTTGTTCTTGTAGTAGTAGTAGTAGTAGTAGTAGTAGTAGTAGTAGTAGTAGTAGTAGTAATGGTTCTTCTTGTAGTAGTAGTGGTGGTAGTTGTAGTGGTTGTTCTTGTAGTAGTAGTAGTGGTTGTTTTTGTAGTAGTAGTAGTAGTGGTTGTTCTTGTAGTATTAGTAGTGCTTGTTCTTGTAGTAGTAGTAGTAGAAGAGGTTGTTTTTGTAGTAGTAGTAGTGGTTGTTCTTGTAGTAGTATTGGTGTACTTGTAGTAGTAGTAGTAGTTGTAGTGGTTGTTCTTGTAGTAGTAGTAGTAGTAGTAGTAGTAGCAGAAGTGGTTGTTCTTGTACTAGTATTGGTGTACTTGTAGTAGTAGTAGTGGTAGTTGTAGTGGTATTTCTTGTAGTAGTAGTAGTGGTTGTTCTTGTAATATTAGAAGTAGTAGTAGTGATGTTTCTTGTTGTAGTAATAGTGGTTGTTATTGTAGTAGTAGTAGTAGTGTTTGTTCTTGTAATAGTAGTAGTAGTAGTAGTGGTTGTTCTTGTAGTAGTAGTGGTTGCACTTGTAGTAGTACTAGTAGTTGTAGTGGTTGTTCTTGAAGTAGTAGTAGTGGTAGTAGTGGTTGTCCTTGTACTAGTAGTAGTGGTTGTTCTTGTAATGGTAGTAGTAGTAGTAGTGGTCTTTGTTCTTGTAGGAGTAGTAGTGATTGTTCTTGTAGTAGCAGTAGTAGTGGTGGTGGTTGTAATTGTAGTAGTAGTAGTGGTTGTTATTGTAATAGTAGTAGTACTAGTAGTAATAGTGGTTTTTGTTGTAATAGTAGTAATAGCAGTAGTGGTTGTTCTTGTAGTAGTAGAGGTTGTTCTTGTAGTAGTAGTAGTGGTTGTTCTTGTAGTAGTAGTAGTAGTAGTAGTAGTAGTAGTTGTAGTAGTAGTACTAATGGTTTTTCTTGTAGTAGTAGTAGTGGTAGTTGTAGTGGTTGTTCTTGTAGTAGTAGTAGCGGCTGTTTTTGTAGTAGTAGTAGTAGTGGTTGTTCTTGTAGTATTAGTAGTGCTTGTTCTTGTAGTAGTAGTAGCAGAGGTTGTTCTTGTAGTAGTAGTAGTGGTTGTTCTTGTAGTAGTAGTAGTAGTAGTAGTAGTAGTAGTAGTAGTAATGGTTCTTCTTGTAGTAGTAGTAGTGGTTGTTGTAGTGATTGTTCTTGTAGTAGTAGTAGTAGAGGTGGTGGTTGTTCTTGTAGTAGTAGTAATGGTTGTTATTGTAATAGTAGTAGTACTAGTAGTAGTAGTGGTTTTTGTTGTAATAGTAGTAATAGCTGTAGTGGTTGTTCTTGTAGTAGTAGAGGTTGTTCTTGTAGTAGTAGTAGTGGTTGTTCTTGTAGTAGTATTAGAAGTAGTAATAGTAGTAATGGTTCTTCTTGTAGTAATAGTAGTGGTAGTTGTAGTGGTTGTTCTTGTAGTAGTAGTGGTTGTTTTGTACTAGTAGTAGTAGTGGTTGTTCTTGTAGTATTAGTAGTGTTTGTTCTTGTAGTAGTAGTAGTAGTAGTAGAGGTTGTGCTTGTAGTAGTAGTAGTGGTTGTTCTTGTAGTAGTAGTAGTGGTTGTTCTTGTAATATTACTAGTAGTAGTAGTGGTTGTTCTTGTAGTAGTAGTAGTGGTTTTTCTTGTATTAGTAGTAGTAGTAGAAGTGGTTTGTCTTGTAGTAGTAGTAGTGGTTGTTCCAGTAATATTAGTAGTAGTAGTAGTGGTGGTGGTTCTTGTTGTAGAAATAGTGTTTGTTCTTGTAGTAGTAGTAGTGGTTGTTATTGTAATAGTTGTAGTAGTAGTAGCTGTAGTGGTTGTTCTTAAAATAGTTGTATTAGTAGTAGTAGTAGTGGTTGTTCTTGTAATAGTTGTAGTAGTAGTAGTGGTTGTTTTTGTAGTAGTACTAGTGGTTGTTCTTGTAATAGTTGTAGTAGTAGTTGTAGTAGTGGTTTTTCTTGTAGTAGTTGTAGTGGTTGATCTTGTTGTAGTAGTACTACTAGTAGTAGTACTGGTGGTTCTTGTTGTGGTAGTAGTGGTTGTTCTTGTAGTAGTAGTAGTGGTTGTTCTTCTAATAGTAGTAGTAGTAGTAGTGGTTGTTCTTGCAGTAGTATTGGTGTACTTGTAGTAGTAGTAGTAGTAGTAGTAGTAGTAGTAGTAGTAGTAGTAGTTGTAGTGGTTGTTCTTCTAGTAGTAGTAGTAGTAGTAGTAGTAGTAGTAGTAGTAGTAGTAGAAGTGGTTGTTCTTGTACTAATATTGGTGTACTTCTAGTAGTAGTAGTGGTAGTTGTAGTGTTTTTTCTTGTAGTAGTAGTAGTGGTTGTTCTTGTAATATTAGAAGTAGTAGTAGTGATGTTTTTTGTTGTAGTAGTAGTGGTTGTTATTGTAGTAGTAGAAGTGGTTGTTCTTGTAATAGTAGTAGTAGTAGTAGTGGTTGTTCTTGTAGTATTAGCAGTGGTTGTTCTTGTAGTAGTAGTAGAGGTTTTTCTTGTAGTAGTAGTAGTGGTTGTTCTTGTAGTAGTATTAGTAGTATTAGTAGTAGTAATGGTTCTTCTTGTCGTAGTAGGAGTGGTAGTTGTAGTCGTTGTTCTTGCAGTAGTAGTAGAGGTTGTTTTTGTAGTAGTAGTAGTAGTGGTTGTTCTTGTAGTATTAGTAGTGGTTGTTCTTGAAGTAGTAGTAGTAGTAGAGGTTGTTCTTGTAGTAGTAGTAGTGGTTGTTCTTGTAATAGTAGTAGTAGTAGTAGTGGTTGTTCTTGTAGTAGTATTGGTGTACTTGTAGTAGTAGTACTAGTAGTTGTAGTGGTTGTTCTTGTAGTAGTAGTAGTTGTAGTAGTAGTAGTAGTAGAAGTGGTTGTTCTTGTACTAATATTGGTGTACTTCTAGTAGTAGTAGTGGTAGTTGTAGTGTTTTTTCTTGTAGTAGTAGTAGTGGTTGTTCTTGTAATATTAGAAGTAGTAGTAGTGATGTTTCTTGTTGTAGTAGTAGTGGTTGTTATTGTAGTAGTAGAAGTGGTTGTTCTTGTAATAGTAGTAGTAGTAGTAGTGGTTGTTCTTGTAGTATTAGCAGTGGTTGTTCTTGTAGTAGTAGTAGAGGTTTTTCTTGTAGTAGTAGTGGTTGTTCTTGTAGTAGTATTAGTAGTATTAGTAGTAGTAATGGTTCTTCTTGTCGTAGTAGGAGTGGTAGTTGTAGTCGTTGTTCTTGCAGTAGTAGTAGAGGTTGTTCTTGTAGTAGTAGTAGTAGTGGTTGTTCTTGTAGTATTAGTAGTGGTTGTTCTTGAAGTAGTAGTAGTAGTAGTGGTTGTTCTTGTAGTATTAGTAGTGGTTGTTCTTGAAGTAGTAGTAGTAGTAGAGGTTGTTCTTGTAGTAGTAGTAGTGGTTGTTCTTGTAATAGTAGTAGTAGTAGTAGTGGTTGTTCTTGTAGTAGTATTGGTGTACTTGTAGTAGTAGTAGTAGTAGTTGTAGTGGTTGTTCTTGTAGTAGTAGTAGTAGTAGTAGTAGTAGTAGTAGTAGTAGTAGTAGTAGTAGTAGAAGTGGTTGTTCTTGTACTAATATTGGTGTACTTCTAGTAGTAGTAGTGGTAGTTGTAGTGTTTTTTCTTGTAGTAGTAGTAGTGGTTGTTCTTGTAATATTAGAAGTAGTAGTAGTGATGTTTCTTGTTGTAGTAGTAGTGGTTGTTATTGTAGTAGTAGAAGTGGTTGTTCTTGTAATAGTAGTAGTAGTAGTAGTGGTTGTTCTTGTAGTATTAGCAGTGGTTGTTCTTGTAGTAGTAGTAGAGGTTTTTCTTGTAGTAGTAGTAGTGGTTGTTCTTGTAGTAGTATTAGTAGTATTAGTAGTAGTAATGGTTCTTCTTGTCGTAGTAGGAGTGGTAGTTGTAGTCGTTGTTCTTGCAGTAGTAGTAGAGGTTGTTTTTGTAGTATTAGTAGTAGTGGTTGTTCTTGTAGTATTAGTAGTGGTTGTTCTTGAAGTAGTAGTAGTAGTAGAGGTTGTTCTTGTAGTAGTAGTAGTGGTTGTTCTTGTAATAGTAGTAGTAGTAGTAGTGGTTGTTCTTGTAGTAGTATTGGTGTACTTGTAGTAGTAGTAGTAGTAGTTGTAGTGGTTGTTCTTGTAGTATTAGTAGTGTTTGTTCTTGTAGTAGTAGTAGTAGTAGTAGTAGTAGAGGTTCTGCTTGTAGTAGTAGTAGTGGTTGTTCTTGTAGTAGTAGTAGTGGTTGTTCTTGTAATATTACTAGTAGTAGTAGTGGTTGTTCTTGTAGTAGTAGTAGTGGTTTTTCTTGTATTAGTAGTAGTAGTAGAAGTGGTTTGTCTTGTAGTAGTAGTAGTGGTTGTTCCAGTAATATTAGTAGTAGTAGTAGTAGTGGTGGTTCTTGTTGTAGAAATAGTGTTTGTTCTTGTAGTAGTAGTAGTGGTTGTTCTTGTAATAGTTGTAGTAGTAGTAGCAGCTGTAGTGGTTGTTCTTAAAATAGTTGTATTAGTAGTAGTAGTAGTGGTTGTTCTTGTAATAGTTGTAGTAGTAGTAGTGGTTCTTTTTGTAGTAGTAGTAGTGGTTGTTCTTGTAATAGTTGTAGTAGTAGTTGTAGTAGTGGTTTTTCTTGTAGTAGTTGTAGTGGTTGATCTTGTTGTAGTAGTACTACTAGTAGTAGTACTGGTGGTTCTTGTTGTGGTAGTAGTGGTTGTTCTTGTAGTAGTAGTAGTGGTTGTTCTTCTAATAGTAGTAGTAGTAGTAGTGGTTGTTCTTGCAGTAGTATTGGTGTACTTGTAGTAGTAGTAGTAGTAGTTGTAGTGGTTGTTCTTGTAGTAGTAGTAGTAGTAGTAGTAGTAGTAGTAGTAGTAGTAGTAGAAGTGGTTGTTCTTGTACTAATATTGGTGTACTTCTAGTAGTAGTAGTGGTAGTTGTAGTGTTTTTTCTTGTAGTAGTAGTAGTGGTTGTTCTTGTAATATTAGAAGTAGTAGTAGTGATGTTTCTTGTTGTAGTAGTAGTGGTTGTTATTGTAGTAGTAGAAGTGGTTGTTCTTGTAATAGTAGTAGTAGTAGTAGTAGTAGTGGTTGTTCTTGTAGTATTAGCAGTGGTTGTTCTTGTAGTAGTAGTAGAGGTTTTTCTTGTAGTAGTAGTAGTGGTTGTTCTTGTAGTAGTATTAGTAGTATTAGTAGTAGTAATGGTTCTTCTTGTCGTAGTACGAGTGGTAGTTGTAGTTGTTGTTCTTGCAGTAGTAGTAGAGGTTGTTTTTGTAGTAGTAGTAGTAGTGGTTGATCTTGTAGTATTAGTAGTGGTTGTTCTTGAAGTAGTAGTAGTAGTAGAGGTTGTTCTTGTAGTAGTAGTAGTGGTTGTTCTTGTAATAGTAGTAGTAGTAGTAGTAGTGGTTGTTCTTGTAGTAGTATTGGTGTACTTGTAGTAGTAGTAGTAGTTGTAGTGGTTGTTCTTGTAGTAGTAGTAGTAGTAGTAGTAGTAGTAGTAGTAGTAGTAGAAGTGGTTGTTCTTGTACTAATATTGGTGCACTTCTAGTAGTAGTAGTGGTAGTTGTAGTGTTTTTTCTTGTAGTAGTAGTAGTGGTTGTTCTTGTAATATTAGAAGTAGTAGTAGTGATGTTTCTTGTTGTAGTAGTAGTGGTTGTTATTGTAGTAGTAGAAGTGGTTGTTCTTGTAATAGTAGTAGTAGTAGTAGTGGTTGTTCTTGTAGTATTAGCAGTGGTTGTTCTTGTAGTAGTAGTAGAGGTTTTTCTTGTAGTAGTAGTAGTGGTTGTTCTTGTAGTAGTATTAGTAGTATTAGTAGTAGTAATGGTTCTTCTTGTCGTAGTAGGAGTGGTAGTTGTAGTTGTTGTTCTTGCAGTAGTAGTAGAGGTTGTTATTGTAGTAGTAGTAGTAGTGGTTTTTCTTGTAGTATTAGTAGTGGTTGTTCTTGAAGTAGTAGTAGTAGTAGAGGTTGTACTTGTAGTAGTAGTAGTGGTTGTTCTTGTAGTAGTAGAAGTGGTTGTTCTTGTAATATTAGTAGTACTAGTATTAGTAGTGGTTTTTCTTGTAATATTAGTAGTAGTAGTAGTGGTTGTTCTTGTAGTAGTAGTAGTAGAAGTGGTTGTTCTTGTATTAGTAGTAGTGGTAGTTCTTGTAATAGTAGTAGTAGTAGTAGTGGTGGTTCTTGTTGTAGTAGTAGTGGTTGTTCTTGTAGTAGTAGTAGTAGTGGATGTTCTTGTAATAGTAGTAGTAGTAGTGGTTGTTCTTGTAGTAGTAGTAGTGGTTGTTCTTGCGATATTAGAATTAGTAGTAGTGGTGGTGTTTGTTGTAGTAGTAGTGGTTGTTCTTGTAATAGTAGTTGTAGTAGTGGTTGTAGTGGTTGTTCTTGTAGTAGTAGTAGTGATTGTTCTTGTAGTGGTAGTAGTAGTGGTGGTGGTTGTACTTGTAGTAGTAGTAGTGGTTGTTATTGTAATAGTACTAGTACTAGTAGTAGTAGTGGTTTTTGTTGTAATAGTAGTAATAGCAGTAGTGGTTTTTCTAGTAGTAGTAGAGGTTGATCTTGTAGTAGTAGTAGTGGTTGTTCTTGTAGTAGTAGTAGTAGTAGTAGTAGTAGTAATGGTTCTTGTAGTAGTAGTAGTAGTGGTAGTTGTAGTGGTTGTTCTTGTAGTAGTAGTAGTGGTTGTTTTTGTAGTAGTAGTAGTAGTGGTTGTTCTTGTAGTATTAGTAGTGCTTGTTCTTGTAGTAGTAGTAGTAGAAGAGGTTGTTCTTGTAGTAGTAGTAGTGGTTGTTTTTGTAGTAGTATTGGTGTACTTGTAGTAGTAGTAGTAGTTGTAGTGGTTGTTCTTGTAGTAGTAGTAGTAGTAGTAGCAGAAGTGGTAGATCTTGTACTAGTATTGGTGTACTTGTAGTAGTAGTAGTGGTAGTTGTAGTGGTTTTTCTTGTAGTAGTAGTAGTGGTTGTTCTTGTAATATTAGAAGTAGTAGTAGTGATGTTTCTTGTTGTAGTAATAGTGGTTGTTATTGTAGTAGTAGTAGTTGTTGTTCTTGTAATAGTAGTAGTAGTAGTAGTGGTTGTTCTTGTAGTAGTAGTGGTTGCACTTGTAGTAGTACTAGTAGTTGTAGTGGTTGTTCTTGAAGTAGTAGTAGTGGTAGTAGTGGTTGTCCTTGTAGTAGTAGTAGTGGTTGTTCTTGTAATGGTAGTAGTAGTAGTAGTGGTCTTTGTTCTTGTAGGAGTAGTAGTGATTGTTCTTGTAGTAGCAGTAGTAGTGGTGGTGGTTGTAATTGTAGTAGTAGTAGTGGTTGTTAATGTAATAGTAGTAGTACTAGTAGTAATAGTGGTTTTTGTTGTAATAGTAGTAATAGCAGTAGTGGTTGTTCTTGTAGTAGTAGAGGTTGTTCTTGTAGTAGTAGTAGTGGTTGTTCTTGTAGTAGTAGTAGTAGTAGTAGTAGTAGTTGTAGTAGTAGTACTAATGGTTTTTCTTGTAGTAGTAGTAGTGGTAGTTGTAGTGGTTGTTCTTGTAGTAGTAGTAGTGGCTGTTTTTGTAGTAGTAGTAGTAGTGGTTGTTCTTGTAGTATTAGTAGTGCTTGTTCTTGTAGTAGTAGTAGTAGAAGAGGTTGTTCTTGTAGTAGTAGTAGTGGTTGTTCTTGTAGTAGTAGTAGTAGTAGTAGTAGTAATGGTTCTTCTTGTAGTAGTAGTAGTGGTTGTTGTAGTGATTGTTCTTTTAGTAGTAGTAGTAGAGGTGGTGGCTGTTCTTGTAGTAGTAGTAGTGGTTGTTATTGTAATAGTAGTAGTACTAGTAGTAGTAGTGGTTTTTGTTGTAATAGTAGTAATAGCTGTAGTGGTTGTTCTTGTAGTAGTAGAGGTTGTTCTTGTAGTAGTAGTAGTGGTTGTTCTTGTAGTAGTATTAGAAGTAGTAATAGTAGTAATGGTTCTTCTTGTAGTAATAGTAGTGGTAGTTGTAGTGGTTGTTCTTGTAGTAGTAGTAGTGGTTGTTTTGTAGTAGTAGTAGTAGTGGTTGTTCTTGTAGTATTAGTAGTGTTTGTTCTTGTAGTAGTAGTAGTAGTAGTAGTAGAGGTTGTGCTTGTAGTAGTAGTAGTGGTTGTTCTTGTAGTAGTAGTAGTGGTTGTTCTTGTAATATTACTAGTAGTAGTAGTGGTTGTTCTTGTAGCAGTAGTGGTGGTTTTTCTTGTATTAGTAGTAGTAGTAGAAGTGGTTTGTCTTGTAGTAGTAGTAGTGGTTGTTCCAGTAATATTAGTTGTAGTAGTAGTAGTGGTGGTTCTTGTTGTAGAAATAGTGTTTGTTCTTGTAGTAGTAGTAGTGGTTGTTCTTGTAATAGTTGTAGTAGTAGTAGCTGTAGTGGTTGTTCTT
Organism: Alligator mississippiensis; assembly: GCF_030867095.1. Taxonomy (NCBI): domain Eukaryota; kingdom Metazoa; phylum Chordata; order Crocodylia; family Alligatoridae; genus Alligator; species Alligator mississippiensis. The sequence goes on along the minus strand of NC_081837.1, from coordinate 22,751,570 downwards.
AAAATAGTTGTATTAGTAGTAGTAGTAGTGGTTGTTCTTGTTATAGTTGTAGTAGTAGTTGTAGTAGTGGTTTTTCTTGTAGTAGTTGTAGTGGTTGATCTTGTTGTAGTAGTACTACTAGTAGTAGTACTGGTGGTTCTTGTTGTGGTAGTAGTGGTTGTTCTTGTAGTAGTAGTAGTTGTTGTTCTTCTAATAGTAGTAGTAGTAGTAGTAGTAGTAGTGGTTGTTCTTGTAGTAGTATTGGTGTACTTGTAGTAGTAGTAGTAGTAGTAGAAGTGGTTGTTCTTGTACTAATATTGGTGTACTGAGAGTAGTAGTAGTGGTAGTTGTAGTGTTTTTTCTTGTAGTAGTAGTAGTGGTTGTTCTTGTAATATTAGAAGTAGTAGTAGTGATGTTTCTTGTTGTAGTAGTAGTGGTTGTTATTGTAGTAGTAGAAGTGGTTGTTCTTGTAATAGTAGTAGTAGTAGTAGTAGAAGTGGTTGTTCTTGTACTAGTATTGGTGTACTTGTAGTAGTAGTAGTGGTAGTTGTAGTGGTTGTTCTTGTAGTAGTAGTAGTGGTTGTTCTTGTAATAGTAGTAGTAGTAGTAGTGGTTGTTCTTGTAGTAGTATTGGTGTACTTGTAGTAGTAGTAGTAGTAGTTGTAGTGGTTGTTCTTGTAGTAGTAGTAGTAGTAGTAGTAGTAGTAGTAGAAGTGGTTGTTCTTGTACTAATATTGGTGTACTTCTAGTAGTAGTAGTGGTAGTTGTAGTGTTTTTTCTTGTAGTAGTAGTAGTGGTTGTTCTTGTAATATTAGAAGTAGTAGTAGTGATGTTTCTTGTTGTAGTAGTAGTGGTTGTTATTGTAGTAGTAGAAGTGGTTGTTCTTGTAATAGTAGTAGTAGTAGTAGTGGTTGTTCTTGTAGTATTAGCAGTGGTTGTTCTTGTAGTAGTAGTAGAGGTTTTTCTTGTAGTAGTAGTAGTGGTTGTTCTTGTAGTAGTATTAGTAGTATTAGTAGTAGTAATGGTTCTTCTTGTCGTAGTAGGAGTGGTAGTTGTAGTTGTTGTTCTTGCAGTAGTAGTAGAGGTTGTTTTTGTAGTAGTAGTAGTAGTGGTTGTTCTTGTAGTATTAGCAGTGGTTGTTCTTGAAGTAGTAGTAGTAGTAGAGGTTGTTCTTGTAGTAGTAGTAGTGGTTGTTCTTGTAGTAGTAGAAGTGGTTGTTCTTGTAATATTAGTAGTACTATTAGTAGTAGTGGTTTTTCTTGTAATAGTAGTAGTAGTAGTAGTGGTTGTTCTTGTAGTAGTAGTAGTAGAAGTGGTTGTTCTTGTATTAGTAGTAGTGGTTGTTCTTGTAATATTAGTAGTAGTAGTAGTGGTGGTTCTTGTTGTAGTAGTAGTGGTTGTTCTTGTAGTAGTAGTAGTGGTTGTTCTTGTAATAGTAGTAGTAGTAGTGGTTGTTCTTGTAGTAGTAGTAGTGGTTGTTCTTGCAATATTAGAATTAGTAGTGGTGGTGGTTCTTGTTGTAGTAGTAGTGGTTGTTCTTGTAATAGTAGTAGTAGTGGTTGTAGTGGTTGTTCTTGTAGTAGTAGTAGTATTGTTCTTGTAGTGGTAGTAGTAGTGGTGGTGGTTGTTCTTGTAGTAGTAGTAGTGGTTGTTATTGTAATAGTAGTAGTAGTAGTAGTGGTGGTTCTTGTTGTAGTAGTAGTGGTTGTTCTTGTAATAGTAGTAGTAGTAGTGGTTGTAGTGGTTGTTCTTGTAGTAGTAGTAGTATTGTTCTTGTAGTGGTAGTAGTAGTGGTGGTGGTTGTTCTTATAGTAGTAGTAGTGGTTGTTCTTGTAGTAGTAGTAGTGGTTGTTATTGCAATATTAGAATTAGTAGTAGTGGTGGTTCTTGTTATAGTAGTAGTGGTTGTTCTTGTAATAGTAGTAGTAGTAGTGGTTGTACTTGTAGTAGTAGTTTTTGTTGTACTTGTAGTGGTAGTAGTAGTTGAAGTGGTTGTTCTTGAAGTAGTAGTAGTAGTATTTTTTGTTCTTGTAGTAGTAGTAGTGGTTGTTCTTGTAATAGTAGTAGTAGTAGTGGTTGTTCTTGTAGTAGTAGTAGTAATAGTAGTAGAAGTAGTGGTGGTCTTTGTTCTTGTAGTAGTAGTGGTTGTACTTGTATTCTACTACTAGTTGTAGTAGTGGTTGTTCTTGTAGTAGAACTTGTGATTTTTCTTGTAGTAGTAGTAGTAGTAGTAGTAGTTGTAGCGGTTGTTCTTGTAGTAGTAGTAGTGGTTGTTCTTGTAATAGTTGTAGTACTAGTAGTAGTAGTGGTTATTCTTGTAATAGTAGTAGTAGCAGTAGTGGTTGTTCTTGTAGTAGAAGTAGTACTAGTAGAAGTGGTTGTTCTTGTAATAGTAGTAATAGTAGTAGTGGTTGTTGTTGTATTAGTAGTGTTTGTAATTGTAGTAGTAGTAGTAGTTGTAGTGCTTGTTCTTGTGGTAGTAGTAGTAGAAGAGGTTGTTCTTGTAGTAGTACTAGTGGTTGTTCTTGTAATAGTAGTAGTAGTAGTGTTTGTTCTTGTATTATTAGTGGTTGTACTTGTAGTAGTAGTAGTAGTTGTTGTAGTGGTTGTTCTTGTAGTAGTAGTAGTGATTGTTCTTGTAGTAGTAGTAGTAGTAGTGGTGGTTGTTCTTGTAGTAGTAGTAGTGGTTGTTATTGTAATAGTAGTAGTACTAGTAGTAGTAGTGTTTTTTGTTGTAATAGTAATAATAGCAGTAGTGGTTGTTCTTGTAGTAGTAGAGGTTGTTCTTGTAGTAGTAGTAGTGGTTGTTCTTGTAGTAGTAGTAGTAGTAGTAGTAGTAGTAGTAGTAGTAGTAGTAGTAATGGTTCTTCTTTTAGTAGTAGTAGTGTTAGTTGTAGTGGTTGTTCTTGTAGTAGTAGTAGTGGTTGTTTTTGTAGTAGTAGTAGTAGTGGTTGTTCTTGTAGTATTAGTAGTGCTTGTTCTTGTAGTAGTAGTAGTAGAAGAGGTTGTTCTTGTAGTAGTAGTGGTTGTTCTTGTAGTAGTAGTAGTAGTAGTAGTAGTAGTAGTAGTAGTAGTAGTAGTAGTAATGGTTCTTCTTGTAGTAGTAGTAGTGGTTGTTTTAGTGGTTGTTCTTGTAGTTGTAGTAGTGGTTGCTTTTGTAGGAGTAGTAGTAGTGGTTGTTCTTGCAGTAGTAGTAGTGGTTGTTCTTGTAATATTAGTACTAGTAGAAGTGGTTGTTCTTGTAGTAGTAGTAGTGGTTGTTCTTGTAATAGTAATAGTAGTAGTGGTTGTTCTTGTATTATTAGTGTTTGTACTTGTAGTAGTAGTAGTAGTAGTAGTTGTAGTGCTTGTTCTTGTGGAAGTAGTAGTAGTAGAAGTGGTTGTTCTTGTAGTAGTACTAGTGGTTGTTCTTGTAATAGTAGTAGTAGTAGTAGTAGTAGTAGTGGTTGTTCTTGTATTAGTAGTGGTTGTAGTTGTAGTAGTAGTAATAGTAGTAGTAGTTGTAGTGGTTGTTCTTTTAGTAGTAGTAGAGGTTGTTCTTGTAGTAGTAGTAGTAGTAGTGGTGGTGGTTGTTCTTGTATTAGTAGTAGTGGTTGTTCTTGTAATAGTTGTAGTACTACTAGTAGTAGTGGTTTTTCTTGTAATAGTAGTAGTAGCAGAAGTGGTTGTTCTTGTAGTAGTAGTAGTAGAGGTTGTTCTTGTAGTAGTAGTAGTGGTTGTTCTTGTAGTAGTATTAGCATTATTAGTAGTAGTAATGATTCTTCTTGTACTAGTAATAGTGGTAATTGTAGTGGTTGTTCTTGTAGTAGTAGTAGTGGTTGTTTTTGTAGTAATAGTAGTAGTAGTGGTTGTTCTTGTAGTATTAGTAGTGGTTGATCTCGTAGTAGTAGAAGTAGTAGTAGAGGTTGTTTTTGTAGTAGTAGTAGTGGTTGTTCTTGTAGTGGTATTAGTAGTAGTAATAGTAGTAATGGTTCTTCTTGTAGTAATAGTAGTGGTAGTTGTAGTGGTTGTTCTTGTAGTAGTAGTAGTGGTTGTTTTTGTAGTAGTAGTAGTAGTGGTTGTTCTTGTAGTATTAGTAGAGGTTGTTCTTGTAGTAGTAGTTGTAGTAGTAGAGGTTGTGCTTGTAGTAGTAGTAGTGGTTGTTCTTGTAATATTACTAGTAGTAGTAGTGGTTGTTCTTGTAGTAGTAGTAGTGGTTTTTCTTGTATTAGTAGTAGTAGTAGAAGTGGTTTGTCTTGTAGTAGTAGTAGTGGTTGTTCTAGTAATATTAGCAGTAGTAGTAGTAGTGGTGGTTCTTGTTGTAGAAATAGTGTTTGTTCTTGTAGTAGTAGTAGTGGTTGTTCTTGTAATAGTTGTAGTAGTAGTAGCTGTAGTGGTTGTTCTTAAAATAGTTGTATTAGTAGTAGTAGTAGTGGTTGTTCTTGTAATAGTTGTAGTAGTAGTAGTGGTTGTTTTTGTAGTAGTAGTAGTGGTTGTTCTTGTAATATTTGTAGTAGTAGTTGTAGTAGTGGTTTTTGTTGTAGTAGTTGTAGCGGTTGATCTTGTTGTAGTAGTACTAGTAGTAGTAGTACTGGTGGTTCTTGTTGTGGTAGTAGTGGTTGTTCTTGTAGTAGTAGTAGTGGTTGTTCTTGTAATAGTAGTAGTAGTAGTAGTAGTTGTAGTGGTTGTTCTTGTAGTAGTAGTAGTAGTAGTAGTAGTAGAAGTGGTTGTTCTTGTACTAATATTGGTGTACTGAGAGTAGTAGTAGTGGTAGTTGTAGTGTTTTTTCTTGTAGTAGTAGTAGTGGTTGTTCTTGTAATATTAGAAGTAGTAGTAGTGATGTTTCTTGTTGTAGTAGTAGTGGTTGTTATTGTAGTAGTAGAAGTGGTTGTTCTTGTAATAGTAGTAGTAGTAGTAGTAGAAGTGGTTGTTCTTGTACTAGTATTGGTGTACTTGTAGTAGTAGTTGTGGTAGTTGTAGTGGTTGTTCTTGTAGTAGTAGTAGTGGTTGTTCTTGTAATAGTAGTAGTAGTAGTAGTGGTTGTTCTTGTAGTAGTATTGGTGTACTTGTAGTAGTAGTAGTAGTAGTTGTAGTGGTTGTTCTTGTAGTAGTAGTAGTAGTAGTAGTAGTAGTAGTAGTAGAAGTGGTTGTTCTTGTACTAATATTGGTGTACTTCTAGTAGTAGTAGTGGTAGTTGTAGTGTTTTTTCTTGTAGTAGTAGTAGTGGTTGTTCTTGTAATATTAGAAGTAGTAGTAGTGATGTTTCTTGTTGTAGTAGTAGTGGTTGTTATTGTAGTAGTAGAAGTGGTTGTTCTTGTAATAGTAGTAGTAGTAGTAGTGGTTGTTCTTGTAGTATTAGCAGTGGTTGTTCTTGTAGTAGTAGTAGAGGTTTTTCTTGTAGTAGTAGTAGTGGTTGTTCTTGTAGTAGTATTAGTAGTATTAGTAGTAGTAATGGTTCTTCTTGTCGTAGTAGGAGTGGTAGTTGTAGTTGTTGTTCTTGCAGTAGTAGTAGAGGTTGTTTTTGTAGTAGTAGTAGTAGTGGTTGTTCTTGTAGTATTAGCAGTGGTTGTTCTTGAAGTAGTAGTAGTAGTAGAGGTTGTTCTTGTAGTAGTAGTAGTGGTTGTTCTTGTAGTAGTAGAAGTGGTTGTTCTTGTAATATTAGTAGTACTATTAGTAGTAGTGGTTTTTCTTGTAATAGTAGTAGTAGTAGTAGTGGTTGTTCTTGTAGTAGTAGTAGTAGAAGTGGTTGTTCTTGTATTAGTAGTAGTGGTTGTTCTTGTAATATTAGTAGTAGTAGTAGTGGTGGTTCTTGTTGTAGTAGTAGTGGTTGTTCTTGTAGTAGTAGTAGTGGTTGTTCTTGTAATAGTAGTAGTAGTAGTGGTTGTTCTTGTAGTAGTAGTAGTGGTTGTTCTTGCAATATTAGAATTAGTAGTGGTGGTGGTTCTTGTTGTAGTAGTAGTGGTTGTTCTTGTAATAGTAGTAGTAGTGGTTGTAGTGGTTGTTCTTGTAGTAGTAGTAGTATTGTTCTTGTAGTGGTAGTAGTAGTGGTGGTGGTTGTTCTTGTAGTAGTAGTAGTGGTTGTTATTGTAATAGTAGTAGTAGTAGTAGTGGTGGTTCTTGTTGTAGTAGTAGTGGTTGTTCTTGTAATAGTAGTAGTAGTAGTGGTTGTAGTGGTTGTTCTTGTAGTAGTAGTAGTATTGTTCTTGTAGTGGTAGTAGTAGTGGTGGTGGTTGTTCTTATAGTAGTAGTAGTGGTTGTTCTTGTAGTAGTAGTAGTGGTTGTTATTGCAATATTAGAATTAGTAGTAGTGGTGGTTCTTGTTATAGTAGTAGTGGTTGTTCTTGTAATAGTAGTAGTAGTAGTGGTTGTACTTGTAGTAGTAGTTTTTGTTGTACTTGTAGTGGTAGTAGTAGTTGAAGTGGTTGTTCTTGAAGTAGTAGTAGTAGTATTTTTTGTTCTTGTAGTAGTAGTAGTGGTTGTTCTTGTAATAGTAGTAGTAGTAGTGGTTGTTCTTGTAGTAGTAGTAGTAATAGTAGTAGAAGTAGTGGTGGTCTTTGTTCTTGTAGTAGTAGTGGTTGTACTTGTATTCTACTACTAGTTGTAGTAGTGGTTGTTCTTGTAGTAGAACTTGTGATTTTTCTTGTAGTAGTAGTAGTAGTAGTAGTAGTTGTAGCGGTTGTTCTTGTAGTAGTAGTAGTGGTTGTTCTTGTAATAGTTGTAGTACTAGTAGTAGTAGTGGTTATTCTTGTAATAGTAGTAGTAGCAGTAGTGGTTGTTCTTGTAGTAGAAGTAGTACTAGTAGAAGTGGTTGTTCTTGTAATAGTAGTAATAGTAGTAGTGGTTGTTGTTGTATTAGTAGTGTTTGTAATTGTAGTAGTAGTAGTAGTTGTAGTGCTTGTTCTTGTGGTAGTAGTAGTAGAAGAGGTTGTTCTTGTAGTAGTACTAGTGGTTGTTCTTGTAATAGTAGTAGTAGTAGTGTTTGTTCTTGTATTATTAGTGGTTGTACTTGTAGTAGTAGTAGTAGTTGTTGTAGTGGTTGTTCTTGTAGTAGTAGTAGTGATTGTTCTTGTAGTAGTAGTAGTAGTAGTGGTGGTTGTTCTTGTAGTAGTAGTAGTGGTTGTTATTGTAATAGTAGTAGTACTAGTAGTAGTAGTGTTTTTTGTTGTAATAGTAATAATAGCAGTAGTGGTTGTTCTTGTAGTAGTAGAGGTTGTTCTTGTAGTAGTAGTAGTGGTTGTTCTTGTAGTAGTAGTAGTAGTAGTAGTAGTAGTAGTAGTAGTAGTAGTAATGGTTCTTCTTTTAGTAGTAGTAGTGTTAGTTGTAGTGGTTGTTCTTGTAGTAGTAGTAGTGGTTGTTTTTGTAGTAGTAGTAGTAGTGGTTGTTCTTGTAGTATTAGTAGTGCTTGTTCTTGTAGTAGTAGTAGTAGAAGAGGTTGTTCTTGTAGTAGTAGTGGTTGTTCTTGTAGTAGTAGTAGTAGTAGTAGTAGTAGTAGTAGTAGTAGTAGTAGTAGTAATGGTTCTTCTTGTAGTAGTAGTAGTGGTTGTTTTAGTGGTTGTTCTTGTAGTTGTAGTAGTGGTTGCTTTTGTAGGAGTAGTAGTAGTGGTTGTTCTTGCAGTAGTAGTAGTGGTTGTTCTTGTAATATTAGTACTAGTAGAAGTGGTTGTTCTTGTAGTAGTAGTAGTGGTTGTTCTTGTAATAGTAATAGTAGTAGTGGTTGTTCTTGTATTATTAGTGTTTGTACTTGTAGTAGTAGTAGTAGTAGTAGTTGTAGTGCTTGTTCTTGTGGAAGTAGTAGTAGTAGAAGTGGTTGTTCTTGTAGTAGTACTAGTGGTTGTTCTTGTAATAGTAGTAGTAGTAGTAGTAGTAGTAGTGGTTGTTCTTGTATTAGTAGTGGTTGTAGTTGTAGTAGTAGTAATAGTAGTAGTAGTTGTAGTGGTTGTTCTTTTAGTAGTAGTAGAGGTTGTTCTTGTAGTAGTAGTAGTAGTAGTGGTGGTGGTTGTTCTTGTATTAGTAGTAGTGGTTGTTCTTGTAATAGTTGTAGTACTACTAGTAGTAGTGGTTTTTCTTGTAATAGTAGTAGTAGCAGAAGTGGTTGTTCTTGTAGTAGTAGTAGTAGAGGTTGTTCTTGTAGTAGTAGTAGTGGTTGTTCTTGTAGTAGTATTAGCATTATTAGTAGTAGTAATGATTCTTCTTGTACTAGTAATAGTGGTAATTGTAGTGGTTGTTCTTGTAGTAGTAGTAGTGGTTGTTTTTGTAGTAATAGTAGTAGTAGTGGTTGTTCTTGTAGTATTAGTAGTGGTTGATCTCGTAGTAGTAGAAGTAGTAGTAGAGGTTGTTTTTGTAGTAGTAGTAGTGGTTGTTCTTGTAGTGGTATTAGTAGTAGTAATAGTAGTAATGGTTCTTCTTGTAGTAATAGTAGTGGTAGTTGTAGTGGTTGTTCTTGTAGTAGTAGTAGTGGTTGTTTTTGTAGTAGTAGTAGTAGTGGTTGTTCTTGTAGTATTAGTAGAGGTTGTTCTTGTAGTAGTAGTTGTAGTAGTAGAGGTTGTGCTTGTAGTAGTAGTAGTGGTTGTTCTTGTAATATTACTAGTAGTAGTAGTGGTTGTTCTTGTAGTAGTAGTAGTGGTTTTTCTTGTATTAGTAGTAGTAGTAGAAGTGGTTTGTCTTGTAGTAGTAGTAGTGGTTGTTCTAGTAATATTAGCAGTAGTAGTAGTAGTGGTGGTTCTTGTTGTAGAAATAGTGTTTGTTCTTGTAGTAGTAGTAGTGGTTGTTCTTGTAATAGTTGTAGTAGTAGTAGCTGTAGTGGTTGTTCTTAAAATAGTTGTATTAGTAGTAGTAGTAGTGGTTGTTCTTGTAATAGTTGTAGTAGTAGTAGTGGTTGTTTTTGTAGTAGTAGTAGTGGTTGTTCTTGTAATATTTGTAGTAGTAGTTGTAGTAGTGGTTTTTGTTGTAGTAGTTGTAGCGGTTGATCTTGTTGTAGTAGTACTAGTAGTAGTAGTACTGGTGGTTCTTGTTGTGGTAGTAGTGGTTGTTCTTGTAGTAGTAGTAGTGGTTGTTCTTGTAATAGTAGTAGTAGTAGTAGTAGTTGTAGTGGTTGTTCTTGTAGTAGTAGTAGTAGTAGTAGTAGTAGAAGTGGTTGTTCTTGTACTAATATTGGTGTACTTCTAGTAGTAGTAGTGGTAGTTGTAGTGTTTTTTCTTGTAGTAGTAGTAGTGGTTGTTCTTGTAATATTAGAAGTAGTAGTAGTGATGTTTCTTGTTGTAGTAGTAGTGGTTGTTATTGTAGTAGTAGTAGTGGTTGTTCTTGTAATAGTAGTAGTAGTAGTAGTGGTTCTTCTTGTAGCATTAGCAGTGGTTGTTCTTGTAGTAGTAGTAGTAGACATTTTTCTTGTAGTAGTAGTAGTGGTTGTTCTTGTAGTAGTATTAGTAGTATTAGTAGTAGTAATGGTTCTTCTTGTCGTAGTAGGAGTGGTAGTTGTAGTTGTTGTTCTTGCAGTAGTAGTAGAGGTTGTTTTTGTAGTAGTAGTAGTAGTGGTTGTTCTTGTAGTATTAGCAGTGGTTGTTCTTGAAGTAGTAGTAGTAGTAGAGGTTGTTCTTGTAGTAGTAGTAGTGGTTGTTCTTGTATTAGTAGTAGTGGTAGTTCTTGTAATATTAGTAGTAGTAGTAGAGGTGGTTCTTGTTGTAGTAGTAGTGGTTGTTCTTGTAGTAGTAGTAGTAGTGGTTGTTCTTGTAATAGTAGTAGTAGTAGTGGTTGTTCTTGTAGTAGTAGTAGTGGTTGTTCTTGCAATATTAGAATTAGTAGTAGTGGTGGTTCTTGTTGTAGTAGTAGTGGTTGTTCTTGTAATAGTAGTTGTAGTAGTGGTTGTAGTGTTTGTTCTTGTAGTAGTAGTAGTGATTCTTCTTGTAGTGGTAGTAGTAGTGGTGGTGCTTGTTCTTGTAGTAGTAGTAGTGGTTGTTATTGTAATAGTAGTAGTACTAGTAGTAGTAGTGGCTTTTGTTGTGATAGTAGTAATAGCAGTAGTGGTTGTTCTTGTAGTAGTAGAGGTTGATCTTGTAGTAGTAGTAGTGGTTGTTCTTGTAGTAGTAGTAGTAGTAGTAGTAGTAGTAATGGTTCTTCTTGTAGTAGTAGTAGTGGTATTTGTAGTGGTTGTTCTTGTAGTAGTAGTGGTTGTTTCTGTAGTAGTAGTAGTAGTGGTTGTTCTTGTAGTATTAGTAGTGCTTGTTCTTGTAGTAGTAGTAGTAGAAGAGGTTGTTCTTGTAGTAGTAGTAGTAGTAGTGGTTGTTCTTGTAGTATTAGTAGTGCTTGTTCTTGTAGTAGTAGTAGTAGAAGAGGTTGTTCTTGTAGTAGTAGTAGTGGTTGTTCTTGTAGTAGTATTGGTGTACTTGTAGTAGTAGTAGTAGCTGTAGTGGTTGTTCTTGTAGTAGTAGTAGTAGTAGTAGCAGAAGTGGTTGTTCTTGTACTAGTTTTGGTGTACTTGTAGTAGTAGTAGTGGTAGTTGTAGTGGTTTTTCTTGTAGTAGTAGTAGTGGTTGTTCTTGTAATATTAGAAGTAGTAGTAGTGATGTTTCTTGTTGTAGTAATAGTGGTTGTTATTGTAGTAGTAGTAGTGGTTTTTCTTGCAATAGTAGTAGTAGTAGTACTGGTTGTTCTTGTAGTAGTAGTGGTTGCACTTGTAGTAGTACTAGTAGTTGTAGTGGTTGTTCTTGAAGTAGTAGTAGTGGTAGTAGTGGTTGTCCTTGTAGTAGTAGTAGTGGTTGTTCTTGTAATGGTAGTAGTAGTAGTAGTGGTCTTTGTTCTTCTAGGAGTAGTACTGATTGTTCTTGTAGTAGCAGTAGTAGTGGTGGTGGTTGTAATTGTAGTAGTAGTAGTGGTTGTTATTGTAATAGTAGTAGTACTAGTAGTAATAGTGTTTTTTGTTGTAACAGTAGTAATAGCAGTAGTGGTTGTTCTTGTAGTAGTAGAGGTTGTTCTTGTAGTAGTAGTAGTGGTTGTTCTTGTAGTAGTAGTAGTAGTAGTAGTAGTAGTAGTAGTTGTAGTACTAATGGTTTTTCTTGTAGTAGTAGTAGTGGTAGTTGTAGTGGTTGTTCTTGTAGTAGTAGTAGTGGCTGTTTTTGTAGTAGTAGTAGTAGTGGTTGTTCTTGTAGTATTAGTAGTGCTTGTTCTTGTAGTAGTAGTAGTAGAAGTGCTTGTTCTTGTAGTAGTAGTAGTGGTTGTTCTTGTAGTAGTAGTAGTAGTAGTAGTAATGGTTCTTCTTGTAGTAGTAGTAGTGGTTGTTGTAGTGATTGTTCTTGTAGTAGTAGTAGTAGAGGTGGTGGTAGTTCTTGTAGTAGTAGTAGTGGTTGTTATTGTACTAGTAGTAGTACTAGTAGTAGTAGTGGTTTTTGTTGTAATAGTAGTAATAGCTGTAGTGGTTGTTCTTGTAGTAGTAGAGGTTGTTCTTGTAGTAGTAGTAGTGGTTGTTCTTGTAGTAGTATTAGTAGTAGTAATAGTAGTAATGGTTCTTCTTGTAGTAATAGTACTGGTAGTTGTAGTGGTTGTTCTTGTACTAGTAGTAGTGGTTGTTTTTGTAGTAGTAGTAGTAGTAGTGGTTGTTCTTGTAGTATTAGTAGTGGTTGTTCTTGTAGTAGTAGTAGTAGTAGTAGTGGTTGTTCTTGTAGTAGTAGTAGTGGTTGTTCTTGTAATATTACTAGTAGTAGTAGTGGTTGTTCTTGTAGTAGTAGTAGTGGTTTTTCTTGTATTAGTAGTAGTAGTAGAAGTGGTTTGTCTTGTAGTAGTAGTAGTGGTTGTTCTAGTAATATTAGCAGTAGTAGTAGTAGTGGTGGTTCTTGTTGTAGAAATAGTGTTTGTTCTTGTAGTAGTAGTAGTGGTTGTTCTTGTAATAGTTGTGGTAGTAGTAGCTGTAGTGGTTGTTCTTAAAATAGTTGTATTAGTAGTAGTAGTAGTGGTTGTTCTTGTAATAGTTGTCGTAGTAGTAGTGGTTGTTTTTGTAGTAGTAGTAGTGGTTGTTCTTGTAATAGTTGTAGTAGTAGTTGTAGTAGTGGTTTTTCTTGTAGTAGTTGTAGTGGTTGATCTTGTTGTAGTAGTACTAGTAGTAGTAGTACTGGTGGTTCTTGTTGTGGTAGTAGTGGTTGTTCTTGAAGTAGTGGTTGTTCTTGTAATAGTAGTAGTAGTAGTAGTTGTAGTGGTTGTTCTTGTAGTAGTTGTAGTAGTAGAAGTAGTAGTAGTAGTAGTAGTAGAAGTGGTTGTTCTTGTACTAATATTGGTGTACTTCTAGTAGTAGTAGTGGTAGTTGTAGTGTTTTTTCTTGTAGTAGTAGTAGTGGTTGTTATTGTAATAGTAGTAGTACTAGTAGTAGTAGTGGTTTTTGTTGTAATAGTAGTAATAGCAGTAGTGGTTGTTCTTGTAGTAGTAGAGGTTGATCTTGTAGTAGTAGTAGTGGTTGTTCTTGTAGTAGTAGTAGTAGTAGTAGTAGTAGTAGTAGTAGTAGTAATGGTTCTTCTTGTAGTAGTAGTAGTGGTAGTTGTAGTGGTTGTTCTTGTAGTAGTAGTAGTGGTTGTTTTTGTAGTAGTAGTAGTAGTGGTTGTTCTTGTAGTATTAGTAGTGCTTGTTCTTGTAGTAGTAGTAGTAGAAGAGGTTGTTCTTGTAGTAGTAGTAGTGGTTGTTCTTGTAGTAGTATTGGTGTACTTGTAGTAGTAGTAGTTGTAGTGGTTGTTCTTGTAGTAGTAGTAGTAGTAGTAGCAGAAGTGGTTGTTCTTGTACTAGTATTGGTGTACTTGTAGTAGTAGTAGTGGTAGTTGTAGTGGTTTTTCTTGTAGTAGTAGTAGTGGTTGTTCTTGTAATATTAGAAGTAGTAGTAGTGATGTTTCTTGTTGTAGTAATAGTGGTTGTTATTGTAGTAGTAGTAGTGGTTGTTCTTGTAATAGTAGTAGTAGTAGTAGTGGTTGTTCTTGTAGTATTAGCAGTGGTTGTTCTTGTAGTAGTAGTAGAGGTTGTTCTTGTAGTAGTAGTAGTGGTTGTTCTTGTAGTAGTAGTAGTAGAAGTGGTTGTTCTTGTAATAGTAGTAGTAGTAGTAGTTGTTCTTGTAGTAGTAGTAGTGGTTGTTCTTGCAATATTAGAATTAGTAGTAGTGGTGGTTCTTGTTGTAGTAGTAGTGGTTGTTCTTGTAATAGTAGTTGTAGTAGTGGTTGTAGTGGTTGTTCTTGTAGTAGGAGTAGTGATTGTTCTTGTAGTGGTAGTAGTAGTGGTGGTGGTTGTTCTTGTAGTAGTAGTAGTGGTTGTTATTGTAATAGTAGTAGTACTAGTAGTAGTAGTGGTTTTTGTTGTAATAGTAGTAATAGCAGTAGTGGTTGTTCTAGTAGTAGTAGAGGTTGATCTTGTAGTAGTAGTAGTGGTTGTTCTTGTAGTAGTAGTAGTAGTAGTAGTAGTAGTAGTAGTAGTAGTAGTAGTAGTAATGGTTCTTCTTGTAGTAGTAGTGGTGGTAGTTGTAGTGGTTGTTCTTGTAGTAGTAGTAGTGGTTGTTTTTGTAGTAGTAGTAGTAGTGGTTGTTCTTGTAGTATTAGTAGTGCTTGTTCTTGTAGTAGTAGTAGTAGAGGAGGTTGTTTTTGTTGCAGTAGTAGTGGTTGTTCTTGTAGTAGTATTGGTGTACTTGTAGTAGTAGTAGTAGTAGTTGTAGTGGTTGTTCTTGTAGTAGTAGTAGTAGTAGCAGAAGTGGTTGTTCTTGTACTAGTATTGGTGTACATGTAGTAGTAGTAGTGGTAGTTGTAGTGGTTTTTATTGTAGTAGTAGTAGTGGTTGTTCTTGTAATATTAGAAGTAGTAGTAGTGATGTTTCTTGTTGTAGTAATAGTGGTTGTTATTGTAGTAGTAGTAGTGGTTGTTCTTGTAATAGTAGTAGTAGTAGTAGTGGTTGTTCTTGTAGTAGTAGTGGTTGCACTTGTAGTAGTACTAGTAGTTGTAGTGGTTGTTCTTGAGGTAGTAGTCGTGGTAGTAGTGGTTGTCCTTGTAGTAGTAGTAGTGGTTGTTCTTGTAGTAGTAGTAGTGGTTTTTCTTGTATTAGTAGTAGTAGTAGAAGTGGTTTGTCTTGTAGTAGTAGTAGTGGTTGTTCCAGTAATATTAGTAGTAGTAGTAGTAGTGGTGGTTCTTGTTGTAGAAATAGTGTTTGTTCTTGTAGTAGTAGTAGTGGTTGTTCTTGTAATAGTTGTAGTAGTAGTAGCTGTAGTGGTTGTTCTTAAAATAGTTGTATTAGTAGTAGTAGTAGTGGTTGTTCTTGTAATAGTTGTAGTAGTAGTAGTGGTTGTTTTTGTAGTAGTAGTAGTGGTTGTTCTTGTAATAGTTGTAGTAGTAGTTGTAGTAGTGGTTTTTCTTGTAGTAGTTGTAGTGGTTGATCTTGTTGTAGTAGTACTAGTAGTAGTAGTACTGGTGGTTCTTGTTGTGGTAGTAGTGGTTGTTCTTGAAGTAGTGGTTGTTCTTGTAATAGTAGTAGTAGTAGTAGTTGTAGTGGTTGTTCTTGTAGTAGTTGTAGTAGTAGAAGTAGTAGTAGTAGTAGTAGTAGAAGTGGTTGTTCTTGTACTAATATTGGTGTACTTCTAGTAGTAGTAGTGGTAGTTGTAGTGTTTTTTCTTGTAGTAGTAGTAGTGGTTGTTATTGTAATAGTAGTAGTACTAGTAGTAGTAGTGGTTTTTGTTGTAATAGTAGTAATAGCAGTAGTGGTTGTTCTTGTAGTAGTAGAGGTTGATCTTGTAGTAGTAGTAGTGGTTGTTCTTGTAGTAGTAGTAGTAGTAGTAGTAGTAGTAGTAATGGTTCTTCTTGTAGTAGTAGTAGTGGTAGTTGTAGTGGTTGTTCTTGTAGTAGTAGTAGTGGTTGTTTTTGTAGTAGTAGTAGTAGTGGTTGTTCTTGTAGTATTAGTAGTGCTTGTTCTTGTAGTAGTAGTAGTAGAAGAGGTTGTTCTTGTAGTAGTAGTAGTGGTTGTTCTTGTAGTAGTATTGGTGTACTTGTAGTAGTAGTAGTTGTAGTGGTTGTTCTTGTAGTAGTAGTAGTAGTAGTAGCAGAAGTGGTTGTTCTTGTACTAGTATTGGTGTACTTGTAGTAGTAGTAGTGGTAGTTGTAGTGGTTTTTCTTGTAGTAGTAGTAGTGGTTGTTCTTGTAATATTAGAAGTAGTAGTAGTGATGTTTCTTGTTGTAGTAATAGTGGTTGTTATTGTAGTAGTAGTAGTGGTTGTTCTTGTAATAGTAGTAGTAGTAGTAGTAGTGGTTGTTCTTGTAGTATTAGCAGTGGTTGTTCTTGTAGTAGTAGTAGAGGTTGTTCTTGTAGTAGTAGTAGTGGTTGTTCTTGTAGTAGTAGTAGTGGTTGTTCTTGTAGTAGTAGTAGTAGAAGTGGTTGTTCTTGTAATAGTAGTAGTAGTAGTGGTTGTTCTTGTAGTAGTAGTAGTGGTTGTTCTTGCAATATTAGAATTAGTAGTAGTGGTGGTTCTTGTTGTAGTAGTAGTGGTTGTTCTTGTAATAGTAGTTTTAGTAGTGGTTGTAGTGGTTGTTCTTGTAGTAGGAGTAGTGATTGTTCTTGTAGTGGTAGTAGTAGTGGTGGTGGTTGTTCTTGTAGTAGTAGTAGTGGTTGTTATTGTAATAGTAGTAGTACTAGTAGTAGTAGTGGTTTTTGTTGTAATAGTAGTAATAGCAGTAGTGGTTGTTCTAGTAGTAGTAGAGGTTGATCTTGTAGTAGTAGTAGTGGTTGTTCTTGTAGTAGTAGTAGTAGTAGTAGTAGTAGTAGTAGTAGTAGTAGTAGTAGTAGTAATGGTTCTTCTTGTAGTAGTAGTGGTGGTAGTTGTAGTGGTTGTTCTTGTAGTAGTAGTAGTGGTTGTTTTTGTAGTAGTAGTAGTAGTGGTTGTTCTTGTAGTATTAGTAGTGCTTGTTCTTGTAGTAGTAGTAGTAGTAGAGGAGGTTGTTTTTGTTGCAGTAGTAGTGGTTGTTCTTGTAGTAGTATTGGTGTACTTGTAGTAGTAGTAGTAGTAGTTGTAGTGGTTGTTCTTGTAGTAGTAGTAGTAGTAGCAGAAGTGGTTGTTCTTGTACTAGTATTGGTGTACTTGTAGTAGTAGTAGTGGTAGTTGTAGTGGTTTTTATTGTAGTAGTAGTAGTGGTTGTTCTTGTAATATTAGAAGTAGTAGTAGTGATGTTTCTTGTTGTAGTAATAGTGGTTGTTATTGTAGTAGTAGTAGTGGTTGTTCTTGTAATAGTAGTAGTAGTAGTAGTGGTTGTTCTTGTAGTAGTAGTGGTTGCACTTGTAGTAGTACTAGTAGTTGTAGTGGTTGTTCTTGAGGTAGTAGTCGTGGTAGTAGTGCTTGTCCTTGTAGTAGTAGTAGTGGTTGTTCTTGTAGTAGTAGTAGTGGTTTTTCTTGTATTAGTAGTAGTAGTAGAAGTGGTTTGTCTTGTAGTAGTAGTAGTGGTTGTTCCAGTAATATTAGTAGTAGTAGTAGTAGTGGTGGTTCTTGTTGTAGAAATAGTGTTTGTTCTTGTAGTAGTAGTAGTGGTTGTTCTTGTAATAGTTGTAGTAGTAGTAGCTGTAGTGGTTGTTCTTAAAATAGTTGTATTAGTAGTAGTAGTAGTGGTTGTTCTTGTAATAGTTGTAGTAGTAGTAGTGGTTGTTTTTGTAGTAGTAGTAGTGGTTGTTCTTGTAATAGTTGTAGTAGTAGTTGTAGTAGTGGTTTTTCTTGTAGTAGTTGTAGTGGTTGATCTTGTTGTAGTAGTACTACTACTAGTAGTACTGGTGGTTCTTGTTGTGGTAGTAGTGGTTGTTCTTGAAGTAGTGGTTGTTCTTGTAATAGTAGTAGTAGTAGTAGTTGTAGTGGTTGTTCTTGTAGTAGTTGTAGTAGTAGAAGTAGTAGTAGTAGTAGTAGTAGAAGTGGTTGTTCTTGTACTAATATTGGTGTACTTCTAGTAGTAGTAGTGGTAGTTGTAGTGTTTTTTCTTGTAGTAGTAGTAGTGGTTGTTATTGTAATAGTAGTAGTACTAGTAGTAGTAGTGGTTTTTGTTGTAATAGTAGTAATAGCAGTAGTGGTTGTTCTTGTAGTAGTAGAGGTTGATCTTGTAGTAGTAGTAGTGGTTGTTCTTGTAGTAGTAGTAGTAGTAGTAGTAGTAGTAGTAGTAGTAGTAATGGTTCTTCTTGTAGTAGTAGTAGTGGTAGTTGTAGTGGTTGTTCTTGTAGTAGTAGTAGTGGTTGTTTTTGTAGTAGTAGTAGTAGTGGTTGTTCTTGTAGTATTAGTAGTGCTTGTTCTTGTAGTAGTAGTAGTAGAAGAGGTTGTTCTTGTAGTAGTAGTAGTGGTTGTTCTTGTAGTAGTATTGGTGTACTTGTAGTAGTAGTAGTTGTAGTGGTTGTTCTTGTAGTAGTAGTAGTAGTAGTAGCAGAAGTGGTTGTTCTTGTACTAGTATTGGTGTACTTGTAGTAGTAGTAGTGGTAGTTGTAGTGGTTTTTCTTGTAGTAGTAGTAGTGGTTGTTCTTGTAATATTAGAAGTAGTAGTAGTGATGTTTCTTGTTGTAGTAATAGTGGTTGTTATTGTAGTAGTAGTAGTGGTTGTTCTTGTAATAGTAGTAGTAGTAGTAGTGGTTGTTCTTGTAGTATTAGCAGTGGTTGTTCTTGTAGTAGTAGTAGAGGTTGTTCTTGTAGTAGTAGTAGTGGTTGTTCTTGTAGTAGTAGTAGTAGAAGTGGTTGTTCTTGTAATAGTAGTAGTAGTAGTAGTTGTTCTTGTAGTAGTAGTAGTGGTTGTTCTTGCAATATTAGAATTAGTAGTAGTGGTGGTTCTTGTTGTAGTAGTAGTGGTTGTTCTTGTAATAGTAGTTGTAGTAGTGGTTGTAGTGGTTGTTCTTGTAGTAGGAGTAGTGATTGTTCTTGTAGTGGTAGTAGTAGTGGTGGTGGTTGTTCTTGTAGTAGTAGTAGTGGTTGTTATTGTAATAGTAGTAGTACTAGTAGTAGTAGTGGTTTTTGTTGTAATAGTAGTAATAGCAGTAGTGGTTGTTCTAGTAGTAGTAGAGGTTGATCTTGTAGTAGTAGTAGTGGTTGTTCTTGTAGTAGTAGTAGTAGTAGTAGTAGTAGTAGTAGTAGTAGTAGTAGTAGTAGTAATGGTTCTTCTTGTAGTAGTAGTGGTGGTAGTTGTAGTGGTTGTTCTTGTAGTAGTAGTAGTGGTTGTTTTTGTAGTAGTAGTAGTAGTGGTTGTTCTTGTAGTATTAGTAGTGCTTGTTCTTGTAGTAGTAGTAGTAGAGGAGGTTGTTTTTGTTGCAGTAGTAGTGGTTGTTCTTGTAGTAGTATTGGTGTACTTGTAGTAGTAGTAGTAGTAGTTGTAGTGGTTGTTCTTGTAGTAGTAGTAGTAGTAGCAGAAGTGGTTGTTCTTGTACTAGTATTGGTGTACATGTAGTAGTAGTAGTGGTAGTTGTAGTGGTTTTTATTGTAGTAGTAGTAGTGGTTGTTCTTGTAATATTAGAAGTAGTAGTAGTGATGTTTCTTGTTGTAGTAATAGTGGTTGTTATTGTAGTAGTAGTAGTGGTTGTTCTTGTAATAGTAGTAGTAGTAGTAGTGGTTGTTCTTGTAGTAGTAGTGGTTGCACTTGTAGTAGTACTAGTAGTTGTAGTGGTTGTTCTTGAGGTAGTAGTCGTGGTAGTAGTGCTTGTCCTTGTAGTAGTAGTAGTGGTTGTTCTTGTAGTAGTAGTAGTGGTTTTTCTTGTATTAGTAGTAGTAGTAGAAGTGGTTTGTCTTGTAGTAGTAGTAGTGGTTGTTCCAGTAATATTAGTAGTAGTAGTAGTAGTGGTGGTTCTTGTTGTAGAAATAGTGTTTGTTCTTGTAGTAGTAGTAGTGGTTGTTCTTGTAATAGTTGTAGTAGTAGTAGCTGTAGTGGTTGTTCTTAAAATAGTTGTATTAGTAGTAGTAGTAGTGGTTGTTCTTGTAATAGTTGTAGTAGTAGTAGTGGTTGTTTTTGTAGTAGTAGTAGTGGTTGTTCTTGTAATAGTTGTAGTAGTAGTTGTAGTAGTGGTTTTTCTTGTAGTAGTTGTAGTGGTTGATCTTGTTGTAGTAGTACTAGTAGTAGTAGTACTGGTGGTTCTTGTTGTGGTAGTAGTGGTTGTTCTTGAAGTAGTGGTTGTTCTTGTAATAGTAGTAGTAGTAGTAGTTGTAGTGGTTGTTCTTGTAGTAGTTGTAGTAGTAGAAGTAGTAGTAGTAGTAGTAGTAGAAGTGGTTGTTCTTGTACTAATATTGGTGTACTTCTAGTAGTAGTAGTGGTAGTTGTAGTGTTTTTTCTTGTAGTAGTAGTAGTGGTTGTTATTGTAATAGTAGTAGTACTAGTAGTAGTAGTGGTTTTTGTTGTAATAGTAGTAATAGCAGTAGTGGTTGTTCTTGTAGTAGTAGAGGTTGATCTTGTAGTAGTAGTAGTGGTTGTTCTTGTAGTAGTAGTAGTAGTAGTAGTAGTAGTAGTAATGGTTCTTCTTGTAGTAGTAGTAGTGGTAGTTGTAGTGGTTGTTCTTGTAGTAGTAGTAGTGGTTGTTTTTGTAGTAGTAGTAGTAGTGGTTGTTCTTGTAGTATTAGTAGTGCTTGTTCTTGTAGTAGTAGTAGTAGAAGAGGTTGTTCTTGTAGTAGTAGTAGTGGTTGTTCTTGTAGTAGTATTGGTGTACTTGTAGTAGTAGTAGTTGTAGTGGTTGTTCTTGTAGTAGTAGTAGTAGTAGTAGCAGAAGTGGTTGTTCTTGTACTAGTATTGGTGTACTTGTAGTAGTAGTAGTGGTAGTTGTAGTGGTTTTTCTTGTAGTAGTAGTAGTGGTTGTTCTTGTAATATTAGAAGTAGTAGTAGTGATGTTTCTTGTTGTAGTAATAGTGGTTGTTATTGTAGTAGTAGTAGTGGTTGTTCTTGTAATAGTAGTAGTAGTAGTAGTAGTGGTTGTTCTTGTAGTATTAGCAGT
Organism: Alligator mississippiensis; assembly: GCF_030867095.1. Lineage (NCBI taxonomy): Eukaryota > Metazoa > Chordata > Crocodylia > Alligatoridae > Alligator > Alligator mississippiensis. The sequence continues at coordinate 22,731,690 of NC_081837.1, read as the reverse complement.
GGTTGTTCTTGTAGTAGTAGTAGAGGTTGTTCTTGTAGTAGTAGTAGTGGTTGTTCTTGTAGTAGTAGTAGTGGTTGTTCTTGTAGTAGTAGTAGTAGAAGTGGTTGTTCTTGTAATAGTAGTAGTAGTAGTGGTTGTTCTTGTAGTAGTAGTAGTGGTTGTTCTTGCAATATTAGAATTAGTAGTAGTGGTGGTTCTTGTTGTAGTAGTAGTGGTTGTTCTTGTAATAGTAGTTTTAGTAGTGGTTGTAGTGGTTGTTCTTGTAGTAGGAGTAGTGATTGTTCTTGTAGTGGTAGTAGTAGTGGTGGTGGTTGTTCTTGTAGTAGTAGTAGTGGTTGTTATTGTAATAGTAGTAGTACTAGTAGTAGTAGTGGTTTTTGTTGTAATAGTAGTAATAGCAGTAGTGGTTGTTCTAGTAGTAGTAGAGGTTGATCTTGTAGTAGTAGTAGTGGTTGTTCTTGTAGTAGTAGTAGTAGTAGTAGTAGTAGTAGTAGTAGTAGTAGTAGTAGTAGTAGTAGTAATGGTTCTTCTTGTAGTAGTAGTGGTGGTAGTTGTAGTGGTTGTTCTTGTAGTAGTAGTAGTGGTTGTTTTTGTAGTAGTAGTAGTAGTGGTTGTTCTTGTAGTATTAGTAGTGCTTGTTCTTGTAGTAGTAGTAGTAGAGGAGGTTGTTTTTGTTGCAGTAGTAGTGGTTGTTCTTGTAGTAGTATTGGTGTACTTGTAGTAGTAGTAGTAGTAGTTGTAGTGGTTGTTCTTGTAGTAGTAGTAGTAGTAGCAGAAGTGGTTGTTCTTGTACTAGTATTGGTGTACTTGTAGTAGTAGTAGTGGTAGTTGTAGTGGTTTTTATTGTAGTAGTAGTAGTGGTTGTTCTTGTAATATTAGAAGTAGTAGTAGTGATGTTTCTTGTTGTAGTAATAGTGGTTGTTATTGTAGTAGTAGTAGTGGTTGTTCTTGTAATAGTAGTAGTAGTAGTAGTGGTTGTTCTTGTAGTAGTAGTGGTTGCACTTGTAGTAGTACTAGTAGTTGTAGTGGTTGTTCTTGAGGTAGTAGTCGTGGTAGTAGTGGTTGTCCTTGTAGTAGTAGTAGTGGTTGTTCTTGTAGTAGTAGTAGTGGTTTTTCTTGTATTAGTAGTAGTAGTAGAAGTGGTTTGTCTTGTAGTAGTAGTAGTGGTTGTTCCAGTAATATTAGTAGTAGTAGTAGTAGTGGTGGTTCTTGTTGTAGAAATAGTGTTTGTTCTTGTAGTAGTAGTAGTGGTTGTTCTTGTAATAGTTGTAGTAGTAGTAGCTGTAGTGGTTGTTCTTAAAATAGTTGTATTAGTAGTAGTAGTAGTGGTTGTTCTTGTAATAGTTGTAGTAGTAGTAGCTGTAGTGGTTGTTCTTAAAATAGTTGTATTAGTAGTAGTAGTAGTGGTTGTTCTTGTAATAGTTGTAGTAGTAGTAGTGGTTGTTTTTGTAGTAGTAGTAGTGGTTGTTCTTGTAATAGTTGTAGTAGTAGTTGTAGTAGTGGTTTTTCTTGTAGTAGTTGTAGTGGTTGATCTTGTTGTAGTAGTACTAGTAGTAGTAGTACTGGTGGTTCTTGTTGTGGTAGTAGTGGTTGTTCTTGAAGTAGTGGTTGTTCTTGTAATAGTAGTAGTAGTAGTAGTTGTAGTGGTTGTTCTTGTAGTAGTTGTAGTAGTAGAAGTAGTAGTAGTAGTAGTAGTAGAAGTGGTTGTTCTTGTACTAATATTGGTGTACTTCTAGTAGTAGTAGTGGTAGTTGTAGTGTTTTTTCTTGTAGTAGTAGTAGTGGTTGTTATTGTAATAGTAGTAGTACTAGTAGTAGTAGTGGTTTTTGTTGTAATAGTAGTAATAGCAGTAGTGGTTGTTCTTGTAGTAGTAGAGGTTGATCTTGTAGTAGTAGTAGTGGTTGTTCTTGTAGTAGTAGTAGTAGTAGTAGTAGTAGTAGTAGTAGTAGTAATGGTTCTTCTTGTAGTAGTAGTAGTGGTAGTTGTAGTGGTTGTTCTTGTAGTAGTAGTAGTGGTTGTTTTTGTAGTAGTAGTAGTAGTGGTTGTTCTTGTAGTATTAGTAGTGCTTGTTCTTGTAGTAGTAGTAGTAGAAGAGGTTGTTCTTGTAGTAGTAGTAGTGGTTGTTCTTGTAGTAGTATTGGTGTACTTGTAGTAGTAGTAGTTGTAGTGGTTGTTCTTGTAGTAGTAGTAGTAGTAGTAGCAGAAGTGGTTGTTCTTGTACTAGTATTGGTGTACTTGTAGTAGTAGTAGTGGTAGTTGTAGTGGTTTTTCTTGTAGTAGTAGTAGTGGTTGTTCTTGTAATATTAGAAGTAGTAGTAGTGATGTTTCTTGTTGTAGTAATAGTGGTTGTTATTGTAGTAGTAGTAGTGGTTGTTCTTGTAATAGTAGTAGTAGTAGTAGTAGTGGTTGTTCTTGTAGTATTAGCAGTGGTTGTTCTTGTAGTAGTAGTAGAGGTTGTTCTTGTAGTAGTAGTAGTGGTTGTTCTTGTAGTAGTAGTAGTGGTTGTTCTTGTAGTAGTAGTAGTAGAAGTGGTTGTTCTTGTAATAGTAGTAGTAGTAGTGGTTGTTCTTGTAGTAGTAGTAGTGGTTGTTCTTGCAATATTAGAATTAGTAGTAGTGGTGGTTCTTGTTGTAGTAGTAGTGGTTGTTCTTGTAATAGTAGTTTTAGTAGTGGTTGTAGTGGTTGTTCTTGTAGTAGGAGTAGTGATTGTTCTTGTAGTGGTAGTAGTAGTGGTGGTGGTTGTTCTTGTAGTAGTAGTAGTGGTTGTTATTGTAATAGTAGTAGTACTAGTAGTAGTAGTGGTTTTTGTTGTAATAGTAGTAATAGCAGTAGTGGTTGTTCTAGTAGTAGTAGAGGTTGATCTTGTAGTAGTAGTAGTGGTTGTTCTTGTAGTAGTAGTAGTAGTAGTAGTAGTAGTAGTAGTAGTAGTAGTAGTAGTAGTAGTAGTAATGGTTCTTCTTGTAGTAGTAGTGGTGGTAGTTGTAGTGGTTGTTCTTGTAGTAGTAGTAGTGGTTGTTTTTGTAGTAGTAGTAGTAGTGGTTGTTCTTGTAGTATTAGTAGTGCTTGTTCTTGTAGTAGTAGTAGTAGAGGAGGTTGTTTTTGTTGCAGTAGTAGTGGTTGTTCTTGTAGTAGTATTGGTGTACTTGTAGTAGTAGTAGTAGTAGTTGTAGTGGTTGTTCTTGTAGTAGTAGTAGTAGTAGCAGAAGTGGTTGTTCTTGTACTAGTATTGGTGTACTTGTAGTAGTAGTAGTGGTAGTTGTAGTGGTTTTTATTGTAGTAGTAGTAGTGGTTGTTCTTGTAATATTAGAAGTAGTAGTAGTGATGTTTCTTGTTGTAGTAATAGTGGTTGTTATTGTAGTAGTAGTAGTGGTTGTTCTTGTAATAGTAGTAGTAGTAGTAGTGGTTGTTCTTGTAGTAGTAGTGGTTGCACTTGTAGTAGTACTAGTAGTTGTAGTGGTTGTTCTTGAGGTAGTAGTCGTGGTAGTAGTGGTTGTCCTTGTAGTAGTAGTAGTGGTTGTTCTTGTAGTAGTAGTAGTGGTTTTTCTTGTATTAGTAGTAGTAGTAGAAGTGGTTTGTCTTGTAGTAGTAGTAGTGGTTGTTCCAGTAATATTAGTAGTAGTAGTAGTAGTGGTGGTTCTTGTTGTAGAAATAGTGTTTGTTCTTGTAGTAGTAGTAGTGGTTGTTCTTGTAATAGTTGTAGTAGTAGTAGCTGTAGTGGTTGTTCTTAAAATAGTTGTATTAGTAGTAGTAGTAGTGGTTGTTCTTGTAATAGTTGTAGTAGTAGTAGCTGTAGTGGTTGTTCTTAAAATAGTTGTATTAGTAGTAGTAGTAGTGGTTGTTCTTGTAATAGTTGTAGTAGTAGTAGTGGTTGTTTTTGTAGTAGTAGTAGTGGTTGTTCTTGTAATAGTTGTAGTAGTAGTTGTAGTAGTGGTTTTTCTTGTAGTAGTTGTAGTGGTTGATCTTGTTGTAGTAGTACTAGTAGTAGTAGTACTGGTGGTTCTTGTTGTGGTAGTAGTGGTTGTTCTTGAAGTAGTGGTTGTTCTTGTAATAGTAGTAGTAGTAGTAGTTGTAGTGGTTGTTCTTGTAGTAGTTGTAGTAGTAGAAGTAGTAGTAGTAGTAGTAGTAGAAGTGGTTGTTCTTGTACTAATATTGGTGTACTTCTAGTAGTAGTAGTGGTAGTTGTAGTGTTTTTTCTTGTAGTAGTAGTAGTGGTTGTTATTGTAATAGTAGTAGTACTAGTAGTAGTAGTGGTTTTTGTTGTAATAGTAGTAATAGCAGTAGTGGTTGTTCTTGTAGTAGTAGAGGTTGATCTTGTAGTAGTAGTAGTGGTTGTTCTTGTAGTAGTAGTAGTAGTAGTAGTAGTAGTAGTAGTAGTAGTAATGGTTCTTCTTGTAGTAGTAGTAGTGGTAGTTGTAGTGGTTGTTCTTGTAGTAGTAGTAGTGGTTGTTTTTGTAGTAGTAGTAGTAGTGGTTGTTCTTGTAGTATTAGTAGTGCTTGTTCTTGTAGTAGTAGTAGTAGAAGAGGTTGTTCTTGTAGTAGTAGTAGTGGTTGTTCTTGTAGTAGTATTGGTGTACTTGTAGTAGTAGTAGTTGTAGTGGTTGTTCTTGTAGTAGTAGTAGTAGTAGTAGCAGAAGTGGTTGTTCTTGTACTAGTATTGGTGTACTTGTAGTAGTAGTAGTGGTAGTTGTAGTGGTTTTTCTTGTAGTAGTAGTAGTGGTTGTTCTTGTAATATTAGAAGTAGTAGTAGTGATGTTTCTTGTTGTAGTAATAGTGGTTGTTATTGTAGTAGTAGTAGTGGTTGTTCTTGTAATAGTAGTAGTAGTAGTAGTAGTGGTTGTTCTTGTAGTATTAGCAGTGGTTGTTCTTGTAGTAGTAGTAGAGGTTGTTCTTGTAGTAGTAGTAGTGGTTGTTCTTGTAGTAGTAGTAGTGGTTGTTCTTGTAGTAGTAGTAGTAGAAGTGGTTGTTCTTGTAATAGTAGTAGTAGTAGTGGTTGTTCTTGTAGTAGTAGTAGTGGTTGTTCTTGCAATATTAGAATTAGTAGTAGTGGTGGTTCTTGTTGTAGTAGTAGTGGTTGTTCTTGTAATAGTAGTTTTAGTAGTGGTTGTAGTGGTTGTTCTTGTAGTAGGAGTAGTGATTGTTCTTGTAGTGGTAGTAGTAGTGGTGGTGGTTGTTCTTGTAGTAGTAGTAGTGGTTGTTATTGTAATAGTAGTAGTACTAGTAGTAGTAGTGGTTTTTGTTGTAATAGTAGTAATAGCAGTAGTGGTTGTTCTAGTAGTAGTAGAGGTTGATCTTGTAGTAGTAGTAGTGGTTGTTCTTGTAGTAGTAGTAGTAGTAGTAGTAGTAGTAGTAGTAGTAGTAGTAATGGTTCTTCTTGTAGTAGTAGTGGTGGTAGTTGTAGTGGTTGTTCTTGTAGTAGTAGTAGTGGTTGTTTTTGTAGTAGTAGTAGTAGTGGTTGTTCTTGTAGTATTAGTAGTGCTTGTTCTTGTAGTAGTAGTAGTAGAGGAGGTTGTTTTTGTTGCAGTAGTAGTGGTTGTTCTTGTAGTAGTATTGGTGTACTTGTAGTAGTAGTAGTAGTAGTTGTAGTGGTTGTTCTTGTAGTAGTAGTAGTAGTAGCAGAAGTGGTTGTTCTTGTACTAGTATTGGTGTACTTGTAGTAGTAGTAGTGGTAGTTGTAGTGGTTTTTATTGTAGTAGTAGTAGTGGTTGTTCTTGTAATATTAGAAGTAGTAGTAGTGATGTTTCTTGTTGTAGTAATAGTGGTTGTTATTGTAGTAGTAGTAGTGGTTGTTCTTGTAATAGTAGTAGTAGTAGTAGTGGTTGTTCTTGTAGTAGTAGTGGTTGCACTTGTAGTAGTACTAGTAGTTGTAGTGGTTGTTCTTGAGGTAGTAGTCGTGGTAGTAGTGCTTGTCCTTGTAGTAGTAGTAGTGGTTGTTCTTGTAGTAGTAGTAGTGGTTTTTCTTGTATTAGTAGTAGTAGTAGAAGTGGTTTGTCTTGTAGTAGTAGTAGTGGTTGTTCCAGTAATATTAGTAGTAGTAGTAGTAGTGGTGGTTCTTGTTGTAGAAATAGTGTTTGTTCTTGTAGTAGTAGTAGTGGTTGTTCTTGTAATAGTTGTAGTAGTAGTAGCTGTAGTGGTTGTTCTTAAAATAGTTGTATTAGTAGTAGTAGTAGTGGTTGTTCTTGTAATAGTTGTAGTAGTAGTAGTGGTTGTTTTTGTAGTAGTAGTAGTGGTTGTTCTTGTAATAGTTGTAGTAGTAGTTGTAGTAGTGGTTTTTCTTGTAGTAGTTGTAGTGGTTGATCTTGTTGTAGTAGTACTACTACTAGTAGTACTGGTGGTTCTTGTTGTGGTAGTAGTGGTTGTTCTTGAAGTAGTGGTTGTTCTTGTAATAGTAGTAGTAGTAGTAGTTGTAGTGGTTGTTCTTGTAGTAGTTGTAGTAGTAGAAGTAGTAGTAGTAGTAGTAGTAGAAGTGGTTGTTCTTGTACTAATATTGGTGTACTTCTAGTAGTAGTAGTGGTAGTTGTAGTGTTTTTTCTTGTAGTAGTAGTAGTGGTTGTTATTGTAATAGTAGTAGTACTAGTAGTAGTAGTGGTTTTTTTTGTAATAGTAGTAATAGCAGTAGTGGTTGTTCTTGTAGTAGTAGAGGTTGATCTTGTAGTAGTAGTAGTGGTTGTTCTTGTAGTAGTAGTAGTAGTAGTAGTAGTAGTAGTAGTAGTAGTAATGGTTCTTCTTGTAGTAGTAGTAGTGGTAGTTGTAGTGGTTGTTCTTGTAGTAGTAGTAGTAGTAGTAGTAGTAATGGTTCTTCATGTAGTAGTAGTAGTGGTAGTTGTAGTGGTTGTTCTTGTAGTAGTAGTAGTGGTTGTTTTTGTAGTAGTAGTAGTAGTGGTTGTTCTTGTAGTATTAGTAGTGCTTGCTCTTGTAGTAGTAGTAGTAGAAGAGGTTGTTCTTGTAGTAGTAGTAGTGGTTGTTCTTGTAGTAGTATTGGTGTACTTGTAGTAGTAGTAGTAGTTGTAGTGGTTGTTCTTGTAGTAGTAGTAGTAGTAGTAGCAGAAGTGGTTGTTCTTGTACTAGTATTGGTGTACTTGTAGTAGTAGTAGTGGTAGTTGTAGTGGTTTTTTTTGTAGTAGTAGTAGTGGTTGTTCTTGTAATATTAGAAGTAGTAGTAGTGATGTTTCTTGTTGTAGTAATAGTGGTTGTTATTGTAGTAGTAGTAGTGGTTTTTCTTGCAATAGTAGTAGTAGTAGTACTGGTTGTTCTTGTAGTAGTAGTGGTTGCACTTGTAGTAGTACTAGTAGTTGTAGTGGTTGTTCTTGAAGTAGTAGTAGTGGTAGTAGTGGTTGTCCTTGTAGTAGTAGTAGTGGTTGTTCTTGTAATGGTAGTAGTAGTAGTAGTGGTCTTTGTTCTTCTAGGAGTAGTACTGATTGTTCTTGTAGTAGCAGTAGTAGTGGTGGTGGTTGTAATTGTAGTAGTAGTAGTGGTTGTTATTGTAATAGTAGTAGTACTAGTAGTAATAGTGTTTTTTGTTGTAACAGTAGTAATAGCAGTAGTGGTTGTTCTTGTAGTAGTAGAGGTTGTTCTTGTAGTAGTAGTAGTGGTTGTTCTTGTAGTAGTAGTAGTAGTAGTAGTAGTAGTAGTAGTTGTAGTAGTAGTACTAATGGTTTTTCTTGTATTAGTAGTAGTGGTAGTTGTAGTGGTTGTTCTTGTAGTAGTAGTAGTGGCTGTTTTTGTAGTAGTAGTAGTAGTGGTTGTTCTTGTAGTATTAGTAGTGCTTGTTCTTGTAGTAGTAGTAGTAGAAGAGGTTGTTCTTGTAGTAGTAGTAGTGGTTGTTCTTGTAGTAGTAGTAGTAGTAATAGTAATGGTTCTTCTTGTAGTAGTAGTAGTAGTGGTTGTTGTAGTGATTGTTCTTGTAGTAGTAGTAGTAGAGGTGGTGGTTTTCTTGTAGTAGTAGTAGTGGTTGTTATTGTCATAGTAGTAGTACTAGTAGTAGTAGTGGTTTTTGTTGTAATAGTAGTAATAGCTGTAGTGGTTGTTCTTGTAGTAGTAGAGGTTGTTCTTGTAGTAGTAGTAGTGGTTGTTCTTGTAGTAGTATTAGTAGTAGTAATAGTAGTAATGGTTCTTCTTGTAGTAATAGTAGTGGTAGTTGTAGTGGTTGTTCTTGTACTAGTAGTAGTGGTTGTTTTTGTAGTAGTAGTAGTAGTGGTTGTTCTTGTAGTATTAGTAGTGGTTGTTCTTGTAGTAGTAGTAGTAGTAGTAGTGGTTGTTCTTGTAGTAGTAGTAGTGGTTGTTCTTGTAATATTACTAGTAGTAGTAGTGGTTGTTCTTGTAGTAGTAGTAGTGGTTTTTCTTGTATTAGTAGTAGTAGTAGAAGTGGTTTGTCTTGTAGTAGTAGTAGTGGTTGTTCTAGTAATATTAGCAGTAGTAGTAGTAGTGGAGGTTCTTGTTGTAGAAATAGTGTTTGTTCTTGTAGTAGTAGTAGTGGTTGTTCTTGTAATAGTTGTGGTAGTAGTAGCTGTAGTGGTTGTTCTTAAAATAGTTGTATTAGTAGTAGTAGTAGTGGTTGTTCTTGTAATAGTTGTAGTAGTAGTAGTGGTTGTTTTTGTAGTAGTAGTAGTGGTTGTTCTTGTAATAGTTGTAGTAGTAGTTGTAGTAGTGGTTTTTCTTGTAGTAGTTGCAGTGGTTGATCTTGTTGTAGTAGTACTAGTAGTAGTAGTACTGGTGGTTCTTGTTGTGGTAGTAGTGGTTGTTCTTGAAGGAGTGGTTGTTCTTGTAATAGTAGTATTAGTAGTAGTAGTTGTAGTGGTTGTTCTTGTAGTAGTAGTAGTAGTAGAAGTAGTAGTAGTAGTAGTAGTAGAAGTGGTTGTTCTTGTACTAATATTGGTGTACTTCTAGTAGTAGTAGTGGTAGTTGTAGTGTTTTTTCTTGTAGTAGTAGTAGTGGTTGTTATTGTAATAGTAGTAGTACTAGTAGTAGTAGTAGTTTTTGTTGTAATAGTAGTAATATCAGTAGTGGTTGTTCTTGTAGTAGTAGAGGTTGATCTTGTATTAGTAGTAGTGGTTGTTCTTGTAGTAGTAGTAGTAGTAGTAGTAGTAGTAATGGTTCTTCTTGTAGTAGTAGTAGTGGTAGTTGTAGTGGTTGTTCTTGTAGTAGTAGTAGTGGTTGTTTTTGTAGTAGTAGTAGTAGTGGTTGCTCTTGTAGTATTAGTAGTGCTTGTTCTTGTAGTAGTAGTAGTAGAAGAGGTTGTTCTTGTAATAGTAGTAGTAGTAGTAGTAGTGGTTGTTCTTGTAGTAGTATTGGTGTACTTGTAGTAGTAGCAGTAGTAGTAGTTGTTGTAGTGGTTGTTCTTGTAATAGTAGTAGTAGTAGTAGTAGTAGTAGTAGTAGTAGAAGTGGTTGTTCTTGTACTAGAATTGGTGTACTTGTAGTAGTAGTAGTGGTAGTTGTAGTGGTTTTTCTTGTAGTAGTAGTAGTGGTTGTTCTTGTAATATTAGAAGTAGTAGTAGTGATGTTTCTTGTTGTAGTAGTAGTGGTTGTTATTGTAGTAGTAGTAGTGGTTGTTCTTGTAATAGTAGTAGTAGTAGTAGTGGTTGTTCTTGTAGTATTAGCAGTGGTTGTTCTTGTAGTAGTAGTAGAGGTTTTTCTTGTAGTAGTAGTAGTGGTTTTTCTTGTAGTAGTATTAGTAGTATTAGTAGTAGTAATGGTACTTCTTGTCGTAGTAGGAGTGGTAGTTGTAGTTGTTGTTCTTGCAGTAGTAGTAGAGGTTGTTTTTGTAGTAGTAGTAGTAGTGGTTGTTCTTGTAGTATTAGTAGTGGTTGTTCTTGAAGTAGTAGTAGTAGTAGAGGTTGTTCTTGTAGTAGTAGTAGTGGTTGTTCTTGTAGTAGTAGAAGTGGTTGTTCTTGTAATATTAGTAGTACTAGTAGTAGTAGTGGTTTTTCTTGTAATATTAGTAGTAGTAGTAGTGGTTGTTCTTGTAGTAGTAGTAGTAGAAGGGGTTGTTCTTGTAATAGTAGTAGTAGTAGTGGTTGTTCTTGTAGTAGTAGTAGTGGTTGTTCTTGCAATATTAGAATTAGTAGTAGTGGTGGTTCTTGTTGTAGTAGTAGTGGTTGTTCTTGTAATAGTAGTTGTAGTAGTGGTTGTAGTGGTTGTTCTTGTAGTAGTAGTAGTGATTGTTCTTGTAGTGGTAGTAGTAGTGGTGGTGGTTGTTCTTGTAGTAGTAGTAGTGGTTGTTATTGTAATAGTAGTAGTACTAGTAGTAGTAGTGGTTTTTGTTGTAATAGTAGTAATAGCAGTAGTGGTTGTTCTAGTAGTAGTAGTAGTAGTAGTAGTAGTAGTAGTAGTAGTAGTAGTAGTTGTAGTAGTAATTGTTCTTCTTGTAGTAGTAGTAGTGGTAGTTGTAGTGGTTGTTCTTGTAGTAGTAGTAGTGGTTGTTTTTGTAGTAGTAGTAGTAGTGGTTGTTCTTGTAGTATTAGTAGTGCTTGTTCTTGTAGTAGTAGTAGTAGAAGAGGTTGTTCTTGTAGTAGTAGTAGTGGTTGTTCTTGTAGTAGTATTGGTGTACTTGTAGTAGTAGTAGTAGTTGTAGTGGTTGTTCTTGTAGTAGTAGTAGTAGTAGTAGCAGAAGTGGTTTTTCTTGTACTAGTATTGGTGTACTTGTAGTAGTAGTAGTGGTAGTTGTAGTGGTTTTTCTTGTAGTAGTAGTAGTGGTTGTTCTTGTAATATTAGAAGTAGTAGTAGTGATGTTTCTTGTTGTAGTAATAGTGGTTGTTATTGTAGTAGTAGTAGTGGTTGTTCTTGTAATAGTAGTAGTAGTAGTAGTGGTTGTTCTTGTAGTAGTAGTGGTTGCACTTGTAGTAGTACTAGTATTTGTAGTGGTTGTTCTTGAAGTAGTAGTAGTGGTAGTAATGGTTGTCCTTGTAGTAGTAGTAGTGGTTGTTCTTGTAATGGTAGTAGTAGTAGTAGTGGTCTTTGTTCTTGTAGGAGTAGTAGTGATTGTTCTTGTAGTAGCAGTAGTAGTGGTGGTGGTTGTAATTGTAGTAGTAGTAGTGGTTGTTATTGTAATAGTAGTAGTATTAGTAGTAATACTGGTTTTTGTTGTAATAGTAGTAATAGCAGTAGTGGTTGTTCTTGTAGTAGTAGAGGTTGTTCTTGTAGTAGTAGTAGTGGTTGTTCTTGTAGTAGTAGTAGTAGTAGTAGTAGTAGTAGTAGTTGTAGTAGTAGTACTAACGGTTTTTCTTGTAGTAGTAGTAGTGGTAGTTGTAGTGGTTGTTCTTGTAGTAGTAGTAGTGGCTGTTTTTGTAGTAGTAGTAGTGGTTGTTCTTGTAGTATTAGTAGTGCTTGTTCTTCTAGTAGTAGTAGTAGAAGAGGTTCTTCTTGTAGTAGTAGTAGTAGTGGTTGTTCTTGTAGTAGTAGTAGTAGTAGTAGTAGTAATGGTTCTTCTTGTAGTAGTAGTAGTGGTTGTTGTAGTGATTGTTCTTGTAGTAGTAGTAGTAGAGGTGGTGGTTGTTCTTGTAGTAGTAGTAGTGGTTGTTATTGTAATAGTAGTAGTACTAGTAGTAGTAGTGGTTTTTGTTGTAATAGTAGTAATAGCTGTAGTGGTTGTTCTTGTAGTAGTAGAGGTTGTTCTTGTAGTAGTAGTAGTGGTTGTTCTTGTAGTAGTAGTAGTTGTAGTAGTAGTAGTTGTAGTAGTAGTACTAATGGTTTTTCTTGTAGTAGTAGTAGTGGTAGTTGTACTGGTTGTTCTTGTAGTAGTAGTAGTGGCTGTTTTTGTAGTAGTAGTAGTAGTGGTTGTTCTTGTAGTATTAGTAGTGCTTGTTCTTGTAGTAGTGGTAGTAGAAGAGGTTCTTCCTGTAGTAGTAGTAGTGGTTGTTCTTGTAGTAGTAGTAGTAGTAGTAGTAGTAATGGTTCTTCTTGTAGTAGTAGTAGTGGTTGTTGTAGTGATTGTTCTTGTAGTAGTAGTAGTAGAGGTGGTGGTTGTTCTTGTAGTAGTAGTAGTGGTTGTTATTGTAATAGTAGTAGTACTAGTAGTAGTAGTGGTTTTTGTTGTAATAGTAGTAATAGCTGTAGTGGTTGTTCTTGTAGTAGTAGAGGTTGTTCTTGTAGTAGTAGTAGTGGTTGTTCTTGTAGTAGTATTAGAAGTAGTAATAGTAGTAATGGTTCTTGTAGTAATAGTAGTGGTAGTTGTAGTGGTTGTTCTTGTACTAGTAGTAGTGGTTGTTTTTGTAGTAGTAGTAGTAGTGGTTGTTCTTGTAGTATTAGTAGTGGTTGTTCTTGTAGTAGTAGTAGTAGTAGTAGTAGTAGTGGTTGTTCTTGTAGTAGTAGTAGTGGTTGTTCTTGTAATATTACTAGTAGTAGTAGTGGTTGTTCTTGTAGTAGTAGTAGTGGTTTTTCTTGTATTAGTAGTAGTAGTAGAAGTGGTTTGTCTTGTAGTAGTAGTAGTGGTTGTTCTAGTAATATTAGCAGTAGTAGTAGTAGTGGTGGTTCTTGTTGTAGAAATAGTGTTTGTTCTTGTAGTAGTAGTAGTGGTTGTTCTTGTAATAGTTGTGGTAGTAGTAGCTGTAGTGGTTGTTCTTAAAATAGTTGTATTAGTAGTAGTAGTAGTGGTTGTTCTTGTAATAGTTGTAGTAGTAGTAGTGGTTGTTTTTGTAGTAGTAGTAGTGGTTGTTCTTGTAATAGTTGTAGTAGTAGTTGTAGTAGTGGTTTTTCTTGTAGTAGTTGCAGTGGTTGATCTTGTTGTAGTAGTACTAGTAGTAGTAGTACTGGTGGTTCTTGTTGTGGTAGTAGTGGTTGTTCTTGAAGTAGTGGTTGTTCTTGTAATAGTAGTAGTAGTAGTAGTAGTTGTAGTGGTTGTTCTTGTAGTAGTAGTAGTAGTAGAAGTAGTAGTAGTAGTAGTAGTAGAAGTGGTTGTTCTTGTACTAATATTGGTGTACTTCTAGTAGTAGTAGTGGTAGTTGTAGTGTTTTTTCTTGTAGTAGTAGTAGTGGTTGTTATTGTAATAGTAGTAGTACTAGTAGTAGTAGTGGTTTTTGTTGTAATAGTAGTAATAGCAGTAGTGGTTGTTCTTGTAGTAGTAGAGGTTGATCTTGTAGTAGTAGTAGTGGTTGTTCTTGTAGTAGTAGTAGTAGTAGTAGTAGTAATGGTTCTTCATGTAGTAGTAGTAGTGGTAGTTGTAGTGGTTGTTCTTGTAGTAGTAGTAGTGGTTGTTTTTGTAGTAGTAGTAGTAGTGGTTGTTCTTGTAGTATTAGTAGTGCTTGTTCTTGTAGTAGTAGTAGTAGAAGAGGTTGTTCTTGTAGTAGTAGTAGTGGTTGTTCTTGTAGTAGTATTGGTGTACTTGTAGTAGTAGTAGTAGTTGTAGTGGTTGTTCTTGTAGTAGTAGTAGTAGTAGTAGCAGAAGTGGTTGTTCTTGTACTAGTATTGGTGTACTTGTAGTAGTAGTAGTGGTAGTTGTAGTGGTTTTTTTTGTAGTAGTAGTAGTGGTTGTTCTTGTAATATTAGAAGTAGTAGTAGTGATGTTTCTTGTTGTAGTAATAGTGGTTGTTACTGTAGTAGTAGTAGTGGTTTTTCTTGCAATAGTAGTAGTAGTAGTACTGGTTGTTCTTGTAGTAGTAGTGGTTGCACTTGTAGTAGTACTAGTAGTTGTAGTGGTTGTTCTTGAAGTAGTAGTAGTGGTAGTAGTGGTTGTTCTTGTAGTATTAGTAGTGTTTGTTCTTGTAGTAGTAGTAGTAGTAGTAGAGGTTGTGCTTGTAGTAGTAGTAGTGGTTGTTCTTGTAGTAGTAGTAGTGGTTGTTCTTGTAATATTACTAGTAGTAGTAGTGGTTGTTTTTGTAGTAGTAGTAGTGGTTGTTCTTGTAATAGTTGTAGTAGTAGTTGTAGTAGTGGTTTTTCTTGTAGTAGTTGTAGTGGTTGATCTTGTTGTAGTAGTACTACTAGTAGTAGTATTGGTGGTTCTTGTTGTGGTAGTAGTGGTTGTTCTTGTAGTAGTAGTAGTGGTTGTTCTTCTAATAGTAGTAGTAGTAGTAGTAGTAGTAGTGGATGTTCTTGTAGTAGTATTGGTGTACTTGTAGTAGTAGTAGTAGTAGTAGAAGTTGTAGTGGTTGTTCTTGTAGTAGTAGTAGTAGTAGTAGTAGCAGCAGTAGTAGAAGTGGTTGTTCTTGTACTAATATTGGTGTACTTCTAGTAGTAGTAGTGGTAGTTGTAGTGTTTTTTCTTGTAGTAGTAGTAGTGTTTGTTCTTGTAATAGTAGTAGTAGTAGTAGTGGTTGTTCTTGTAGTAGTAGTGGTTGCACTTGTAGTAGTACTAGTATTTGTAGTGGTTGTTCTTGAAGTAGTAGTAGTGGTAGTAATGGTTGTCCTTGTAGTAGTAGTAGTGGTTGTTCTTGTAATGGTAGTAGTAGTAGTAGTGGTCTTTGTTCTTGTAGGAGTAGTAGTGATTGTTCTTGTAGTAGCAGTAGTAGTGGTGGTGGTTGTAATTGTAGTAGTAGTAGTGGTTGTTATTGTAATAGTAGTAGTATTAGTAGTAATACTGGTTTTTGTTGTAATAGTAGTAATAGCAGTAGTGGTTGTTCTTGTAGTAGTAGAGGTTGTTCTTGTAGTAGTAGTAGTGGTTGTTCTTGTAGTAGTAGTAGTAGTAGTAGTAGTAGTAGTTGTAGTAGTAGTACTAACGGTTTTTCTTGTAGTAGTAGTAGTGGTAGTTGTAGTGGTTGTTCTTGTAGTAGTAGTAGTGGCTGTTTTTGTAGTAGTAGTAGTGGTTGTTCTTGTAGTATTAGTAGTGCTTGTTCTTCTAGTAGTAGTAGTAGAAGAGGTTCTTCTTGTAGTAGTAGTAGTAGTGGTTGTTCTTGTAGTAGTAGTAGTAGTAGTAGTAGTAATGGTTCTTCTTGTAGTAGTAGTAGTGGTTGTTGTAGTGATTGTTCTTGTAGTAGTAGTAGTAGAGGTGGTGGTTGTTCTTGTAGTAGTAGTAGTGGTTGTTATTGTAATAGTAGTAGTACTAGTAGTAGTAGTGGTTTTTGTTGTAATAGTAGTAATAGCTGTAGTGGTTGTTCTTGTAGTAGTAGAGGTTGTTCTTGTAGTAGTAGTAGTGGTTGTTCTTGTAGTAGTATTAGAAGTAGTAATAGTAGTAATGGTTCTTCTTGTAGTAATAGTAGTGGTAGTTGTAGTGGGTGTTCTTGTAGTAGTAGTAGTGGTTGTTTTGTAGTAGTAGTAGTAGTGGTTGTTCTTGTAGTATTAGTAGTGTTTGTTCTTGTAGTAGTAGTAGTAGTAGTAGAGGTTGTGCTTGTAGTAGTAGTAGTGGTTGTTCTTGTAGTAGTAGTAGTGGTTGTTCTTGTAATATTACTAGTAGTAGTAGTGGTTGTTTTTGTAGTAGCAGTAGTGGTTGTTCTTGTAATAGTTGTAGTAGTAGTTGTAGTAGTGGTTTTTCTTGTAGTAGTTGTAGTGGTTGATCTTGTTGTAGTAGTACTACTAGTAGTAGTATTGGTGGTTCTTGTTGTGGTAGTAGTGGTTGTTCTTGTAGTAGTAGTAGTGGTTGTTCTTCTAATAGTAGTAGTAGTAGTAGTAGTGGATGTTCTTGTAGTAGTATTGGTGTACTTGTAGTAGTAGTAGTAGTAGTAGAAGTTGTAGTGGTTGTTCTTGTAGTAGTAGTAGTAGTAGTAGTAGTAGTAGTAGTAGAAGTGGTTGTTCTTGTACTAATATTGGTGTACTTCTAGTAGTAGTAGTGGTAGTTGTAGTGTTTTTTCTTGTAGTAGTAGTAGTGGTTGTTCTTGTAATATTAGAAGTAGTAGTAGTGATGTTTCTTGTTGTAGTAGTAGTGGTTGTTATTGTAGTAGTAGAAGTGGTTGTTCTTGTAATAGTAGTAGTAGTAGTAGTAGAAGTGGTTGTTCTTGTACTAGTATTGGTTTACTTGTAGTAGTAGTAGTGGTAGTTGTAGTGGTTGTTCTTGTAGTAGTAGTAGTGGTTGTTCTTGTAATAGTAGTAGTAGTAGTGGTTGTTCTTGTAGTAGTATTGGTGTACTTGTAGTAGTAGTAGTAGTAGTTGTAGTGGTTGTTCTTGTAGTAGTAGTAGTAGTAGTAGTAGTAGTAGTAGTAGTAGTAGAAGTGGTTGTTCTTGTACTAATATTGGTGTACTTCTAGTAGTAGTAGTGGTAGTTGTAGTGTTTTTTCTTGTAGTAGTAGTAGTGGTTGTTCTTCTAATTTTAGAAGTAGTAGTAGTGATGTTTCTTGTTGTAGTAGTAGTGGTTGTTATTGTAGTAGTAGAAGTGGTTGTTCTTGTAATAGTAGTAGTAGTAGTAGTGGTTGTTCTTGTAGTATTAGCAGTGGTTGTTCTTGTAGTAGTAGTAGAGGTTTTTCTTGTAGTAGTATTAGTGGTTGTTCTTGTAGTAGTATTAGTAGTATTAGTAGTAGTAATGGTTCTTCTTGTCGTAGTAGGAGTGGTAGTTGTAGTTGTTGTTCTTGCAGTAGTAGTAGAGGTTGTTTTTGTAGTAGTAGTAGTAGTGGTTGTTCTTGTAGTATTAGTAGTAGATGTTCTTGAAGTAGTAGTAGTAGTAGAGGTTGTTCTTGTAGTAGTAGTAGTGGTTGTTCTTGTAGTAGTAGAAGTGGTTGTTCTTGTAATATTAGTAGTACTAGTAGTAGTAGTGGTTTTTCTTGTAATATTAGTAGTAGTAGTAGTGGTTGTTCTTGTAGTAGTAGTAGTAGAAGTGGTTGTTCTTGTAATAGTAGTAGTAGTAGTGGTTGTTCTTGTAGTAGTAGTAGTGGTTGTTCTTGCAATATTAGAATTAGTAGTAGTGGTGGTTCTTGTTGTAGTAGTAGTGGTTGTTCTTGTAATAGTAGTTGTAGTAGTGGTTGTAGTGGTTGTTCTTGTAGTAGTAGTAGTGATTGTTCTTGTAGTGGTAGTAGTATTGGTGGTGGTTGTTCTTGTAGTAGTAGTAGTGGTTGTTATTGTAATAGTAGTAGTACTAGTAGTAGTAGTGGTTTTTGTTGTAATAGTAGTAATAGCAGTAGTGGTTGTTCTAGTAGTAGTAGTAGTAGTAGTAGTAGTAGTAGTAGTAATTGTTCTTCTTGTAGTAGTAGTAGTGGTAGTTGTAGTGGTTGTTCTTGTAGTAGCAGTAGTGGTTGTTTTTGTAGTAGTAGTAGTAGTGGTTGTTCTTGTAGTATTAGTAGTGCTTGTTCTTGTAGTAGTAGTAGAAGAAGAGGTTGTTCTTGTAGTAGTAGTAGTGGTTGTTCTTGTAGTAGTATTGGTGTACTTGTAGTAGTAGTAGTAGTTGTAGTGGTTGTTCTTGTAGTAGTAGTAGTAGTAGTAGCAGAAGTGGTTTTTCTTGTACTTGTATTGGTGTACTTGTAGTAGTAGTAGTGGTAGTTGTAGTGGTTTTTCTTGTAGTAGTAGTAGTGGTTGTTCTTGTAATATTAGAAGTAGTAGTAGTGATGTTTCTTGTTGTAGTAATAGTGGTTGTTATTGTAGTAGTAGTAGTGGTTGTTCTTGTAATAGTAGTAGTAGTGGTTGTTCTTGTAGTAGTAGTGGTTGCACTTGTAGTAGTACTAGTATTTGTAGTGGTTGTTCTTGAAGTAGTAGTAGTGGTAGTAATGGTTGTCCTTGTAGTAGTAGTAGTGGTTGTTCTTGTAATGGTAGTAGTAGTAGTAGTGGTCTTTGTTCTTGTAGGAGTAGTAGTGATTGTTCTTGTAGTAGCAGTAGTAGTGGTGGTGGTTGTAATTGTAGTAGTAGTAGTGGTTGTTATTGTAATAGTAGTAGTATTAGTAGTAATACTGGTTTTTGTTGTAATAGTAGTAATAGCAGTAGTGGTTGTTCTTGTAGTAGTAGAGGTTGTTCTTGTAGTAGTAGTAGTGGTTGTTCTTGTAGTAGTAGTAGTAGTAGTAGTAGTAGTAGTAGTAGTAGTTGTAGTAGTAGTACTAATGGTTTTTCTTGTAGTAGTAGTAGTGGTAGTTGTAGTGGTTGTTCTTGTAGTAGTAGTAGTGGCTGTTTTTGTAGTAGTAGTAGTGGTTGTTCTTGTAGTATTAGTAGTGCTTGTTCTTCTAGTAGTAGTAGTAGAAGAGGTTCTTCTTGTAGTAGTAGTAGTAGTGGTTGTTCTTGTAGTAGTAGTAGTAGTAGTAGTAGTAATGGTTCTTCTTGTAGTAGTAGTAGTGGTTGTTGTAGTGATTGTTCTTGTAGTAGTAGTAGTAGAGGTGGTGGTTGTTCTTGTAGTAGTAGTAGTGGTTGTTATTGTAATAGTAGTAGTACTAGTAGTAGTAGTGGTTTTTGTTGTAATAGTAGTAATAGCTGTAGTGGTTGTTCTTGTAGTAGTAGAGGTTGTTCTTGTAGTAGTAGTAGTGGTTGTTCTTGTAGTAGTATTAGAAGTAGTAATAGTAGTAATGGTTCTTCTTGTAGTAATAGTAGTGGTAGTTGTAGTGGTTGTTCTTGTAGTAGTAGTAGTGGTTGTTTTGTAGTAGTAGTAGTAGTGGTTGTTCTTGTAGTATTAGTAGTGTTTGTTCTTGTAGTAGTAGTAGTAGTAGTAGAGGTTGTGCTTGTAGTAGTAGTAGTGGTTGTTCTTGTAGTAGTAGTAGTGGTTGTTCTTGTAATATTACTAGTAGTAGTAGTGGTTGTTTTTGTAGTAGTAGTAGTGGTTGTTCTTGTAATAGTTGTAGTAGTAGTTGTAGTAGTGGTTTTTCTTGTAGTAGTTGTAGTGGTTGATCTTGTTGTAGTAGTACTACTAGTAGTAGTATTGGTGGTTCTTGTTGTGGTAGTAGTGGTTGTTCTTGTAGTAGTAGTAGTGGTTGTTCTTCTAATAGTAGTAGTAGTAGTAGTAGTGGATGTTCTTGTAGTAGTATTGGTGTACTTGTAGTAGTAGTAGTAGTAGTAGAAGTTGTAGTGGTTGTTCTTGTAGTAGTAGTAGTAGTAGTAGTAGCAGCAGTAGTAGAAGTGGTTGTTCTTGTACTAATATTGGTGTACTTCTAGTAGTAGTAGTGGTAGTTGTAGTGTTTTTTCTTGTAGTAGTAGTAGTGGTTGTTCTTGTAATATTAGAAGTAGTAGTAGTGATGTTTCTTGTTGTAGTAGTAGTGGTTGTTATTGTAGTAGTAGAAGTTGTTGTTCTTGTAATAGTAGTAGTAGTAGTAGTAGAAGTGGTTGTTCTTGTACTAGTATTGGTTTACTTGTAGTAGTAGTAGTGGTAGTTGTAGTGGTTGTTCTTGTAGTAGTAGTAGTGGTTGTTCTTGTAATAGTAATAGTAGTAGTGGTTGTTCTTGTAGTAGTATTGGTGTACTTGTAGTAGTAGTAGTAGTAGTTGTAGTGGTTGTTCTTGTAGTAGTAGTAGTAGTAGTAGTAGTAGTAGTAGTAGAAGTGGTTGTTCTTGTACTAATATTGGTGTACTTCTAGTAGTAGTAGTGGTAGTTGTAGTGTTTTTTCTTGTAGTAGTAGTAGTGGTTGTTCTTCTAATTTTAGAAGTAGTAGTAGTGATGTTTCTTGTTGTAGTAGTAGTGGTTGTTATTGTAGTAGTAGAAGTGGTTGTTCTTGTAATAGTAGTAGTAGTAGTAGTGGTTGTTCTTGTAGTATTAGCAGTGGTTGTTCTTTTAGTAGTAGTAGAGCTTTTTCTTGTAGTAGTAGTAGTGGTTGTTCTTGTAGTAGTATTAGTAGTATTAGTAGTAGTAATGGTTCTTCTTGTCGTAGTAGGAGTGGTAGTTGTAGTTGTTGTTCTTGCAGTAGTAGTAGAGGTTGTTTTTGTAGTAGTAGTAGTAGTGGTTGTTCTTGTAGTATTAGTAGTGGTTGTTCTTGAAGTAGTAGTAGAAGTAGAGGTTGTTCTTGTAGTAGTAGTAGTGGTTGTTCTTGTAGTAGTAGAAGTGGTTGTTCTTGTAATATTAGTAGTACTAGTAGTAGTAGTGGTTTTTCTTGTAATATTAGTAGTAGTAGTAGTGGTTGTTCTTGTAGTAGTATTAGTAGTAGTAATAGTAGTAATGGTTCTTCTTGTAGTAATAGTAGTGGTAGTTGCAGTGGTTGTTCTTGTACTAGTAGTAGTGGTTCTTTTTGTAGTAGTAGTAGTAGTGGTTGTTCTTGTAGTTTTAGTAGTGGTTGTTCTTGTAGTAGTAGTAGTAGTAGTAGTAGTGGTTGTTCTTGTAGTAGTAGTAGTGGTTGTTCTTGTAATATTACTAGTAGTAGTAGTGGTTGTTCTTGTAGTAGTAGTAGTGGTTTTTCTTGTATTAGTAGTAGTAGTAGAAGTGGTTTGTCTTGTAGTAGTAGTAGTGGTTGTTCTAGTAATATTAGCAGTAGTAGTAGTAGTGGAGGTTCTTGTTGTAGAAATAGTGTTTGTTCTTGTAGTAGTAGTAGTGGTTGTTCTTGTAATAGTTGTGGTAGTAGTAGCTGTAGTGGTTGTTCCTAAAATAGTTCTATTAGTAGTAGTAGTAGTGGTTGTTCTTGTAATAGTTGTAGTAGTAGTAGTGGTTGTTTTTGTAGTAGTAGTAGTGGTTGTTCTTGTAATAGTTGTAGTAGTAGTTGTAGTAGTGGTTTTTCTTGTAGTAGTTGCAGTGGTTGATCTTGTTGTAGTAGTACTAGTAGTAGTAGTACTGGTGGTTCTTGTTGTGGTAGTAGTGGTTGTTCTTGAAGTATTGGTTGTTCTTGTAATAGTAGTATTAGTAGTAGTAGTTGTAGTGGTTGTTCTTGTAGTAGTAGTAGTAGTAGAAGTAGTAGTAGTAGTAGTAGTAGAAGTGGTTGTTCTTGTACTAATATTGGTGTACTTCTAGTAGTAGTAGTGGTAGTTGTAGTGTTTTTTCTTGTAGTAGTAGTAGTGGTTGTTATTGTAATAGTAGTAGTACTAGTAGTAGTAGTGGTTTTTGTTGTAATAGTAGTAATAGCAGTAGTGGTTGTTCTTGTAGTAGTAGAGGTTGATCTTGTAGTAGTAGTAGTGGTTGTTCTTGTAGTAGTAGTAGTAGTAGTAGTAGTAGTAATGGTTCTTCATGTAGTAGTAGTAGTGGTAGTTGTAGTGGTTGTTCTTGTAGTAGTAGTAGTGGTTGTTTTTGTAGTAGTAGTAGTAGTGGTTGTTCTTGTAGTATTAGTAGTGCTTGTTCTTGTAGTAGTAGTAGTAGAAGAGGTTGTTCTTGTAGTAGTAGTAGTGGTTGTTCTTTTAGTAGTATTGTTGTACTTGTAGTAGTAGTAGTAGTTGTAGTGGTTGTTCTTGTAGTAGTAGTAGTAGCAGAAGTGGTTGTTCTTGTACTAGTATTGGTGTACTTGTAGTAGTAGTAGTGGTAGTTGTAGTGGTTTTTCTTGTAGTAGTAGTAGTGGTTGTTCTTGTAATATTAGAAGTAGTAGTAGTGATGTTTCTTGTTGTAGTAATAGTGGTTGTTATTGTAGTAGTAGTAGTGGTTGTTCTTGTAATAGTAGTAGTAGTAGTAGTAGTGGTTGTTCTTGTAGTAGTAGTGGTTGCACTTGTAGTAGTACTAGTAGTTGTAGTGGTTGTTCTTGAAGTAGTAGTAGTGGTAGTAGTGGTTGTCCTTGTAGTAGTAGTAGTGGTTGTTCTTGTAATGGTAGTAGTAGTAGTAGTGGTCTTTGTTCTTGTAGGAGTAGTAGTGATTGTTCTTGTAGTAGCAGTAGTAGTGGTGGTGGTTGTAATTGTAGTAGTAGTGGTTGTTATTGTAATAGTAGTAGTACTAGTAGTAATAGTGGTTTTTGTTGTAATAGTAGTAATAGCAGTAGTGGTTGTACTTGTAGTAGTAGAGGTTGTTCTTGTAGTAGTAGTAGTGGTTGTTCTTGTAGTAGTAGTAGTAGTAGTAGTAGTTGTAGTAGTAGTACTAATGGTTTTTCTTGTAGTAGTAGTAGTGGTAGTTGTAGTGGTTGTTCTTGTAGTAGTAGTAGTGGCTGTTTTTGTAGTAGTAGTAGTAGTGGTTGTTCTTGTAGTATTAGTAGTGCTTGTTCTTGTAGTAGTAGTAGTAGAAGAGGTTGTTCTTGTAGTAGTAGTAGTGGTTGTTCTTGTAGTAGTAGTAGTAGTAGTAGTAATGGTTCTTCTTGTAGTAGTAGTAGTGGTTGTTGTAGTGATTGTTCTTGTAGTAGTAGTAGTAGAGGTGGTGGTTGTTCTTGTAGTAGTAGTAGTGGTTGTTATTGTAATAGTAGTAGTACTAGTAGTAGTAGTGGTTTTTGTTGTAATAGTAGTAATAGCTGTAGTGGTTGTTCTTGTAGTAGTAGAGGTTGTTCTTGTAGTAGTAGTAGTGGTTGTTCTTGTAGTAGTATTAGAAGTAGTAATAGTAGTAATGGTTCTTCTTGTAGTAATAGTAGTGGTAGTTGTAGTGGTTGTTCTTGTAGTAGTAGTGGTTGTTTTGTAGTAGTAGTAGTAGTGGTTGTTCTTGTAGTATTAGTAGTGTTTGTTCTTGTAGTAGTAGTAGTAGTAGTAGAGGTTGTGCTTGTAGTAGTAGTAGTGGTTGTTCTTGTAGTAGTAGTAGTGGTTGTTCTTGTAAAATTACTAGTAGTAGTAGTGGTTGTTCTTGTAGTAGTAGTAGTGGTTTTTCTTGTATTAGTAGTAGTAGTAGAAGTGGTTTGTCTTGTAGTAGTAGTAGTGGTTGTTCCAGTAATATTAGTAGTAGTAGTAGTGGTGGTGGTTATTGTTGTAGAAATAGTGTTTGTTCTTGTAGTAGTAGTAGTGGTTGTTCTTGTAATAGTTGTAGTAGTAGTAGCTGTAGTGGTTGTTCTTAAAATAGTTGTATTAGTAGTAGTAGTAGTGGTTGTTCTTGTAATAGTTGTAGTAGTAGTAGTGGTTGTTTTTGTAGTAGTAGTAGTGGTTGTTCTTGTAATAGTTGTAGTAGTAGTTGTAGTAGTGGTTTTTCTTGTAGTAGTTGTAGTGGTTGATCTTGTTGTAGTAGCACTACTAGTAGTAGTACTGGTGGTTCTTGTTGTGGTAGTAGTGGTTGTTCTTGTAGTAGTAGTAGTGGTTGTTCTTCTAATAGTAGTAGTAGTAGTAGTGGTTGTTCTTGCAGTAGTATTGGTGTACTTGTAGTAGTAGTAGTAGTAGTAGTAGTAGTTGTAGTGGTTGTTCTTCTAGTAGTAGTAGTAGTAGTAGTAGTAGTAGTAGTAGTAGAAGTGGTTGTTCTTGTACTAATATTGGTGTACTTCTAGTAGTAGTAGTGGTAGTTGTAGTGTTTTTTCTTGTAGTAGTAGTAGTGGTTGTTCTTGTAATATTAGAAGTAGTAGTAGTGATGTTTCTTGTTGTAGTAGTACTGGTTGTTATTGTGGTAGTAGAAGAGGTTGTTCTTGTAATAGTAGTAGTAGTAGTAGTGGTTGTTCTTGTAGTATTAGCAGTGGTTGTTCTTGTAGTAGTAGTAGAGGTTTTTCTTGTAGTAGTAGTAGTGGTTGTTCTTGTAGTAGTATTAGTAGTATTAGTAGTAGTAATGGTTCTTCTTGTCGTAGTAGGAGTGGTAGTTGTAGTTGTTGTTCTTGCAGTAGTAGTAGAGGTTGTTTTTGTAGTAGTAGTAGTAGTGGTTGTTCTTGTAGTATTAGTAGTGGTTGTTCTTGAAGTAGTACTAGTAGTAGAGGTTGTTCTTGTAGTAGTAGTAGTGGTTGTTCTTGTAATAGTAGTAGTAGTAGTAGTAGTTGTTCTTGTAGTAGTATTGGTGTACTTGTAGTAGTAGTAGTAGTAGTAGTTGTAGTGGTTGTTCTTGTAGTAGTAGTAGTAGTAGTAGTAGTAGTAGAAGTGGTTGTACTTGTACTAATATTGGTGTACTTCTAGTAGTAGTAGTGGTAGTTGTAGTGTTTTTTCTTGTAGTAGTAGTAGTGGTTGTTCTTGTAATATTAGAAGTAGTAGTAGTGATGTTTCTTGTTGTAGTAGTAGTGGTTGTTATTGTAGTAGTAGAAGTGGTTGTTCTTGTAATAGTAGTAGTAGTAGTAGTGGTTGTTCTTGTAGTATTAGCAGTGGTTGTTCTTGTAGTAGTAGTAGAGGTTTTTCTTGTAGTAGTAGTAGTGGTTGTTCTTGTAGTAGTATTAGTAGTATTAGTAGTAGTAATGGTTCTTCTTGTCGTAGTAGGAGTGGTAGTTGTAGTTGTTGTTCTTGCAGTAGTAGTAGAGGTTGTTTTTGTAGTAGTAGTAGTAGTGGTTGTTCTTGTAGTATTAGTAGTGGTTGTTCTTGAAGTAGTAGTAGTAGTAGTGGTTGTTCTTGTAGTAGTAGAAGTGGTTGTTCTTGTAATATTAGTAGTACTAGTAGTAGTAGTGGTTTTTCTTGTAATATTAGTAGTAGTAGTAGTGGTTGTTCTTGTAGTAGTAGTAGTAGAAGTGGTTGTTCTTGTAATAGTAGTAGTAGTAGTGGTTGTTCTTGTAGTAGTAGTAGTGGTTGTTCTTGCAATATTAGAATTAGTAGTAGTGGTGGTTCTTGTTGTAGTAGTAGTGGTTGTTCTTGTAATAGTAGTTGTAGTAGTGGTTGTAGTGGTTGTTCTTGTAGTAGTAGTAGTGATTGTTCTTGTAGTGGTAGTAGTAGTGGTGGTGGTTGTTCTTGTAGTAGTAGTAGTGGTTGTTATTGTAATAGTAGTAGTACTAGTAGTAGTAGTGGTTTTTGTTGTAATAGTAGTAATAGCAGTAGTGGTTGTTCTAGTAGTAGTAGAAGTTGATCTTGTAGTAGTAGTAGTGGTTGTTCTTGTAGTAGTGGTAGTAGTAGTAGTAGTAGTAGTAGTAGTAGTAATGGTTCTTCTTGTAGTAGTAGTGGTGGTAGTTGTAGTGGTTGTTCTTGTAGTAGTAGTAGTGGTTGTTTTTGTAGTAGTAGTAGTAGTGGTTGTTCTTGTAGTATTAGTAGTGCTTGTTCTTGTAGTAGTAGTAGTAGAAGAGGTTGTTTTTGTAGCAGTAGTAGTGGTTGTTCTTGTAGTAGTATTGGTGTACTTGTAGTAGTAGTAGTGGTAGTTGTAGTGGTTTTTCTTGTAGTAGTAGTAGTGGTTGTTCTTGTAGTATTAGTAGTGGTTGTTCTTGTAGTAGTAGTAGTGGTTGTTCTTGTAGTAGTATTGGTGTACTTGTAGTAGTAGTAGTAGTAGTTGTAGTGGTTGTTCTTGTAGTAGTAGTAGTAGTAGTAGTAGTAGTAGTAGTAGTAGTAGTAGTAGAAGTGGTTGTTCTTGTACTAATATTGGTGTACTTCTAGTAGTAGTAGTGGTAGTTGTAGTGTTTTTTCTTGTAGTAGTTGTAGTGGTTGATCTTGTTGTAGTAGTACTACTAGTAGTAGTACTGGTGGTTCTTGTTGTGGTAGTAGTGGTTGTTCTTGTAGTAGTAGTAGTGGTTGTTCTTCTAATAGTAGTAGTAGTAGTAGTAGTGGTTGTTCTTGTAGTAGTATCGGTGTACTTGTAGTAGTAGTAGTAGTAGTAGTTGTAGTGGTTGTTCTTGTAGTAGTAGTAGTAGTAGTAGTAGTAGAAGTGGTTGTTCTTGTACTAATATTGGTGTACTTCTAGTAGTAGTAGTGGTAGTTGTAGTGTTTTTTCTTGTAGTAGTAGTAGTAGTGGTTGTTCTTGTAATATTAGAAGTAGTAGTAGTGATGTTTCTTGTTGTAGTAGTAGTGGTTGTTATTGTAGTAGTAGAAGTGGTTGTTCTTGTAATAGTAGTAGTAGTAGTAGTGGTTGTTCTTGTAGTATTAGCAGTGGTTGTTCTTGTAGTAGTAGTAGAGGTTTTTCTTGTAGTAGTAGTAGTGGTTGTTCTTGTAGTAGTATTAGTAGTATTAGTAGTAGTAATGGTTCTTCTTGTCGTAGTAGGAGTGGTAGTTGTAGTTGTTGTTCTTGCAGTAGTAGTAGAGGTTGTTTTTGTAGTAGTAGTAGTAGTGGTTGTTCTTGTAGTATTAGTAGTGGTTGTTCTTGAAGTAGTAGTAGTAGTAGAGGTTGTTCTTGTAGTAGTAGTAGTGGTTGTTCTTGTAGTAGTAGAAGTGGTTGTTCTTGTAATATTAGTAGTACTAGTAGTAGTAGTGGTTTTTCTTGTAATATTAGTAGTAGTAGTAGTGGTTGTTCTTGTAGTAGTAGTAGTAGAAGTGGTTGTTCTTGTAATAGTAGTAGTAGTAGTGGTTGTTCTTGTAGTAGTAGTAGTGGTTGTTCTTGCAATATTAGAATTAGTAGTAGTGGTGGTTCTTGTTGTAGTAGTAGTGGTTGTTCTTGTAATAGTAGTTGTAGTAGTGGTTGTAGTGGTTGTTCTTGTAGTAGTAGTAGTGATTGTTCTTGTAGTGGTAGTAGTAGTGGTGGTGGTTGTTCTTGTAGTAGTAGTAGTGGTTGTTATTGTAATAGTAGTAGTACTAGTAGTAGTAGTGGTTTTTGTTGTAATAGTAGTAATAGCAGTAGTGGTTGTTCTAGTAGTAGTAGAGGTTGATCTTGTAGTAGTAGTAGTGGTTGTTCTTGTAGTAGTAGTAGTAGTAGTAGTAGTAGTAGTAGTAATGGTTCTTCTTGTAGTAGTAGTGGTGGTAGTTGTAGTGGTTGTTCTTGTAGTAGTAGTAGTGGTTGTTTTTGTAGTAGTAGTAGTAGTGGTTGTTCTTGTAGTATTAGTAGTGCTTGTTCTTGTAGTAGTAGTAGTAGAAGAGGTTGTTTTTGTAGTAGTAGTAGTGGTTGTTCTTGTAGTAGTATTGGTGTACTTGTAGTAGTAGTAGTAGTTGTAGTGGTTGTTCTTGTAGTAGTAGTAGTAGTAGCAGAAGTGGTTGTTCTTGTACTAGTATTGGTGTACTTGTAGTAGTAGTAGTGGTAGTTGTAGTGGTTTTTCTTGTAGTAGTAGTAGTGGTTGTTCTTGTAGTAGTATTGGTGTACTTGTAGTAGTAGTAGTAGTAGTTGTAGTGGTTGTTCTTGTAGTAGTAGTAGTAGTAGTAGTAGTAGTAGTAGTAGTAGTAGTAGTAGTAGTAGAAGTGGTTGTTCTTGTACTAATATTGGTGTACTTCTAGTAGTAGTAGTGGTAGTTGTAGTGTTTTTTTCTTGTAGTAGTTGTAGTGGTTGATCTTGTTGTAGTAGTACTACTAGTAGTAGTACTGGTGGTTCTTGTTGTGGTAGTAGTGGTTGTTCTTGTAGTAGTAGTAGTGGTTGTTCTTCTAATAGTAGTAGTAGTAGTAGTAGTGGTTGTTCTTGTAGTAGTATCGGTGTACTTGTAGTAGTAGTAGTAGTAGTAGTTGTAGTGGTTGTTCTTGTAGTAGTAGTAGTAGTAGTAGTAGTAGAAGTGGTTGTTCTTGTACTAATATTGGTGTACTTCTAGTAGTAGTAGTGGTAGTTGTAGTGTTTTTTCTTGTAGTAGTAGTAGTAGTGGTTGTTCTTGTAATATTAGAAGTAGTAGTAGTGATGTTTCTTGTTGTAGTAGTAGTGGTTGTTATTGTAGTAGTAGAAGTGGTTGTTCTTGTAATAGTAGTAGTAGTAGTAGTGGTTGTTCTTGTAGTATTAGCAGTGGTTGTTCTTGTAGTAGTAGTAGAGGTTTTTCTTGTAGTAGTAGTAGTGGTTGTTCTTGTAGTAGTATTAGTAGTATTAGTAGTAGTAATGGTTCTTCTTGTCGTAGTAGGAGTGGTAGTTGTAGTTGTTGTTCTTGCAGTAGTAGTAGAGGTTGTTTTTGTAGTAGTAGTAGTAGTGGTTGTTCTTGTAGTATTAGTAGTGGTTGTTCTTGAAGTAGTAGTAGTAGTAGAGGTTGTTCTTGTAGTAGTAGTAGTGGTTGTTCTTGTAGTAGTAGAAGTGGTTGTTCTTGTAATATTAGTAGTACTAGTAGTAGTAGTGGTTTTTCTTGTAATATTAGTAGTAGTAGTAGTGGTTGTTCTTGTAGTAGTAGTAGTAGAAGTGGTTGTTCTTGTAATAGTAGTAGTAGTAGTGGTTGTTCTTGTAGTAGTAGTAGTGGTTGTTCTTGCAATATTAGAATTAGTAGTAGTGGTGGTTCTTGTTGTAGTAGTAGTGGTTGTTCTTGTAATAGTAGTTGTAGTAGTGGTTGTAGTGGTTGTTCTTGTAGTAGTAGTAGTGATTGTTCTTGTAGTGGTAGTAGTAGTGGTGGTGGTTGTTCTTGTAGTAGTAGTAGTGGTTGTTATTGTAATAGTAGTAGTACTAGTAGTAGTAGTGGTTTTTGTTGTAATAGTAGTAATAGCAGTAGTGGTTGTTCTAGTAGTAGTAGAGGTTGATCTTGTAGTAGTAGTAGTGGTTGTTCTTGTAGTAGTAGTAGTAGTAGTAGTAGTAGTAGTAGTAATGGTTCTTCTTGTAGTAGTAGTGGTGGTAGTTGTAGTGGTTGTTCTTGTAGTAGTAGTAGTGGTTGTTTTTGTAGTAGTAGTAGTAGTGGTTGTTCTTGTAGTATTAGTAGTGCTTGTTCTTGTAGTAGTAGTAGTAGAAGAGGTTGTTTTTGTAGTAGTAGTAGTGGTTGTTCTTGTAGTAGTATTGGTGTACTTGTAGTAGTAGTAGTAGTTGTAGTGGTTGTTCTTGTAGTAGTAGTAGTAGTAGCAGAAGTGGTTGTTCTTGTACTAGTATTGGTGTACTTGTAGTAGTAGTAGTGGTAGTTGTAGTGGTTTTTCTTGTAGTAGTAGTAGTGGTTGTTCTTGTAATATTAGAAGTAGTAGTAGTGATGTTTCTTGTTGTAGTAATAGTGGTTGTTAATGTAGTAGTAGTAGTGTTTGTTCTTGTAATAGTAGTAGTAGTAGTAGTGGTTGTTCTTGTAGTAGTAGTGGTTGCACTTGTAGTAGTACTAGTAGTTGTAGTGGTTGTTCTTGAAGTAGTAGTAGTGGTAGTAGTGGTTGTCCTTGTAGTAGTAGTAGTGGTTGTTCTTGTAATGGTAGTAGTAGTAGTAGTGGTCTTTGTTCTTGTAGGAGTAGTAGTGATTGTTCTTGTAGTAGCAGTAGTAGTGGTGGTGGTTGTAATTGTAGTAGTAGTAGTGGTTGTTATTGTAATAGTAGTAGTACTAGTAGTAATAGTGGTTTTTGTTGTAATAGTAGTAATAGCAGTAGTGGTTGTTCTTGTAGTAGTAGAGGTTGTTCTTGTAGTAGTAGTAGTGGTTGTTCTTGTAGTAGTAGTAGTAGTAGTAGTAGTAGTAGTAGTTGTAGTAGTAGTACTAATGATTTTTCTTGTAGTAGTAGTAGTGGTAGTTGTAGTGGTTGTTCTTGTAGTAGTAGTAGTGGCTGTTTTTGTAGTAGTAGTAGTAGTGGTTGTTCTTGTAGTATTAGTAGTGCTTGTTCTTGTAGTAGTAGTAGTAGAAGAGGTTCTTCTTCTAGTAGTAGTAGTGGTTGTTCTTGTAGTAGTAGTAGTAGTAGTAGTAGTAATGGTTCTTCTTGTAGTAGTAGTAGTGGTTGTTGTAGTGATTGTTCTTGTAGTAGTAGTAGTAGAGGTGGTGGTTGTTCTTGTAGTAGTAGTAGTGGTTGTTATTGTAATAGTAGTAGTACTAGTATTAGTAGTGGTTTTTGTTGTAATAGTAGTAATAGCAGTAGTGGTTGTTCTAGTAGTAGTAGAGGTTGATCTTGTAGTAGTAGTAGTGGTTGTTCTTGTAGTAGTAGTAGTAGTAGTAGTAGTAGTAGTAGTAGTAGTAGTAGTAGTAGTAGTAGTAATGGTTCTTCTTGTAGTAGTAGTGGTGGTAGTTGTAGTGGTTGTTCTTGTAGTAGTAGTAGTGGTTGTTTTTGTAGTAGTAGTAGTAGTGGTTGTTCTTGTAGTATTAGTAGTGCTTGTTTTTGTAGTAGTAGTAGTAGAAGAGGTTGTTTTTGTAGTAGTAGTAGTGGTTGTTCTTGTAGTAGTATTGGTGTACTTGTAGTAGTAGTAGTAGTAGTTGTAGTGGTTGTTCTTGTAGTAGTAGTAGTAGTAGTAGCAGAAGTGGTTGTTCTTGTACTAGTATTGGTGTACTTGTAGTAGTAGTAGTGGTAGTTGTAGTGGTTTTTCTTGTAGTAGTAGTAGTGGTTGTTCTTGTAATATTAGAAGTAGTAGTAGTGATGTTTCTTGTTGTAGTAATAGTGGTTGTTATTGTAGTAGTAGTAGTGGTTGTTCTTGTAATAGTAGTAGTAGTAGTAGTGGTTGATCTTGTAGTAGTAGTGGTTGCACTTGTAGTAGTACTAGTAGTTGTAGTGGTTGTTCTTGAAGTAGTAGTAGTGGTAGTAGTGGTTGTCCTTGTAGTAGTAGTAGTGGTTGTTCTTGTAATGGTAGTAGTAGTAGTAGTGGTCTTTGTTCTTGTAGGAGTAGTAGTGATTGTTCTTGTAGTAGCAGTAGTAGTGGTGGTGGTTGTAATTTTAGTAGTAGTAGTGGTTGTTATTGTAATAGTAGTAGTACTAGTAGTAATAGTGGTTTTTGTTGTAATAGTAGTAATAGCAGTAGTGGTTGTTCTTGTAGTAGTAGAGGTTGTTCTTGTAGTAGTAGTGGTTGTTCTTGTAGTAGTAGTAGTAGTAGTAGTAGTAGTTGTAGTAGTAGTACTAATGGTTTATCTTGTAGTAGTAGTAGTGGTAGTTGTAGTGGTTGTTCTTGTAGTAGTAGTAGTGGCTGTTTTTGTAGTAGTAGTAGTAGTGGTTGTTCTTGTAGTATTAGTAGTGCTTGTTCTTGTAGTAGTAGTAGTAGAAGAGGTTGTTCTTGTAGTAGTAGTAGTGGTTGTTCTTGTAGTAGTAGTAGTAGTAGTAGTAGTAGTAATGGTTCTTCTTGTAGTAGTAGTAGTGGTTGTTGTAGTGATTGTTCTTGTAGTAGTAGTAGTAGAGGTGGTGGTTGTTCTTGTAGTAGAAGTAGTGGTTGTTATTGTAATAGTAGTAGTACTAGTAGTAGTAGTGGTTTTTGTTGTAATAGTAGTAATAGCTGTAGTGGTTGTTCTTGTAGTAGTAGAGGTTGTTCTTGTAGTAGTAGTAGTGGTTGTTCTTGTAGTAGTATTAGAAGTAGTAATAGTAGTAATGGTTCTTCTTGTAGTAATAGTAGTGGTAGTTGTAGTGGTTGTTCTTGTAGTAGTAGTGGTTGTTTTGTAGTAGTAGTAGTAGTGGTTGTTCTTGTAGTATTAGTAGTGTTTGTTCTTGTAGTAGTAGTAGTAGTAGTAGAGGTTGTGCTTGTAGTAGTAGTAGTGGTTGTTCTTGTAGTAGTAGTAGTGGTTGTTCTTGTAATGTTACTAGTAGTAGTAGTGGTTGTTCTTGTAGTAGTAGTAGTGGTTTGTCTTGTAGTAGTAGTAGTGGTTGTTCCAGTAATATTAGTAGTAGTAGTAGTAGTGGTGGTTCTTGTTGTAGAAATAGTGTTTGTTCTTGTAGTAGTAGTAGTGGTTGTTCTTGTAATAGTTGTAGTAGTAGTAGCTGTAGTGGTTGTTCTTAAAATAGTTGTATTAGTAGTATTAGTAGTGGTTGTTCTTGTAATAGTTGTAGTAGTAGTAGTGGTTGTTTTTGTAGTAGTAGTACTGGTTGTTCTTGTAATAGTTGTAGTAGTAGTTGTAGTAGTGGTTTTTCTTGTAGTAGTTGTAGTGGTTGATCTTGTTGTAGTAGTACTACTAGTAGTAGTACTGGTGGTTCTTGTTGTGGTAGTAGTGGTTGTTCTTGTAGTAGTAGTAGTGGTTGTTCTTCTAATAGTAGTAGTAGTAGTAGTGGTTGTTCTTGCAGTAGTATTGGTGTACTTGTAGTAGTAGTAGTAGTAGTAGTAGTAGTTGTAGTGGTTGTTCTTGTAGTAGTAGTAGTAGTAGTAGTAGTAGTAGTAGAAGTGGTTGTTCTTGTACTAATATTGGTGTACTTCTAGTAGTAGTAGTGGTAGTTGTAGTGTTTTTTCTTGTAGTAGTAGTAGTGGTTGTTCTTGTAATATTAGAAGTAGTAGTAGTGATGTTTCTTGTTGTAGTAGTAGTGGTTGTTATTGTAGTAGTAGAAGTGGTTGTTCTTGTAATAGTAGTAGTAGTAGTAGTGGTTGTTCTTGTAGTATTAGCAGTGGTTGCTCTTGTAGTAGTAGTAGAGTTTTTTCTTGTAGTAGTAGTAGTGGTTGTTCTTGTAGTAGTATTAGTAGTATTAGTAGTAGTAATGGTTCTTCTTGTCGTAGTAGGAGTGGTAGTTGTAGTTGTTGTTCTTGCAGTAGTAGTAGAGGTTGTTTTTGTAGTAGTAGTAGTGGTTGTTCTTGTAGTATTAGTAGTGGTTGTTCTTGAAGTAGTAGTAGTAGTAGAGGTTGTTCTTGTAGTAGTAGTAGTGGTTGTTCTTGTAGTAGTAGTAGTAGAAGTGGTTGTTCTTGTAATAGTAGTAGTAGTAGTGGTTGTTCTTGTAGTAGTAGTAGTGGTTGTTCTTGCAATATTAGAATTAGTAGTAGTGGTGGTTCTTGTTGTAGTAGTAGTGGTTGTTCTTGTAATAGTAGTTGTAGTAGTGGTTGTAGTGGTTGTTCTTGTAGTAGTAGTAGTGATTGTTCTTGTAGTGGTAGTAGTAGTGGTGGTGGTTGTTCTTGTAGTAGTAGTAGTGGTTGTTATTGTAATAGTAGTAGTACTAGTAGTAGTAGTGTTTTTTGTTGTAATAGTAGTAATAGCAGTAGTGGTTGTTCTAGTAGTAGTAGAGGTTGATCTTGTAGTAGTAGTAGTGGTTGTTCTTGTAGTAGTAGTAGTAGTAGTAGTAGTAGTAGTAGTAATGGTTCTTCTTGTAGTAGTATTGGTGGTAGTTGTAGTGGTTGTGCTTGTAGTAGTAGTAGTAGTGGTTGTTTTTGTAGTAGTAGTAGTAGTGGTTGTTCTTGTAGTATTAGTAGTGCTTGTTCTTGTAGTAGTAGTAGTAGAAGAGGTTGTTTTTGTAGTAGTAGTAGTGGTTGTTCTTATAGTAGTATTGGTGTACTTGTAGTAGTAGTAGTAGTTGTAGTGGTTGTTCTTGTAGTAGTAGTAGTAGCAGAAGTGGTTGTTCTTGTACTAGTATTGGTGTACTTGTAGTAGTAGTAGTGGTAGTTGTAGTGGTTTTTCTTGTAGTAGTAGTAGTGGTTGTTCTTGTAATATTAGAAGTAGTAGTAGTGATGTTTCTTGTTGTAGTAATAGTGGTTGTTATTGTAGTAGTAGTAGTGGTTGTTCTTGTAATAGTAGTAGTAGTAGTAGTGGTTGTTCTTGTAGTAGTAGTGGTTGCACTTGTAGTAGTACTAGTAGTTGTAGTGGTTGTTCTTGAAGTAGTAGTAGTGGTAGTAGTGGTTGTCCTTGTAGTAGTAGTAGTGGTTGTTCTTGTAATGGTAGTAGTAGTAGTACTGGTCTTTGTTCTTGTAGGAGTAGTAGTGATTGTTCTTGTAGTAGCAGTTGTAGTGGTGGTGGTTGTAATTGTAGTAGTAGTAGTGGTTGTTATTGTAATAGTAGTAGTACTAGTAGTAATAGTGGTTTTTGTTGTAATATTAGTAATAGCAGTAGTGGTTGTTCTTGTAGTAGTAGAGGTTGTTCTTGTAGTAGTAGTAGTGGTTGTTCTTGTAGTAGTAGTAGTAGTAGTAGTAGTAGTAGTTGTAGTAGTAGTACTAATGGTTTTTCTTGTAGTAGTAGTAGTGGTAGTTGTAGTGGTTGTTCTTGTAGTAGTAGTAGCGGCTGTTTTTGTAGTAGTAGTAGTAGTGGTTGTTCTTGTAGTATTAGTTGTGCTTGTTCTTGTAGTAGTAGTAGTAGAAGAGGTTGTTCTTGTAGTAGTAGTAGTGGTTGTTCATGTAGTAGTAGTAGTAGTAGTAGTAATGGTTCTTCTTGTAGTAGTAGTAGTGGTTGTTGTAGTGATTGTTCTTGTAGTAGTAGTAGTAGAGGTGGTGGTTGTTCTTGTAGTAGTAGTAATGGTTGTTATTGTAATAGTAGTAGTACTAGTAGTAGTAGTGGTTTTTGTTGTAATAGTAGTAATAGCTGTAGTGGTTGTTCTTGTAGTAGTAGAGGTTGTTCTTGTAGTAGTAGTAGTGGTTGTTCTTGTAGTAGTATTAGAAGTAGTAATAGTAGTAATGGTTCTTCTTGTAGTAATAGTAGTGGTAGTTGTAGTGGTTGTTCTTGTAGTAGTAGTGGTTGTTTTGTAGTAGTAGTAGTAGTGGTTGTTCTTGTAGTATTAGTAGTGTTTGTTCTTGTAGTAGTAGTAGTAGTAGTAGAGGTTGTGCTTGTAGTAGTAGTAGTGGTTGTTCTTGTAGTAGTAGTAGTAGTAGTAGTAGTAGTAGTAGTAGAAGTGGTTGTTCTTGTACTAATATTGGTGTACTTCTAGTAGTAGTAGTGGTAGTTGTAGTGTTTTTTCTTGTAGTAGTAGTAGTGGTTGTTCTTGTAATATTAGAAGTAGTAGTAGTGATGTTTCTTGTTGTAGTAGTAGTGGTTGTTATTGTAGTAGTAGAAGAGGTTGTTCTTGTAATAGTAGTAGTAGTACTAGTGGTTGTTCTTGTAGTATTAGCAGTGGTTGTTCTTGTAGTAGTAGTAGAGGTTTTTCTTGTAGTAGTAGTAGTGGTTGTTCTTGTAGTAGTATTAGTAGTATTAGTAGTAGTAATGGTTCTTCTTGTCGTAGTAGGAGTGGTAGTTGTAGTTGTTGTTCTTGCAGTAGTAGTAGAGGTTGTTTTTGTAGTAGTAGTAGTAGTGGTTGTTCTTGTAGTATTAGTAGTGGTTGTTCTTGAAGTAGTAGTAGTAGTAGAGGTTGTTCTTGTAGTAGTAGTAGTGGTTGTTCTTGTAGTAGTAGAAGTGGTTGTTCTTGTAATATTAGTAGTACTAGTAGTAGTAGTGGTTTTTCTTGTAATATTAGTAGTAGTAGTAGTGGTTGTTCTTGTAGTAGTAGTAGTAGAAGTGGTTGTTCTTGTAATAGTAGTAGTAGTAGTGGTTGTTCTTGTAGTAGTAGTAGTGGTTGTTCTTGCAATATTAGAATTAGTAGTAGTGGTGGTTCTTGTTGTAGTAGTAGTGGTTGTTCTTGTAATAGTAGTTGTAGTAGTGGTTGTAGTGGTTGTTCTTGTAGTAGTAGTAGTGATTGTTCTTGTAGTGGTAGTAGTAGTGGTGGTGGTTGTTCTTGTAGTAGTAGTAGTGGTTGTTATTGTAATAGTAGTAGTACTAATAGTAGTAGTGGTTTTTGTTGTAATAGTAGTAATAGCAGTAGTGGTTGTTCTAGTAGTAGTAGAGGTTGATCTTGTAGTAGTAGTAGTGGTTGTTCTTGTAGTAGTAGTAGTAGTAGTAGTAGTAGTAGTAGTAGTAGTAATGGTTCTTCTTGTAGTAGTAGTGGTGGTAGTTGTAGTGGTTGTTCTTGTAGTAGTAGTAGTGGTTGTTTTTGTAGTAGTAGTAGTAGTGGTTGTTCTTGTAGTATTAGTAGTGCTTGTTCTTGTAGTAGTAGTAGTAGAAGAGGTTGTTTTTGTAGTAGTAGTAGTGGTTGTTCTTGTAGTAGTATTGGTGTACTTGTAGTAGTAGTAGTAGTTGTAGTGGTTGTTCTTGTAGTAGTAGTAGTAGTAGCAGAAGTGGTTGTTCTTGTACTAGTATTGGTGTACTTGTAGTAGTAGTAGTGGTAGTTGTAGTGGTTTTTCTTGTAGTAGTAGTAGTGGTTGTTCTTGTAGTAGTATTGGTGTACTTGTAGTAGTAGTAGTAGTAGTTGTAGTGGTTGTTCTTGTAGTAGTAGTAGTAGTAGTAGTAGTAGTAGTAGTAGTAGTAGTAGTAGAAGTGGTTGTTCTTGTACTAATATTGGTGTACTTCTAGTAGTAGTAGTGGTAGTTGTAGTGTTTTTTCTTGTAGTAGTTGTAGTGGTTGATCTTGTTGTAGTAGTACTACTAGTAGTAGTACTGGTGGTTCTTGTTGTGGTAGTAGTGGTTGTTCTTGTAGTAGTAGTAGTGGTTGTTCTTCTAATAGTAGTAGTAGTAGTAGTAGTGGTTGTTCTTGTAGTAGTATCGGTGTACTTGTAGTAGTAGTAGTAGTAGTAGTTGTAGTGGTTGTTCTTGTAGTAGTAGTAGTAGTAGTAGTAGAAGTGGTTGTTCTTGTACTAATATTGGTGTACTTCTAGTAGTAGTAGTGGTAGTTGTAGTGTTTTTTCTTGTAGTAGTAGTAGTAGTGGTTGTTCTTGTAATATTAGAAGTAGTAGTAGTGATGTTTCTTGTTGTAGTAGTAGTGGTTGTTATTGTAGTAGTAGAAGTGGTTGTTCTTGTAATAGTAGTAGTAGTAGTAGTGGTTGTTCTTGTAGTATTAGCAGTGGTTGTTCTTGTAGTAGTAGTAGAGGTTTTTCTTGTAGTAGTAGTAGTGGTTGTTCTTGTAGTAGTATTAGTAGTATTAGTAGTAGTAATGGTTCTTCTTGTCGTAGTAGGAGTGGTAGTTGTAGTTGTTGTTCTTGCAGTAGTAGTAGAGGTTGTTTTTGTAGTAGTAGTAGTAGTGGTTGTTCTTGTAGTATTAGTAGTGGTTGTTCTTGAAGTAGTAGTAGTAGTAGAGGTTGTTCTTGTAGTAGTAGTAGTGGTTGTTCTTGTAGTAGTAGAAGTGGTTGTTCTTGTAATATTAGTAGTACTAGTAGTAGTAGTGGTTTTTCTTGTAATATTAGTAGTAGTAGTAGTGGTTGTTCTTGTAGTAGTAGTAGTAGAAGTGGTTGTTCTTGTAATAGTAGTAGTAGTAGTGGTTGTTCTTGTAGTAGTAGTAGTGGTTGTTCTTGCAATATTAGAATTAGTAGTAGTGGTGGTTCTTGTTGTAGTAGTAGTGGTTGTTCTTGTAATAGTAGTTGTAGTAGTGGTTGTAGTGGTTGTTCTTGTAGTAGTAGTAGTGATTGTTCTTGTAGTGGTAGTAGTAGTGGTGGTGGTTGTTCTTGTAGTAGTAGTAGTGGTTGTTATTGTAATAGTAGTAGTACTAGTAGTAGTAGTGGTTTTTGTTGTAATAGTAGTAATAGCAGTAGTGGTTGTTCTAGTAGTAGTAGAGGTTGATCTTGTAGTAGTAGTAGTGGTTGTTCTTGTAGTAGTAGTAGTAGTAGTAGTAGTAGTAGTAGTAATGGTTCTTCTTGTAGTAGTAGTGGTGGTAGTTGTAGTGGTTGTTCTTGTAGTAGTAGTAGTGGTTGTTTTTGTAGTAGTAGTAGTAGTGGTTGTTCTTGTAGTATTAGTAGTGCTTGTTCTTGTAGTAGTAGTAGTAGAAGAGGTTGTTTTTGTAGTAGTAGTAGTGGTTGTTCTTGTAGTAGTATTGGTGTACTTGTAGTAGTAGTAGTAGTTGTAGTGGTTGTTCTTGTAGTAGTAGTAGTAGTAGCAGAAGTGGTTGTTCTTGTACTAGTATTGGTGTACTTGTAGTAGTAGTAGTGGTAGTTGTAGTGGTTTTTCTTGTAGTAGTAGTAGTGGTTGTTCTTGTAATATTAGAAGTAGTAGTAGTGATGTTTCTTGTTGT
Organism: Alligator mississippiensis; assembly: GCF_030867095.1. NCBI lineage: Eukaryota > Metazoa > Chordata > Crocodylia > Alligatoridae > Alligator > Alligator mississippiensis. The sequence continues at coordinate 22,694,621 of NC_081837.1, read as the reverse complement.
AGTAATAGTGGTTGTTAATGTAGTAGTAGTAGTGTTTGTTCTTGTAATAGTAGTAGTAGTAGTAGTGGTTGTTCTTGTAGTAGTAGTGGTTGCACTTGTAGTAGTACTAGTAGTTGTAGTGGTTGTTCTTGAAGTAGTAGTAGTGGTAGTAGTGGTTGTCCTTGTAGTAGTAGTAGTGGTTGTTCTTGTAATGGTAGTAGTAGTAGTAGTGGTCTTTGTTCTTGTAGGAGTAGTAGTGATTGTTCTTGTAGTAGCAGTAGTAGTGGTGGTGGTTGTAATTGTAGTAGTAGTAGTGGTTGTTATTGTAATAGTAGTAGTACTAGTAGTAATAGTGGTTTTTGTTGTAATAGTAGTAATAGCAGTAGTGGTTGTTCTTGTAGTAGTAGAGGTTGTTCTTGTAGTAGTAGTAGTGGTTGTTCTTGTAGTAGTAGTAGTAGTAGTAGTAGATGTAGTAGTAGTACTAATGATTTTTCTTGTAGTAGTAGTAGTGGTAGTTGTAGTGGTTGTTCTTGTAGTAGTAGTAGTGGCTGTTTTTGTAGTAGTAGTAGTAGTGGTTGTTCTTGTAGTATTAGTAGTGCTTGTTCTTGTAGTAGTAGTAGTAGAAGAGGTTCTTCTTCTAGTAGTAGTAGTGGTTGTTCTTGTAGTAGTAGTAGTAGTAGTAGTAGTAGTAATGGTTCTTCTTGTAGTAGTAGTAGTGGTTGTTGTAGTGATTGTTCTTGTAGTAGTAGTAGTAGAGGTGGTGGTTGTTCTTGTAGTAGTAGTAGTGGTTGTTATTGTAATAGTAGTAGTACTAGTAGTAGTAGTGGTTTTTGTTGTAATAGTAGTAATAGCAGTAGTGGTTGTTCTAGTAGTAGTAGAGGTTGATCTTGTAGTAGTAGTAGTGGTTGTTCTTGTAGTAGTAGTAGTAGTAGTAGTAGTAGTAGTAGTAGTAGTAGTAATGGTTCTTCTTGTAGTAGTAGTGGTGGTAGTTGTAGTGGTTGTTCTTGTAGTAGTAGTAGTGGTTGTTTTTGTAGTAGTAGTAGTAGTGGTTGTTCTTGTAGTATTAGTAGTGCTTGTTTTTGTAGTAGTAGTAGTAGAAGAGGTTGTTTTTGTAGTAGTAGTAGTGGTTGTTCTTGTAGTAGTATTGGTGTACTTGTAGTAGTAGTAGTAGTAGTTGTAGTGGTTGTTCTTGTAGTAGTAGTAGTAGTAGTAGCAGAAGTGGTTGTTCTTGTACTAGTATTGGTGTACTTGTAGTAGTAGTAGTGGTAGTTGTAGTGGTTTTTCTTGTAGTAGTAGTAGTGGTTGTTCTTGTAATATTAGAAGTAGTAGTAGTGATGTTTCTTGTTGTAGTAATAGTGGTTGTTATTGTAGTAGTAGTAGTGGTTGTTCTTGTAATAGTAGTAGTAGTAGTAGTGGTTGATCTTGTAGTAGTAGTGGTTGCACTTGTAGTAGTACTAGTAGTTGTAGTGGTTGTTCTTGAAGTAGTAGTAGTGGTAGTAGTGGTTGTCCTTGTAGTAGTAGTAGTGGTTGTTCTTGTAATGGTAGTAGTAGTAGTAGTGGTCTTTGTTCTTGTAGGAGTAGTAGTGATTGTTCTTGTAGTAGCAGTAGTAGTGGTGGTGGTTGTAATTTTAGTAGTAGTAGTGGTTGTTATTGTAATAGTAGTAGTACTAGTAGTAATAGTGGTTTTTGTTGTAATAGTAGTAATAGCAGTAGTGGTTGTTCTTGTAGTAGTAGAGGTTGTTCTTGTAGTAGTAGTGGTTGTTCTTGTAGTAGTAGTAGTAGTAGTAGTAGTAGTTGTAGTAGTAGTACTAATGGTTTTTCTTGTAGTAGTAGTAGTGGTAGTTGTAGTGGTTGTTCTTGTAGTAGTAGTAGTGGCTGTTTTTGTAGTAGTAGTAGTAGTGGTTGTTCTTGTAGTATTAGTAGTGCTTGTTCTTGTAGTAGTAGTAGTAGAAGAGGTTGTTCTTGTAGTAGTAGTAGTGGTTGTTCTTGTAGTAGTAGTAGTAGTAGTAGTAGTAATGGTTCTTCTTGTAGTAGTAGTAGTGGTTGTTGTAGTGATTGTTCTTGTAGTAGTAGTAGTAGAGGTGGTGGTTGTTCTTGTAGTAGAAGTAGTGGTTGTTATTGTAATAGTAGTAGTACTAGTAGTAGTAGTGGTTTTTGTTGTAATAGTAGTAATAGCTGTAGTGGTTGTTCTTGTAGTAGTAGAGGTTGTTCTTGTAGTAGTAGTAGTGGTTGTTCTTGTAGTAGTATTAGAAGTAGTAATAGTAGTAATGGTTCTTCTTGTAGTAATAGTAGTGGTAGTTGTAGTGGTTGTTCTTGTAGTAGTAGTGGTTGTTTTGTAGTAGTAGTAGTAGTGGTTGTTCTTGTAGTATTAGTAGTGTTTGTTCTTGTAGTAGTAGTAGTAGTAGTAGAGGTTGTGCTTGTAGTAGTAGTAGTGGTTGTTCTTGTAGTAGTAGTAGTGGTTGTTCTTGTAATGTTACTAGTAGTAGTAGTGGTTGTTCTTGTAGTAGTAGTAGTGGTTTGTCTTGTAGTAGTAGTAGTGGTTGTTCCAGTAATATTAGTAGTAGTAGTAGTAGTGGTGGTTCTTGTTGTAGAAATAGTGTTTGTTCTTGTAGTAGTAGTAGTGGTTGTTCTTGTAATAGTTGTAGTAGTAGTAGCTGTAGTGGTTGTTCTTAAAATAGTTGTATTAGTAGTATTAGTAGTGGTTGTTCTTGTAATAGTTGTAGTAGTAGTAGTGGTTGTTTTTGTAGTAGTAGTACTGGTTGTTCTTGTAATAGTTGTAGTAGTAGTTGTAGTAGTGGTTTTTCTTGTAGTAGTTGTAGTGGTTGATCTTGTTGTAGTAGTACTACTAGTAGTAGTACTGGTGGTTCTTGTTGTGGTAGTAGTGGTTGTTCTTGTAGTAGTAGTAGTGGTTGTTCTTCTAATAGTAGTAGTAGTAGTAGTGGTTGTTCTTGCAGTAGTATTGGTGTACTTGTAGTAGTAGTAGTAGTAGTAGTAGTAGTAGTTGTAGTGGTTGTTCTTGTAGTAGTAGTAGTAGTAGTAGTAGTAGTAGTAGAGAGTGGTTGTTCTTGTACTAATATTGGTGTACTTCTAGTAGTAGTAGTGGTAGTTGTAGTGTTTTTTCTTGTAGTAGTAGTAGTGGTTGTTCTTGTAATATTAGAAGTAGTAGTAGTGATGTTTCTTGTTGTAGTAGTAGTGGTTGTTATTGTAGTAGTAGAAGTGGTTGTTCTTGTAATAGTAGTAGTAGTAGTAGTGGTTGTTCTTGTAGTATTAGCAGTGGTTGCTCTTGTAGTAGTAGTAGAGTTTTTTCTTGTAGTAGTAGTAGTGGTTGTTCTTGTAGTAGTATTAGTAGTATTAGTAGTAGTAATGGTTCTTCTTGTCGTAGTAGGAGTGGTAGTTGTAGTTGTTGTTCTTGCAGTAGTAGTAGAGGTTGTTTTTGTAGTAGTAGTAGTGGTTGTTCTTGTAGTATTAGTAGTGGTTGTTCTTGAAGTAGTAGTAGTAGTAGAGGTTGTTCTTGTAGTAGTAGTAGTGGTTGTTCTTGTAGTAGTAGTAGTAGAAGTGGTTGTTCTTGTAATAGTAGTAGTAGTAGTGGTTGTTCTTGTAGTAGTAGTAGTGGTTGTTCTTGCAATATTAGAATTAGTAGTAGTGGTGGTTCTTGTTGTAGTAGTAGTGGTTGTTCTTGTAATAGTAGTTGTAGTAGTGGTTGTAGTGGTTGTTCTTGTAGTAGTAGTAGTGATTGTTCTTGTAGTGGTAGTAGTAGTGGTGGTGGTTGTTCTTGTAGTAGTAGTAGTGGTTGTTATTGTAATAGTAGTAGTACTAGTATTAGTAGTGTTTTTTGTTGTAATAGTAGTAATAGCAGTAGTGGTTGTTCTAGTAGTAGTAGAGGTTGATCTTGTAGTAGTAGTAGTGGTTGTTCTTGTAGTAGTAGTAGTAGTAGTAGTAGTAGTAGTAGTAGTAGTAGTAATGGTTCTTCTTGTAGTAGTATTGGTGGTAGTTGTAGTGGTTGTGCTTGTAGTAGTAGTAGTAGTGGTTGTTTTTGTAGTAGTAGTAGTAGTGGTTGTTCTTGTAGTATTAGTAGTGCTTGTTCTTGTAGTAGTAGTAGTAGAAGAGGTTGTTTTTGTAGTAGTAGTAGTGGTTGTTCTTATAGTAGTATTGGTGTACTTGTAGTAGTAGTAGTAGTTGTAGTGGTTGTTCTTGTAGTAGTAGTAGTAGCAGAAGTGGTTGTTCTTGTACTAGTATTGGTGTACTTGTAGTAGTAGTAGTGGTAGTTGTAGTGGTTTTTCTTGTAGTAGTAGTAGTGGTTGTTCTTGTAATATTAGAAGTAGTAGTAGTGATGTTTCTTGTTGTAGTAATAGTGGTTGTTATTGTAGTAGTAGTAGTGGTTGTTCTTGTAATAGTAGTAGTAGTAGTAGTGGTTGTTCTTGTAGTAGTAGTGGTTGCACTTGTAGTAGTACTAGTAGTTGTAGTGGTTGTTCTTGAAGTAGTAGTAGTGGTAGTAGTGGTTGTCCTTGTAGTAGTAGTAGTGGTTGTTCTTGTAATGGTAGTAGTAGTAGTACTGGTCTTTGTTCTTGTAGGAGTAGTAGTGATTGTTCTTGTAGTAGCAGTTGTAGTGGTGGTGGTTGTAATTGTAGTAGTAGTAGTGGTTGTTATTGTAATAGTAGTAGTACTAGTAGTAATAGTGGTTTTTGTTGTAATATTAGTAATAGCAGTAGTGGTTGTTCTTGTAGTAGTAGAGGTTGTTCTTGTAGTAGTAGTAGTGGTTGTTCTTGTAGTAGTAGTAGTAGTAGTAGTAGTAGTAGTTGTAGTAGTAGTACTAATGGTTTTTCTTGTAGTAGTAGTAGTGGTAGTTGTAGTGGTTGTTCTTGTAGTAGTAGTAGCGGCTGTTTTTGTAGTAGTAGTAGTAGTGGTTGTTCTTGTAGTATTAGTTGTGCTTGTTCTTGTAGTAGTAGTAGTAGAAGAGGTTGTTCTTGTAGTAGTAGTAGTGGTTGTTCATGTAGTAGTAGTAGTAGTAGTAGTAATGGTTCTTCTTGTAGTAGTAGTAGTGGTTGTTGTAGTGATTGTTCTTGTAGTAGTAGTAGTAGAGGTGGTGGTTGTTCTTGTAGTAGTAGTAATGGTTGTTATTGTAATAGTAGTAGTACTAGTAGTAGTAGTGGTTTTTGTTGTAATAGTAGTAATAGCTGTAGTGGTTGTTCTTGTAGTAGTAGAGGTTGTTCTTGTAGTAGTAGTAGTGGTTGTTCTTGTAGTAGTATTAGAAGTAGTAATAGTAGTAATGGTTCTTCTTTTAGTAATAGTAGTGGTAGTTGTAGTGGTTGTTCTTGTAGTAGTAGTGGTTGTTTTGTAGTAGTAGTAGTAGTGGTTGTTCTTGTAGTATTAGTAGTGTTTGTTCTTGTAGTAGTAGTAGTAGTAGTAGAGGTTGTGCTTGTAGTAGTAGTAGTGGTTGTTCTTGTAGTAGTAGTAGTAGTAGTAGTAGTAGTAGAAGTGGTTGTTCTTGTACTAATATTGGTGTACTTCTAGTAGTAGTAGTGGTAGTTGTAGTGTTTTTTCTTGTAGTAGTAGTAGTGGTTGTTCTTGTAATATTAGAAGTAGTAGTAGTGATGTTTCTTGTTGTAGTAGTAGTGGTTGTTATTGTAGTAGTAGAAGAGGTTGTTCTTGTAATAGTAGTAGTAGTACTAGTGGTTGTTCTTGTAGTATTAGCAGTGGTTGTTCTTGTAGTAGTAGTAGAGGTTTTTCTTGTAGTAGTAGTAGTGGTTGTTCTTGTAGTAGTATTAGTAGTATTAGTAGTAGTAATGGTTCTTCTTGTCGTAGTAGGAGTGGTAGTTGTAGTTGTTGTTCTTGCAGTAGTAGTAGAGGTTGTTTTTGTAGTAGTAGTAGTAGTGGTTGTTCTTGTAGTATTAGTAGTGGTTGTTCTTGAAGTAGTAGTAGTAGTAGAGGTTGTTCTTGTAGTAGTAGTAGTGGTTGTTCTTGTAATAGTAGTAGTAGTAGTAGTGGTTGTTCTTGTAGTAGTATTGGTGTACTTGTAGTAGTAGTAGTAGTAGTAGTAGTTGTAGTAGTTGTTCTTGTAGTAGTAGTAGTAGTAGTAGTAGTAGTAGTAGTAGTAGTAGTAGAAGTGGTTGTTCTTGTACTAATATTGGTGTACTTCTAGTAGTAGTAGTGGTAGTTGTAGTGTTTTTTCTTGTAGTAGTAGTAGTGGTTGTTCTTGTAATATTTGAAGTAGTAGTAGTGATGTTTCTTGTTGTAGTAGTAGTGGTTGTTATTGTAGTAGTAGAAGTGGTTGTTCTTGTAATAGTAGTATTAGTTGTAGTGGTTGTTCTTGTAGTATTAGCAGTGGTTGTTCTTGTAGTAGTAGTAGAGGTTTTTCTTGTAGTAGTAGTAGTGGTTGTTCTTGTAGTAGTATTAGTAGTGTTAGTAGTAGTAATGGTTCTTCTTGTCGTAGTAGGAGTGGTAGTTGTAGTTGTTGTTCTTGCAGTAGTAGTAGAGGTTGTTTTTGTAGTAGTAGTAGTAGTGGTTGTTCTTGTAGTATTAGTAGTGGTTGTTCTTGAAGTAGTAGTAGTAGTAGAGGTTGTTCTTGTAGTAGTAGTAGTGGTTGTTCTTGTAGTAGTAGAAGTGGTTGTTCTTGTAATATTAGTAGTACTAGTAGTAGTAGTGGTTTTTCTTGTAATATTAGTAGTAGTAGTAGTGGTTGTTCTTGTAGTAGTAGTAGTAGAAGTGGTTGTTCTTGTAATAGTAGTAGTAGTAGTGGTTGTTCTTGTAGTAGTAGTAGTGGTTGTTCTTGCAATATTAGAATTAGTAGTAGTGGTGGTTCTTGTTGTAGTAGTAGTGGTTGTTCTTGTAATAGTAGTTGTAGTAGTGGTTGTAGTGGTTGTTCTTGTAGTAGTAGTAGTGATTGTTCTTGTAGTGGTAGTAGTAGTGGTGGTGGTTGTTCTTGTAGTAGTAGTAGTGGTTGTTATTGTAATAGTAGTAGTACTAGTAGTAGTAGTGGTTTTTGTTGTAATAGTAGTAATAGCAGTAGTGGTTGTTCTAGTAGTAGTAGAGGTTGATCTTGTAGTAGTAGTAGTGGTTGTTCTTGTAGTAGTAGTAGTAGTAGTAGTAGTAGTAGTAGTAGTAGTAATGGTTCTTCTTGTAGTAGTAGTGGTGGTAGTTGTAGTGGTTGTTCTTGTAGTAGTAGTAGTGGTTGTTTTTGTAGTAGTAGTAGTAGTGGTTGTTCTTGTAGTATTAGTAGTGCTTGTTCTTGTAGTAGTAGTAGTAGAAGAGGTTGTTTTTGTAGTAGTAGTAGTGGTTGTTCTTGTAGTAGTATTGGTGTACTTGTAGTAGTAGTAGTAGTTGTAGTGGTTGTTCTTGTAGTAGTAGTAGTAGTAGCAGAAGTGGTTGTTCTTGTACTAGTATTGGTGTACTTGTAGTAGTAGTAGTGGTAGTTGTAGTGGTTTTTCTTGTAGTAGTAGTAGTGGTTGTTCTTGTAATATTAGAAGTAGTAGTAGTGATGTTTCTTGTTGTAGTAATAGTGGTTGTTAATGTAGTAGTAGTAGTGTTTGTTCTTGTAATAGTAGTAGTAGTAGTAGTGGTTGTTCTTGTAGTAGTAGTGGTTGCACTTGTAGTAGTACTAGTAGTTGTAGTGGTTGTTCTTGAAGTAGTAGTAGTGGTAGTAGTGGTTGTCCTTGTAGTAGTAGTAGTGGTTGTTCTTGTAATGGTAGTAGTAGTAGTAGTGGTCTTTGTTCTTGTAGGAGTAGTAGTGATTGTTCTTGTAGTAGCAGTAGTAGTGGTGGTGGTTGTAATTGTAGTAGTAGTAGTGGTTGTTATTGTAATAGTAGTAGTACTAGTAGTAATAGTGGTTTTTGTTGTAATAGTAGTAATAGCAGTAGTGGTTGTTCTTGTAGTAGTAGAGGTTGTTCTTGTAGTAGTAGTAGTGGTTGTTCTTGTAGTAGTAGTAGTAGTAGTAGTAGTTGTAGTAGTAGTACTAATGATTTTTCTTGTAGTAGTAGTAGTGGTAGTTGTAGTGGTTGTTCTTGTAGTAGTAGTAGTGGCTGTTTTTGTAGTAGTAGTAGTAGTGGTTGTTCTTGTAGTATTAGTAGTGCTTGTTCTTGTAGTAGTAGTAGTAGAAGAGGTTCTTCTTCTAGTAGTAGTAGTGGTTGTTCTTGTAGTAGTAGTAGTAGTAGTAGTAGTAGTAATGGTTCTTCTTGTAGTAGTAGTAGTGGTTGTTGTAGTGATTGTTCTTGTAGTAGTAGTAGTAGAGGTGGTGGTTGTTCTTGTAGTAGTAGTAGTGGTTGTTATTGTAATAGTAGTAGTACTAGTAGTAGTAGTGGTTTTTGTTGTAATAGTAGTAATAGCAGTAGTGGTTGTTCTAGTAGTAGTAGAGGTTGATCTTGTAGTAGTAGTAGTGGTTGTTCTTGTAGTAGTAGTAGTAGTAGTAGTAGTAGTAGTAGTAGTAGTAGTAGTAGTAGTAATGGTTCTTCTTGTAGTAGTAGTGGTGGTAGTTGTAGTGGTTGTTCTTGTAGTAGTAGTAGTGGTTGTTTTTGTAGTAGTAGTAGTAGTGGTTGTTCTTGTAGTATTAGTAGTGCTTGTTTTTGTAGTAGTAGTAGTAGAAGAGGTTGTTTTTGTAGTAGTAGTAGTGGTTGTTCTTGTAGTAGTATTGGTGTACTTGTAGTAGTAGTAGTAGTAGTTGTAGTGGTTGTTCTTGTAGTAGTAGTAGTAGTAGTAGCAGAAGTGGTTGTTCTTGTACTAGTATTGGTGTACTTGTAGTAGTAGTAGTGGTAGTTGTAGTGGTTTTTCTTGTAGTAGTAGTAGTGGTTGTTCTTGTAATATTAGAAGTAGTAGTAGTGATGTTTCTTGTTGTAGTAATAGTGGTTGTTATTGTAGTAGTAGTAGTGGTTGTTCTTGTAATAGTAGTAGTAGTAGTAGTGGTTGATCTTGTAGTAGTAGTGGTTGCACTTGTAGTAGTACTAGTAGTTGTAGTGGTTGTTCTTGAAGTAGTAGTAGTGGTAGTAGTGGTTGTCCTTGTAGTAGTAGTAGTGGTTGTTCTTGTAATGGTAGTAGTAGTAGTAGTGGTCTTTGTTCTTGTAGGAGTAGTAGTGATTGTTCTTGTAGTAGCAGTAGTAGTGGTGGTGGTTGTAATTTTAGTAGTAGTAGTGGTTGTTATTGTAATAGTAGTAGTACTAGTAGTAATAGTGGTTTTTGTTGTAATAGTAGTAATAGCAGTAGTGGTTGTTCTTGTAGTAGTAGAGGTTGTTCTTGTAGTAGTAGTGGTTGTTCTTGTAGTAGTAGTAGTAGTAGTAGTAGTAGTTGTAGTAGTAGTACTAATGGTTTATCTTGTAGTAGTAGTAGTGGTAGTTGTAGTGGTTGTTCTTGTAGTAGTAGTAGTGGCTGTTTTTGTAGTAGTAGTAGTAGTGGTTGTTCTTGTAGTATTAGTAGTGCTTGTTCTTGTAGTAGTAGTAGTAGAAGAGGTTCTTCCTGTAGTAGTAGTAGTGGTTGTTCTTGTAGTAGTAGTAGTAGTAGTAGTAGTAATGGTTCTTCTTGTAGTAGTAGTAGTGGTTGTTGTAGTGATTGTTCTTGTAGTAGTAGTAGTAGAGGTGGTGGTTGTTCTTGTAGTAGAAGTAGTGGTTGTTATTGTAATAGTAGTAGTACTAGTAGTAGTAGTGGTTTTTGTTGTAATAGTAGTAATAGCTGTAGTGGTTGTTCTTGTAGTAGTAGAGGTTGTTCTTGTAGTAGTAGTAGTGGTTGTTCTTGTAGTAGTATTAGAAGTAGTAATAGTAGTAATGGTTCTTCTTGTAGTAATAGTAGTGGTAGTTGTAGTGGTTGTTCTTGTAGTAGTAGTGGTTGTTTTGTAGTAGTAGTAGTAGTGGTTGTTCTTGTAGTATTAGTAGTGTTTGTTCTTGTAGTAGTAGTAGTAGTAGTAGAGGTTGTGCTTGTAGTAGTAGTAGTGGTTGTTCTTGTAGTAGTAGTAGTGGTTGTTCTTGTAATGTTACTAGTAGTAGTAGTGGTTGTTCTTGTAGTAGTAGTAGTGGTTTGTCTTGTAGTAGTAGTAGTGGTTGTTCCAGTAATATTAGTAGTAGTAGTAGTAGTGGTGGTTCTTGTTGTAGAAATAGTGTTTGTTCTTGTAGTAGTAGTAGTGGTTGTTCTTGTAATAGTTGTAGTAGTAGTAGCTGTAGTGGTTGTTCTTAAAATAGTTGTATTAGTAGTATTAGTAGTGGTTGTTCTTGTAATAGTTGTAGTAGTAGTAGTGGTTGTTTTTGTAGTAGTAGTACTGGTTGTTCTTGTAATAGTTGTAGTAGTAGTTGTAGTAGTGGTTTTTCTTGTAGTAGTTGTAGTGGTTGATCTTGTTGTAGTAGTACTACTAGTAGTAGTACTGGTGGTTCTTGTTGTGGTAGTAGTGGTTGTTCTTGTAGTAGTAGTAGTGGTTGTTCTTCTAATAGTAGTAGTAGTAGTAGTGGTTGTTCTTGCAGTAGTATTGGTGTACTTGTAGTAGTAGTAGTAGTAGTAGTAGTAGTAGTTGTAGTGGTTGTTCTTGTAGTAGTAGTAGTAGTAGTAGTAGTAGTAGTAGTAGAAGTGGTTGTTCTTGTACTAATATTGGTGTACTTCTAGTAGTAGTAGTGGTAGTTGTAGTGTTTTTTCTTGTAGTAGTAGTAGTGGTTGTTCTTGTAATATTAGAAGTAGTAGTAGTGATGTTTCTTGTTGTAGTAGTAGTGGTTGTTATTGTAGTAGTAGAAGTGGTTGTTCTTGTAATAGTAGTAGTAGTAGTAGTGGTTGTTCTTGTAGTATTAGCAGTGGTTGCTCTTGTAGTAGTAGTAGAGTTTTTTCTTGTAGTAGTAGTAGTGGTTGTTCTTGTAGTAGTATTAGTAGTATTAGTAGTAGTAATGGTTCTTCTTGTCGTAGTAGGAGTGGTAGTTGTAGTTGTTGTTCTTGCAGTAGTAGTAGAGGTTGTTTTTGTAGTAGTAGTAGTGGTTGTTCTTGTAGTATTAGTAGTGGTTGTTCTTGAAGTAGTAGTAGTAGTAGAGGTTGTTCTTGTAGTAGTAGTAGTGGTTGTTCTTGTAGTAGTAGTAGTAGAAGTGGTTGTTCTTGTAATAGTAGTAGTAGTAGTGGTTGTTCTTGTAGTAGTAGTAGTGGTTGTTCTTGCAATATTAGAATTAGTAGTAGTGGTGGTTCTTGTTGTAGTAGTAGTGGTTGTTCTTGTAATAGTAGTTGTAGTAGTGGTTGTAGTGGTTGTTCTTGTAGTAGTAGTAGTGATTGTTCTTGTAGTGGTAGTAGTAGTGGTGGTGGTTGTTCTTGTAGTAGTAGTAGTGGTTGTTATTGTAATAGTAGTAGTACTAGTATTAGTAGTGTTTTTTGTTGTAATAGTAGTAATAGCAGTAGTGGTTGTTCTAGTAGTAGTAGAGGTTGATCTTGTAGTAGTAGTAGTGGTTGTTCTTGTAGTAGTAGTAGTAGTAGTAGTAGTAGTAGTAGTAGTAGTAGTAGTAGTAATGGTTCTTCTTGTAGTAGTATTGGTGGTAGTTGTAGTGGTTGTGCTTGTAGTAGTAGTAGTAGTGGTTGTTTTTGTAGTAGTAGTAGTAGTGGTTGTTCTTGTAGTATTAGTAGTGCTTGTTCTTGTAGTAGTAGTAGTAGAAGAGGTTGTTTTTGTAGTAGTAGTAGTGGTTGTTCTTATAGTAGTATTGGTGTACTTGTAGTAGTAGTAGTAGTTGTAGTGGTTGTTCTTGTAGTAGTAGTAGTAGCAGAAGTGGTTGTTCTTGTACTAGTATTGGTGTACTTGTAGTAGTAGTAGTGGTAGTTGTAGTGGTTTTTCTTGTAGTAGTAGTAGTGGTTGTTCTTGTAATATTAGAAGTAGTAGTAGTGATGTTTCTTGTTGTAGTAATAGTGGTTGTTATTGTAGTAGTAGTAGTGGTTGTTCTTGTAATAGTAGTAGTAGTAGTAGTGGTTGTTCTTGTAGTAGTAGTGGTTGCACTTGTAGTAGTACTAGTAGTTGTAGTGGTTGTTCTTGAAGTAGTAGTAGTGGTAGTAGTGGTTGTCCTTGTAGTAGTAGTAGTGGTTGTTCTTGTAATGGTAGTAGTAGTAGTACTGGTCTTTGTTCTTGTAGGAGTAGTAGTGATTGTTCTTTAGTAGCAGTTGTAGTGGTGGTGGTTGTAATTGTAGTAGTAGTAGTGGTTGTTATTGTAATAGTAGTAGTACTAGTAGTAATAGTGGTTTTTGTTGTAATATTAGTAATAGCAGTAGTGGTTGTTCTTGTAGTAGTAGAGGTTGTTCTTGTAGTAGTAGTAGTGGTTGTTCTTGTAGTAGTAGTAGTAGTAGTAGTAGTAGTAGTTGTAGTAGTAGTACTAATGGTTTTTCTTGTAGTAGTAGTAGTGGTAGTTGTAGTGGTTGTTCTTGTAGTAGTAGTAGCGGCTGTTTTTGTAGTAGTAGTAGTAGTGGTTGTTCTTGTAGTATTAGTTGTGCTTGTTCTTGTAGTAGTAGTAGTAGAAGAGGTTGTTCTTGTAGTAGTAGTAGTGGTTGTTCATGTAGTAGTAGTAGTAGTAGTAGTAATGGTTCTTCTTGTAGTAGTAGTAGTGGTTGTTGTAGTGATTGTTCTTGTAGTAGTAGTAGTAGAGGTGGTGGTTGTTCTTGTAGTAGTAGTAATGGTTGTTATTGTAATAGTAGTAGTACTAGTAGTAGTAGTGGTTTTTGTTGTAATAGTAGTAATAGCTGTAGTGGTTGTTCTTGTAGTAGTAGAGGTTGTTCTTGTAGTAGTAGTAGTGGTTGTTCTTGTAGTAGTATTAGAAGTAGTAATAGTAGTAATGGTTCTTCTTTTAGTAATAGTAGTGGTAGTTGTAGTGGTTGTTCTTGTAGTAGTAGTGGTTGTTTTGTAGTAGTAGTAGTAGTGGTTGTTCTTGTAGTATTAGTAGTGTTTGTTCTTGTAGTAGTAGTAGTAGTAGTAGAGGTTGTGCTTGTAGTAGTAGTAGTGGTTGTTCTTGTAGTAGTAGTAGTAGTAGTAGTAGTAGTAGTAGAAGTGGTTGTTCTTGTACTAATATTGGTGTACTTCTAGTAGTAGTAGTGGTAGTTGTAGTGTTTTTTCTTGTAGTAGTAGTAGTGGTTGTTCTTGTAATATTAGAAGTAGTAGTAGTGATGTTTCTTGTTGTAGTAGTAGTGGTTGTTATTGTAGTAGTAGAAGAGGTTGTTCTTGTAATAGTAGTAGTAGTACTAGTGGTTGTTCTTGTAGTATTAGCAGTGGTTGTTCTTGTAGTAGTAGTAGAGGTTTTTCTTGTAGTAGTAGTAGTGGTTGTTCTTGTAGTAGTATTATTAGTATTAGTAGTAGTAATGGTTCTTCTTGTCGTAGTAGGAGTGGTAGTTGTAGTTGTTGTTCTTGCAGTAGTAGTAGAGGTTGTTTTTGTAGTAGTAGTAGTAGTGGTTGTTCTTGTAGTATTAGTAGTGGTTGTTCTTGAAGTAGTAGTAGTAGTAGAGGTTGTTCTTGTAGTAGTAGTAGTGGTTGTTCTTGTAATAGTAGTAGTAGTAGTAGTGGTTGTTCTTGTAGTAGTATTGGTGTACTTGTAGTAGTAGTAGTAGTAGTAGTAGTTGTAGTAGTTGTTCTTGTAGTAGTAGTAGTAGTAGTAGTAGTAGTAGTAGTAGTAGTAGTAGTAGAAGTGGTTGTTCTTGTACTAATATTGGTGTACTTCTAGTAGTAGTAGTGGTAGTTGTAGTGTTTTTTCTTGTAGTAGTAGTAGTGGTTGTTCTTGTAATATTTGAAGTAGTAGTAGTGATGTTTCTTGTTGTAGTAGTAGTGGTTGTTATTGTAGTAGTAGAAGTGGTTGTTCTTGTAATAGTAGTATTAGTTGTAGTGGTTGTTCTTGTAGTATTAGCAGTGGTTGTTCTTGTAGTAGTAGTAGAGGTTTTTCTTGTAGTAGTAGTAGTGGTTGTTCTTGTAGTAGTATTAGTAGTGTTAGTAGTAGTAATGGTTCTTCTTGTCGTAGTAGGAGTGGTAGTTGTAGTTGTTGTTCTTGCAGTAGTAGTAGAGGTTGTTTTTGTAGTAGTAGTAGTAGTGGTTGTTCTTGTAGTATTAGTAGTGGTTGTTCTTGAAGTAGTAGTAGTAGTAGAGGTTGTTCTTGTAGTAGTAGTAGTGGTTGTTCTTGTAGTAGTAGAAGTGGTTGTTCTTGTAATATTAGTAGTACTAGTAGTAGTAGTGGTTTTTCTTGTAATATTAGTAGTAGTAGTAGTGGTTGTTCTTGTAGTAGTAGTAGTAGAAGTGGTTGTTCTTGTAATAGTAGTAGTAGTAGTGGTTGTTCTTGTAGTAGTAGTAGTGGTTGTTCTTGCAATATTAGAATTAGTAGTAGTGGTGGTTCTTGTTGTAGTAGTAGTGGTTGTTCTTGTAATAGTAGTTGTAGTAGTGGTTGTAGTGGTTGTTCTTGTAGTAGTAGTAGTGATTGTTCTTGTAGTGGTAGTAGTAGTGGTGGTGGTTGTTCTTGTAGTAGTAGTAGTGGTTGTTATTGTAATAGTAGTAGTACTAGTAGTAGTAGTGGTTTTTGTTGTAATAGTAGTAATAGCAGTAGTGGTTGTTCTAGTAGTAGTAGAGGTTGATCTTGTAGTAGTAGTAGTGGTTGTTCTTGTAGTAGTAGAAGTAGTAGTAGTAGTAGTAGTAGTAGTAGTAGTAGTAGTAGTAGTAGTAATGGTTCTTCTTGTAGTAGTAGTGGTGGTAGTTGTAGTGGTTGTTCTTGTAGTAGTAGTAGTGGTTGTTTTTGTAGTAGTAGTAGTAGTGGTTGTTCTTGTAGTATTAGTAGTGCTTGTTCTTGTAGTAGTAGTAGTAGAAGAGGTTGTTCTTGTAGTAGTAGTAGTGGTTGTTCTTGTAGTAGTATTGGTGTACTTGTAGTAGTAGTAGTAGTTGTAGTGGTTGTTCTTGTAGTAGTAGTAGTAGTAGTAGCAGAAGTGGTTGTTCTTGTACTAGTATTGGTGTACTTGTAGTAGTAGTAGTGGTAGTTGTAGTGGTTTTTCTTGTAGTAGTAGTAGTGGTTGTTCTTGTAATATTAGAAGTAGTAGTAGTGATGTTTCTTGTTGTAGTAATAGTGGTTGTTATTGTAGTAGTATTAGTGGTTGTTCTTGTAATAGTAGTAGTAGTAGTAGTGGTTGTTCTTGTAGTAGTAGTGGTTGCACTTGTAGTAGTACTAGTAGTTGTAGTGGTTGTTCTTGAAGTAGTAGTAGTGGTAGTAGTGGTTGTCCTTGTAGTAGTAGTAGTGGTTGTTCTTGTAATGGTAGTAGTAGTAGTAGTGGTCTTTGTTCTTGTAGGAGTAGTAGTGATTGTTCTTGTAGTAGCAGTAGTAGTGGTGGTGGTTGTAATTGTAGTAGTAGTAGTGGTTGTTATTGTAATAGTAGTAGTACTAGTAGTAATAGTGGTTTTTGTTGTAATAGTAGTAATAGCAGTAGTGGTTGTTCTTGTAGTAGTAGAGGTTGTTCTTGTAGTAGTAGTAGTGGTTGTTCTTGTAGTAGTAGTAGTAGTAGTAGTAGTAGTTGTAGTAGCAGTACTAATGGTTTTTCTTGTAGTAGTAGTAGTAGTGGTAGTTGTAGTGGTTGTTCTTGTAGTAGTAGTAGTGGCTGTTTTTGTAGTAGTAGTAGTAGTGGTTGTTCTTGTAGTATTAGTAGTGCTTGTTCTTGTAGTAGTAGTAGTAGAAGAGGTTGTTCTTGTAGTAGTAGTAGTGGTTGTTCTTGTAGTAGTAGTAGTAGTAGTAGTAGTAGTAGTAGTAATGGTTCTTCTTGTAGTAGTAGTAGTGGTTGTTGTAGTGATTGTTCTTGTAGTAGTAGTAGTAGAGGTGGTGGTTGTTCTTGTAGTAGTAGTAGTGGTTGTTATTGTAATAGTAGTAGTACTAGTAGTAGTAGTGTTTTTTGTTGTAATAGTAGTAATAGCTGTAGTGGTTGTTCTTGTAGTAGTAGAGGTTGTTCTTGTAGTAGTAGTAGTGGTTGTTCTTGTAGTAGTATTAGAAGTAGTAATAGTAGTAATGGTTCTTCTTGTAGTAATAGTAGTGGTAGTTGTAGTGGGTGTTCTTGTAGTAGTAGTGGTTGTTTTGTAGTAGTAGTAGTAGTGGTTGTTCTTGTAGTATTAGTAGTGTTTGTTCTTGTAGTAGTAGTAGTAGTAGTAGAGGTTGTGCTTGTAGTAGTAGTAGTGGTTGTTCTTGTAGTAGTAGTAGTGGTTGTTCTTGTAATATTACTAGTAGTAGTAGTGGTTGTTCTTGTAGTAGTAGTAGTGGTTTTTCTTGTATTAGTAGTAGTAGTAGAAGTGGTTTGTCTTGTAGTAGTAGTAGTGGTTGTTCCAGTAATATTAGTAGTAGTAGTAGTAGTGATGGTTCTTGTTGTAGAAATAGTGTTTGTTCTTGTAGTAGTAGTAGTGGTTGTTCTTGTAATAGTTGTAGTAGTAGTAGCTGTAGTGGTTGTTCTTAAAATAGTTGTATTAGTAGTAGTAGTAGTGGTTGTTCTTGTAATAGTTGTAGTAGTAGTAGTGGTTGTTTTTGTAGTAGTAGTAGTGGTTGTTCTTGTAATAGTTGTAGTAGTAGTTGTAGTAGTGGTTTTTCTTGTAGTAGTTGTAGTGGTTGATCTTGTTGTAGTAGTACTACTAGTAGTAGTACTGGTGGTTCTTGTTGTGGTAGTAGTGGTTGTTCTTGTAGTAGTAGTAGTGGTTGTTCTTCTAATAGTAGTAGTAGTAGTAGTAGTGGTTGTTCTTGTAGTAGTATCGGTGTACGTGTAGTAGTAGTAGTAGTAGTAGTTGTAGTGGTTGTTCTTGTAGTAGTAGTAGTAGTAGTAGTAGTAGAAGTGGTTGTTCTTGTACTAATATTGGTGTACTTCTAGTAGTAGTAGTGGTAGTTGTAGTGTTTTTTCTTGTAGTAGTAGTAGTAGTGGTTGTTCTTGTAATATTAGAAGTAGTAGTAGTGATGTTTCTTGTTGTAGTAGTAGTGGTTGTTATTGTAGTAGTAGAAGTGGTTGTTCTTGTAATAGTAGTAGTAGTAGTAGTGGTTGTTCTTGTAGTATTAGCAGTGGTTGTTCTTGTAGTAGTAGTAGAGGTTTTTCTTGTAGTAGTAGTAGTGGTTGTTCTTGTAGTAGTATTAGTAGTATTAGTAGTAGTAATGGTTCTTCTTGTCGTAGTAGGAGTGGTAGTTGTAGTTGTTGTTCTTGCAGTAGTAGTAGAGGTTGTTTTTGTAGTAGTAGTAGTAGTGGTTGTTCTTGTAGTATTAGTAGTGGTTGTTCTTGAAGTAGTAGTAGTAGTAGAGGTTGTTCTTGTAGTAGTAGTAGTGGTTGTTCTTGTAGTAGTAGAAGTGGTTGTTCTTGTAATATTAGTAGTACTAGTAGTAGTAGTGGTTTTTCTTGTAATATTAGTAGTAGTAGTAGTGGTTGTTCTTGTAGTAGTAGTAGTAGAAGTGGTTGTTCTTGTAATAGTAGTAGTAGTAGTGGTTGTTCTTGTAGTAGTAGTAGTGGTTGTTCTTGCAATATTAGAATTAGTAGTAGTGGTGGTTCTTGTTGTAGTAGTAGTGGTTGTTCTTGTAATAGTAGTTGTAGTAGTGGTTGTAGTGGTTGTTCTTGTAGTAGTAGTAGTGATTGTTCTTGTAGTGGTAGTAGTAGTGGTGGTGGTTGTTCTTGTAGTAGTAGTAGTGGTTGTTATTGTAATAGTAGTAGTACTAGTAGTAGTAGTGGTTTTTGTTGTAATAGTAGTAATAGCAGTAGTGGTTGTTCTAGTAGTAGTAGAGGTTGATCTTGTAGTAGTAGTAGTGGTTGTTCTTGTAGTAGTAGTAGTAGTAGTAGTAGTAGTAGTAGTAGTAATGGTTCTTCTTGTAGTAGTAGTGGTGGTAGTTGTAGTGGTTGTTCTTGTAGTAGTAGTAGTGGTTGTTTTTGTAGTAGTAGTAGTAGTGGTTGTTCTTGTAGTATTAGTAGTGCTTGTTCTTGTAGTAGTAGTAGTAGAAGAGGTTGTTTTTGTAGTAGTAGTAGTGGTTGTTCTTGTAGTAGTATTGGTGTACTTGTAGTAGTAGTAGTAGTTGTAGTGGTTGTTCTTGTAGTAGTAGTAGTAGTAGCAGAAGTGGTTGTTCTTGTACTAGTATTGGTGTACTTGTAGTAGTAGTAGTGGTAGTTGTAGTGGTTTTTCTTGTAGTAGTAGTAGTGGTTGTTCTTGTAATATTAGAAGTAGTAGTAGTGATGTTTCTTGTTGTAGTAATAGTGGTTGTTAATGTAGTAGTAGTAGTGTTTGTTCTTGTAATAGTAGTAGTAGTAGTAGTGGTTGTTCTTGTAGTAGTAGTGGTTGCACTTGTAGTAGTACTAGTAGTTGTAGTGGTTGTTCTTGAAGTAGTAGTAGTGGTAGTAGTGGTTGTCCTTGTAGTAGTAGTAGTGGTTGTTCTTGTAATGGTAGTAGTAGTAGTAGTGGTCTTTGTTCTTGTAGGAGTAGTAGTGATTGTTCTTGTAGTAGCAGTAGTAGTGGTGGTGGTTGTAATTGTAGTAGTAGTAGTGGTTGTTATTGTAATAGTAGTAGTACTAGTAGTAATAGTGGTTTTTGTTGTAATAGTAGTAATAGCAGTAGTGGTTGTTCTGGTAGTAGTAGAGGTTGTTCTTGTAGTAGTAGTAGTGGTTGTTCTTGTAGTAGTAGTAGTAGTAGTAGTAGTAGTTGTAGTAGTAGTACTAATGATTTTTCTTGTAGTAGTAGTAGTGGTAGTTGTAGTGGTTGTTCTTGTAGTAGTAGTAGTGGCTGTTTTTGTAGTAGTAGTAGTAGTGGTTGTTCTTGTAGTATTAGTAGTGCTTGTTCTTGTAGTAGTAGTAGTAGAAGAGGTTCTTCTTCTAGTAGTAGTAGTGGTTGTTCTTGTAGTAGTAGTAGTAGTAGTAGTAGTAGTAATGGTTCTTCTTGTAGTAGTAGTAGTGGTTGTTGTAGTGATTGTTCTTGTAGTAGTAGTAGTAGAGGTGGTGGTTGTTCTTGTAGTAGTAGTAGTGGTTGTTATTGTAATAGTAGTAGTACTAGTAGTAGTAGTGGTTTTTGTTGTAATAGTAGTAATAGCAGTAGTGGTTGTTCTAGTAGTAGTAGAGGTTGATCTTGTAGTAGTAGTAGTGGTTGTTCTTGTAGTAGTAGTAGTAGTAGTAGTAGTAGTAGTAGTAGTAGTAGTAGTAGTAATGGTTCTTCTTGTAGTAGTAGTGGTGGTAGTTGTAGTGGTTGTTCTTGTAGTAGTAGTAGTGGTTGTTTTTGTAGTAGTAGTAGTAGTGGTTGTTCTTGTAGTATTAGTAGTGCTTGTTTTTGTAGTAGTAGTAGTAGAAGAGGTTGTTTTTGTAGTAGTAGTAGTGGTTGTTCTTGTAGTAGTATTGGTGTACTTGTAGTAGTAGTAGTAGTAGTTGTAGTGGTTGTTCTTGTAGTAGTAGTAGTAGTAGTAGCAGAAGTGGTTGTTCTTGTACTAGTATTGATGTACTTGTAGTAGTAGTAGTGGTAGTTGTAGTGGTTTTTCTTGTAGTAGTAGTAGTGGTTGTTCTTGTAATATTAGAAGTAGTAGTAGTGATGTTTCTTGTTGTAGTAATAGTGGTTGTTATTGTAGTAGTAGTAGTGGTTGTTCTTGTAATAGTAGTAGTAGTAGTAGTGGTTGATCTTGTAGTAGTAGTGGTTGCACTTGTAGTAGTACTAGTAGTTGTAGTGGTTGTTCTTGAAGTAGTAGTAGTGGTAGTAGTGGTTGTCCTTGTAGTAGTAGTAGTGGTTGTTCTTGTAATGGTAGTAGTAGTAGTAGTGGTCTTTGTTCTTGTAGGAGTAGTAGTGATTGTTCTTGTAGTAGCAGTAGTAGTGGTGGTGGTTGTAATTTTAGTAGTAGTAGTGGTTGTTATTGTAATAGTAGTAGTACTAGTAGTAATAGTGGTTTTTGTTGTAATAGTAGTAATAGCAGTAGTGGTTGTTCTTGTAGTAGTAGAGGTTGTTCTTGTAGTAGTAGTGGTTGTTCTTGTAGTAGTAGTAGTAGTAGTAGTAGTAGTTGTAGTAGTAGTACTAATGGTTTATCTTGTAGTAGTAGTAGTGGTAGTTGTAGTGGTTGTTCTTGTAGTAGTAGTAGTGGCTGTTTTTGTAGTAGTAGTAGTAGTGGTTGTTCTTGTAGTATTAGTAGTGCTTGTTCTTGTAGTAGTAGTAGTAGAAGAGGTTGTTCTTGTAGTAGTAGTAGTGGTTGTTCTTGTAGTAGTAGTAGTAGTAGTAGTAGTAATGGTTCTTCTTGTAGTAGTAGTAGTGGTTGTTGTAGTGATTGTTCTTGTAGTAGTAGTAGTAGAGGTGGTGGTTGTTCTTGTAGTAGAAGTAGTGGTTGTTATTGTAATAGTAGTAGTACTAGTAGTAGTAGTGGTTTTTGTTGTAATAGTAGTAATAGCTGTAGTGGTTGTTCTTGTAGTAGTAGAGGTTGTTCTTGTAGTAGTAGTAGTGGTTGTTCTTGTAGTAGTATTAGAAGTAGTAATAGTAGTAATGGTTCTTCTTGTAGTAATAGTAGTGGTAGTTGTAGTGGTTGTTCTTGTAGTAGTAGTGGTTGTTTTGTAGTAGTAGTAGTAGTGGTTGTTCTTGTAGTATTAGTAGTGTTTGTTCTTGTAGTAGTAGTAGTAGTAGTAGAGGTTGTGCTTGTAGTAGTAGTAGTGGTTGTTCTTGTAGTAGTAGTAGTGGTTGTTCTTGTAATGTTACTAGTAGTAGTAGTGGTTGTTCTTGTAGTAGTAGTAGTGGTTTGTCTTGTAGTAGTAGTAGTGGTTGTTCCAGTAATATTAGTAGTAGTAGTAGTAGTGGTGGTTCTTGTTGTAGAAATAGTGTTTGTTCTTGTAGTAGTAGTAGTGGTTGTTCTTGTAATAGTTGTAGTAGTAGTAGCTGTAGTGGTTGTTCTTAAAATAGTTGTATTAGTAGTATTAGTAGTGGTTGTTCTTGTAATAGTTGTAGTAGTAGTAGTGGTTGTTTTTGTAGTAGTAGTACTGGTTGTTCTTGTAATAGTTGTAGTAGTAGTTGTAGTAGTGGTTTTTCTTGTAGTAGTTGTAGTGGTTGATCTTGTTGTAGTAGTACTACTAGTAGTAGTACTGGTGGTTCTTGTTGTGGTAGTAGTGGTTGTTCTTGTAGTAGTAGTAGTGGTTGTTCTTCTAATAGTAGTAGTAGTAGTAGTGGTTGTTCTTGCAGTAGTATTGGTGTACTTGTAGTAGTAGTAGTAGTAGTAGTAGTAGTAGTTGTAGTGGTTGTTCTTGTAGTAGTAGTAGTAGTAGTAGTAGTAGTAGTAGAAGTGGTTGTTCTTGTACTAATATTGGTGTACTTCTAGTAGTAGTAGTGGTAGTTGTAGTGTTTTTTCTTGTAGTAGTAGTAGTGGTTGTTCTTGTAATATTAGAAGTAGTAGTAGTGATGTTTCTTGTTGTAGTAGTAGTGGTTGTTATTGTAGTAGTAGAAGTGGTTGTTCTTGTAATAGTAGTAGTAGTAGTAGTGGTTGTTCTTGTAGTATTAGCAGTGGTTGCTCTTGTAGTAGTAGTAGAGTTTTTTCTTGTAGTAGTAGTAGTGGTTGTTCTTGTAGTAGTATTAGTAGTATTAGTAGTAGTAATGGTTCTTCTTGTCGTAGTAGGAGTGGTAGTTGTAGTTGTTGTTCTTGCAGTAGTAGTAGAGGTTGTTTTTGTAGTAGTAGTAGTGGTTGTTCTTGTAGTATTAGTAGTGGTTGTTCTTGAAGTAGTAGTAGTAGTAGAGGTTGTTCTTGTAGTAGTAGTAGTGGTTGTTCTTGTAGTAGTAGTAGTAGAAGTGGTTGTTCTTGTAATAGTAGTAGTAGTAGTGGTTGTTCTTGTAGTAGTAGTAGTGGTTGTTCTTGCAATATTAGAATTAGTAGTAGTGGTGGTTCTTGTTGTAGTAGTAGTGGTTGTTCTTGTAATAGTAGTTGTAGTAGTGGTTGTAGTGGTTGTTCTTGTAGTAGTAGTAGTGATTGTTCTTGTAGTGGTAGTAGTAGTGGTGGTGGTTGTTCTTGTAGTAGTAGTAGTGGTTGTTATTGTAATAGTAGTAGTACTAGTAGTAGTAGTGTTTTTTGTTGTAATAGTAGTAATAGCAGTAGTGGTTGTTCTAGTAGTAGTAGAGGTTGATCTTGTAGTAGTAGTAGTGGTTGTTCTTGTAGTAGTAGTAGTAGTAGTAGTAGTAGTAGTAGTAGTAGTAGTAGTAGTAATGGTTCTTCTTGTAGTAGTATTGGTGGTAGTTGTAGTGGTTGTGCTTGTAGTAGTAGTAGTAGTGGTTGTTTTTGTAGTAGTAGTAGTAGTGGTTGTTCTTGTAGTATTAGTAGTGCTTGTTCTTGTAGTAGTAGTAGTAGAAGAGGTTGTTTTTGTAGTAGTAGTAGTGGTTGTTCTTATAGTAGTATTGGTGTACTTGTAGTAGTAGTAGTAGTTGTAGTGGTTGTTCTTGTAGTAGTAGTAGTAGCAGAAGTGGTTGTTCTTGTACTAGTATTGGTGTACTTGTAGTAGTAGTAGTGGTAGTTGTAGTGGTTTTTCTTGTAGTAGTAGTAGTGGTTGTTCTTGTAATATTAGAAGTAGTAGTAGTGATGTTTCTTGTTGTAGTAATAGTGGTTGTTATTGTAGTAGTAGTAGTGGTTGTTCTTGTAATAGTAGTAGTAGTAGTAGTGGTTGTTCTTGTAGTAGTAGTGGTTGCACTTGTAGTAGTACTAGTAGTTGTAGTGGTTGTTCTTGAAGTAGTAGTAGTGGTAGTAGTGGTTGTCCTTGTAGTAGTAGTAGTGGTTGTTCTTGTAATGGTAGTAGTAGTAGTACTGGTCTTTGTTCTTGTAGGAGTAGTAGTGATTGTTCTTGTAGTAGCAGTTGTAGTGGTGGTGGTTGTAATTGTAGTAGTAGTAGTGGTTGTTATTGTAATAGTAGTAGTACTAGTAGTAATAGTGGTTTTTGTTGTAATATTAGTAATAGCAGTAGTGGTTGTTCTTGTAGTAGTAGAGGTTGTTCTTGTAGTAGTAGTAGTGGTTGTTCTTGTAGTAGTAGTAGTAGTAGTAGTAGTAGTAGTTGTAGTAGTAGTACTAATGGTTTTTCTTGTAGTAGTAGTAGTGGTAGTTGTAGTGGTTGTTCTTGTAGTAGTAGTAGCGGCTGTTTTTGTAGTAGTAGTAGTAGTGGTTGTTCTTGTAGTATTAGTTGTGCTTGTTCTTGTAGTAGTAGTAGTAGAAGAGGTTGTTCTTGTAGTAGTAGTAGTGGTTGTTCATGTAGTAGTAGTAGTAGTAGTAGTAATGGTTCTTCTTGTAGTAGTAGTAGTGGTTGTTGTAGTGATTGTTCTTGTAGTAGTAGTAGTAGAGGTGGTGGTTGTTCTTGTAGTAGTAGTAATGGTTGTTATTGTAATAGTAGTAGTACTAGTAGTAGTAGTGGTTTTTGTTGTAATAGTAGTAATAGCTGTAGTGGTTGTTCTTGTAGTAGTAGAGGTTGTTCTTGTAGTAGTAGTAGTGGTTGTTCTTGTAGTAGTATTAGAAGTAGTAATAGTAGTAATGGTTCTTCTTGTAGTAATAGTAGTGGTAGTTGTAGTGGTTGTTCTTGTAGTAGTAGTGGTTGTTTTGTAGTAGTAGTAGTAGTGGTTGTTCTTGTAGTATTAGTAGTGTTTGTTCTTGTAGTAGTAGTAGTAGTAGTAGAGGTTGTGCTTGTAGTAGTAGTAGTGGTTGTTCTTGTAGTAGTAGTAGTAGTAGTAGTAGTAGTAGTAGTAGTAGAACTGGTTGTTCTTGTACTAATATTGGTGTACTTCTAGTAGTAGTAGTGGTAGTTGTAGTGTTTTTTCTTGTAGTAGTAGTAGTGGTTGTTCTTGTAATATTAGAAGTAGTAGTAGTGATGTTTCTTGTTGTAGTAGTAGTGGTTGTTATTGTAGTAGTAGAAGAGGTTGTTCTTGTAATAGTAGTAGTAGTACTAGTGGTTGTTCTTGTAGTATTAGCAGTGGTTGTTCTTGTAGTAGTAGTAGAGGTTTTTCTTGTAGTAGTAGTAGTGGTTGTTCTTGTAGTAGTATTAGTAGTATTAGTAGTAGTAATGGTTCTTCTTGTCGTAGTAGGAGTGGTAGTTGTAGTTGTTGTTCTTGCAGTAGTAGTAGAGGTTGTTTTTGTAGTAGTAGTAGTAGTGGTTGTTCTTGTAGTATTAGTAGTGGTTGTTCTTGAAGTAGTAGTAGTAGTAGAGGTTGTTCTTGTAGTAGTAGTAGTGGTTGTTCTTGTAATAGTAGTAGTAGTAGTAGTGGTTGTTCTTGTAGTAGTATTGGTGTACTTGTAGTAGTAGTAGTAGTAGTAGTTGTAGTAGTTGTTCTTGTAGTAGTAGTAGTAGTAGTAGTAGTAGTAGTAGTAGTAGAAGTGGTTGTTCTTGTACTAATATTGGTGTACTTCTAGTAGTAGTAGTGGTAGTTGTAGTGTTTTTTCTTGTAGTAGTAGTAGTGGTTGTTCTTGTAATATTAGAAGTAGTAGTAGTGATGTTTCTTGTTGTAGTAGTAGTGGTTGTTATTGTAGTAGTAGAAGTGGTTGTTCTTGTAATAGTAGTAGTAGTAGTAGTAGTGGTTGTTCTTGTAGTATTAGCAGTGGTTGTTCTTGTAGTAGTAGTAGAGGTTTTTCTTGTAGTAGTAGTGGTTGTTCTTGTAGTAGTATTAGTAGTATTAGTAGTAGTAATGGTTCTTCTTGTCGTAGTAGGAGTGGTAGTTGTAGTTGTTGTTCTTGCAGTAGTAGTAGAGGTTGTTTTTGTAGTAGTAGTAGTAGTGGTTGTTCTTGTAGTATTAGTAGTGGTTGTTCTTGAAGTAGTAGTAGTAGTAGAGGTTGTTCTTGTAGTAGTAGTAGTGGTTGTTCTTGTAGTAGTATTGGTGTACTTGTAGTAGTAGTAGTAGTAGTTGTAGTGGTTGTTCTTGTAGAAGTAGTAGTAGTAGTAGTAGTAGTAGTAGTAGTAGTAGTAGAAGTGGTTGTTCTTGTACTAATATTGGTGTACTTCTAGTAGTAGTAGTGGTAGTTGTAGTGTTTTTTCTTGTAGTAGTAGTAGTGGTTGTTCTTGTAATATTAGAAGTAGTAGTAGTGATGTTTCTTGTTGTAGTAGTAGTGGTTGTTATTGTAGTAGTAGAAGTGGTTGTTCTTGTAATAGTAGTAGTAGTAGTAGTGGTTGTTCTTGTAGTATTAGCAGTGGTTGTTCTTGTAGTAGTAGTAGAGGTTTTTCTTGTAGTAGTAGTAGTGGTTGTTCTTGTAGTAGTATTAGTAGTATTAGTAGTAGTAATGGTTCTTCTTGTCGTAGTAGGAGTGGTAGTTGTAGTTGTTGTTCTTGCAGTAGTAGTAGAGGTTGTTTTTGTAGTAGTAGTAGTAGTGGTTGTTCTTGTAGTATTAGTAGTGGTTGTTCTTGAAGTAGTAGTAGTAGTAGAGGTTGTTCTTGTAGTAGTAGTAGTGGTTGTTCTTGTAGTAGTAGAAGTGGTTGTTCTTGTAATATTAGTAGTACTAGTAGTAGTAGTGGTTTTTCTTGTAATATTAGTAGTAGTAGTAGTGGTTGTTCTTGTAGTAGTAGTAGTAGAAGTGGTTGTTCTTGTAATAGTAGTAGTAGTAGTGGTTGTTCTTGTAGTAGTAGTAGTGGTTGTTCTTGAAATATTAGAATTAGTAGTAGTGGTGGTTCTTGTTGTAGTAGTAGTGGTTGTTCTTGTAATAGTAGTTGTAGTAGTGGTTGTAGTGGTTGTTCTTGTAGTAGTAGTAGTGATTGTTCTTGTAGTGGTAGTAGTAGTGGTGGTGGTTGTTCTTGTAGTAGTAGTAGTGGTTGTTATTGTAATAGTAGTAGTACTAGTAGTAGTAGTGTTTTTTGTTGTAATAGTAGTAATAGCAGTAGTGGTTGTTCTAGTAGTAGTAGAGGTTGATCTTGTAGTAGTAGTAGTGGTTGTTCTTGTAGTAGTAGTAGTAGTAGTAGTAGTAGTAGTAGTAGTAGTAGTAATGGTTCTTCTTGTAGTAGTATTGGTGGTAGTTGTAGTGGTTGTGCTTGTAGTAGTAGTAGTAGTGGTTGTTTTTGTAGTAGTAGTAGTAGTGGTTGTTCTTGTAGTATTAGTAGTGCTTGTTCTTGTAGTAGTAGTAGTAGAAGAGGTTGTTTTTGTAGTAGTAGTAGTGGTTGTTCTTATAGTAGTATTGGTGTACTTGTAGTAGTAGTAGTAGTTGTAGTGGTTGTTCTTGTAGTAGTAGTAGTAGCAGAAGTGGTTGTTCTTGTACTAGTATTGGTGTACTTGTAGTAGTAGTAGTGGTAGTTGTAGTGGTTTTTCTTGTAGTAGTAGTAGTGGTTGTTCTTGTAATATTAGAAGTAGTAGTAGTGATGTTTCTTGTTGTAGTAATAGTGGTTGTTATTGTAGTAGTAGTAGTGGTTGTTCTTGTAATAGTAGTAGTAGTAGTAGTGGTTGTTCTTGTAGTAGTAGTGGTTGCACTTGTAGTAGTACTAGTAGTTGTAGTGGTTGTTCTTGAAGTAGTAGTAGTGGTAGTAGTGGTTGTCCTTGTAGTAGTAGTAGTGGTTGTTCTTGTAATGGTAGTAGTAGTAGTAGTGGTCTTTGTTCTTGTAGGAGAAGTAGTGATTGTTCTTGTAGTAGCAGTAGTAGTGGTGGTGGTTGTAATTGTAGTAGTAGTAGTGGTTGTTATTGTAATAGTAGTATTACTAGTAGTAATAGTGGTTTTTGTTGTAATATTAGTAATAGCAGTAGTGGTTGTTCTTGTAGTAGTAGAGGTTGTTCTTGTAGTAGTAGTAGTGGTTGTTCTTGTAGTAGTAGTAGTAGTAGTAGTAGTAGTAGTAGTTGTAGTAGTAGTACTAATGTTTTTTCTTGTAGTAGTAGTAGTGGTAGTTGTAGTGGTTGTTCTTGTAGTAGTAGTAGCGGCTGTTTTTGTAGTAGTAGTAGTAGTGGTTGTTCTTGTAGTATTAGTTGTGCTTGTTCTTGTAGTAGTAGTAGTAGAAGAGGTTGTTCTTGTAGTAGTAGTAGTGGTTGTTCTTGTAGTAGTAGTAGTAGTAGTAGTAGTAATGGTTCTTCTTGTAGTAGTAGTAGTGGTTGTTGTAGTGATTGTTCTTGTAGTAGTAGTAGTAGAGGTGGTGGTTGTTCTTGTAGTAGTAGTAATGGTTGTTATTGTAATAGTAGTAGTACTAGTAGTAGTAGTGGTTTTTGTTGTAATAGTAGTAATAGCTGTAGTGGTTGTTCTTGTAGTAGTAGAGGTTGTTCTTGTAGTAGTAGTAGTGGTTGTTCTTGTAGTAGTATTAGAAGTAGTAATAGTAGTAATGGTTCTTCTTGTAGTAATAGTAGTGGTAGTTGTAGTGGTTGTTCTTGTAGTAGTAGTGGTTGTTTTGTAGTAGTAGTAGTAGTGGTTGTTCTTGTAGTATTAGTAGTGTTTGTTCTTGTAGTAGTAGTACTAGTAGTAGAGGTTGTGCTTGTAGTAGTAGTAGTGGTTGTTCTTGTAGTAGTAGTAGTAGTAGTAGTAGTAGTAGTAGTAGTAGAAGTGGTTGTTCTTGTACTAATATTGGTGTACTTCTAGTAGTAGTAGTGGTAGTTGTAGTGTTTTTTCTTGTAGTAGTAGTAGTGGTTGTTCTTGTAATATTAGAAGTAGTAGTAGTGATGTTTCTTGTTGTAGTAGTAGTGGTTGTTATTGTAGTAGTAGAAGAGGTTGTTCTTGTAATAGTAGTAGTAGTAGTAGTGGTTGTTCTTGTAGTATTAGCAGTGGTTGTTCTTGTAGTAGTAGTAGAGGTTTTTCTTGTAGTAGTAGTAGTGGTTGTTCTTCTAGTAGTATTAGTAGTATTAGTAGTAGTAATGGTTCTTCTTGTCGTAGTAGGAGTGGTAGTTGTAGTTGTTGTTCTTGCAGTAGTAGTAGAGGTTGTTTTTGTAGTAGTAGTAGTAGTGGTTGTTCTTGTAGTATTAGTAGTGGTTGTTCTTGAAGTAGTAGTAGTAGTAGAGGTTGTTCTTGTAGTAGTAGTAGTGGTTGTTCTTGTAATAGTAGTAGTAGTAGTAGTGGTTGTTCTTGTAGTAGTATTGGTGTACTTGTAGTAGTAGTAGTAGTAGTAGTAGTTGTAGTAGTTGTTCTTGTAGTAGTAGTAGTAGTAGTAGTAGTAGTAGTAGTAGTAGTAGTAGAAGTGGTTGTTCTTGTACTAATATTGGTGTACTTCTAGTAGTAGTAGTGGTAGTTGTAGTGTTTTTTCTTGTAGTAGTAGTAGTGGTTGTTCTTGTAATATTAGAAGTAGTAGTAGTGATGTTTCTTGTTGTAGTAGTAGTGGTTGTTATTGTAGTAGTAGAAGTGGTTGTTCTTGTAATAGTAGTAGTAGTAGTAGTGGTTGTTCTTGTAGTATTAGCAGTGGTTGTTCTTGTAGTAGTAGTAGAGGTTTTTCTTGTAGTAGTAGTAGTGGTTGTTCTTGTAGTAGTATTAGTAGTATTAGTAGTAGTAATGGTTCTTCTTGTCGTAGTAGGAGTGGTAGTTGTAGTTGTTGTTCTTGCAGTAGTAGTAGAGGTTGTTTTTGTAGTAGTAGTAGTAGTGGTTGTTCTTGTAGTATTAGTAGTGGTTGTTCTTGAAGTAGTAGTAGTAGTAGAGGTTGTTCTTGTAGTAGTAGTAGTGGTTGTTCTTGTAGTAGTAGAAGTGGTTGTTCTTGTAATATTAGTAGTACTAGTAGTAGTAGTGGTTTTTCTTGTAATATTAGTAGTAGTAGTAGTGGTTGTTCTTGTAGTAGTAGTAGTAGAAGTGGTTGTTCTTGTAATAGTAGTAGTAGTAGTGGTTGTTCTTGTAGTAGTAGTAGTGGTTGTTCTTGCAATATTAGAATTAGTAGTAGTGGTGGTTCTTGTTGTAGTAGTAGTGGTTGTTCTTGTAATAGTAGTTGTAGTAGTGGTTGTAGTGGTTGTTCTTGTAGTAGTAGTAGTGATTGTTCTTGTAGTGGTAGTAGTAGTGGTGGTGGTTGTTCTTGTAGTAGTAGTAGTGGTTGTTATTGTAATAGTAGTAGTACTAGTAGTAGTAGTGGTTTTTGTTGTAATAGTAGTAATAGCAGTAGTGGTTGTTCTTGTAGTAGTAGAGGTTGTTCTTGTAGTAGTAGTAGTGGTTGTTCTTGTAGTAGTATTAGAAGTAGTAATAGTAGTAATGGTTCTTCTTGAGTAATAGTAGTGGTAGTTGTAGTGGGTGTTCTTGTAGTAGTAGTGGTTGTTTTGTAGTAGTAGTAGTAGTGGTTGTTCTTGTAGTATTAGTAGTGTTTGTTCTTGTAGTAGTAGTAGTAGTAGTAGAGGTTGTGCTTGTAGTAGTAGTAGTGGTTGTTCTTGTAGTAGTAGTAGTGGTTGTTCTTGTAATATTACTAGTAGTAGTAGTGGTTGTTCTTGTAGTAGTAGTAGTGGTTTTTCTTGTATTAGTAGTAGTAGTAGAAGTGGTTTGTCTTGTAGTAGTAGTAGTGGTTGTTCCAGTAATATTAGTAGTAGTAGTAGTAGTGGTGGTTCTTGTTGTAGAAATAGTGTTTGTTCTTGTAGTAGTAGTAGTGGTTGTTCTTGTAATAGTTGTAGTAGTAGTAGCTGTAGTGGTTGTTCTTAAAATAGTTGTATTAGTAGTAGTAGTAGTGGTTGTTCTTGTAATAGTTGTAGTAGTAGTAGTGGTTGTTTTTGTAGTAGTAGTAGTGGTTGTTCTTGTAATAGTTGTAGTAGTAGTTGTAGTAGTGGTTTTTCTTGTAGTAGTTGTAGTGGTTGATCTTGTTGTAGTAGTACTACTAGTAGTAGTACTGGTGGTTCTTGTTGTGGTAGTAGTGGTTGTTCTTGTAGTAGTAGTAGTGGTTGTTCTTCTAATAGTAGTAGTAGTAGTAGTAGTGGTTGTTCTTGTAGTAGTATCGGTGTACTTGTAGTAGTAGTAGTAGTAGTAGTTGTAGTGGTTGTTCTTGTAGTAGTAGTAGTAGTAGTAGTAGTAGTAGAAGTGGTTGTTCTTGTACTAATATTGGTGTACTTCTAGTAGTAGTAGTGGTAGTTGTAGTGTTTTTTCTTGTAGTAGTAGTAGTAGTGGTTGTTCTTGTAATATTAGAAGTAGTAGTAGTGATGTTTCTTGTTGTAGTAGTAGTGGTTGTTATTGTAGTAGTAGAAGTGGTTGTTCTTGTAATAGTAGTAGTAGTAGTAGTGGTTGTTCTTGTAGTATTAGCAGTGGTTGTTCTTGTAGTAGTAGTAGAGGTTTTTCTTGTAGTAGTAGTAGTGGTTGTTCTTGTAGTAGTATTAGTAGTATTAGTAGTAGTAATGGTTCTTCTTGTCGTAGTAGGAGTGGTAGTTGTAGTTGTTGTTCTTGTAGTAGTAGTAGAGGTTGTTTTTGTAGTAGTAGTAGTAGTGGTTGTTCTTGTAGTATTAGTAGTGGTTGTTCTTGAAGTAGTAGTAGTAGTAGAGGTTGTTCTTGTAGTAGTAGTAGTGGTTGTTCTTGTAGTAGTAGAAGTGGTTGTTCTTGTAATATTAGTAGTACTAGTAGTAGTAGTGGTTTTTCTTGTAATATTAGTAGTAGTAGTAGTGGTTGTTCTTGTAGTAGTAGTAGTAGAAGTGGTTGTTCTTGTAATAGTAGTAGTAGTAGTGGTTGTTCTTGTAGTAGTAGTAGTGGTTGTTCTTGCAATATTAGAATTAGTAGTAGTGGTGGTTCTTGTTGTAGTAGTAGTGGTTGTTCTTGTAATAGTAGTTGTAGTAGTGGTTGTAGTGGTTGTTCTTGTAGTAGTAGTAGTGATTGTTCTTGTAGTGGTAGTAGTAGTGGTGGTGGTTGTTCTTGTAGTAGTAGTAGTGGTTGTTATTGTAATAGTAGTAGTACTAGTAGTAGTAGTGTTTTTTGTTGTAATAGTAGTAATAGCAGTAGTGGTTGTTCTAGTAGTAGTAGAAGTTGATCTTGTAGTAGTAGTAGTGGTTGTTCTTGTAGTAGTGGTAGTAGTAGTAGTAGTAGTAGTAGTAATGGTTCTTCTTGTAGTAGTAGTGGTGGTAGTTGTAGTGGTTGTTCTTGTAGTAGTAGTAGTGGTTGTTTTTGTAGTAGTAGTAGTAGTGGTTGTTCTTGTAGTATTAGTAGTGCTTGTTCTTGTAGTAGTAGTAGTAGAAGAGGTTGTTTTTGTAGCAGTAGTAGTGGTTGTTCTTGTAGTAGTATTGGTGTACTTGTAGTAGTAGTAGTGGTAGTTGTAGTGGTTTTTCTTATAGTAGTAGTAGTGGTTGTTCTTGTAGTATTAGTAGTGCTTGTTCTTGTAGTAGTAGTAGTAGAAGAGGTTCTTCCTGTAGTAGTAGTAGTGGTTGTTCTTGTAGTAGTAGTAGTAGTAGTAGTAATGGTTCTTCTTGTAGTAGTAGTAGTGGTTGTTGTAGTGATTGTTCTTGTAGTAGTAGTAGTAGAGGTGGTGGTTGTTCTTGTAGTAGTAGTAGTGGTTGTTATTGTAATAGTAGTAGTACTAGTAGTAGTAGTGGTTTTTGTTGTAATAGTAGTAATAGCTGTAGTGGTTGTTCTTGTAGTAGTAGAGGTTGTTCTTGTAGTAGTAGTAGTGGTTGTTCTTGTAGTAGTATTAGAAGTAGTAATAGTAGTAATGGTTCTTCTTGTAGTAATAGTAGTGGTAGTTGTAGTGGTTGTTCTTGTAGTAGTAGTGGTTGTTTTGTAGTAGTAGTAGTAGTGGTTGTTCTTGTAGTATTAGTAGTGTTTGTTCTTGTAGTAGTAGTAGTAGTAGTAGAGGTTGTGCTTGTAGTAGTAGTAGTGGTTGTTCTTGTAGTAGTAGTAGTGGTTGTTCTTGTAATGTTACTAGTAGTAGTAGTGGTTGTTCTTGTAGTAGTAGTAGTGGTTTGTCTTGTAGTAGTAGTAGTGGTTGTTCCAGTAATATTAGTAGTAGTAGTAGTAGTGGTGGTTCTTGTTGTAGAAATAGTGTTTGTTCTTGCAGTAGTAGTAGTGGTTGTTCTTGTAATAGTTGTAGTAGTAGTAGCTGTAGTGGTTGTTCTTAAAATAGTTGTATTAGTAGTATTAGTAGTGGTTGTTCTTGTAATAGTTGTAGTAGTAGTAGTGGTTGTTTTTGTAGTAGTAGTACTGGTTGTTCTTGTAATAGTTGTAGTAGTAGTTGTAGTAGTGGTTTTTCTTGTAGTAGTTGTAGTGGTTGATCTTGTTGTAGTAGTACTACTAGTAGTAGTACTGGTGGTTCTTGTTGTGGTAGTAGTGGTTGTTCTTGTAGTAGTAGTAGTGGTTGTTCTTCTAATAGTAGTAGTAGTAGTAGTGGTTGTTCTTGCAGTAGTATTGGTGTACTTGTAGTAGTAGTAGTAGTAGTAGTAGTAGTTGTAGTGGTTGTTCTTGTAGTAGTAGTAGTAGTAGTAGTAGTAGTAGTAGTAGAAGTGGTTGTTCTTGTACTAATATTGGTGTACTTCTAGTAGTAGTAGTGGTAGTTGTAGTGTTTTTTCTTGTAGTAGTAGTAGTGGTTGTTCTTGTAATATTAGAAGTAGTAGTAGTGATGTTTCTTGTTGTAGTAGTAGTGGTTGTTATTGTAGTAGTAGAAGTGGTTGTTCTTGTAATAGTAGTAGTAGTAGTAGTGGTTGTTCTTGTAGTATTAGCAGTGGTTGTTCTTGTAGTAGTAGTAGAGGTTTTTCTTGTAGTAGTAGTGGTTGTTCTTGTAGTAGTATTAGTAGTATTAGTAGTAGTAATGGTTCTTCTTGTCGTAGTAGGAGTGGTAGTTGTAGTTGTTGTTCTTGCAGTAGTAGTAGAGGTTGTTTTTGTAGTAGTAGTAGTAGTGGTTGTTCTTGTAGTATTAGTAGTGGTTGTTCTTGAAGTAGTAGTAGTAGTAGAGGTTGTTCTTGTAGTAGTAGTAGTAGTGGTTGTTCTTGTAGTAGTATTGGTGTACTTGTAGTAGTAGTAGTAGTTGTAGTGGTTGTTCTTGTAGTAGTAGTAGTAGTAGTAGTACTAGTAGTAGTAGTAGTAGTAGAAGTGGTTGTTCTTGTACTAATATTGGTGTACTTCTAGTAGTAGTAGTGGTAGTTGTAGTGTTTTTTCTTGTAGTAGTAGTAGTGGTTGTTCTTGTAATATTAGAAGTAGTAGTAGTGATGTTTCTTGTTGTAGTAGTAGTGGTTGTTATTGTAGTAGTAGAAGTGGTTGTTCTTGTAATAGTAGTAGTAGTAGTAGTGGTTGTTCTTGTAGTATTAGCAGTGGTTGCTCTTGTAGTAGTAGTAGAGTTTTTTCTTGTAGTAGTAGTAGTGGTTGTTCTTGTAGTAGTATTAGTAGTATTAGTAGTAGTAATGGTTCTTCTTGTCGTAGTAGGAGTGGTAGTTGTAGTTGTTGTTCTTGCAGTAGCAGTAGAGGTTGTTTTTGTAGTAGTAGTAGTGGTTGTTCTTGTAGTATTAGTAGTGGTTGTTCTTGAAGTAGTAGTAGTAGTAGAGGTTGTTCTTGTAGTAGTAGTAGTGGTTGTTCTTGTAGTAGTAGAAGTGGTTTCTTCTTGTAATATTAGTAGTACTAGTAGTAGTAGTGGTTTTTCTTGTAATATTAGTAGTAGTAGTAGTGGTTGTTCTTGTAGTAGTAGTAGTAGAAGTGGTTGTTCTTGTAATAGTAGTAGTAGTAGTGGTTGTTCTTGTAGTAGTAGTAGTGGTTGTTCTTGCAATATTAGAATTAGTAGTAGTGGTGGTTCTTGTTGTAGTAGTAGTGGTTGTTCTTGTAATAGTAGTTGTAGTAGTGGTTGTAGTGGTTGTTCTTGTAGTAGTAGTAGTGATTGTTCTTGTAGTGGTAGTAGTAGTGGTGGTGGTTGTTCTTGTAGTAGTAGTAGTGGTTGTTATTGTAATAGTAGTAGTACTAGTAGTAGTAGTGTTTTTTGTTGTAATAGTAGTAATAGCAGTAGTGGTTGTTCTAGTAGTAGTAGAGGTTGATCTTGTAGTAGTAGTAGTGGTTGTTCTTGTAGTAGTAGTAGTAGTAGTAGTAGTAGTAGTAGTAGTAGTAGTAGTAGTAGTAGTAGTAATGGTTCTTCTTGTAGTAGTATTGGTGGTAGTTGTAGTGGTTGTGCTTGTAGTAGTAGTAGTAGTGGTTGTTTTTGTAGTAGTAGTAGTAGTGGTTGTTCTTGTAGTGTTAGTAGTGCTTGTTCTTGTAGTAGTAGTAGTAGAAGAGGTTGTTTTTGTAGTAGTAGTAGTGGTTGTTCTTATAGTAGTATTGGTGTACTTGTAGTAGTAGTAGTAGTTGTAGTGGTTGTTCTTGTAGTAGTAGTAGTAGCAGAAGTGGTTGTTCTTGTACTAGTATTGGTGTACTTGTAGTAGTAGTAGTGGTAGTTGTAGTGGTTTTTCTTGTAGTAGTAGTAGTGGTTGTTCTTGTAATATTAGAAGTAGTAGTAGTGATGTTTCTTGTTGTAGTAATAGTGGTTGTTATTGTAGTAGTAGTAGTGGTTGTTCTTGTAATAGTAGTAGTAGTAGTAGTGGTTGTTCTTGTAGTAGTAGTGGTTGCACTTGTAGTAGTACTAGTAGTTGTAGTGGTTGTTCTTGAAGTAGTAGTAGTGGTAGTAGTGGTTGTCCTTGTAGTAGTAGTAGTGGTTGTTCTTGTAATGGTAGTAGTAGTAGTAGTGGTCTTTGTTCTTGTAGGAGTAGTAGTGATTGTTCTTGTAGTAGCAGTAGTAGTGGTGGTGGTTGTAATTGTAGTAGTAGTAGTGGTTGTTATTGTAATAGTAGTAGTACTAGTAGTAATAGTGGTTTTTGTTGTAATAGTAGTAATAGCAGTAGTGGTTGTTCTTGTAGTAGTAGAGGTTGTTCTTGTAGTAGTAGTAGTGGTTGTTCTTGTAGTAGTAGTAGTAGTAGTAGTAGTAGTAGTAGTTGTAGTAGTAGTACTAATGGTTTTTCTTGTAGTAGTAGTAGTGGTAGTTGTAGTGGTTGTTCTTGTAGTAGTAGTAGTGGCTGTTTTTGTAGTAATAGTAGTGGTTGTTCTTGTAGTATTAGTAGTGCTTGTTCTTGTAGTAGTAGTAGTAGAAGAGGTTCTTCCTGTAGTAGTAGTAGTGGTTGTTCTTGTAGTAGTAGTAGTAGTAGTAGTAATGGTTCTTCTTGTAGTAGTAGTAGTGGTTGTTGTAGTGATTGTTCTTGTAGTAGTAGTAGTAGAGGTGGTGGTTGTTCTTGTAGTAGTAGTAGTGGTTGTTATTGTAATAGTAGTAGTACTAGTAGTAGTAGTGGTTTTTGTTGTAATAGTAGTAATAGCTGTAGTGGTTGTTCTTGTAGTAGTAGAGGTTGTTCTTGTAGTAGTAGTAGTGGTTGTTCTTGTAGTAGTATTAGAAGTAGTAATAGTAGTAATGGTTCTTCTTGTAGTAATAGTAGTGGTAGTTGTAGTGGTTGTTCTTGTAGTAGTAGTGGTTGTTTTGTAGTAGTAGTAGTAGTGGTTGTTCTTGTAGTATTACTAGTGTTTGTTCTTGTAGTAGTAGTAGTAGTAGTAGAGGTTGTGCTTGTAGTAGTAGTAGTGGTTGTTCTTGTAGTAGTAGTAGTGGTTGTTCTTGTAATGTTACTAGTAGTAGTAGTGGTTGTTCTTGTAGTAGTAGTAGTGGTTTTTCTTGTATTATTAGTAGTAGTAGAAGTGGTTTGTCTTGTAGTAGTAGTAGTGGTTTTTCCAGTAATATTAGTAGTAGTAGTAGTAGTGGTGGTTCTTGTTGTAGAAATAGTGTTTGTTCTTGTAGTAGTAGTAGTGGTTGTTCTTGTAATAGTTGTAGTAGTAGTAGCTGTAATGGTTGTTCTTAAAATAGTTGTATTAGTAATATTAGTAGTGGTTGTTCTTGTAATAGTTGTAGTAGTAGTAGTGGTTGTTTTTGTAGTAGTAGTAGTGGTTGTTCTTGTAATAGTTGTAGTAGTAGTTGTAGTAGTGGTTTTTCTTGTAGTAGTTGTAGTGGTTGATCTTGTTGTAGTAGTACTACTAGTAGTAGTACTGGTGGTTCTTGTTGTGGTAGTAGTGGTTGTTCTTGTAGTAGTAGTAGTGGTTGTTCTTCTAATAGTAGTAGTAGTAGTAGTGGTTGTTCTTGCAGTAGTATTGGTGTACTTGTAGTAGTAGTAGTAGTATTAGTAGTAGTAGTAGTAGTAGTTGTAGTGGTTGTTCTTGTAGTAGTAGTAGTAGTAGTAGTAGTAGTAGAAGTGGTTGTTCTTGTACTAATATTGGTGTACTTCTAGTAGTAGTAGTGGTAGTTGTAGTTTTTTTTCTTGTAGTAGTAGTAGTGGTTGTTCTTGTAATATTAGAAGTAGTAGTAGTGATGTTTCTTGTTGTAGTAGTAGTGGTTGTTATTGTAGTAGTAAAAGTGGTTGTTCTTGTAATAGTAGTAGTAGTAGTAGTGGTTGTTCTTGTAGTATTAGCAGTGGTTGTTCTTGTAGTAGTAGTAGAGGTTTTTCTTGTAGTAGTAGTAGTGGTTGTTCTTGTAGTAGTATTAGTAGTATTAGTAGTAGTAATGGTTCTTCTTGTCGTAGTAGGAGTGGTAGTTGTAGTTGTTGTTCTTGCAGTAGTAGTAGAGGTTGTTTTTGTAGTAGTAGTAGTAGTGGTTGTTCTTGTAGTATTAGTAGTGGTTGTTCTTGAAGTAGTAGTAGTAGTAGAGGTTGTTCTTGTAGTAGTAGTAGTGGTTGTTCTTGTAGTAGTAGAAGTGGTTGTTCTTGTAATATTAGTAGTACTAGTAGTAGTAGTGGTTTTTCTTGTAATATTAGTAGTAGTAGTAGTGGTTGTTCTTGTAGTAGTAGTAGTAGAAGTGGTTGTTCTTGTAATAGTAGTAGTAGTAGTGGTTGTTCTTGTAGTAGTAGTAGTGGTTGTTCTTGAAATATTAGAATTAGTAGTAGTGGTGGTTCTTGTTGTAGTAGTAGTGGTTGTTCTTGTAATAGTAGTTGTAGTAGTGGTTGTAGTGGTTGTTCTTGTAGTAGTAGTAGTGATTGTTCTTGTAGTGGTAGTAGTAGTGGTGGTGGTTGTTCTTGTAGTAGTAGTAGTGGTTGTTATTGTAATAGTAGTAGTACTAGTAGTAGTAGTGTTTTTTGTTGTAATAGTAGTAATAGCAGTAGTGGTTGTTCTAGTAGTAGTAGAGGTTGATCTTGTAGTAGTAGTAGTGGTTGTTCTTGTAGTAGTAGTAGTAGTAGTAGTAGTAGTAGTAGTAGTAGTAGTAATGGTTCTTCTTGTAGTAGTATTGGTGGTAGTTGTAGTGGTTGTGCTTGTAGTAGTAGTAGTAGTGGTTGTTTTTGTAGTAGTAGTAGTAGTGGTTGTTCTTGTAGTATTAGTAGTGCTTGTTCTTGTAGTAGTAGTAGTAGAAGAGGTTGTTTTTGTAGTAGTAGTAGTGGTTGTTCTTATAGTAGTATTGGTGTACTTGTAGTAGTAGTAGTAGTTGTAGTGGTTGTTCTTGTAGTAGTAGTAGTAGCAGAAGTGGTTGTTCTTGTACTAGTATTGGTGTACTTGTAGTAGTAGTAGTGGTAGTTGTAGTGGTTTTTCTTGTAGTAGTAGTAGTGGTTGTTCTTGTAATATTAGAAGTAGTAGTAGTGATGTTTCTTGTTGTAGTAATAGTGGTTGTTATTGTAGTAGTAGTAGTGGTTGTTCTTGTAATAGTAGTAGTAGTAGTAGTGGTTGTTCTTGTAGTAGTAGTGGTTGCACTTGTAGTAGTACTAGTAGTTGTAGTGGTTGTTCTTGAAGTAGTAGTAGTGGTAGTAGTGGTTGTCCTTGTAGTAGTAGTAGTGGTTGTTCTTGTAATGGTAGTAGTAGTAGTAGTGGTCTTTGTTCTTGTAGGAGAAGTAGTGATTGTTCTTGTAGTAGCAGTAGTAGTGGTGGTGGTTGTAATTGTAGTAGTAGTAGTGGTTGTTATTGTAATAGTAGTATTACTAGTAGTAATAGTGGTTTTTGTTGTAATATTAGTAATAGCAGTAGTGGTTGTTCTTGTAGTA
The DNA here is from genome assembly GCF_030867095.1 of Alligator mississippiensis. NCBI lineage: Eukaryota > Metazoa > Chordata > Crocodylia > Alligatoridae > Alligator > Alligator mississippiensis. The sequence continues at coordinate 22,656,970 of NC_081837.1, read as the reverse complement.
GTAGAGGTTGTTCTTGTAGTAGTAGTAGTGGTTGTTCTTGTAGTAGTAGTAGTAGTAGTAGTAGTTGTAGTAGTAGTACTAATGGTTTTTCTTGTAGTAGTAGTAGTGGTAGTTGTAGTGGTTGTTCTTGTAGTAGTAGTAGCGGCTGTTTTTGTAGTAGTAGTAGTAGTGGTTGTTCTTGTAGTATTAGTTGTGCTTGTTCTTGCAGTAGTAGTAGTAGAAGAGGTTGTTCTTGTAGTAGTAGTAGTGGTTGTTCTTGTAGTAGTAGTAGTAGTAGTAGTAATGGTTCTTCTTGTAGTAGTAGTAGTGGTTGTTGTAGTGATTGTTCTTGTAGTAGTAGTAGTAGAGGTGGTGGTTGTTCTTGTAGTAGTAGTAATGGTTGTTATTGTAATAGTAGTAGTACTAGTAGTAGTAGTGGTTTTTGTTGTAATAGTAGTAATAGCTGTAGTGGTTGTTCTTGTAGTAGTAGAGGTTGTTCTTGTAGTAGTAGTAGTGGTTGTTCTTGTAGTAGTATTAGAAGTAGTAATAGTAGTAATGGTTCTTCTTGTAGTAATAGTAGTGGTAGTTGTAGTGGTTGTTTTGTAGTAGTAGTAGTAGTGGTTGTTCTTGTAGTATTAGTAGTGTTTGTTCTTGTAGTAGTAGTACTAGTAGTAGAGGTTGTGCTTGTAGTAGTAGTAGTGGTTGTTCTTGTAGTAGTAGTAGTAGTAGTAGTAGTAGTAGTAGTAGTAGAAGTGGTTGTTCTTGTACTAATATTGGTGTACTTCTAGTAGTAGTAGTGGTAGTTGTAGTGTTTTTTCTTGTAGTAGTAGTAGTGGTTGTTCTTGTAATATTAGAAGTAGTAGTAGTGATGTTTCTTGTTGTAGTAGTAGTGGTTGTTATTGTAGTAGTAGAAGAGGTTGTTCTTGTAATAGTAGTAGTAGTAGTAGTGGTTGTTCTTGTAGTATTAGCAGTGGTTGTTCTTGTAGTAGTAGTAGAGGTTTTTCTTGTAGTAGTAGTAGTGGTTGTTCTTCTAGTAGTATTAGTAGTATTAGTAGTAGTAATGGTTCTTCTTGTCGTAGTAGGAGTGGTAGTTGTAGTTGTTGTTCTTGCAGTAGTAGTAGAGGTTGTTTTTGTAGTAGTAGTAGTAGTGGTTGTTCTTGTAGTATTAGTAGTGGTTGTTCTTGAAGTAGTAGTAGTAGTAGAGGTTGTTCTTGTAGTAGTAGTAGTGGTTGTTCTTGTAATAGTAGTAGTAGTAGTAGTGGTTGTTCTTGTAGTAGTATTGGTGTACTTGTAGTAGTAGTAGTAGTAGTAGTAGTTGTAGTAGTTGTTCTTGTAGTAGTAGTAGTAGTAGTAGTAGTAGTAGTAGTAGTAGTAGTAGAAGTGGTTGTTCTTGTACTAATATTGGTGTACTTCTAGTAGTAGTAGTGGTAGTTGTAGTGTTTTTTCTTGTAGTAGTAGTAGTGGTTGTTCTTGTAATATTAGAAGTAGTAGTAGTGATGTTTCTTGTTGTAGTAGTAGTGGTTGTTATTGTAGTAGTAGAAGTGGTTGTTCTTGTAATAGTAGTAGTAGTAGTAGTGGTTGTTCTTGTAGTATTAGCAGTGGTTGTTCTTGTAGTAGTAGTAGAGGTTTTTCTTGTAGTAGTAGTAGTGGTTGTTCTTGTAGTAGTATTAGTAGTATTAGTAGTAGTAATGGTTCTTCTTGTCGTAGTAGGAGTGGTAGTTGTAGTTGTTGTTCTTGCAGTAGTAGTAGAGGTTGTTTTTGTAGTAGTAGTAGTAGTGGTTGTTCTTGTAGTATTAGTAGTGGTTGTTCTTGAAGTAGTAGTAGTAGTAGAGGTTGTTCTTGTAGTAGTAGTAGTGGTTGTTCTTGTAGTAGTAGAAGTGGTTGTTCTTGTAATATTAGTAGTACTAGTAGTAGTAGTGGTTTTTCTTGTAATATTAGTAGTAGTAGTAGTGGTTGTTCTTGTAGTAGTAGTAGTAGAAGTGGTTGTTCTTGTAATAGTAGTAGTAGTAGTGGTTGTTCTTGTAGTAGTAGTAGTGGTTGTTCTTGCAATATTAGAATTAGTAGTAGTGGTGGTTCTTGTTGTAGTAGTAGTGGTTGTTCTTGTAATAGTAGTTGTAGTAGTGGTTGTAGTGGTTGTTCTTGTAGTAGTAGTAGTGATTGTTCTTGTAGTGGTAGTAGTAGTGGTGGTGGTTGTTCTTGTAGTAGTAGTAGTGGTTGTTATTGTAATAGTAGTAGTACTAGTAGTAGTAGTGGTTTTTGTTGTAATAGTAGTAATAGCAGTAGTGGTTGTTCTAGTAGTAGTAGAGGTTGATCTTGTAGTAGTAGTAGTGGTTGTTCTTGTAGTAGTAGTAGTAGTAGTAGTAGTAGTAGTAGTAGTAATGGTTCTTCTTGTAGTAGTAGTGGTGGTAGTTGTAGTGGTTGTTCTTGTAGTAGTAGTAGTGGTTGTTTTTGTAGTAGTAGTAGTAGTGGTTGTTCTTGTAGTATTAGTAGTGCTTGTTCTTGTAGTAGTAGTAGTAGAAGAGGTTGTTTTTGTAGTAGTAGTAGTGCTTGTTCTTGTAGTAGTATTGGTGTACTTGTAGTAGTAGTAGTAGTTGTAGTGGTTGTTCTTGTAGTAGTAGTAGTAGTAGTAGCAGAAGTGGTTGTTCTTGTACTAGTATTGGTGTACTTGTAGTAGTAGTAGTGGTAGTTGTAGTGGTTTTTCTTGTAGTAGTAGTAGTGGTTGTTCTTGTAATATTAGAAGTAGTAGTAGTGATGTTTCTTGTTGTAGTAATAGTGGTTGTTATTGTAGTAGTAGTAGTGGTTGTTCTTGTAATAGTAGTAGTAGTAGTAGTGGTTGTTCTTGTAGTAGTAGTGGTTGCACTTGTAGTAGTACTAGTAGTTGTAGTGGTTGTTCTTGAAGTAGTAGTAGTGGTAGTAGTGGTTGTCCTTGTAGTAGTAGTAGTGGTTGTTCTTGTAATGGTAGTAGTAGTAGTAGTGGTCTTTGTTCTTGTAGGAGTAGTAGTGATTGTTCTTGTAGTAGCAGTAGTAGTGGTGGTGGTTGTAATTGTAGTAGTAGTAGTGGTTGTTATTGTAATAGTAGTAGTACTAGTAGCAATAGTGGTTTTTGTTGTAATAGTAGTAATAGCAGTAGTGGTTGTTCTTGTAGTAGTAGAGGTTGTTCTTGTAGTAGTAGTAGTGGTTGTTCTTGTAGTAGTAGTAGTAGTAGTAGTAGTTGTAGTAGTAGTACTAATGGCTTTTCTTGTAGTAGTAGTAGTGGTAGTTGTAGTGGTTGTTCTTGTAGTATTAGTAGTGCTTGTTCTTGTAGTAGTAGTAGTAGAAGAGGTTCTTCCTGTAGTAGTAGTAGTGGTTGTTCTTGTAGTAGTAGTAGTAGTAGTAGTAATGGTTCTTCTTGTAGTAGTAGTAGTGGTTGTTGTAGTGATTGTTCTTGTAGTAGTAGTAGTAGAGGTGGTGGTTGTTCTTGTAGTAGTAGTAGTGGTTGTTATTGTAATAGTAGTAGTACTAGTAGTAGTAGTGGTTTTTGTTGTAATAGTAGTAATAGCTGTAGTGGTTGTTCTTGTAGTAGTAGAGGTTATTCTTGTAGTAGTAGTAGTGGTTGTTCTTGTAGTAGTATTAGAAGTAGTAATAGTAGTAATGGTTCTTCTTGTAGTAATAGTAGTGGTATTTGTAGTGGTTGTTCTTGTAGTAGTAGTGGTTGTTTTGTAGTAGTAGTAGTAGTGGTTGTTCTTGTAGTATTAGTAGTGTTTGTTCTTGTAGTAGTAGTAGTAGTAGTAGAGGTTGTGCTTGTAGTAATAGTAGTGGTTGTTCTTGTAGTAGTAGTAGTGGTTGTTCTTGTAATATTACTAGTACTAGTAGTGGTTGTTCTTGTAGTAGTAGTAGTGGTTTTTCTTGTATTAGTAGTAGTAGTAGAAGTGGTTTGTCTTGTAGTAGTAGTAGTGGTTGTTCCAGTAATATTAGTAGTAGTAGTAGTAGTGGTGGTTCTTGTTGTAGAAATAGTGTTTGTTCTTGAAGTAGTAGTAGTGGTTGTTCTTGTAATAGTTGTAGTAGTAGTAGCTGTAGTGGTTGTTCTTAAAATAGTTGTATTAGTAGTAGTAGTAGTGGTTGTTCTTGTAATAGTTGTAGTAGTAGTAGTGGTTGTTTTTGTAGTAGTAGTAGTGGTTGTTCTTGTAATAGTTGTAGTAGTAGTTGTAGTAGTGGTTTTTCTTGTAGTAGTTGTAGTGGTTGATCTTGTAGTAGTACTACTAGTAGTAGTACTGGTGGTTCTTGTTGTGGTAGTAGTGGTTGTTCTTGTAGTAGTAGTAGTGGTTGTTCTTCTAATAGTAGTAGTAGTAGTAGTGGTTGTTCTTGCAGTAGTATTGGTGTACTTGTAGTAGTAGTAGTAGTAGTTGTAGTGGTTGTTCTTGTAGTAGTAGTAGTAGTAGTAGTAGTAGTAGTAGTAGTAGAAGAAGTGGTTGTTCTTGTACTAATATTGGTGTACTTCTAGTAGTAGTAGTGGTAGTTGTAGTGTTTTTTCTTGTAGTAGTAGTAGTGGTTGTTCTTGTAATATTAGAAGTAGTAGTAGTGATGTTTCTTGTTGTAGTAGTAGTGGTTGTTATTGTAGTAGTAGAAGTGGTTGTTCTTGTAATAGTAGTAGTAGTAGTAGTGGTTGTTCTTGTAGTATTAGCAGTGGTTGTTCTTGTAGTAGTAGTAGAGGTTTTTCTTGTAGTAGTAGTAGTGGTTGTTCTTGTAGTAGTATTAGTAGTATTATTAGTAGTAATGGTTCTTCTTGTCGTAGTAGGAGTGGTAGTTGTAGTTGTTGTTCTTGCAGTAGTAGTAGAGGTTGTGCTTGTAGTAGTAGTAGTGGTTGTTTTTGTAGTAGTAGTAGTAGTGGTTGTTCTTGTAGTATTAGTAGTGCTTGTTCTTGTAGTAGTAGTAGTAGTAGAAGAGGTTGTTTTTGTAGTAGTAGTAGTGGTTGTTCTTGTAGTAGTATTGGTGTACTTGTAGTAGTAGTAGTAGTTGTAGTGGTTGTTCTTGTAGTAGTAGTAGTAGTAGCAGAAGTGGTTGTTCTTGTACTAGTATTGGTGTACTTGTAGTAGTAGTAGTGGTAGTTGTAGTGGTTTTTCTTGTAGTAGTAGTAGTGGTTGTTCTTGTAATATTAGAAGTAGTAGTAGTGATGTTTCTTGTTGTAGTAATAGTGGTTGTTATTGTAGTAGTAGTAGTGGTTGTTCTTGTAATAGTAGTAGTAGTAGTAGTGGTTGTTCTTGTAGTAGTAGTGGTTGCACTTGTAGTAGTACTAGTAGTTGTAGTGGTTGTTCTTGAAGTAGTAGTAGTGGTAGTAGTGGTTGTCCTTGTAGTAGTAGTAGTGGTTGCTCTTGTAATGGTAGTAGTAGTAGTAGTGGTCTTTGTTCTTGTAGGAGTAGTAGTGATTGTTCTTGTAGTAGCAGTAGTAGTGGTGGTGGTTGTAATTGTAGTAGTAGTAGTGGTTGTTATTGTAATAGTATTAGTACTAGTAGTAATAGTGGTTTTTGTTGTAATAGTAGTAATAGCAGTAGTGGTTGTTCTTGTAGTAGTAGAGGTTGTTCTTGTAGTAGTAGTAGTGGTTGTTCTTGTAGTAGTAGTAGTAGTAGTAGTAGTCGTTGTAGTAGTAGTACTAATGGTTTTTCTTGTGGTAGTAGTAGTGGTAGTTGTAGTGGTTGTTCTTGTAGTAGTAGTAGTGGCTGTTTTTGTAGTAGTAGTAGTAGTGGTTGTTCTTGTAGTATTAGTAGTGCTTGTTCTTGTAGTAGTAGTAGTAGAAGAGGGTGTTCTTGTAGTAGTAGTAGTGGTTGTTCTTGTAGTAGTAGTAGTAGTAGTAGTAGTAGTAATGGTTCTTCTTGTAGTAGTAGTAGTGGTTGTTGTAGTGATTGTTCTTGTAGTAGTAGTAGTAGAGGTGGTGGTTGTTCTTGTAGTAGTAGTAGTGGTTGTTATTGTAATAGTAGTAGTACTAGTAGTAGTAGTGGTTTTTGTTGTAATAGTAGTAATAGCTGTAGTGGTTGTTCTTGTAGTAGTAGAGGTTGTTCTTGTAGTAGTAGTAGTGGTTGTTCTTGTAGTAGTATTAGAAGTAGTAATAGTAGTAATGGTTCTTCTTGTAGTAATAGTAGTGGTAGTTGTAGTGGTTGTTCTTGTAGTAGTAGTGGTTGTTTTGTAGTAGTAGTAGTAGTGGTTGTTCTTGTAGTATTAGTAGTGTTTGTTCTTGTAGTAGTAGTAGTAGTAGAGGTTGTGCTTGTAGTAGTAGTAGTGGTTGTTCTTGTAGTAGTAGTAGTGGTTGTTCTTGTAATATTACTAGTAGTAGTAGTGGTTGTTCTTGTAGTAGTAGTAGTGGTTTTTCTTGTATTAGTAGTAGTAGTAGAAGTGGTTTGTCTTGTAGTAGTAGTAGTGGTCGTTCCAGTAATATTAGTAGTAGTAGTAGTAGTAGTGGTTCTTGTTGTAGAAATAGTGTTTGTTCTTGTAGTAGTAGTAGTGGTTGTTCTTGTAATAGTTGTAGTAGTAGTAGCTGTAGTGGTTGTTCTTAAAATAGTTGTATTAGTAGTAGTAGTAGTGGTTGTTCTTGTAATAGTTGTAGTAGTAGTAGTGGTTGTTTTTGTAGTAGTAGTAGTGGTTGTTCTTGTAATAGTTGTAGTAGTAGTTGTAGTAGTGGTTTTTCTTGTAGTAGTTGTAGTGGTTGATCTTGTTGTAGTAGTACTACTAGTAGTAGTACTGGTGGTTCTTGTTGTGGTAGTAGTGGTTGTTCTTGTAGTAGTAGTAGTGGTTGTTCTTCTAATAGTAGTAGTAGTAGTAGTGGTTGTTCTTGTAGTAGTATTGGTGTACTTGTAGTAGTAGTAGTAGTAGTAGTAGTAGTAGTAGTAGTTGTAGTGGTTGTTCTTGTAGTAGTAGTAGTAGTAGTAGTAGTAGTAGTAGTAGTAGTAGAAGTGGTTGTTCTTGTACTAATATTGGTGTACTTCTAGTAGTAGTAGTGGTAGTTGTAGTGTTTTTTCTTGTAGTAGTAGTAGTGGTTGTTCTTGTAATATTAGAAGTAGTAGTAGTGATGTTTCTTGTTGTAGTAGTAGTGGTTGTTATTGTAGTAGTAGAAGTGGTTGTTCTTGTAATAGTAGTAGTAGTAGTGGTTGTTCTTGTAGTATTAGCAGTGGTTGTTCTTGTAGTAGTAGTAGAGGTTTTTCTTGTAGTAGTAGTAGTGGTTGTTCTTGTAGTAGTATTAGTAGTATTAGTAGTAGTAATGGTTCTTCTTGTCGTAGTAGGAGTGGTAGTTGTAGTCGTTGTTCTTGCAGTAGTAGTAGAGGATGTTTTTGTAGTAGTAGTAGTAGTGGTTGTTCTTGTAGTATTAGTAGTGGTTGTTCTTGAAGTAGTAGTAGTAGTAGAGGTTGTACTTGTAGTAGTAGTAGTGGTTGTTCTTGTAATAGTAGTAGTAGTAGTAGTAGTAGTAGTAGTTGTTCTTGTAGTAGTATTGGTGTACTTGTAGTAGTAGTAGTAGTAGTAGTTGTAGTGGTTGTTCTTGTAGTAGTAGTAGTAGTAGTAGTAGTAGTAGTAGTAGTAGTAGTAGAAGTGGTTGTTCTTGTACTAATATTGGTGTACTTCTAGTAGTAGTAGTGGTAGTTGTAGTGTTTTTTCTTGTAGTAGTAGTAGTGGTTGTTCTTGTAATATTAGAAGTAGTAGTAGTGATGTTTCTTGTTGTAGTAGTAGTGGTTGTTATTGTAGTAGTAGAAGAGGTTGTTCTTGTAATAGTAGTAGTATTAGTAGTGGTTGTTCTTGTAGTATTAGCAGTGGTTGTTCTTGTAGTAGTAGTAGAGGTTTTTCTTGTAGTAGTAGTAGTGGTTGTTCTTGTAGTAGTATTAGTAGTATTAGTAGTAGTAATGGTTCTTCTTGTCGTAGTAGGAGTGGTAGTTGTAGTTGTTGTTCTTGCAGTAGTAGTAGAGGTTGTTTTTGTAGTAGTAGTAGTAGTGGTTGTTCTTGTAGTATTAGTAGTGGTTGTTCTTGAAGTAGTAGTAGTAGTAGAGGTTGTTCTTGTAGTAGTAGTAGTGGTTGTTCTTGTAGTAGTAGAAGTGGTTGTTCTTGTAATATTAGTAGTACTAGTAGTAGTAGTGGTTTTTCTTGTAATATTAGTAGTAGTAGTAGTGGTTGTTCTTGTAGTAGTAGTAGTAGAAGTGGTTGTTCTTGTAATAGTAGTAGTAGTAGTGGTTGTTCTTGTAGTAGTAGTAGTGGTTGTTCTTGCAATATTAGAATTAGTAGTAGTGGTGGTTCTTGTTGTAGTAGTAGTGGTTGTTCTTGTAATAGTAGTTGTAGTAGTGGTTGTAGTGGTTGTTCTTGTAGTAGTAGTAGTGATTGTTCTTGTAGTGGTAGTAGTAGTGGTGGTGGTTGTTCTTGTAGTAGTAGTAGTGGTTGTTATTGTAATAGTAGTAGTACTAGTAGTAGTAGTGGTTTTTGTTGTAATAGTAGTAATAGCAGTAGTGGTTGTTCTAGTAGTAGTAGAGGTTGATCTTGTAGTAGTAGTAGTGGTTGTTCTTGTAGTAGTAGTAGTAGTAGTAGTAGTAGTAGTAGTAATGGTTCTTCTTGTAGTAGTAGTGGTGGTAGTTGTAGTGGTTGTTCTTGTAGTAGTAGTAGTGGTTGTTTTTGTAGTAGTAGTAGTAGTGGTTGTTCTTGTAGTATTAGTAGTGCTTGTTCTTGTAGTAGTAGTAGTAGAAGAGGTTGTTTTTGTAGTAGTAGTAGTGCTTGTTCTTGTAGTAGTATTGGTGTACTTGTAGTAGTAGTAGTAGTTGTAGTGGTTGTTCTTGTAGTAGTAGTAGTAGTAGTAGCAGAAGTGGTTGTTCTTGTACTAGTATTGGTGTACTTGTAGTAGTAGTAGTGGTAGTTGTAGTGGTTTTTCTTGTAGTAGTAGTAGTGGTTGTTCTTGTAATATTAGAAGTAGTAGTAGTGATGTTTCTTGTTGTAGTAATAGTGGTTGTTATTGTAGTAGTAGTAGTGGTTGTTCTTGTAATAGTAGTAGTAGTAGTAGTGGTTGTTCTTGTAGTAGTAGTGGTTGCACTTGTAGTAGTACTAGTAGTTGTAGTGGTTGTTCTTGAAGTAGTAGTAGTGGTAGTAGTGGTTGTCCTTGTAGTAGTAGTAGTGGTTGTTCTTGTAATGGTAGTAGTAGTAGTAGTGGTCTTTGTTCTTGTAGGAGTAGTAGTGATTGTTCTTGTAGTAGCAGTAGTAGTGGTGGTGGTTGTAATTGTAGTAGTAGTAGTGGTTGTTATTGTAATAGTAGTAGTACTAGTAGCAATAGTGGTTTTTGTTGTAATAGTAGTAATAGCAGTAGTGGTTGTTCTTGTAGTAGTAGAGGTTGTTCTTGTAGTAGTAGTAGTGGTTGTTCTTGTAGTAGTAGTAGTAGTAGTAGTAGTTGTAGTAGTAGTACTAATGGCTTTTCTTGTAGTAGTAGTAGTGGTAGTTGTAGTGGTTGTTCTTGTAGTATTAGTAGTGCTTGTTCTTGTAGTAGTAGTAGTAGAAGAGGTTCTTCCTGTAGTAGTAGTAGTGGTTGTTCTTGTAGTAGTAGTAGTAGTAGTAGTAATGGTTCTTCTTGTAGTAGTAGTAGTGGTTGTTGTAGTGATTGTTCTTGTAGTAGTAGTAGTAGAGGTGGTGGTTGTTCTTGTAGTAGTAGTAGTGGTTGTTATTGTAATAGTAGTAGTACTAGTAGTAGTAGTGGTTTTTGTTGTAATAGTAGTAATAGCTGTAGTGGTTGTTCTTGTAGTAGTAGAGGTTGTTCTTGTAGTAGTAGTAGTGGTTGTTCTTGTAGTAGTATTAGAAGTAGTAATAGTAGTAATGGTTCTTCTTGTAGTAATAGTAGTGGTATTTGTAGTGGTTGTTCTTGTAGTAGTAGTGGTTGTTTTGTAGTAGTAGTAGTGGTTGTTCTTGTAGTATTAGTAGTGTTTGTTCTTGTAGTAGTAGTAGTAGTAGTAGAGGTTGTGCTTGTAGTAATAGTAGTGGTTGTTCTTGTAGTAGTAGTAGTGGTTGTTCTTGTAATATTACTAGTACTAGTAGTGGTTGTTCTTGTAGTAGTAGTAGTGGTTTTTCTTGTATTAGTAGTAGTAGTAGAAGTGGTTTGTCTTGTAGTAGTAGTAGTGGTTGTTCCAGTAATATTAGTAGTAGTAGTAGTAGTGGTGGTTCTTGTTGTAGAAATAGTGTTTGTTCTTGAAGTAGTAGTAGTGGTTGTTCTTGTAATAGTTGTAGTAGTAGTAGCTGTAGTGGTTGTTCTTAAAATAGTTGTATTAGTAGTAGTAGTAGTGGTTGTTCTTGTAATAGTTGTAGTAGTAGTAGTGGTTGTTTTTGTAGTAGTAGTAGTGGTTGTTCTTGTAATAGTTGTAGTAGTAGTTGTAGTAGTGGTTTTTCTTGTAGTAGTTGTAGTGGTTGATCTTGTAGTAGTACTACTAGTAGTAGTACTGGTGGTTCTTGTTGTGGTAGTAGTGGTTGTTCTTGTAGTAGTAGTAGTGGTTGTTCTTCTAATAGTAGTAGTAGTAGTAGTGGTTGTTCTTGCAGTAGTATTGGTGTACTTGTAGTAGTAGTAGTAGTAGTTGTAGTGGTTGTTCTTGTAGTAGTAGTAGTAGTAGTAGTAGTAGTAGTAGTAGTAGAAGAAGTGGTTGTTCTTGTACTAATATTGGTGTACTTCTAGTAGTAGTAGTGGTAGTTGTAGTGTTTTTTCTTGTAGTAGTAGTAGTGGTTGTTCTTGTAATATTAGAAGTAGTAGTAGTGATGTTTCTTGTTGTAGTAGTAGTGGTTGTTATTGTAGTAGTAGAAGTGGTTGTTCTTGTAATAGTAGTAGTAGTAGTAGTGGTTGTTCTTGTAGTATTAGCAGTGGTTGTTCTTGTAGTAGTAGTAGAGGTTTTTCTTGTAGTAGTAGTAGTGGTTGTTCTTGTAGTAGTATTAGTAGTATTAGTAGTAGTAATGGTTCTTCTTGTCGTAGTAGGAGTGGTAGTTGTAGTTGTTGTTCTTGCAGTAGTAGTAGAGGTTGTGCTTGTAGTAGTAGTAGTGGTTGTTTTTGTAGTAGTAGTAGTAGTGGTTGTTCTTGTAGTATTAGTAGTGCTTGTTCTTGTAGTAGTAGTAGTAGTAGAAGAGGTTGTTTTTGTAGTAGTAGTAGTGGTTGTTCTTGTAGTAGTATTGGTGTACTTGTAGTAGTAGTAGTAGTTGTAGTGGTTGTTCTTGTAGTAGTAGTAGTAGTAGTAGCAGAAGTGGTTGTTCTTGTACTAGTATTGGTGTACTTGTAGTAGTAGTAGTGGTAGTTGTAGTGGTTTTTCTTGTAGTAGTAGTAGTGGTTGTTCTTGTAATATTAGAAGTAGTAGTAGTGATGTTTCTTGTTGTAGTAATAGTGGTTGTTATTGTAGTAGTAGTAGTGGTTGTTCTTGTAATAGTAGTAGTAGTAGTAGTGGTTGTTCTTGTAGTAGTAGTGGTTGCACTTGTAGTAGTACTAGTAGTTGTAGTGGTTGTTCTTGAAGTAGTAGTAGTGGTAGTAGTGGTTGTCCTTGTAGTAGTAGTAGTGGTTGCTCTTGTAATGGTAGTAGTAGTAGTAGTGGTCTTTGTTCTTGTAGGAGTAGTAGTGATTGTTCTTGTAGTAGCAGTACTAGTGGTGGTGGTTGTAATTGTAGTAGTAGTAGTGGTTGTTATTGTAATAGTATTAGTACTAGTAGTAATAGTGGTTTTTGTTGTAATAGTAGTAATAGCAGTAGTGGTTGTTCTTGTAGTAGTAGAGGTTGTTCTTGTAGTAGTAGTAGTGGTTGTTCTTGTAGTAGTAGTAGTAGCAGTAGTAGTAGTTGTAGTAGTAGTACTAATGGCTTTTCTTGTAGTAGTAGTAGTGGTAGTTGTAGTGGTTGTTCTTGTAGTATTAGTAGTGCTTGTTCTTGTAGTAGTAGTAGTAGAAGAGGTTCTTCCTGTAGTAGTAGTAGTGGTTGTTCTTGTAGTAGTAGTAGTAGTAGTAGTAGTAATGGTTCTTCTTGTAGTAGTAGTAGTGGTTGTTGTAGTGATTGTTCTTGTAGTAGTAGTAGTAGAGGTGGTGGTTGTTCTTGTAGTAGTAGTAGTGGTTGTTATTGTAATAGTAGTAGTACTAGTAGTAGTAGTGGTTTTTGTTGTAATAGTAGTAATAGCTGTAGTGGTTGTTCTTGTAGTAGTAGAGGTTGTTCTTGTAGTAGTAGTAGTGGTTGTTCTTGTAGTAGTATTAGAAGTAGTAATAGTAGTAATGGTTCTTCTTGTAGTAATAGTAGTGGTAGTTGTAGTGGTTGTTCTTGTAGTAGTAGTGGTTGTTTTGTAGTAGTAGTAGTGGTTGTTCTTGTAGTATTAGTAGTGTTTGTTCTTGTAGTAGTAGTAGTAGTAGTAGAGGTTGTGCTTGTAGTAATAGTAGTGGTTGTTCTTGTAGTAGTAGTAGTGGTTGTTCTTGTAATATTACTAGTACTAGTAGTGGTTGTTCTTGTAGTAGTAGTAGTGGTTTTTCTTGTATTAGTAGTAGTAGTAGAAGTGGTTTGTCTTGTAGTAGTAGTAGTGGTTGTTCCAGTAATATTAGTAGTAGTAGTAGTAGTGGTGGTTCTTGTTGTAGAAATAGTGTTTGTTCTTGAAGTAGTAGTAGTGGTTGTTCTTGTAATAGTTGTAGTAGTAGTAGTTGTAGTGGTTGTTCTTAAAATAGTTGTATTAGTAGTAGTAGTAGTGGTTGTTCTTGTAATAGTTGTAGTAGTAGTAGTGGTTGTTTTTGTAGTAGTAGTAGTGGTTGTTCTTGTAATAGTTGTAGTAGTAGTTGTAGTAGTGGTTTTTCTTGTAGTAGTTGTAGTGGTTGATATTGTAGTAGTACTACTAGTAGTAGTACTGGTGGTTCTTGTTGTGGTAGTAGTGGTTGTTCTTGTAGTAGTAGTAGTGGTTGTTCTTCTAATAGTAGTAGTAGTAGTAGTGGTTGTTCTTGCAGTAGTATTGGTGTACTTGTAGTAGTAGTAGTAGTAGTAGTAGTAGTTGTAGTGGTTGTTCTTGTAGTAGTAGTAGTAGTAGTAGTAGTAGTAGTAGTAGAAGAAGTGGTTGTTCTTGTACTAATATTGGTGTACTTCTAGTAGTAGTAGTGGTAGTTGTAGTGTTTTTTCTTGTAGTAGTAGTAGTGGTTGTTCTTGTAATATTAGAAGTAGTAGTAGTGATGTTTCTTGTTGTAGTAGTAGTGGTTGTTATTGTAGTAGTAGAAGTGGTTGTTCTTGTAATAGTAGTAGTAGTAGTAGTGGTTGTTCTTGTAGTATTAGCAGTGGTTGTTCTTGTAGTAGTAGTAGAGGTTTTTCTTGTAGTAGTAGTAGTGGTTGTTCTTGTAGTAGTATTAGTAGTATTATTAGTAGTAATGGTTCTTCTTGTCGTAGTAGGAGTGGTAGTTGTAGTTGTTGTTCTTGCAGTAGTAGTAGAGGTTGTGCTTGTAGTAGTAGTAGTGGTTGTTTTTGTAGTAGTAGTAGTAGTGGTTGTTCTTGTAGTATTAGTAGTGCTTGTTCTTGTAGTAGTAGTAGTAGTAGAAGAGGTTGTTTTTGTAGTAGTAGTAGTGGTTGTTCTTGTAGTAGTATTGGTGTACTTGTAGTAGTAGTAGTAGTTGTAGTGGTTGTTCTTGTAGTAGTAGTAGTAGTAGTAGCAGAAGTGGTTGTTCTTGTACTAGTATTGGTGTACTTGTAGTAGTAGTAGTGGTAGTTGTAGTGGTTTTTCTTGTAGTAGTAGTAGTGGTTGTTCTTGTAATATTAGAAGTAGTAGTAGTGATGTTTCTTGTTGTAGTAATAGTGGTTGTTATTGTAGTAGTAGTAGTGGTTGTTCTTGTAATAGTAGTAGTAGTAGTAGTGGTTGTTCTTGTAGTAGTAGTGGTTGCACTTGTAGTAGTACTAGTAGTTGTAGTGGTTGTTCTTGAAGTAGTAGTAGTGGTAGTAGTGGTTGTCCTTGTAGTAGTAGTAGTGGTTGCTCTTGTAATGGTAGTAGTAGTAGTAGTGGTCTTTGTTCTTGTAGGAGTAGTAGTGATTGTTCTTGTAGTAGCAGTAGTAGTGGTGGTGGTTGTAATTGTAGTAGTAGTAGTGGTTGTTATTGTAATAGTATTAGTACTAGTAGTAATAGTGGTTTTTGTTGTAATAGTAGTAATAGCAGTAGTGGTTGTTCTTGTAGTAGTAGAGGTTGTTCTTGTAGTAGTAGTAGTGGTTGTTCTTGTAGTAGTAGTAGTAGTAGTAGTAGTCGTTGTAGTAGTAGTACTAATGGTTTTTCTTGTGGTAGTAGTAGTGGTAGTTGTAGTGGTTGTTCTTGTAGTAGTAGTAGTGGCTGTTTTTGTAGTAGTAGTAGTAGTGGTTGTTCTTGTAGTATTAGTAGTGCTTGTTCTTGTAGTAGTAGTAGTAGAAGAGGTTGTTCTTGTAGTAGTAGTAGTGGTTGTTCTTGTAGTAGTAGTAGTAGTAGTAGTAGTAATGGTTCTTCTTGTAGTAGTAGTAGTGGTTGTTGTAGTGATTGTTCTTGTAGTAGTAGTAGTAGAGGTGGTGGTTGTTCTTGTAGTAGTAGTAGTGGTTGTTATTGTAATAGTAGTAGTACTAGTAGTAGTAGTGGTTTTTGTTGTAATAGTAGTAATAGCTGTAGTGGTTGTTCTTGTAGTAGTAGAGGTTGTTCTTGTAGTAGTAGTAGTGGTTGTTCTTGTAGTAGTATTAGAAGTAGTAATAGTAGTAATGGTTCTTCTTGTAGTAATAGTAGTGGTAGTTGTAGTGGTTTTTCTTGTAGTAGTAGTGGTTGTTTTGTAGTAGTAGTAGTAGTGGTTGTTCTTGTAGTATTAGTAGTGTTTGTTCTTGTAGTAGTAGTAGTAGTAGAGGTTGTGCTTGTAGTAGTAGTAGTGGTTGTTCTTGTAGTAGTAGTAGTGGTTGTTCTTGTAATATTACTAGTAGTAGTAGTGGTTGTTCTTGTAGTAGTAGTAGTGGTTTTTCTTGTATTAGTAGTAGTAGTAGAAGTGGTTTGTCTTGTAGTAGTAGTAGTGGTTGTTCCAGTAATATTAGTAGTAGTAGTAGTAGTAGTGGTTCTTGTTGTAGAAATAGTGTTTGTTCTTGTAGTAGTAGTAGTGGTTGTTCTTGTAATAGTTGTAGTAGTAGTAGCTGTAGTGGTTGTTCTTAAAATAGTTGTATTAGTAGTAGTAGTAGTGGTTGTTCTTGTAATAGTTGTAGTAGTAGTAGTGGTTGTTTTTGTAGTAGTAGTAGTGGTTGTTCTTGTAATAGTTGTAGTAGTAGTTGTAGTAGTGTTTTTTCTTGTAGTAGTTGTAGTGGTTGATCTTGTTGTAGTAGTACTACTAGTAGTAGTACTGGTGGTTCTTGTTGTGGTAGTAGTGGTTGTTCTTGTAGTAGTAGTAGTGGTTGTTCTTCTAATAGTAGTAGTAGTAGTAGTGGTTGTTCTTGCAGTAGTATTGGTGTACTTGTAGTAGTAGTAGTAGTAGTAGTAGTAGTAGTAGTAGTAGTTGTAGTGGTTGTTCTTGTAGTAGTAGTAGTAGTAGTAGTAGTAGTAGTAGTAGTAGTAGTAGAAGTGGTTGTTCTTGTACTAATATTGGTGTACTTCTAGTAGTAGTAGTGGTAGTTGTAGTGTTTTTTCTTGTAGTAGTAGTAGTGGTTGTTCTTGTAATATTAGAAGTAGTAGTAGTGATGTTTCTTGTTGTAGTAGTAGTGGTTGTTATTGTAGTAGTAGAAGTGGTTGTTCTTGTAATAGTAGTAGTAGTAGTGGTTGTTCTTGTAGTATTAGCAGTGGTTGTTCTTGTAGTAGTAGTAGAGGTTTTTCTTGTAGTAGTAGTAGTGGTTGTTCTTGTAGTAGTATTAGTAGTATTAGTAGTAGTAATGGTTCTTCTTGTCGTAGTAGGAGTGGTAGTTGTAGTCGTTGTTCTTGCAGTAGTAGTAGAGGTTGTTTTTGTAGTAGTAGTAGTAGTGGTTGTTCTTGTAGTATTAGTAGTGGTTGTTCTTGAAGTAGTAGTAGTAGTAGAGGTTGTACTTGTAGTAGTAGTAGTGGTTGTTCTTGTAATAGTAGTAGTAGTAGTAGTAGTAGTAGTAGTAGTTGTTCTTGTAGTAGTATTGGTGTACTTGTAGTAGTAGTAGTAGTAGTAGTTGTAGTGGTTGTTCTTGTAGTAGTAGTAGTAGTAGTAGTAGTAGTAGTAGTAGTAGTAGAAGTGGTTGTTCTTGTACTAATATTGGTGTACTTCTAGTAGTAGTAGTGGTAGTTGTAGTGTTTTTTCTTGTAGTAGTAGTAGTGGTTGTTCTTGTAATATTAGAAGTAGTAGTAGTGATGTTTCTTGTTGTAGTAGTAGTGGTTGTTATTGTAGTAGTAGAAGAGGTTGTTCTTGTAATAGTAGTAGTATTAGTAGTGGTTGTTCTTGTAGTATTAGCAGTGGTTGTTCTTGTAGTAGTAGTAGAGGTTTTTCTTGTAGTAGTAGTAGTGGTTGTTCTTCTAGTAGTATTAGTAGTATTAGTAGTAGTAATGGTTCTTCTTGTCGTAGTAGGAGTGGTAGTTGTAGTTGTTGTTCTTGCAGTAGTAGTAGAGGTTGTTTTTGTAGTAGTAGTAGTAGTGGTTGTTCTTGTAGTATTAGTAGTGGTTGTTCTTGAAGTAGTAGTAGTAGTAGAGGTTGTTCTTGTAGTAGTAGTAGTGGTTGTTCTTGTAGTAGTAGAAGTGGTTGTTCTTGTAATATTAGTAGTACTAGTAGTAGTAGTGGTTTTTCTTGTAATATTAGTAGTAGTAGTAGTGGTTGTTCTTGTAGTAGTAGTAGTAGAAGTGGTTGTTCTTGTAATAGTAGTAGTAGTAGTGGTTGTTCTTGTAGTAGTAGTAGTGGTTGTTCTTGAAATATTAGAATTAGTAGTAGTGGTGGTTCTTGTTGTAGTAGTAGTGGTTGTTCTTGTAATAGTAGTTGTAGTAGTGGTTGTAGTGGTTGTTCTTGTAGTAGTAGTAGTGATTGTTCTTGTAGTGGTAGTAGTAGTGGTGGTGGTTGTTCTTGTAGTAGTAGTAGTGGTTGTTATTGTAATAGTAGTAGTACTAGTAGTAGTAGTGTTTTTTGTTGTAATAGTAGTAATAGCAGTAGTGGTTGTTCTAGTAGTAGTAGAGGTTGATCTTGTAGTAGTAGTAGTGGTTGTTCTTGTAGTAGTAGTAGTAGTAGTAGTAGTAGTAGTAGTAGTAGTAGTAATGGTTCTTCTTGTAGTAGTATTGGTGGTAGTTGTAGTGGTTGTGCTTGTAGTAGTAGTAGTAGTGGTTGTTTTTGTAGTAGTAGTAGTAGTGGTTGTTCTTGTAGTATTAGTAGTGCTTGTTCTTGTAGTAGTAGTAGTAGAAGAGGTTGTTTTTGTAGTAGTAGTAGTGGTTGTTCTTATAGTAGTATTGGTGTACTTGTAGTAGTAGTAGTAGTTGTAGTGGTTGTTCTTGTAGTAGTAGTAGTAGCAGAAGTGGTTGTTCTTGTACTAGTATTGGTGTACTTGTAGTAGTAGTAGTGGTAGTTGTAGTGGTTTTTCTTGTAGTAGTAGTAGTGGTTGTTCTTGTAATATTAGAAGTAGTAGTAGTGATGTTTCTTGTTGTAGTAATAGTGGTTGTTATTGTAGTAGTAGTAGTGGTTGTTCTTGTAATAGTAGTAGTAGTAGTAGTGGTTGTTCTTGTAGTAGTAGTGGTTGCACTTGTAGTAGTACTAGTAGTTGTAGTGGTTGTTCTTGAAGTAGTAGTAGTGGTAGTAGTGGTTGTCCTTGTAGTAGTAGTAGTGGTTGTTCTTGTAATGGTAGTAGTAGTAGTAGTGGTCTTTGTTCTTGTAGGAGAAGTAGTGATTGTTCTTGTAGTAGCAGTAGTAGTGGTGGTGGTTGTAATTGTAGTAGTAGTAGTGGTTGTTATTGTAATAGTAGTATTACTAGTAGTAATAGTGGTTTTTGTTGTAATATTAGTAATAGCAGTAGTGGTTGTTCTTGTAGTAGTAGAGGTTGTTCTTGTAGTAGTAGTAGTGGTTGTTCTTGTAGTAGTAGTAGTAGTAGTAGTAGTAGTAGTTGTAGTAGTAGTACTAATGGTTTTTCTTGTAGTAGTAGTAGTGGTAGTTGTAGTGGTTGTTCTTGTAGTAGTAGTAGCGGCTGTTTTTGTAGTAGTAGTAGTAGTGGTTGTTCTTGTAGTATTAGTTGTGCTTGTTCTTGTAGTAGTAGTAGTAGAAGAGGTTGTTCTTGTAGTAGTAGTAGTGGTTGTTCTTGTAGTAGTAGTAGTAGTAGTAGTAATGGTTCTTCTTGTAGTAGTAGTAGTGGTTGTTGTAGTGATTGTTCTTGTAGTAGTAGTAGTAGAGGTGGTGGTTGTTCTTGTAGTAGTAGTAATGGTTGTTATTGTAATAGTAGTAGTACTAGTAGTAGTAGTGGTTTTTGTTGTAATAGTAGTAATAGCTGTAGTGGTTGTTCTTGTAGTAGTAGAGGTTGTTCTTGTAGTAGTAGTAGTGGTTGTTCTTGTAGTAGTATTAGAAGTAGTAATAGTAGTAATGGTTCTTCTTGTAGTAATAGTAGTGGTAGTTGTAGTGGTTGTTCTTGTAGTAGTAGTGGTTGTTTTGTAGTAGTAGTAGTAGTGGTTGTTCTTGTAGTATTAGTAGTGTTTGTTCTTGTAGTAGTAGTACTAGTAGTAGAGGTTGTGCTTGTAGTAGTAGTAGTGGTTGTTCTTGTAGTAGTAGTAGTAGTAGTAGTAGTAGTAGTAGTAGTAGAAGTGGTTGTTCTTGTACTAATATTGGTGTACTTCTAGTAGTAGTAGTGGTAGTTGTAGTGTTTTTTCTTGTAGTAGTAGTAGTGGTTGTTCTTGTAATATTAGAAGTAGTAGTAGTGATGTTTCTTGTTGTAGTAGTAGTGGTTGTTATTGTAGTAGTAGAAGAGGTTGTTCTTGTAATAGTAGTAGTAGTAGTAGTGGTTGTTCTTGTAGTATTAGCAGTGGTTGTTCTTGTAGTAGTAGTAGAGGTTTTTCTTGTAGTAGTAGTAGTGGTTGTTCTTCTAGTAGTATTAGTAGTATTAGTAGTAGTAATGGTTCTTCTTGTCGTAGTAGGAGTGGTAGTTGTAGTTGTTGTTCTTGCAGTAGTAGTAGAGGTTGTTTTTGTAGTAGTAGTAGTAGTGGTTGTTCTTGTAGTATTAGTAGTGGTTGTTCTTGAAGTAGTAGTAGTAGTAGAGGTTGTTCTTGTAGTAGTAGTAGTGGTTGTTCTTGTAATAGTAGTAGTAGTAGTAGTGGTTGTTCTTGTAGTAGTATTGGTGTACTTGTAGTAGTAGTAGTAGTAGTAGTAGTTGTTGTAGTGGTTGTTCTTCTAGTAGTAGTAGTAGTAGTAGTAGTAGTAGTAGTAGTAGTAGTAGTAGAAGTGGTTGTTCTTGTACTAATATTGGTGTACTTCTAGTAGTAGTAGTGGTAGTTGTAGTGTTTTTTCTTGTAGTAGTAGTAGTGGTTGTTCTTGTAATATTAGAAGTAGTAGTAGTGATGTTTCTTGTTGTAGTAGTAGTGGTTGTTATTGTAGTAGTAGAAGAGGTTGTTCTTGTAATAGTAGTAGTAGTAGTAGTGGTTGTTCTTGTAGTATTAGCAGTGGTTGTTCTTGTAGTAGTAGTAGAGGTTTTTCTTGTAGTAGTAGTAGTGGTTGTTCTTGTAGTAGTATTAGTAGTATTAGTAGTAGTAATGGTTCTTCTTGTCGTAGTAGGAGTGGTAGTTGTAGTTGTTGTTCTTGCAGTAGTAGTAGAGGTTGTTTTTGTAGTAGTAGTAGTAGTGGTTGTTCTTGTAGTATTAGTAGTGGTTGTTCTTGAAGTAGTAGTAGTAGTAGAGGTTGTTCTTGTAGTAGTAGTAGTGGTTGTTCTTGTAGTAGTAGAAGTGGTTGTTCTTGTAATATTAGTAGTACTAGTAGTAGTAGTGGTTTTTCTTGTAATATTAGTAGTAGTAGTAGTGGTTGTTCTTGTAGTAGTAGTAGTAGAAGTGGTTGTTCTTGTAATAGTAGTAGTAGTAGTGGTTGTTCTTGTTGTAGTAGTAGTGGTTGTTCTTGTAATAGTAGTTGTAGTAGTGGTTGTAGTGGTTGTTCTTGTAGTAGTAGTAGTGATTGTTCTTGTAGTGGTAGTAGTAGTGGTGGTGGTTGTTCTTGTAGTAGTAGTAGTGGTTGTTATTGTAATAGTAGTAGTACTAGTAGTAGTAGTGGTTTTTGTTGTAATAGTAGTAATAGCAGTAGTGGTTGTTCTAGTAGTAGTAGAGGTTGATCTTGTAGTAGTAGTAGTGGTTGTTCTTGTAGTAGTAGTAGTAGTAGTAGTAGTAGTAGTAGTAATGGTTCTTCTTGTAGTAGTAGTGGTGGTAGTTGTAGTGGTTGTTCTTGTAGTAGTAGTAGTGGTTGTTTTTGTAGTAGTAGTAGTAGTGGTTGTTCTTGTAGTATTAGTAGTGCTTGTTCTTGTAGTAGTAGTAGTAGAAGAGGTTGTTTTTGTAGTAGTAGTAGTGCTTGTTCTTGTAGTAGTATTGGTGTACTTGTAGTAGTAGTAGTAGTTGTAGTGGTTGTTCTTGTAGTAGTAGTAGTAGTAGTAGCAGAAGTGGTTGTTCTTGTACTAGTATTGGTGTACTTGTAGTAGTAGTAGTGGTAGTTGTAGTGGTTTTTCTTGTAGTAGTAGTAGTGGTTGTTCTTGTAATATTAGAAGTAGTAGTAGTGATGTTTCTTGTTGTAGTAATAGTGGTTGTTATTGTAGTAGTAGTAGTGGTTGTTCTTGTAATAGTAGTAGTAGTAGTAGTGGTTGTTCTTGTAGTAGTAGTGGTTGCACTTGTAGTAGTACTAGTAGTTGTAGTGGTTGTTCTTGAAGTAGTAGTAGTGGTAGTAGTGGTTGTCCTTGTAGTAGTAGTAGTGGTTGTTCTTGTAATGGTAGTAGTAGTAGTAGTGGTCTTTGTTCTTGTAGGAGTAGTAGTGATTGTTCTTGTAGTAGCAGTAGTAGTGGTGGTGGTTGTAATTGTAGTAGTAGTAGTGGTTGTTATTGTAATAGTAGTAGTACTAGTAGCAATAGTGGTTTTTGTTGTAATAGTAGTAATAGCAGTAGTGGTTGTTCTTGTAGTAGTAGAGGTTGTTCTTGTAGTAGTAGTAGTGGTTGTTCTTGTAGTAGTAGTAGTAGTAGTAGTAGTAGTTGTAGTAGTAGTACTAATGGCTTTTCTTGTAGTAGTAGTAGTGGTAGTTGTAGTGGTTGTTCTTGTAGTATTAGTAGTGCTTGTTCTTGTAGTAGTAGTAGTAGAAGAGGTTCTTCCTGTAGTAGTAGTAGTGGTTGTTCTTGTAGTAGTAGTAGTAGTAGTAGTAATGGTTCTTCTTGTAGTAGTAGTAGTGGTTGTTGTAGTGATTGTTCTTGTAGTAGTAGTAGTAGAGGTGGTGGTTGTTCTTGTAGTAGTAGTAGTGGTTGTTATTGTAATAGTAGTAGTACTAGTAGTAGTAGTGGTTTTTGTTGTAATAGTAGTAATAGCTGTAGTGGTTGTTCTTGTAGTAGTAGAGGTTGTTCTTGTAGTAGTAGTAGTGGTTGTTCTTGTAGTAGTATTAGAAGTAGTAATAGTAGTAATGGTTCTTCTTGTAGTAATAGTAGTGGTATTTGTAGTGGTTGTTCTTGTAGTAGTAGTGGTTGTTTTGTAGTAGTAGTAGTAGTGGTTGTTCTTGTAGTATTAGTAGTGTTTGTTCTTGTAGTAGTAGTAGTAGTAGTAGAGGTTGTGCTTGTAGTAATAGTAGTGGTTGTTCTTGTAGTAGTAGTAGTGGTTGTTCTTGTAATATTACTAGTACTAGTAGTGGTTGTTCTTGTAGTAGTAGTAGTGGTTTTTCTTGTATTAGTAGTAGTAGTAGAAGTGGTTTGTCTTGTAGTAGTAGTAGTGGTTGTTCCAGTAATATTAGTAGTAGTAGTAGTAGTGGTGGTTCTTGTTGTAGAAATAGTGTTTGTTCTTGAAGTAGTAGTAGTGGTTGTTCTTGTAATAGTTGTAGTAGTAGTAGCTGTAGTGGTTGTTCTTAAAATAGTTGTATTAGTAGTAGTAGTAGTGGTTGTTCTTGTAATAGTTGTAGTAGTAGTAGTGGTTGTTTTTGTAGTAGTAGTAGTGGTTGTTCTTGTAATAGTTGTAGTAGTAGTTGTAGTAGTGGTTTTTCTTGTAGTAGTTGTAGTGGTTGATCTTGTAGTAGTACTACTAGTAGTAGTACTGGTGGTTCTTGTTGTGGTAGTAGTGGTTGTTCTTGTAGTAGTAGTAGTGGTTGTTCTTCTAATAGTAGTAGTAGTAGTAGTGGTTGTTCTTGCAGTAGTATTGGTGTACTTGTAGTAGTAGTAGTAGTAGTTGTAGTGGTTGTTCTTGTAGTAGTAGTAGTAGTAGTAGTAGTAGTAGTAGTAGAAGAAGTGGTTGTTCTTGTACTAATATTGGTGTACTTCTAGTAGTAGTAGTGGTAGTTGTAGTGTTTTTTCTTGTAGTAGTAGTAGTGGTTGTTCTTGTAATATTAGAAGTAGTAGTAGTGATGTTTCTTGTTGTAGTAGTAGTGGTTGTTATTGTAGTAGTAGAAGTGGTTGTTCTTGTAATAGTAGTAGTAGTAGTGGTTGTTCTTGTAGTATTAGCAGTGGTTGTTCTTGTAGTAGTAGTAGAGGTTTTTCTTGTAGTAGTAGTAGTGGTTGTTCTTGTAGTAGTATTAGTAGTATTATTAGTAGTAATGGTTCTTCTTGTCGTAGTAGGAGTGGTAGTTGTAGTTGTTGTTCTTGCAGTAGTAGTAGAGGTTGTGCTTGTAGTAGTAGTAGTGGTTGTTTTTGTAGTAGTAGTAGTAGTGGTTGTTCTTGTAGTATTAGTAGTGCTTGTTCTTGTAGTAGTAGTAGTAGTAGAAGAGGTTGTTTTTGTAGTAGTAGTAGTGGTTGTTCTTGTAGTAGTATTGGTGTACTTGTAGTAGTAGTAGTAGTTGTAGTGGTTGTTCTTGTAGTAGTAGTAGTAGTAGTAGCAGAAGTGGTTGTTCTTGTACTAGTATTGGTGTACTTGTAGTAGTAGTAGTGGTAGTTGTAGTGGTTTTTCTTGTAGTAGTAGTAGTGGTTGTTCTTGTAATATTAGAAGTAGTAGTAGTGATGTTTCTTGTTGTAGTAATAGTGGTTGTTATTGTAGTAGTAGTAGTGGTTGTTCTTGTAATAGTAGTAGTAGTAGTAGTGGTTGTTCTTGTAGTAGTAGTGGTTGCACTTGTAGTAGTACTAGTAGTTGTAGTGGTTGTTCTTGAAGTAGTAGTAGTGGTAGTAGTGGTTGTCCTTGTAGTAGTAGTAGTGGTTGTTCTTGTAATGGTAGTAGTAGTAGTAGTGGTCTTTGTTCTTGTAGGAGTAGTAGTGATTGTTCTTGTAGTAGCAGTAGTAGTGGTGGTGGTTGTAATTGTAGTAGTAGTAGTGGTTGTTATTGTAATAGTATTAGTACTAGTAGTAATAGTGGTTTTTGTTGTAATAGTAGTAATAGCAGTAGTGGTTGTTCTTGTAGTAGTAGAGGTTGTTCTTGTAGTAGTAGTAGTGGTTGTTCTTGTAGTAGTAGTAGTAGTAGTAGTAGTCGTTGTAGTAGTAGTACTAATGGTTTTTCTTGTGGTAGTAGTAGTGGTAGTTGTAGTGGTTGTTCTTGTAGTAGTAGTAGTGGCTGTTTTTGTAGTAGTAGTAGTAGTGGTTGTTCTTGTAGTATTAGTAGTGCTTGTTCTTGTAGTAGTAGTAGTAGAAGAGGTTGTTCTTGTAGTAGTAGTAGTGGTTGTTCTTGTAGTAGTAGTAGTAGTAGTAGTAGTAGTAATGGTTCTTCTTGTAGTAGTAGTAGTGGTTGTTGTAGTGATTGTTCTTGTAGTAGTAGTAGTAGAGGTGGTGGTTGTTCTTGTAGTAGTAGTAGTGGTTGTTATTGTAATAGTAGTAGTACTAGTAGTAGTAGTGGTTTTTGTTGTAATAGTAGTAATAGCTGTAGTGGTTGTTCTTGTAGTAGTAGAGGTTGTTCTTGTAGTAGTAGTAGTGGTTGTTCTTGTAGTAGTATTAGAAGTAGTAATAGTAGTAATGGTTCTTCTTGTAGTAATAGTAGTGGTAGTTGTAGTGGTTGTTCTTGTAGTAGTAGTGGTTGTTTTGTAGTAGTAGTAGTAGTGGTTGTTCTTGTAGTATTAGTAGTGTTTGTTCTTGTAGTAGTAGTAGTAGTAGAGGTTGTGCTTGTAGTAGTAGTAGTGGTTGTTCTTGTAGTAGTAGTAGTGGTTGTTCTTGTAATATTACTAGTAGTAGTAGTGGTTGTTCTTGTAGTAGTAGTAGTGGTTTTTCTTGTATTAGTAGTAGTAGTAGAAGTGGTTTGTCTTGTAGTAGTAGTAGTGGTTGTTCCAGTAATATTAGTAGTAGTAGTAGTAGTAGTGGTTCTTGTTGTAGAAATAGTGTTTGTTCTTGTAGTAGTAGTAGTGGTTGTTCTTGTAATAGTTGTAGTAGTAGTAGCTGTAGTGGTTGTTCTTAAAATAGTTGTATTAGTAGTAGTAGTAGTGGTTGTTCTTGTAATAGTTGTAGTAGTAGTAGTGGTTGTTTTTGTAGTAGTAGTAGTGGTTGTTCTTGTAATAGTTGTAGTAGTAGTTGTAGTAGTGGTTTTTCTTGTAGTAGTTGTAGTGGTTGATCTTGTTGTAGTAGTACTACTAGTAGTAGTACTGGTGGTTCTTGTTGTGGTAGTAGTGGTTGTTCTTGTAGTAGTAGTAGTGGTTGTTCTTCTAATAGTAGTAGTAGTAGTAGTGGTTGTTCTTGCAGTAGTATTGGTGTACTTGTAGTAGTAGTAGTAGTAGTAGTAGTAGTAGTAGTTGTAGTGGTTGTTCTTGTAGTAGTAGTAGTAGTAGTAGTAGTAGTAGTAGTAGTAGTAGTAGTAGTAGAAGTGGTTGTTCTTGTACTAATATTGGTGTACTTCTAGTAGTAGTAGTGGTAGTTGTAGTGTTTTTTCTTGTAGTAGTAGTAGTGGTTGTTCTTGTAATATTAGAAGTAGTAGTAGTGATGTTTCTTGTTGTAGTAGTAGTGGTTGTTATTGTAGTAGTAGAAGTGGTTGTTCTTGTAATAGTAGTAGTAGTAGTGGTTGTTCTTGTAGTATTAGCAGTGGTTGTTCTTGTAGTAGTAGTAGAGGTTTTTCTTGTAGTAGTAGTAGTGGTTGTTCTTGTAGTAGTATTAGTAGTATTAGTAGTAGTAATGGTTCTTCTTGTCGTAGTTGGAGTGGTAGTTGTAGTCGTTGTTCTTGCAGTAGTAGTAGAGGTTGTTTTTGTAGTAGTAGTAGTAGTGGTTGTTCTTGTAGTATTAGTAGTGGTTGTTCTTGAAGTAGTAGTAGTAGTAGAGGTTGTACTTGTAGTAGTAGTAGTGGTTGTTCTTGTAATAGTAGTAGTAGTAGTAGTAGTAGTAGTAGTTGTTCTTGTAGTAGTATTGGTGTACTTGTAGTAGTAGTAGTAGTAGTAGTTGTAGTGGTTGTTCTTGTAGTAGTAGTAGTAGTAGTAGTAGTAGTAGTAGTAGTAGTAGAAGTGGTTGTTCTTGTACTAATATTGGTGTACTTCTAGTAGTAGTAGTGGTAGTTGTAGTGTTTTTTCTTGTAGTAGTAGTAGTGGTTGTTCTTGTAATATTAGAAGTAGTAGTAGTGATGTTTCTTGTTGTAGTAGTAGTGGTTGTTATTGTAGTAGTAGAAGTGGTTGTTCTTGTAATAGCAGTAGTAGTAGTAGTGGTTGTTCTTGTAGTATTAGCAGTGGTTGTTCTTGTAGTAGTAGTAGAGGTTTTTCTTGTAGTAGTAGTAGTGGTTGTTCTTGTAGTAATATTAGTAGTATTAGTAGTAGTAATGGTTCTTCTTGTCGTAGTAGGAGTGGTAGTTGTAGTTGTTGTTCTTGCAGTAGTAGTAGAGGTTGTTTTTGTAGTAGTAGTAGTAGTAGTGGTTGTTCTTGTAGTATTAGTAGTGGTTGTTCTTGAAGTAGTAGTAGTAGTAGAGGTTGTTCTTGTAGTAGTAGTAGTGGTTGTTCTTGTAGTAGTAGAAGTGGTTGTTCTTGTAATATTAGTAGTACTAGTAGTAGTAGTGGTTTTTCTTGTAATATTAGTAGTAGTAGTAGTGGTTGTTCTTGTAGTAGTAGTAGTAGAAGTGGTTGTTCTTGTAATAGTAGTAGTAGTGGTGGTTGTTCTTGTAGTAGTAGTAGTGGTTGTTCTTGCAATATTAGAATTAGTAGTAGTGGTGGTTCTTGTTGTAGTAGTAGTGGTTGTTCTTGTAATAGTAGTTGTAGTAGTGGTTGTAGTGGTTGTTCTTGTAGTAGTAGTAGTGATTGTTCTTCTAGTGGTAGTAGTAGTGGTGGTGGTTGTTCTTGTAGTAGTAGTAGTGGTTGTTATTGTAATAGTAGTAGTGGTTTTTGTTGTAATAGTAGTAATAGCAGTAGTGGTTGTTCTAGTAGTAGTAGAGGTTGATCTTGTAGTAGTAGTAGTGGTTGTTCTTGTAGTAGTAGTAGTAGTAGTAGTAGTAGTAGTAGTAGTAGTAATGGTTCTTCTTGTAGTAGTAGTGGTGGTAGTTGTAGTGGTTGTTCTTGTAGTAGTAGTAGTGGTTGTTTTTGTAGTAGTAGTAGTAGTGGTTGTTCTTGTAATATTAGAAGTAGTAGTAGTGATGTTTCTTGTTGTAGTAGTAGTGGTTGTTATTGTAGTAGTAGAAGTGGTTGTTCTTGTAATAGTAGTAGTAGTAGTAGTAGTGGTTGTTCTTGTAGTATTAGCAGTGGTTGTTCTTGTAGTAGTAGTAGAGGTTTTTCTTGTAGTAGTAGTAGTGGTTGTTCTTGTAGTAGTATTAGTAGTATTAGTAGTAGTAATGGTTCTTCTTGTCGTAGTAGGAGTGGTAGTTGTAGTCGTTGTTCTTGCAGTAGTAGTAGAGGTTGTTTTTGTAGTAGTAGTAGTAGTGGTTGTTCTTGTAGTATTAGTAGTGGTTGTTCTTGAAGTAGTAGTAGTAGTAGAGGTTGTACTTGTAGTAGTAGTAGTGGTTGTTCTTGTAATAGTAGTAGTAGTAGTAGTAGTAGTTGTTCTTGTAGTAGTATTGGTGTACTTGTAGTAGTAGTAGTAGTAGTAGTTGTAGTGGTTGTTCTTGTAGTAGTAGTAGTAGTAGTAGTAGTAGTAGTAGTAGTAGTAGTAGTAGTAGAAGTGGTTGTTCTTGTACTAATATTGGTGTACTTCTAGTAGTAGTAGTGGTAGTTGTAGTGTTTTTTCTTGTAGTAGTAGTAGTGGTTGTTCTTGTAATATTAGAAGTAGTAGTAGTGATGTTTCTTGTTGTAGTAGTAGTGGTTGTTATTGTAGTAGTAGAAGTGGTTGTTCTTGTAATAGCAGTAGTAGTAGTAGTGGTTGTTCTTGTAGTATTAGCAGTGGTTGTTCTTGTAGTAGTAGTAGAGGTTTTTCTTGTAGTAGTAGTAGTGGTTGTTCTTGTAGTAGTATTAGTAGTATTAGTAGTAGTAATGGTTCTTCTTGTCGTAGTAGGAGTGGTAGTTGTAGTTGTTGTTCTTGCAGTAGTAGTAGAGGTTGTTTTTGTAGTAGTAGTAGTAGTAGTGGTTGTTCTTGTAGTATTAGTAGTGGTTGTTCTTGAAGTAGTAGTAGTAGTAGAGGTTGTTCTTGTAGTAGTAGTAGTGGTTGTTCTTGTAGTAGTAGAAGTGGTTGTTCTTGTAATATTAGTAGTACTAGTAGTAGTAGTGGTTTTTCTTGTAATATTAGTAGTAGTAGTAGTGGTTGTTCTTGTAGTAGTAGTAGTAGAAGTGGTTGTTCTTGTAATAGTAGTAGTAGTAGTGGTTGTTCTTGTAGTAGTAGTAGTGGTTGTTCTTGCAATATTAGAATTAGTAGTAGTGGTGGTTCTTGTTGTAGTAGTAGTGGTTGTTCTTGTAATAGTAGTTGTAGTAGTGGTTGTAGTGGTTGTTCTTGTAGTAGTAGTAGTGATTGTTCTTGTAGTGGTAGTAGTAGTGGTGGTGGTTGTTCTTGTAGTAGTAGTAGTGGTTGTTATTGTAATAGTAGTAGTGGTTTTTGTTGTAATAGTAGTAATAGCAGTAGTGGTTGTTCTAGTAGTAGTAGAGGTTGATCTTGTAGTAGTAGTAGTGGTTGTTCTTGTAGTAGTAGTAGTAGTAGTAGTAGTAGTAATGGTTCTTCTTGTAGTAGTAGTGGTGGTAGTTGTAGTGGTTGTTCTTGTAATATTAGAAGTAGTAGTAGTGATGTTTCTTGTTGTAGTAGTAGTGGTTGTTATTGTAGTAGTAGAAGTGGTTGTTCTTGTAATAGTAGTAGTAGTAGTAGTAGTGGTTGTTCTTGTAGTATTAGCAGTGGTTGTTCTTGTAGTAGTAGTAGAGGTTTTTCTTGTAGTAGTAGTAGTGGTTGTTCTTGTAGTAGTATTAGTAGTATTAGTAGTAGTAATGGTTCTTCTTTTCGTAGTAGGAGTGGTAGTTGTAGTTGTTGTTCTTGCAGTAGTAGTAGAGGTTGTTTTTGTAGTAGTAGTAGTAGTAGTGGTTGTTCTTGTAGTATTAGTAGTGGTTGTTCTTGAAGTAGTAGTAGTAGTAGAGGTTGTTCTTGTAGTAGTAGTAGTGGTTGTTCTTGTAGTAGTAGAAGTGGTTGTTCTTGTAATATTAGTAGTACTAGTAGTAGTAGTGGTTTTTCTTGTAATATTAGTAGTAGTAGTAGTGGTTGTTCTTGTAGTAGTAGTAGTAGAAGTGGTTGTTCTTGTAATAGTAGTAGTAGTGGTTGTTGTTGTAGTAGTAGTAGTGGTTGTTCTTGCAATATTAGAATTAGTAGTAGTGGTGGTTCTTGTTGTAGTAGTAGTGGTTGTTCTTGTAATAGTAGTTGTAGTAGTGGTTGTAGTGGTTGTTCTTGTAGTAGTAGTAGTGATTGTTCTTGTATTGGTAGTAGTAGTGGTGGTGGTTGTTCTTGTAGTAGTAGTAGTGGTTGTTATTGTAATAGTAGTAGTACTAGTAGTAGTAGTGGTTTTTGTTGTAATAGTAGTAATAGCAGAAGTGGTTGTTCTAGTAGTAGTAGAGGTTGATCTTGTAGTAGTAGTAGTGGTTGTTCTTGTAGTAGTAGTAGTAGTAGTAGTAGTAGTAGTAGTAGTAGTAGTAATGGTTCTTCTTGTAGTAGTAGTGGTGGTAGTTGTAGTGGTTGTTCTTGTAGTAGTAGTAGTGGTTGTTTTTGTAGTAGTAGTAGTAGTGGTTGTTCTTGTAGTATTAGTAGTGCTTGTTCTTGTAGTAGTAGTAGTAGAAGAGGTTGTTTTTGTAGTAGTAGTAGTGGTTGTTCTTGTAGTAGTATTGGTGTACTTGTAGTAGTAGTAGTAGTTGTAGTGGTTGTTCTTGTATTAGTAGTAGTAGTAGTAGCAGAAGTGGTTGTTCTTGTACTAGTATTGGTGTACTTGTAGTAGTAGTAGTGGTAGTTGTAGTGGTTTTTCTTGTAGTAGTAGTAGTGGTTGTTCTTGTAATATTAGAAGTAGTAGTAGTGATGTTTCTTGTTGTAGTAATAGTGGTTGTTATTGTAGTAGTAGTAGTGGTTGTTCTTGTAATGGTAGTAGTAGTAGTAGTGGTCTTTGTTCTTGTAGGAGTAGTAGTGATTGTTCTTGTGGTAGCAGTAGTAGTGGTGGTGGTTGTAATTGTAGTAGTAGTAGTGGTTGTTATTGTAATAGTAGTAGTACTAGTAGTAATAGTGTTTTTTGTTGTAATAGTAGTAATAGCAGTAGTGGTTGTTCTTGTAGTAGTAGAGGTTGTTCTTGTAGTAGTAGTAGTGGTTGTTCTTGTAGTAGTAGTAGTAGTAGTAGTAGTAGTAGTAGTAGTTGTAGTAGTAGTACTAATGGTTTTTCTTGTAGTAGTAGTAGTGGTAGTTGTAGTGGTTGTTCTTGTAGTAGTAGTAGTGGCTGTTTTTGTAGTAGTAGTAGTAGTGGTTGTTCTTGTAGTATTAGTAGTGCTTGTTCTTGTAGTAGTAGTAGTAGAAGAGGTTCTTCCTGTAGTAGTAGTAGTGGTTGTTCTTGTAGTAGTAGTAGTAGTAGTAGTAATGGTTCTTCTTGTAGTAGTAGTAGTGGTTGTTGTAGTGATTGTTCTTGTAGTAGTAGTAGTAGAGGTGGTGGTTGTTCTTGTAGTAGTAGTAGTGGTTGTTATTGTAATAGTAGTAGTACTAGTAGTAGTAGTGGTTTTTGTTGTAATAGTAGTAATAGCTGTAGTGGTTGTTCTTGTAGTAGTAGAGGTTGTTCTTGTAGTAGTAGTAGTGGTTGTTCTTGTAGTAGTATTAGAAGTAGTAATAGTAGTAATGGTTCTTCTTGTAGTAATAGTAGTGGTAGTTGTAGTGGTTGTTCTTGTAGTAGTAGTGGTTGTTTTGTAGTAGTAGTAGTAGTGGTTGTTCTTGTAGTATTAGTAGTGTTTGTTCTTGTAGTAGTAGTAGTAGTAGTAGAGGTTGTGCTTGTAGTAATATTAGTGGTTGTTCTTGTAGTAGTAGTAGTGGTTGTTCTTGTAATATTACTAGTACTAGTAGTGGTTGTTCTTGTAGTAGTAGTAGTGGTTTTTCTTGTATTAGTAGTAGTAGTAGAAGTGGTTTGTCTTGTAGTAGTAGTAATGGTTGTTCCAGTAATATTAGTAATAGTAGTAGTAGTGGTGGTTCTTGTTGTAGAAATAGTGTTTGTTCTTGAAGTAGTAGTAGTGGTTGTTCTTGTAATAGTTGTAGTAGTAGTAGCTGTAGTGGTTGTTCTTAAAATAGTTGTATTAGTAGTAGTAGTAGTGGTTGTTCTTGTAATAGTTGTAGTAGTAGTAGTGGTTGTTTTTGTAGTAGTAGTAGTGGTTGTTCTTGTAATAGTTGTAGTAGTAGTTGTAGTAGTGGTTTTTCTTGTAGTAGTTGTAGTGGTTGATCTTGTAGTAGTAGTACTGGTGGTTCTTGTTGTGGTAGTAGTGGTTGTTCTTGTAGTAGTAGTAGTGGTTGTTCTTCTAATAGTAGTAGTAGTAGTAGTGGTTGTTCTTGCAGTAGTATTAGTGTACTTGTAGTAGTAGTTGTTGTTGTAGTGGTTGTTCTTGTAGTAGTAGTAGTAGTAGTAGTAGTAGAAGAAGTGGTTGTTCTTGTACTAATATTGGTGTACTTCTAGTAGTAGTAGTGGTAGTTGTAGTGTTTTTTCTTGTAGTAGTAGTAGTGGTTGTTCTTGTAATATTAGAAGTAGTAGTAGTGATGTTTCTTGTTGTAGTAGTAGTGGTTGTTATTGTAGTAGTAGAAGTGGTTGTTCTTGTAATAGTAGTAGTAGTAGTAGTGGTTGTTCTTGTAGTATTAGCAGTGGTTGTTCTTGTAGTAGTAGTAGAGGTTTTTCTTGTAGTAGTAGTAGTGGTTGTTCTTGTAGTAGTATTAGTAGTATTAGTAGTAGTAATGGTTCTTCTTGTCGTAGTAGGAGTGGTAGTTGTAGTTGTTGTTCTTGCAGTAGTAGTAGAGGTTGTTCTTGTAGTAGTAGTAGTGGTTGTTTTTGTAGTAGTAGTAGTAGTGGTTGTTCTTGTAGTATTAGTAGTGCTTGTTCTTGTAGTAGTAGTAGTAGAAGAGGTTGTTTTTGTAGTAGTAGTAGTGGTTGTTCTTGTAGTAGTATTGGTGTACTTGTAGTAGTAGTAGTAGTTGTAGTGGTTGTTCTTGTAGTAGTAGTAGTAGTAGTAGTAGCAGAAGTGGTTGTTCTTGTACTAGTATTGGTGTACTTGTAGTAGTAGTAGTGGTAGTTGTAGTGGTTTTTCTTGTAGTAGTAGTAGTAGTGGTTGTTCTTGTAATATTAGAAGTAGTAGTAGTGATGTTTCTTGTTGTAGTAATAGTGGTTGTTATTGTAGTAGTATTAGTGGTTGTTCTTGTAATAGTAGTAGTAGTAGTAGTGGTTGTTCTTGTAGTAGTAGTGGTTGCACTTGTAGTAGTACTAGTAGTTGTAGTGGTTGTTCTTGAAGTAGTAGTAGTGGTAGTAGTGGTTGTCCTTGTAGTAGTAGTAGTGGTTGTTCTTGTAATGGTAGTAGTAGTAGTAGTGGTCTTTGTTCTTGTAGGAGTAGTAGTGATTGTTCTTGTAGTAGCAGTAGTAGTGGTGGTGGTTGTAATTGTAGTAGTAGTAGTGGTTGTTATTGTAATAGTAGTAGTACTAGTAGTAATAGTGGTTTTTGTTGTAATAGTAGTAATAGCAGTAGTGGTTGTTCTTGTAGTAGTAGAGGTTGTTCTTGTAGTAGTAGTAGTGGTTGTTCTTGTAGTAGTAGTAGTAGTAGTAGTAGTAGTTGTAGTAGTAGTACTAATTGTTTTTCTTGTAGTAGTAGTAGTGGTAGTTGTAGTGGTTGTTCTTGTAGTAGTAGTAGTGGCTGTTTTTGTAGTAGTAGTAGAAGTGGTTGTTCTTGTAGTATTAGTAGTGCTTGTTCTTGTAGTAGTAGTAGTAGAAGAGGTTGTTCTTGTAGTAGTAGTAGTGGTTGTTCTTGTAGTAGTAGTAGTAGTAGTAGTAATGGTTCTTCTTGTAGTAGTAGTGGTTGTTGTAGTGATTGTTCTTGTAGTAGTAGTAGTAGAGGTGGTGGTTGTTCTTGTAGTAGTAGTAGTGGTTGTTATTGTAATAGTAGTAGTACTAGTAGTAGTAGTGGTTTTTGTTGTAATAGTAGTAATAGCTGTAGTGGTTGTTCTTGTAGTAGTAGAGGTTGTTCTTGTAGTAGTAGTAGTGGTTGTTCTTGTAGTAGTATTAGAAGTAGTAATAGTAGTAATGGTTCTTCTTGTAGTAATAGTAGTGGTAGTTGTAGTGGTTGTTCTTGTAGTAGTTGTGGTTGTTTTGTAGTAGTAGTAGTAGTGGTTGTTCTTGTAGTATTAGTAGTGTTTGTTCTTGTAGTAGTAGTAGTAGTAGAGGTTGTGCTTGTAGTAGTAGTAGTGGTTGTTCTTGTACTAGTAGTAGTGGTTGTTCTTGTAATATTAAGTAGTAGTAGTAGTGGTTGTTCTTGTAGTAGTAGTAGTGGTTTTTCTTGTATTAGTAGTAATAGTAGAAGTGGTTTGTCTTGTAGTAGTAGTAGTAGTGGTTGTTCCAGTAATATTAGTAGTAGTAGTAGTGGTGGTGGTTCTTGTTGTAGAAATAGTGTTTGTTCTTGTAGTAGTAGTAGTGGTTGTTCTTGTAATAGTTGTAGTAGTAGTAGCTGTAGTGGTTGTTCTTAAAATAGTTGTATTAGTAGTAGTAGTAGTGGTTGTTCTTGTAATAGTTGTAGTAGTAGTAGTGGTTGTTTTTGTAGTAGTAGTAGTGGTTGTTCTTGTAATAGTTGTAGTAGTAGTTGTAGTAGTGGTTTTTCTTGTAGTAGTTGTAGTGGTTGATTTTGTTGTAGTAGTACTACTAGTGGTAGTACTGGTGGTTCTTGTTGTGGTAGTAGTGGTTGTTCTTGTAGTAGTAGTAGTGGTTGTTCTTCTAATAGTAGTAGTAGTAGTAGTGGTTGTTCTTGCAGTAGTATTGGTGTACTTGTAGTAGTAGTAGTAGTAGTAGTAGTAGTAGTAGTTGTAGTGGTTGTTCTTCTAGTAGTAGTAGTAGTAGTAGTAGTAGTAGTAGTAGAAGTGGTTGTTCTTGTACTAATATTGGTGTACTTCTAGTAGTAGTAGTGGTAGTTGTAGTGTTTTTTCTTGTAGTAGTAGTAGTGGTTGTTCTTGTAATATTAGAAGTAGTAGTAGTGATGTTTCTTGTTGTAGTAGTAGTGGTTGTTATTGTAGTAGTAGAAGTGGTTGTTCTTGTAATAGTAGTAGTAGTAGTAGTGGTTGTTCTTGTAGTAGTAGTAGAGGTTTTTCTTGTAGTAGTAGTAGTGTTTGTTCTTGTAGTAGTATTAGTAGTATTAGTAGTAGTAATGGTTCTTCTTGTCGTAGTAGGAGTGGTAGTTGTAGTTGTTGTTCTTGCAGTAGTAGTAGAGGTTGTTTTTGTAGTAGTAGTAGTGGTGGTTGTTCTTGTAGTATTAGTAGTGGTTGTTCTTGAAGTAGTAGTAGTAGTAGAGGTTGTTCTTGTAGTAGTAGTAGTGGCTGTTCTTGTAGTAGTAGAAGTGGTTGTTCTTGTAATATTAGTAGTACTAGTAGTAGTAGTGGTTTTTCTTGTAATATTAGTAGTAGTAGTAGTGGTTGTTCTTGTAGTAGTAGTAGTAGAAGTGGTTGTTCTTGTAATAGTAGTAGTAGTAGTGGTTGTTCTTGTAGTAGTAGTAGTGGTTGTTCTTGCAATATTAGAATTAGTAGTAGTGGTGGTTCTTGTTGTAGTAGTAGTGGTTGTTCTTGTAATAGTAGTTGTAGTAGTGGTTGTAGTGGTTGTTCTTGTAGTAGTAGTAGTGATTGTTCTTGTAGTGGTAGTAGTAGTGGTGGTGGTTGTTCTTGTAGTAGTATTAGTGGTTGTTATTGTAATAGTAGTAGTACTAGTAGTAGTAGTGGTTTTTGTTGTAATAGTAGTAATAGCAGTAGTGGTTGTTCTAGTAGTAGTAGAGGTTGATCTTGTAGTAGTAGTAGTGGTTGTTCTTGTAGTAGTAGTAGTAGTAGTAGTAGTAGTAGTAGTAGTAATGGTTCTTCTTGTAGTAGTAGTGGTGGTAGTTGTAGTGGTTGTTCTTGTAGTAGTAGTAGTGGTTGTTTTTGTAGTAGTAGTAGTAGTGGTTGTTCTTGTAGAATTAGTAGTGCTTGTTCTTGTAGTAGTAGTAGTAGAAGAGGTTGTTTTTGTAGTAGTAGTAGTGGTTGTTCTCGTAGTAGTATTGGTGTACTTGTAGTAGTAGTAGTAGTTGTAGTGGTTGTTCTTGTAGTAGTAGTAGTAGTAGTAGCAGAAGTGGTTGTTCTTGTACTAGTATTGGTGTACTTTTAGTAGTAGTAGTGGTAGTTGTAGTGGTTTTTCTTGTAGTAGTAGTAGTGGTTGTTCTTGTAATATTAGAAGTAGTAGTAGTGATGTTTCTTGTTGTAGTAATAGTGGTTGTTATTGTAGTAGTAGTAGTGTTTGTTCTTGTAATAGTAGTAGTAGTAGTAGTGGTTGTTCTTGTAGTAGTAGTGGTTGCACTTGTAGTAGTACTAGTAGTTGTAGTGGGTGTTCTTGAAGTAGTAGTAGTGGTAGTAGTGGTTGTCCTTGTAGTAGTAGTAGTGGTTGTTCTTGTAATGGTAGTAGTAGTAGTAGTGGTCTTTGTTCTTGTAGGAGTAGTAGTGATTGTTCTTGTAGTAGCAGTAGTAGTGGTGGTGGTTGTAATTGTAGTAGTAGTAGTGGTTGTTATTGTAATAGTAGTAGTACTAGTAGTAATAGTGGTTTTTGTTGTAATAGTAGTAATAGCAGTAGTGGTTGTTCTTGTAGTAGTAGAGGTTGTTCTTGTAGTAGTAGTAGTGGTTGTTCTTGTAGTAGTAGTAGTAGTAGTAGTTGTAGTAGTAGTACTAATGGTTTTTCTTGTAGTAGTAGTAGTGGTAGTTGTAGTGGTTGTTCTTGTAGTAGTAGTAGTGGCTGTTTTTGTAGTAGTAGTAGTAGTAGTGGTTGTTCTTGTAGTATTAGTATTGCTTGTTCTTGTAGTAGTAGTAGTAGAAGAGGTTCTTCTTCTAGTAGTAGTAGTGGTTGTTCTTGTAGTAGTAGTAGTAGTAGTAGTAGTAGTAGTAATGGTTCTTCTTGTAGTAGTAGTAGTGGTTGTTGTAGTGATTGTTCTTGTAGTAGTAGTAGTAGAGGTGGTGGTTGTTCTTGTAGTAGTAGTAGTGGTTGTTATTGTAATAGTAGTAGTACTAGTAGTAGTAGTGGTTTTTGTTGTAATAGTAGTAATAGCAGTAGTGGTTGTTCTAGTAGTAGTAGAGGTTGATCTTGTAGTAGTAGTAGTGGTTGTTCTTGTAGTAGTAGTAGTAGTAGTAGTAGTAGTAGTAGTAGTAGTAGTAGTAGTAGTAGTAATGGTTCTTCTTGTAGTAGTAGTGGTGGTAGTTGTAGTGGTTGTTCTTGTAGTAGTAGTAGTGGTTGTTTTTGTAGTAGTAGTAGTAGTGGTTGTTCTTGTAGTATTAGTAGTGCTTGTTTTTGTTGTAGTAGTAGTAGAAGAGGTTGTTTTTGTAGTAGTAGTAGTGGTTGTTCTTGTAGTAGTATTGGTGTACTTGTAGTAGTAGTAGAAGTAGTTGTAGTGGTTGTTCTTGTAGTAGTAGTAGTAGTAGTAGCAGAAGTGGTTGTTCTTGTACTAGTATTGGTGTACTTGTAGTAGTAGTAGTGGTAGTTGTAGTGGTTTTTCTTGTAGTAGTAGTAGTGGTTGTTCTTGTAATATTAGAAGTAGTAGTAGTGATGTTTCTTGTTGTAGTAATAGTGGTTGTTATTGTAGTAGTAGTAGTGGTTGTTCTTGTAATAGTAGTAGTAGTAGTAGTGGTTGATCTTGTAGTAGTAGTGGTTGCACTTGTAGTAGTACTAGTAGTTGTAGTGGTTGTTCTTGAAGTAGTAGTAGTGGTAGTAGTGGTTGTCCTTGTAGTAGTAGTAGTGGTTGTTCTTGTAATGGTAGTAGTAGTAGTAGTGGTCTTTGTTCTTGTAGGAGTAGTAGTGATTGTTCTTGTAGTAGCAGTAGTAGTGGTGGTGGTTGTAATTGTAGTAGTAGTAGTGGTTGTTATTGTAATAGTAGTAGTACTAGTAGTAATAGTGGTTTTTGTTGTAATAGTAGTAATAGCAGTAGTGGTTGTTCTTGTAGTAGTAGAGGTTGTTCTTGTAGTAGTAGTAGTGGTTGTTCTTGTAGTAGTAGTAGTAGTAGTAGTAGTAGTTGTAGTAGTAGTACTAATGGTTTTTCTTGTAGTAGTAGTAGTGGTAGTTGTAGTGGTTGTTCTTGTAGTAGTAGTAGTGGCTGTTTTTGTAGTAGTAGTAGTAGTGGTTGTTCTTGTAGTATTAGTAGTGCTTGTTCTTGTAGTAGTAGTAGTAGAAGAGGTTGTTCTTGTAGTAGTAGTAGTGGTTGTTCTTGTAGTAGTAGTAGTAGTAGTAGTAATGGTTCTTCTTGTAGTAGTAGTAGTGGTTGTTGTAGTGATTGTTCTTGTAGTAGTAGTAGTAGAGGTGGTGGTTGTTCTTGTAGTAGTAGTAGTGGTTGTTATTGTAATAGTAGTAGTACTAGTAGTAGTAGTGGTTTTTGTTGTAATAGTAGTAATAGCTGTAGTGGTTGTTCTTGTAGTAGTAGAGGTTGTTCTTGTAGTAGTAGTAGTGGTTGTTCTTGTAGTAGTATTAGAAGTAGTAATAGTAGTAATGGTTCTTCTTGTAGTAATAGTAGTGGTAGTTGTAGTGGTTGTTCTTGTAGTAGTAGTGGTTGTTTTGTAGTAGTAGTAGTAGTGGTTGTTCTTGTAGTATTAGTAGTGTTTGTTCTTGTAGTAGTAGTAGTAGTAGTAGAGGTTGTGCTTGTAGTAGTAGTAGTGGTTGTTCTTGTAGTAGTAGTAGTGGTTGTTCTTGTAATGTTACTAGTAGTAGTAGTGGTTGTTCTTGTAGTAGTAGTAGTGGTTTGTCTTGTAGTAGTAGTAGTGGTTGTTCCAGTAATATTAGTAGTAGTAGTAGTAGTGGTGGTTCTTGTTGTAGAAATAGTGTTTGTTCTTGTAGTAGTAGTAGTGGTTGTTCTTGTAATAGTTGTAGTAGTAGTAGCTGTAGTGGTTGTTCTTAAAATAGTTGTATTAGTAGTATTAGTAGTGGTTGTTCTTGTAATAGTTGTAGTAGTAGTAGTGGTTGTTTTTGTAGTAGTAGTAGTGGTTGTTCTTGTAATAGTTGTAGTAGTAGTTGTAGTAGTGGTTTTTCTTGTAGTAGTTGTAGTGGTTGATCTTGTTGTAGTAGTACTACTAGTAGTAGTACTGGTGGTTCTTGTTGTGGTAGTAGTGGTTGTTCTTGTAGTAGTAGTAGTGGTTGTTCTTCTAATAGTAGTAGTAGTAGTAGTGGTTGTTCTTGCAGTAGTATTGGTGTACTTGTAGTAGTAGTAGTAGTAGTAGTAGTAGTTGTAGTGGTTGTTCTTGTAGTAGTAGTAGTAGTAGTAGTAGTAGTAGTAGAAGTGGTTGTTCTTGTACTAATATTGGTGTACTTCTAGTAGTAGTAGTGGTAGTTGTAGTGTTTTTTCTTGTAGTAGTAGTAGTGGTTGTTCTTGTAATATTAGAAGTAGTAGTAGTGATGTTTCTTGTTGTAGTAGTAGTGGTTGTTATTGTAGTAGTAGAAGTGGTTGTTCTTGTAATAGTAGTAGTAGTAGTAGTGGTTGTTCTTGTAGTATTAGCAGTGGTTGCTCTTGTAGTAGTAGTAGAGTTTTTTCTTGTAGTAGTAGTAGTGGTTGTTCTTGTAGTAGTATTAGTAGTATTAGTAGTAGTAATGGTTCTTCTTGTCGTAGTAGGAGTGGTAGTTGTAGTTGTTGTTCTTGCAGTAGTAGTAGAGGTTGTTTTTGTAGTAGTAGTAGTGGTTGTTCTTGTAGTATTAGTAGTGGTTGTTCTTGAAGTAGTAGTAGTAGTAGAGGTTGTTCTTGTAGTAGTAGTAGTGGTTGTTCTTGTAGTAGTAGAAGTGGTTTCTTCTTGTAATATTAGTAGTACTAGTAGTAGTAGTGGTTTTTCTTGTAATATTAGTAGTAGTAGTAGTGGTTGTTCTTGTAGTAGTAGTAGTAGAAGTGGTTGTTCTTGTAATAGTAGTAGTAGTAGTGGTTGTTCTTGTAGTAGTAGTAGTGGTTGTTCTTGCAATATTAGAATTAGTAGTAGTGGTGGTTCTTGTTGTAGTAGTAGTGGTTGTTCTTGTAATAGTAGTTGTAGTAGTGGTTGTAGTGGTTGTTCTTGTAGTAGTAGTAGTGATTGTTCTTGTAGTGGTAGTAGTAGTGGTGGTGGTTGTTCTTGTAGTAGTAGTAGTGGTTGTTATTGTAATAGTAGTAGTACTAGTAGTAGTAGTGTTTTTTGTTGTAATAGTAGTAATAGCAGTAGTGGTTGTTCTAGTAGTAGTAGATGTTGATCTTGTAGTAGTAGTAGTGGTTGTTCTTGTAGTAGTAGTAGTAGTAGTAGTAGTAGTAGTAGTAGTAGTAGTAGTAATGGTTCTTCTTGTAGTAGTATTGGTGGTAGTTGTAGTGGTTGTTTTTGTAGTAGTAGTAGTAGTGGTTGTTCTTGTAGTATTAGTAGTGCTTGTTCTTGTAGTAGTAGTAGTAGAAGAGGTTGTTTTTGTAGTAGTAGTAGTGGTTGTTCTTATAGTAGTATTGGTGTACTTGTAGTAGTAGTAGTAGTTGTAGTGGTTGTTCTTGTAGTAGTAGTAGTAGCAGAAGTGGTTGTTCTTGTACTAGTATTGGTGTACTTGTAGTAGTAGTAGTGGTAGTTGTAGTGGTTTTTCTTGTAGTAGTAGTAGTGGTTGTTCTTGTAATATTAGAAGTAGTAGTAGTGATGTTTCTTGTTGTAGTAATAGTGGTTGTTATTGTAGTAGTATTAGTGGTTGTTCTTGTAATAGTAGTAGTAGTAGTAGTGGTTGTTCTTGTAGTAGTAGTGGTTGCACTTGTAGTAGTACTAGTAGTTGTAGTGGTTGTTCTTGAAGTAGTAGTAGTGGTAGTAGTGGTTGTCCTTGTAGTAGTAGTAGTGGTTGTTCTTGTAATGGTAGTAGTAGTAGTAGTGGTCTTTGTTCTTGTAGGAGTAGTAGTGATTGTTCTTGTAGTAGCAGTAGTAGTGGTGGTGGTTGTAATTGTAGTAGTAGTAGTGGTTGTTATTGTAATAGTAGTAGTACTAGTAGTAATAGTGGTTTTTGTTGTAATAGTAGTAATAGCAGTAGTGGTTGTTCTTGTAGTAGTAGAGGTTGTTCTTGTAGTAGTAGTAGTGGTTGTTCTTGTAGTAGTAGTAGTAGTAGTAGTAGTTGTAGTAGTAGTACTAATTGTTTTTCTTGTAGTAGTAGTAGTGGTAGTTGTAGTGGTTGTTCTTGTAGTAGTAGTAGTGGCTGTTTTTGTAGTAGTAGTAGAAGTGGTTGTTCTTGTAGTATTAGTAGTGCTTGTTCTTGTAGTAGTAGTAGTAGAAGAGGTTGTTCTTGTAGTAGTAGTAGTGGTTGTTCTTGTAGTAGTAGTAGTAGTAGTAGTAATGGTTCTTCTTGTAGTAGTAGTAGTGGTTGTTGTAGTGATTGTTCTTGTAGTAGTAGTAGTAGAGGTGGTGGTTGTTCTTGTAGTAGTAGTAGTGGTTGTTATTGTAATAGTAGTAGTACTAGTAGTAGTAGTGGTTTTTGTTGTAATAGTAGTAATAGCTGTAGTGGTTGTTCTTGTAGTAGTAGAGGTTGTTCTTGTAGTAGTAGTAGTGGTTGTTCTTGTAGTAGTATTAGAAGTAGTAATAGTAGTAATGGTTCTTCTTGTAGTAATAGTAGTGGTAGTTGTAGTGGTTGTTCTTGTAGTAGTTGTGGTTGTTTTGTAGTAGTAGTAGTAGTGGTTGTTCTTGTAGTATTAGTAGTGTTTGTTCTTGTAGTAGTAGTAGTAGTAGAGGTTGTGCTTGTAGTAGTAGTAGTGGTTGTTCTTGTACTAGTAGTAGTGGTTGTTCTTGTAATATTAAGTAGTAGTAGTAGTGGTTGTTCTTGTAGTAGTAGTAGTGGTTTTTCTTGTATTAGTAGTAATAGTAGAAGTGGTTTGTCTTGTAGTAGTAGTAGTAGTGGTTGTTCCAGTAATATTAGTAGTAGTAGTAGTGGTGGTGGTTCTTGTTGTAGAAATAGTGTTTGTTCTTGTAGTAGTAGTAGTGGTTGTTCTTGTAATAGTTGTAGTAGTAGTAGCTGTAGTGGTTGTTCTTAAAATAGTTGTATTAGTAGTAGTAGTAGTGGTTGTTCTTGTAATAGTTGTAGTAGTAGTAGTGGTTGTTTTTGTAGTAGTAGTAGTGGTTGTTCTTGTAATAGTTGTAGTAGTAGTTGTAGTAGTGGTTTTTCTTGTAGTAGTTGTAGTGGTTGATTTTGTTGTAGTAGTACTACTAGTGGTAGTACTGGTGGTTCTTGTTGTGGTAGTAGTGGTTGTTCTTGTAGTAGTAGTAGTGGTTGTTCTTCTAATAGTAGTAGTAGTAGTAGTGGTTGTTCTTGCAGTAGTATTGGTGTACTTGTAGTAGTAGTAGTAGTAGTAGTAGTAGTAGTAGTAGTTGTAGTGGTTGTTCTTCTAGTAGTAGTAGTAGTAGTAGTAGTAGTAGTAGAAGTGGTTGTTCTTGTACTAATATTGGTGTACTTCTAGTAGTAGTAGTGGTAGTTGTAGTGTTTTTTCTTGTAGTAGTAGTAGTGGTTGTTCTTGTAATATTAGAAGTAGTAGTAGTGATGTTTCTTGTTGTAGTAGTAGTGGTTGTTATTGTAGTAGTAGAAGTGGTTGTTCTTGTAATAGTAGTAGTAGTAGTAGTGGTTGTTCTTGTAGTAGTAGTAGAGGTTTTTCTTGTAGTAGTAGTAGTGTTTGTTCTTGTAGTAGTATTAGTAGTATTAGTAGTAGTAATGGTTCTTCTTGTCGTAGTAGGAGTGGTAGTTGTAGTTGTTGTTCTTGCAGTAGTAGTAGAGGTTGTTTTTGTAGTAGTAGTAGTGGTGGTTGTTCTTGTAGTATTAGTAGTGGTTGTTCTTGAAGTAGTAGTAGTAGTAGAGGTTGTTCTTGTAGTAGTAGTAGTGGCTGTTCTTGTAGTAGTAGAAGTGGTTGTTCTTGTAATATTAGTAGTACTAGTAGTAGTAGTGGTTTTTCTTGTAATATTAGTAGTAGTAGTAGTGGTTGTTCTTGTAGTAGTAGTAGTAGAAGTGGTTGTTCTTGTAATAGTAGTAGTAGTAGTGGTTGTTCTTGTAGTAGTAGTAGTGGTTGTTCTTGCAATATTAGAATTAGTAGTAGTGGTGGTTCTTGTTGTAGTAGTAGTGGTTGTTCTTGTAATAGTAGTTGTAGTAGTGGTTGTAGTGGTTGTTCTTGTAGTAGTAGTAGTGATTGTTCTTGTAGTGGTAGTAGTAGTGGTGGTGGTTGTTCTTGTAGTAGTATTAGTGGTTGTTATTGTAATAGTAGTAGTACTAGTAGTAGTAGTGGTTTTTGTTGTAATAGTAGTAATAGCAGTAGTGGTTGTTCTAGTAGTAGTAGAGGTTGATCTTGTAGTAGTAGTAGTGGTTGTTCTTGTAGTAGTAGTAGTAGTAGTAGTAGTAGTAGTAGTAGTAATGGTTCTTCTTGTAGTAGTAGTGGTGGTAGTTGTAGTGGTTGTTCTTGTAGTAGTAGTAGTGGTTGTTTTTGTAGTAGTAGTAGTAGTGGTTGTTCTTGTAGAATTAGTAGTGCTTGTTCTTGTAGTAGTAGTAGTAGAAGAGGTTGTTTTTGTAGTAGTAGTAGTGGTTGTTCTTGTAGTAGTATTGGTGTACTTGTAGTAGTAGTAGTAGTTGTAGTGGTTGTTCTTGTAGTAGTAGTAGTAGTAGTAGCAGAAGTGGTTGTTCTTGTACTAGTATTGGTGTACTTGTAGTAGTAGTAGTGGTAGTTGTAGTGGTTTTTCTTGTAGTAGTAGTAGTGGTTGTTCTTGTAATATTAGAAGTAGTAGTAGTGATGTTTCTTGTTGTAGTAATAGTGGTTGTTATTGTAGTAGTAGTAGTGTTTGTTCTTGTAATAGTAGTAGTAGTAGTAGTGGTTGTTCTTGTAGTAGTAGTGGTTGCACTTGTAGTAGTACTAGTAGTTGTAGTGGTTGTTCTTGAAGTAGTAGTAGTGGTAGTAGTGGTTGTCCTTGTAGTAGTAGTAGTGGTTGTTCTTGTAATGGTAGTAGTAGTAGTAGTGGTCTTTGTTCTTGTAGGAGTAGTAGTGATTGTTCTTGTAGTAGCAGTAGTAGTGGTGGTGGTTGTAATTGTAGTAGTAGTAGTGGTTGTTATTGTAATAGTAGTAGTACTAGTAGTAATAGTGGTTTTTGTTGTAATAGTAGTAATAGCAGTAGTGGTTGTTCTTGTAGTAGTAGAGGTTGTTCTTGTAGTAGTAGTAGTGGTTGTTCTTGTAGTAGTAGTAGTAGTAGTAGTTGTAGTAGTAGTACTAATGGTTTTTCTTGTAGTAGTAGTAGTGGTAGTTGTAGTGGTTGTTCTTGTAGTAGTAGTAGTGGCTGTTTTTGTAGTAGTAGTAGTAGTGGTTGTTCTTGTAGTATTAGTATTGCTTGTTCTTGTAGTAGTAGTAGTAGAAGAGGTTCTTCTTCTAGTAGTAGTAGTGGTTGTTCTTGTAGTAGTAGTAGTAGTAGTAGTAGTAGTAATGGTTCTTCTTGTAGTAGTAGTAGTGGTTGTTGTAGTGATTGTTCTTGTAGTAGTAGTAGTAGAGGTGGTGGTTGTTCTTGTAGTAGTAGTAGTGGTTGTTATTGTAATAGTAGTAGTACTAGTAGTAGTAGTGGTTTTTGTTGTAATAGTAGTAATAGCAGTAGTGGTTGTTCTAGTAGTAGTAGAGGTTGATCTTGTAGTAGTAGTAGTGGTTGTTCTTGTAGTAGTAGTAGTAGTAGTAGTAGTAGTAGTAGTAGTAGTAGTAGTAGTAGTAGTAGTAGTAATGGTTCTTCTTGTAGTAGTAGTGGTGGTAGTTGTAGTGGTTGTTCTTGTAGTAGTAGTAGTGGTTGTTTTTGTAGTAGTAGTAGTAGTGGTTGTTCTTGTAGTATTAGTAGTGCTTGTTTTTGTTGTAGTAGTAGTAGAAGAGGTTGTTTTTGTAGTAGTAGTAGTGGTTGTTCTTGTAGTAGTATTGGTGTACTTGTAGTAGTAGTAGAAGTAGTTGTAGTGGTTGTTCTTGTAGTAGTAGTAGTAGTAGTAGCAGAAGTGGTTGTTCTTGTACTAGTATTGGTGTACTTGTAGTAGTAGTAGTGGTAGTTGTAGTGGTTTTTCTTGTAGTAGTAGTAGTGGTTGTTCTTGTAATATTAGAAGTAGTAGTAGTGATGTTTCTTGTTGTAGTAATAGTGGTTGTTATTGTAGTAGTAGTAGTGGTTGTTCTTGTAATAGTAGTAGTAGTAGTAGTGGTTGATCTTGTAGTAGTAGTGGTTGCACTTGTAGTAGTACTAGTAGTTGTAGTGGTTGTTCTTGAAGTAGTAGTAGTGGTAGTAGTGGTTGTCCTTGTAGTAGTAGTAGTGGTTGTTCTTGTAATGGTAGTAGTAGTAGTAGTGGTCTTTGTTCTTGTAGGAGTAGTAGTGATTGTTCTTGTAGTAGCAGTAGTAGTGGTGGTGGTTGTAATTGTAGTAGTAGTAGTGGTTGTTATTGTAATAGTAGTAGTACTAGTAGTAATAGTGGTTTTTGTTGTAATAGTAGTAATAGCAGTAGTGGTTGTTCTTGTAGTAGTAGAGGTTGTTCTTGTAGTAGTAGTAGTGGTTGTTCTTGTAGTAGTAGTAGTAGTAGTAGTAGTAGTTGTAGTAGTAGTACTAATGGTTTTTCTTGTAGTAGTAGTAGTGGTAGTTGTAGTGGTTGTTCTTGTAGTAGTAGTAGTGGCTGTTTTTGTAGTAGTAGTAGTAGTGGTTGTTCTTGTAGTATTAGTAGTGCTTGTTCTTGTAGTAGTAGTAGTAGAAGAGGTTGTTCTTGTAGTAGTAGTAGTGGTTGTTCTTGTAGTAGTAGTAGTAGTAGTAGTAATGGTTCTTCTTGTAGTAGTAGTAGTGGTTGTTGTAGTGATTGTTCTTGTAGTAGTAGTAGTAGAGGTGGTGGTTGTTCTTGTAGTAGTAGTAGTGGTTGTTATTGTAATAGTAGTAGTACTAGTAGTAGTAGTGGTTTTTGTTGTAATAGTAGTAATAGCTGTAGTGGTTGTTCTTGTAGTAGTAGAGGTTGTTCTTGTAGTAGTAGTAGTGGTTGTTCTTGTAGTAGTATTAGAAGTAGTAATAGTAGTAATGGTTCTTCTTGTAGTAATAGTAGTGGTAGTTGTAGTGGTTGTTCTTGTAGTAGTAGTGGTTGTTTTGTAGTAGTAGTAGTAGTGGTTGTTCTTGTAGTATTAGTAGTGTTTGTTCTTGTAGTAGTAGTAGTAGTAGTAGAGGTTGTGCTTGTAGTAGTAGTAGTGGTTGTTCTTGTAGTAGTAGTAGTGGTTGTTCTTGTAA
Source organism: Alligator mississippiensis (assembly GCF_030867095.1). Classification (NCBI taxonomy): domain Eukaryota; kingdom Metazoa; phylum Chordata; order Crocodylia; family Alligatoridae; genus Alligator; species Alligator mississippiensis. The sequence continues at coordinate 22,612,247 of NC_081837.1, read as the reverse complement.
TGTTACTAGTAGTAGTAGTGGTTGTTCTTGTAGTAGTAGTAGTGGTTTGTCTTGTAGTAGTAGTAGTGGTTGTTCCAGTAATATTAGTAGTAGTAGTAGTAGTGGTGGTTCTTGTTGTAGAAATAGTGTTTGTTCTTGTAGTAGTAGTAGTGGTTGTTCTTGTAATAGTTGTAGTAGTAGTAGCTGTAGTGGTTGTTCTTAAAATAGTTGTATTAGTAGTATTAGTAGTGGTTGTTCTTGTAATAGTTGTAGTAGTAGTAGTGGTTGTTTTTGTAGTAGTAGTAGTGGTTGTTCTTGTAATAGTTGTAGTAGTAGTTGTAGTAGTGGTTTTTCTTGTAGTAGTTGTAGTGGTTGATCTTGTTGTAGTAGTACTACTAGTAGTAGTACTGGTGGTTCTTGTTGTGGTAGTAGTGGTTGTTCTTGTAGTAGTAGTAGTGGTTGTTCTTCTAATAGTAGTAGTAGTAGTAGTGGTTGTTCTTGCAGTAGTATTGGTGTACTTGTAGTAGTAGTAGTAGTAGTAGTAGTAGTTGTAGTGGTTGTTCTTGTAGTAGTAGTAGTAGTAGTAGTAGTAGTAGTAGTAGAAGTGGTTGTTCTTGTACTAATATTGGTGTACTTCTAGTAGTAGTAGTGGTAGTTGTAGTGTTTTTTCTTGTAGTAGTAGTAGTGGTTGTTCTTGTAATATTAGAAGTAGTAGTAGTGATGTTTCTTGTTGTAGTAGTAGTGGTTGTTATTGTAGTAGTAGAAGTGGTTGTTCTTGTAATAGTAGTAGTAGTAGTAGTGGTTGTTCTTGTAGTATTAGCAGTGGTTGCTCTTGTAGTAGTAGTAGAGTTTTTTCTTGTAGTAGTAGTAGTGGTTGTTCTTGTAGTAGTATTAGTAGTATTAGTAGTAGTAATGGTTCTTCTTGTCGTAGTAGGAGTGGTAGTTGTAGTTGTTGTTCTTGCAGTAGTAGTAGAGGTTGTTTTTGTAGTAGTAGTAGTGGTTGTTCTTGTAGTATTAGTAGTGGTTGTTCTTGAAGTAGTAGTAGTAGTAGAGGTTGTTCTTGTAGTAGTAGTAGTGGTTGTTCTTGTAGTAGTAGAAGTGGTTTCTTCTTGTAATATTAGTAGTACTAGTAGTAGTAGTGGTTTTTCTTGTAATATTAGTAGTAGTAGTAGTGGTTGTTCTTGTAGTAGTAGTAGTAGAAGTGGTTGTTCTTGTAATAGTAGTAGTAGTAGTGGTTGTTCTTGTAGTAGTAGTAGTGGTTGTTCTTGCAATATTAGAATTAGTAGTAGTGGTGGTTCTTGTTGTAGTAGTAGTGGTTGTTCTTGTAATAGTAGTTGTAGTAGTGGTTGTAGTGGTTGTTCTTGTAGTAGTAGTAGTGATTGTTCTTGTAGTGGTAGTAGTAGTGGTGGTGGTTGTTCTTGTAGTAGTAGTAGTGGTTGTTATTGTAATAGTAGTAGTACTAGTAGTAGTAGTGTTTTTTGTTGTAATAGTAGTAATAGCAGTAGTGGTTGTTCTAGTAGTAGTAGATGTTGATCTTGTAGTAGTAGTAGTGGTTGTTCTTGTAGTAGTAGTAGTAGTAGTAGTAGTAGTAGTAGTAGTAGTAGTAGTAATGGTTCTTCTTGTAGTAGTATTGGTGGTAGTTGTAGTGGTTGTTTTTGTAGTAGTAGTAGTAGTGGTTGTTCTTGTAGTATTAGTAGTGCTTGTTCTTGTAGTAGTGTTGTAGAAGAGGTTGTTTTTGTAGTAGTAGTAGTGGTTGTTCTTATAGTAGTATTGGTGTACTTGTAGTAGTAGTAGTAGTTGTAGTGGTTGTTCTTGTAGTAGTAGTAGTAGCAGAAGTGGTTGTTCTTGTACTAGTATTGGTGTACTTGTAGTAGTAGTAGTGGTAGTTGTAGTGGTTTTTCTTGTAGTAGTAGTAGTGGTTGTTCTTGTAATATTAGAAGTAGTAGTAGTGATGTTTCTTGTTGTAGTAATAGTGGTTGTTATTGTAGTAGTAGTAGTGGTTGTTCTTGTAATAGTAGTAGTAGTAGTAGTGGTTGTTCTTGTAGTAGTAGTGGTTGCACTTGTAGTAGTACTAGTAGTTGTAGTGGTTGTTCTTGAAGTAGTAGTAGTGGTAGTAGTGGTTGTCCTTGTAGTAGTAGTAGTGGTTGTTCTTGTAATGGTAGTAGTAGTAGTAGTGGTCTTTGTTCTTGTAGGAGTAGTAGTGATTGTTCTTGTAGTAGCAGTAGTAGTGGTGGTGGTTGTAATTGTAGTAGTAGTAGTGGTTGTTATTGTAATAGTAGTAGTACTAGTAGTAATAGTGTTTTTTGTTGTAATATTAGTAATAGCAGTAGTGGTTGTTCTTGTAGTAGTAGAGGTTGTTCTTGTAGTAGTAGTAGTGGTTGTTCTTGTAGTAGTAGTAGTAGTAGTAGTAGTAGTAGTTGTAGTAGTAGTACTAATGGTTTTTCTTGTAGTAGTAGTAGTGGTAGTTGTAGTGGTTGTTCTTGTAGTAGTAGTAGCGGCTGTTTTTGTAGTAGTAGTAGTAGTGGTTGTTCTTGTAGTATTAGTTGTGCTTGTTCTTGTAGTAGTAGTAGTAGAAGAGGTTGTTCTTGTAGTAGTAGTAGTGGTTGTTCTTGTAGTAGTAGTAGTAGTAGTAGTAATGGTTCTTCTTGTAGTAGTAGTAGTGGTTGTTGTAGTGATTGTTCTTGTAGTAGTAGTAGTAGAGGTGGTGGTTGTTCTTGTAGTAGTAGTAATGGTTGTTATTGTAATAGTAGTAGTACTAGTAGTAGTAGTGGTTTTTGTTGTAATAGTAGTAATAGCTGTAGTGGTTGTTCTTGTAGTAGTAGAGGTTGTTCTTGTAGTAGTAGTAGTGGTTGTTCTTGTAGTAGTATTAGAAGTAGTAATAGTAGTAATGGTTCTTCTTGTAGTAATAGTAGTGGTAGTTGTAGTGGTTGTTCTTGTAGTAGTAGTGGTTGTTTTGTAGTAGTAGTAGTAGTGGTTGTTCTTGTAGTATTAGTAGTGTTTGTTCTTGTAGTAGTAGTAGTAGTAGTAGAGGTTGTGCTTGTAGTAGTAGTAGTGGTTGTTCTTGTAGTAGTAGTAGTAGTAGTAGTAGTAGTAGTAGTAGAAGTGGTTGTTCTTGTACTAATATTGGTGTACTTCTAGTAGTAGTAGTGGTAGTTGTAGTGTTTTTTCTTGTAGTAGTAGTAGTGGTTGTTCTTGTAATATTAGAAGTAGTAGTAGTGATGTTTCTTGTTGTAGTAGTAGTGGTTGTTATTGTAGTAGTAGAAGAGGTTGTTCTTGTAATAGTAGTAGTATTAGTAGTGGTTGTTCTTGTAGTATTAGCAGTGGTTGTTCTTGTAGTAGTAGTAGAGGTTTTACTTGTAGTAGTAGTAGTGGTTGTTCTTCTAGTAGTATTAGTAGTATTAGTAGTAGTAATGGTTCTTCTTTTCGTAGTAGGAGTGGTAGTTGTAGTTGTTGTTCTTGCAGTAGTAGTAGAGGTTGTTTTTGTAGTAGTAGTAGTAGTGGTTGTTCTTGTAGTATTAGTAGTGGTTGTTCTTGAAGTAGTAGTAGTAGTAGAGGTTGTTCTTGTAGTAGTAGTAGTGGTTGTTCTTGTAATAGTAGTAGTAGTAGTAGTGGTTGTTCTTGTAGTAGTATTGGTGTACTTGTAGTAGTAGTAGTAGTAGTAGTAGTTGTAGTAGTTGTTCTTGTAGTAGTAGTAGTAGTAGTAGTAGTAGTAGTAGTAGTAGAAGTGGTTGTTCTTGTACTAATATTGGTGTACTTCTAGTAGTAGTAGTGGTAGTTGTAGTGTTTTTTCTTGTAGTAGTAGCAGTGGTTGTTCTTGTAATATTAGAAGTAGTAGTAGTGATGTTTCTTGTTGTAGTAGTAGTGGTTGTTATTGTAGTAGTAGAAGTGGTTGTTCTTGTAATAGTAGTATTAGTAGTAGTGGTTGTTCTTGTAGTATTAGCAGTGGTTGTTCTTGTAGTAGTAGTAGAGGTTTTTCTTGTAGTAGTAGTAGTGGTTGTTCTTGTAGTAGTATTAGTAGTATTAGTAGTAGTAATGGTTCTTCTTGTCATAGTAGGAGTGGTAGTTGTAGTTGTTGTTCTTGCAGTAGTAGTAGAGGTTGTTTTTGTAGTAGTAGTAGTGGTTGTTCTTGTAGTATTAGTAGTGGTTGTTCTTGAAGTAGTAGTAGTAGTAGAGGTTGTTCTTGTAGTAGTAGTAGTGGTTGTTCTTGTAGTAGTAGAAGTGGTTGTTCTTGTAATATTAGTAGTACTAGTAGTAGTAGTGGTTTTTCTTGTAATATTAGTAGTAGTAGTAGTGGTTGTTCTTGTAGTAGTAGTAGTAGAAGTGGTTGTTCTTGTAATAGTAGTAGTAGTAGTGGTTGTTCTTGTAGTAGTAGTAGTGGTTGTTCTTGCAATATTAGAATTAGTAGTAGTGGTGGTTCTTGTTGTAGTAGTAGTGGTTGTTCTTGTAATAGTAGTTGTAGTAGTGGTTGTAGTGGTTGTTCTTGTAGTAGTAGTAGTGATTGTTCTTGTAGTGGTAGTAGTAGTGGTGGTGGTTGTTCTTGTAGTAGTAGTAGTGGTTGTTATTGTAATAGTAGTAGTACTAGTAGTAGTAGTGGTTTTTGTTGTAATAGTAGTAATAGCAGTAGTGGTTGTTCTAGTAGTAGTAGAGGTTGATCTTGTAGTAGTAGTAGTGGTTGTTCTTGTAGTAGTAGAAGTAGTAGTAGTAGTAGTAGTAGTAGTAGTAATGGTTCTTCTTGTAGTAGTAGTGGTGGTAGTTGTAGTGGTTGTTCTTGTAGTAGTAGTAGTGGTTGTTTTTGTAGTAGTAGTAGTAGTGGTTGTTCTTGTAGTATTAGTAGTGCTTGTTCTTGTAGTAGTAGTAGTAGAAGAGGTTGTTCTTGTAGTAGTAGTAGTGGTTGTTCTTGTAGTAGTATTGGTGTACTTGTAGTAGTAGTAGTAGTTGTAGTGGTTGTTCTTGTAGTAGTAGTAGTAGTAGTAGTAGCAGAAGTGGTTGTTCTTGTACTAGTATTGGTGTACTTGTAGTAGTAGTAGTGGTAGTTGTAGTGGTTTTTCTTGTAGTAGTAGTAGTGGTTGTTCTTGTAATATTAGAAGTAGTAGTAGTGATGTTTCTTGTTGTAGTAATAGTGGTTGTTATTGTAGTAGTAGTAGTGGTTGTTCTTGTAATAGTAGTAGTAGTAGTAGTGGTTGTTCTTGTAGTAGTAGTGGTTGCACTTGTAGTAGTACTAGTAGTTGTAGTGGTTGTTCTTGAAGTAGTAGTAGTGGTAGTAGTGGTTGTCCTTGTAGTAGTAGTAGTGGTTGTTCTTGTAATGGTAGTAGTAGTAGTAGTGGTCTTTGTTCTTGTAGGAGTAGTAGTGATTGTTCTTGTAGTAGCAGTAGTAGTGGTGGTGGTTGTAATTGTAGTAGTGGTTGTTATTGTAATAGTAGTAGTACTAGTAGTAATAGTGGTTTTTGTTGTAATAGTAGTAATAGCAGTAGTGGTTGTTCTTGTAGTAGTAGAGGTTGTTCTTGTAGTAGTAGTAGTGGTTGTTCTTGTAGTAGTAGTAGTAGTAGTAGTAGTAGTAGTAGTTGTAGTAGTAGTACTAATGGTTTTTCTTGTAGTAGTAGTAGTGGAAGTTGTAGTGGTTGTTCTTGTAGTAGTAGTAGTGGCTGTTTTTGTAGTAGTAGTAGTAGTGGTTGTTCTTGTAGTATTAGTAGTGCTTGTTCTTGTAGTAGTAGTAGTAGAAGAGGTTCTTCTTGTAGTAGTAGTAGTGGTTGTTCTTGTAGTAGTAGTAGTAGTAGTAGTAATGGTTCTTCTTGTAGTAGTAGTAGTGGTTGTTGTAGTGATTGTTCTTGTAGTAGTAGTAGTAGAGGTGGTGGTTGTTCTTGTAGTAGTAGTAGTGGTTGTTATTGTAATAGTAGTAGTACTAGTAGTAGTAGTGGTTTTTGTTGTAATAGTAGTAATAGCTGTAGTGGTTGTTCTTGTAGTAGTAGAGGTTGTTCTTGTAGTAGTAGTAGTGGTTGTTCTTGTAGTAGTATTAGAAGTAGTAATAGTAGTAATGGTTCTTCTTGTAGTAATAGTAGTGGTAGTTGTAGTGGGTGTTCTTGTAGTAGTAGTGGTTGTTTTGTAGTAGTAGTAGTAGTGGTTGTTCTTGTAGTATTAGTAATGTTTGTTCTTGTAGTAGTAGTAGTAGTAGTAGTAGAGGTTGTGCTTGTAGTAGTAGTAGTGGTTGTTCTTGTAGTAGTAGTAGTGGTTGTTCTTGTAATATTACTAGTAGTAGTAGTGGTTGTTCTTGTAGTAGTAGTAGTGGTTTTTCTTGTATTAGTAGTAGTAGTAGAAGTGGTTTGTCTTGTAGTAGTAGTAGTGGTTGTTCCAGTAATATTAGTAGTAGTAGTAGTAGTGGTGGTTCTTGTTGTAGAAATAGTGTTTGTTCTTGTAGTAGTAGTAGTGGTTGTTCTTGTAATAGTTGTAGTAGTAGTAGCTGTAGTGGTTGTTCTTAAAATAGTTGTATTAGTAGTAGTAGTAGTGGTTGTTCTTGTAATAGTTGTAGTAGTAGTAGTGGTTGTTTTTGTAGAAGTAGTAGTGGTTGTTCTTGTAATAGTTGTAGTAGTAGTTGTAGTAGTGGTTTTTCTTGTAGTAGTTGTAGTGGTTGATCTTGTTGTAGTAGTACTACTAGTAGTAGTACTGGTGGTTCTTGTTGTGGTAGTAGTGGTTGTTCTTGTAGTAGTAGTAGTGGTTGTTCTTCTAATAGTAGTAGTAGTAGTAGTAGTGGTTGTTCTTGTAGTAGTATCGGTGTACTTGTAGTAGTAGTAGTAGTAGTAGTTGTAGTGGTTGTTCTTGTAGTAGTAGTAGTAGTAGTAGTAGTAGAAGTGGTTGTTCTTGTAGTAGTAGTAGTGATTGTTCTTGTAGTGGTAGTAGTAGTGGTGGTGGTTGTTCTTGTAGTAGTAGTAGTGGTTGTTATTGTAATAGTAGTAGTACTAGTAGTAGTAGTGGTTTTTGTTGTAATAGTAGTAATAGCAGTAGTGGTTGTTCTAGTAGTAGTAGAAGTTGATCTTGTAGTAGTAGTAGTGGTTGTTCTTGTAGTAGTGGTAGTAGTAGTAGTAGTAGTAGTAGTAGTAATGGTTCTTCTTGTAGTAGTAGTGGTGGTAGTTGTAGTGGTTGTTCTTGTAGTAGTAGTAGTGGTTGTTTTTGTAGTAGTAGTAGTAGTGGTTGTTCTTGTAGTATTAGTAGTGCTTGTTCTTGTAGTAGTAGTAGTAGAAGAGGTTGTTTTTGTAGCAGTAGTAGTGGTTGTTCTTGTAGTAGTATTGGTGTACTTGTAGTAGTAGTAGTGGTAGTTGTAGTGGTTTTTCTTGTAGTAGTAGTAGTGGTTGTTCTTGTAGTATTAGTAGTGCTTGTTCTTGTAGTAGTAGTAGTAGTAGAAGAGGTTCTTCCTGTAGTAGTAGTAGTGGTTGTTCTTGTAGTAGTAGTAGTAGTAGTAGTAATGGTTCTTCTTGTAGTAGTAGTAGTGGTTGTTGTAGTGATTGTTCTTGTAGTAGTAGTAGTAGAGGTGGTGGTTGTTCTTGTAGTAGTAGTAGTGGTTGTTATTGTAATAGTAGTAGTACTAGTAGTAGTAGTGGTTTTTGTTGTAATAGTAGTAATAGCTGTAGTGGTTGTTCTTGTAGTAGTAGAGGTTGTTCTTGTAGTAGTAGTAGTGGTTGTTCTTGTAGTAGTATTAGAAGTAGTAATAGTAGTAATGGTTCTTCTTGTAGTAATAGTAGTGGTAGTTGTAGTGGTTGTTCTTGTAGTAGTAGTGGTTGTTTTGTAGTAGTAGTAGTAGTGGTTGTTCTTGTAGTATTAGTAGTGTTTGTTCTTGTAGTAGTAGTAGTAGTAGTAGAGGTTGTGCTTGTAGTAGTAGTAGTGGTTGTTCTTGTAGTAGTAGTAGTGGTTGTTCTTGTAATGTTACTAGTAGTAGTAGTGGTTGTTCTTGTAGTAGTAGTAGTGGTTTGTCTTGTAGTAGTAGTAGTGGTTGTTCCAGTAATATTAGTAGTAGTAGTAGTAGTGGTGGTTCTTGTTGTAGAAATAGTGTTTGTTCTTGTAGTAGTAGTAGTGGTTGTTCTTGTAATAGTTGTAGTAGTAGTAGCTGTAATGGTTGTTCTTAAAATAGTTGTATTAGTAGTATTAGTAGTGGTTGTTCTTGTAATAGTTGTAGTAGTAGTAGTGGTTGTTTTTGTAGTAGTAGTAGTGGTTGTTCTTGTAATAGTTGTAGTAGTAGTTGTAGTAGTGGTTTTTCTTGTAGTAGTTGTAGTGGTTGATCTTGTTGTAGTAGTACTACTAGTAGTAGTACTGGTGGTTCTTGTTGTGGTAGTAGTGGTTGTTCTTGTAGTAGTAGTAGTGGTTGTTCTTCTAATAGTAGTAGTAGTAGTAGTGGTTGTTCTTGCAGTAGTATTGGTGTACTTGTAGTAGTAGTAGTAGTAGTAGTAGTAGTAGTGGTTGTTCTTGTAGTAGTAGTAGTAGTAGTAGTAGTGGTAGTAGTAGAAGTGGTTGTTCTTGTACTAATATTGGTGTACTTCTAGTAGTAGTAGTGGTAGTTGTAGTGTTTTTTCTTGTAGTAGTAGTAGTGGTTGTTCTTGTAATATTAGAAGTAGTAGTAGTGATGTTTCTTGTTGTAGTAGTAGTGGTTGTTATTGTAGTAGTAGAAGTGGTTGTTCTTGTAATAGTAGTAGTAGTCGTGGTTGTTCTTGTAGTATTAGCAGTGGTTGTTCTTGTAGTAGTAGTAGAGGTTTTTCTTGTAGTAGTAGTAGTGGTTGTTCTTGTAGTAGTATTAGTAGTATTAGTAGTAGTAATGGTTCTTCTTGTCGTAGTAGGAGTGGTAGTTGTAGTTGTTGTTCTTGCAGTAGTAGTAGAGGTTGTTTTTGTAGTAGTAGTAGTAGTGGTTGTTCTTGTAGTATTAGTAGTGGTTGTTCTTGAAGTAGTAGTAGTAGTAGAGGTTGTTCTTGTAGTAGGAGTAGTGGTTGTTCTTGTAATAGTAGTAGTAGTAGTAGTGGTTGTTCTTGTAGTAGTATTGGTGTACTTGTAGTAGTAGTAGTAGTAGTAGTTGTAGTGGTTGTTCTTGTAGTAGTAGTAGTAGTAGTAGTAGTAGTAGAAGTGGTTGTTCTTGTACTAATATTGGTGTACTTCTAGTAGTAGTAGTGGTAGTTGTAGTGTTTTTTCTTGTAGTAGTAGTAGTGGTTGTTCTTGTAATATTAGAAGTAGTAGTAGTGATGTTTCTTGTTGTAGTAGTAGTGGTTGTTATTGTAGTAGTAGAAGTGGTTGTTCTTGTAATAGTAGTAGTAGTAGTAGTGGTTGTTCTTGTAGTAGTAGTAGAGGTTGTTCTTGTAGTAGTAGTAGTGGTTGTTCTTGTAGTAGTAGAAGTGGTTGTTCTTGTAATATTAGTAGTACTAGTAGTAGTAGTGGTTTTTCTTGTAATATTAGTAGTAGTAGTAGTGGTTGTTCTTGTAGTAGTAGTAGTAGAAGTGGTTGTTCTTGTAATAGTAGTAGTAGTAGTGGTTGTTCTTGTAGTAGTAGTAGTGGTTGTTCTTGCAATATTAGAATTAGTAGTAGTGGTGGTTCTTGTTGTAGTAGTAGTGGTTGTTCTTGTAATAGTAGTTGTAGTAGTGGTTGTAGTGGTTGTTCTTGTAGTAGTAGTAGTGATTGTTCTTGTAGTGGTAGTAGTAGTGGTGGTGGTTGTTCTTGTAGTAGTAGTAGTGGTTGTTATTGTAATAGTAGTAGTACTAGTAGTAGTAGTGGTTTTTGTTGTAATAGTAGTAATAGCAGTAGTGGTTGTTCTAGTAGTAGTAGAGGTTGATCTTGTAGTAGTAGTAGTGGTTGTTCTTGTAGTAGTAGTAGTAGTAGTAGTAGTAGTAGTAGTAGTAGTAGTAGTAATGGTTCTTCTTGTAGTAGTAGTGGTGGTAGTTGTAGTGGTTGTTCTTGTAGTAGTAGTAGTGGTTGTTTTTGTAGTAGTAGTAGTAGTGGTTGTTCTTGTAGTATTAGTAGTGCTTGTTCTTGTAGTAGTAGTAGTAGAAGAGGTTGTTTTTGTAGCAGTAGTAGTGGTTGTTCTTGTAGTAGTATTGGTGTACTTGTAGTAGTAGTAGTAGTTGTAGTGGTTGTTCTTGTAGTAGTAGTAGTAGTAGTAGCAGAAGTGGTTGTTCTTGTACTAGTATTGGTGTACTTGTAGTAGTAGTAGTGGTAGTTGTAGTGGTTTTTCTTGTAGTAGTAGTAGTGGTTGTTCTTGTAATATTAGAAGTAGTAGTAGTGATGTTTCTTGTTGTAGTAATAGTGGTTGTTATTGTAGTAGTAGTAGTGGTTGTTCTTGTTATAGTTGTAGTAGTATTTGTAGTAGTGGTTTTTCTTGTAGTAGTTGTAGTTTTTGATCTTGTTGTAGTAGTACTACTAGTAGTAGTACTGGTGGTTCTTGTTGTGGTAGTAATGGTTGTTCTTGTAGTAGTAGTAGTTGTTGTTCTTCTAATAGTAGTAGTAGTAGTAGTGGTTGTTCTTGTAGTAGTATTGGTGTACTTGTAGTAGTAGTAGTAGTAGTAGTTGTAGTGGTTGTTCTTGTAGTAGTAGTAGTAGTAGTAGTAGTAGTAGAAGTGGTTGTTCTTGTACTAATATTGGTGTACTGAGAGTAGTAGTAGTGGTAGTTGTAGTGTTTTTTCTTGTAGTAGTAGTAGTGGTTGTTCTTGTAATATTAGTAGTAGTAGTAGTGATGTTTCTTGTTGTAGTAGTAGTGGTTGTTATTGTAGTAGTAGAAGTGGTTGTTCTTGTAATAGTAGTAGTAGTAGTAGTGGTTGTTCTTGTAGTATTAGCAGTGTTTGTTCTTGTAGTAGTAGTAGAGGTTTTTCTTGTAGTAGTAGTAGTGGTTGTTCTTGTAGTAGTATTAGTAGTATTAGTAGTAGTAATGGTTCTTCTTGTTGTAGTAGGAGTGGTAGTTGTAGTTGTTGTTCTTGCAGTAGTAGTAGAGGTTGTTTTTGTAGTAGTAGTAGTAGTGGTTGTTCTTGTAGTATTAGTAGTGGTTGTTCTTGAAGTAGTAGTAGTAGTAGAGGTTGTTCTTGTAGTAGTAGTAGTGGTTGTTCTTGTAATAGTAGTAGTAGTAGTAGTGGTTGTTCTTGTAGTAGTATTGGTGTACTTGTAGTAGTAGTAGTAGTTGTTGTAGTGGTTGTTCTTGTAGTAGTAGTAGTAGTAGTAGTAGTAGTAGTAGCAGTAGTAGTAGTAGTAGTAGTAGTAGTAGTAGAAGTGGTTGTTCTTGTACTAATATTGGTGTACTTCTAGTAGTAGTAGTGGTAGTTGTAGTGTTTTTTCTTGTAGTAGTAGTAGTGGTTGTTCTTGTAATATTAGAAGTAGTAGTAGTGATGTTTCTTGTTGTAGTAGTAGTGGTTGTTATTGTAGTAGTAGAAGTGGTTGTTCTTGTAATAGTAGTAGTAGTAGTAGTGGTTGTTCTTGTAGTATTAGCAGTGGTTGTTCTTGTAGTAGTAGTAGAGGTTTTTCTTGTAGTAGTAGTAGTGGTTGTTCTTGAAGTAGTAGTAGTAGTAGAGGTTGTTCTTGTAGTAGTAGTAATGGTTGTTCTTGTAGTAGTAGAAGTGGTTGTTCTTGTAATATTAGTAGTACTAGTAGTAGTAGTGGTTTTTCTTGTAATATTAGTAGTAGTAGTAGTGGTTGTTCTTGTAGTAGTAGTAGTAGAAGTGGTTGTTCTTGTAATAGTAGTAGTAGTAGTGGTTGTTCTTGTAGTAGTAGTAGTGGTTGTTCTTGCAATATTAGAATTAGTAGTAGTGGTGGTTCTTGTTGTAGTAGTAGTGGTTGTTCTTGTAATAGTAGTTGTAGTAGTGGTTGTAGTGGTTGTTCTTGTAGTAGTAGTAGTGATTGTTCTTGTAGTGGTAGTAGTAGTGGTGGTGGTTGTTTTTGTAGTAGTAGTAGTGGTTGTTATTGTAATAGTAGTAGTACTAGTAGTAGTAGTGGTTTTTGTTGTAATAGTAGTAATAGCAGTAGTGGTTGTTCTAGTAGTAGTAGAGGTTGATCTTGTAGTAGTAGTAGTGGTTGTTCTTGTAGTAGTAGTAGTAGTAGTAGTAGTAGTAGTAGTAGTAGTAATGGTTCTTCTTGTAGTAGTAGTGGTGGTAGTTGTAGTGGTTGTTCTTGTAGTAGTAGTAGTGGTTGTTTTTGTAGTAGTAGTAGTAGTGGTTGTTCTTGTAGTATTAGTAGTGCTTGTTCTTGTAGTAGTAGTAGTAGAAGAGGTTGTTTTTGTAGTAGTAGTAGTGGTTGTTCTTGTAGTAGTATTGGTGTACTTGTAGTAGTAGTAGTAGTTGTAGTGGTTGTTCTTGTAGTAGTAGTAGTAGTAGCAGAAGTGGTTGTTCTTGTACTAGTATTGGTGTACTTGTAGTAGTAGTAGTGGTAGTTGTAGTGGTTTTTCTTGTAGTAGTAGTAGTGGTTGTTCTTGTAATAGTAGAAGTAGTAGTAGTGATGTTTCTTGTTGTAGTAATAGTGGTTGTTATTGTAGTAGTAGTAGTGGTTGTTCTTGTAATAGTAGTAGTAGTAGTAGTGGTTGTTCTTGTAGTAGTAGTGGTTGCACTTGTAGTAGTACTAGTAGTTGTAGTGGTTGTTCTTGAAGTAGTAGTAATGGTAGTAGTGGTTGTCCTTGTAGTAGTAGTAGTGGTTGTTCTTGTAATGGTAGTAGTAGTAGTAGTGGTCTTTGTTCTTGTAGGAGTAGTAGTGATTGTTCTTGTGGTAGCAGTAGTAGTGGTGGTGGTTGTAATTGTAGTAGTAGTAGTGGTTGTTATTGTAATAGTAGTAGTACTAGTAGTAATAGTGGTTTTTGTTGTAATAGTAGTAATAGCAGTAGTGGTTGTTCTTGTAGTAGTAGAGGTTGTTCTTGTAGTAGTAGTAGTGGTTGTTCTTGTAGTAGTAGTAGTGGTTGTTTTTGTAGTAGTAGTAGTAGTGGTTGTTCTTGTAGTATTAGTAGTGCTTGTTCTTGTAGTAGTAGTAGTAGAAGAGGTTGTTTTTGTAGTAGTAGTAGTGGTTGTTCTTGTAGTAGTATTGGTGTACTTGTAGTAGTAGTAGTAGTTGTAGTGGTTGTTCTTGTAGTAGTAGTAGTAGTAGTAGCAGAAGTGGTTGTTCTTGTACTAGTATTGGTGTACTTGTAGTAGTAGTAGTGGTAGTTGTAGTAGTTTTTCTTGTAGTAGTAGTAGTGGTTGTTCTTGTAATAGTAGAAGTAGTAGTAGTGATGTTTCTTGTTGTAGTAATAGTGGTTGTTATTGTAGTAGTAGTAGTGGTTGTTCTTGTAATAGTAGTAGTAGTAGTAGTGGTTGTTCTTGTAGTAGTAGTGGTTGCACTTGTAGTAGTACTAGTAGTTGTAGTGGTTGTTCTTGAAGTAGTAGTAATGGTAGTAGTGGTTGTCCTTGTAGTAGTAGTAGTGGTTGTTCTTGTAATGGTAGTAGTAGTAGTGGTCTTTGTTCTTGTAGGAGTAGCAGTGATTGTTCTTGTGGTAGCAGTAGTAGTGGTGGTGGTTGTAATTGTAGTAGTAGTAGTGGTTGTTAGTGTAATAGTAGTAGTACTAGTAGTAATAGTGGTTTTTGTTGTAATAGTAGTAATAGCAGTAGTGGTTGTTCTTGTAGTAGTAGAGGTTGTTCTTGTAGTAGTAGTAGTGGTTGTTCTTGTAGTAGTAGTAGTAGTAGTAGTAGTAGTAGTTGTAGTAGTAGTACTAATGGTTTTTCTTGTAGTAGTAGTAGTGGTAGTTGTAGTGGTTGTTCTTGTAGTAGTAGTAGTGGCTGTTTTTGTAGTAGTAGTAGTAGTGGTTGTTCTTGTAGTATTAGTAGTGCTTGTTCTTGTAGTAGTAGTAGTAGAAGAGGTTCTTCCTGTAGTAGTAGTAGTGGTTGTTCTTGTAGTAGTAGTAGTAGTAGTAGTAATGGTTCTTCTTGTAGTAGTAGTAGTGGTTGTTGTAGTGATTGTTCTTGTAGTAGTAGTAGTAGAGTTGGTGGTTGTTCTTGTAGTAGTAGTAGTGATTGTTCTTGTAGTAATAGTAGTAGTGGTGGTGGTTGTTCTTGTAGTAGTAGTAGTGGTTGTTATTGTAATAGTAGTAGTACTAGTAGTAGTAGTGTTTTTTGTTGTAATAGTAATAATAGCAGTAGTGGTTGTTCTTGTAGTAGTAGTGGTTGTTCTTGTAGTAGTAGTAGTAGTAGTAGTAGTAGTAGTAGTAGTAATGGTTCTTCTTTTAGTAGTAGTAGTGGTAGTTGTAGTGGTTGTTCTTGTAGTAGTAGTAGTGGTTGTTTTTGTAGTAGTAGTAGTAGTGGTTGTTCTTGTAGTATTAGTAGTGCTTGTTCTTGTAGTAGTAGTAGTAGAAGAGGTTGTTCTTGTAGTAGTAGTGGTTATTCTTTTAGTAGTAGTAGTAGTAGTAGTAGTAGTAGTAGTAGTAGTAGTAATGGTTCTTCTTGTAGTAGTAGTAGTGGTTGTTGTAGTGGTTGTTCTTGTAGTTGTAGTAGTGGTTGTTTTTGTAGGAGTAGTAGTAGTGGTTGTTCTTGCAGTAGTAGTAGTGGTTGTTCTTGTAATATTAGTACTAGTAGAAGTGGTTGTTCTTGTAGTAGTAGTAGTGGTTGTTCTTGTAATAGTAATAGTAGTAGTGGTTGTTCTTGTATTATTAGTGTTTGTACTTGTAGTAGTAGTAGTAGTAGTAGTTGTAGTGCTTGTTCTTGTGGAAGTAGTAGTAGTAGAAGTGGTTGTTCTTGTAGTAGTACTAGTGGTTGTTCTCGTAATAGTAGTAGTAGTAGTAGTGGCGGTTCTTGTTGTAGTAGTAGTGGTTGTTATTGTAGTAGTAGTAGTGGTTGTTCTTGTAATAGTAGTAGTAGTAGTAGTAGTAGTGGTTGTTCTTGTTTTAGTAGTGGTTGTAGTTGTAGTAGTAGTAATAGTAGTAGTAGTTGTAGTGGTTGTTCTTTTAGTAGTAGTAGAGGTTGTTCTTGTAGTAGTAGTAGTAGTAGTAGTGGTGGTTGTTCTTGTATTAGTAGTAGTGGTTGTTCTTGTAATAGTTGTAGTACTACTAGTAGTAGTGGTTTTTCTTGTAATAGTAGTAGTAGCAGAAGTGGTTGTTCTTGTAGTAGTAGTAGTAGAGGTTGTTCTTGTAGTAGTAGTAGTGGTTGTTCTTGTAGTAGTATTAGCATTATTAGTAGTAGTAATGATTCTTCTTGTACTAGTAATAGTGGTAATTGTAGTGGTTGTTCTTGTAGTAGTAGTAGTGGTTGTTTTTGTAGTACTAGTAGTAGTAGTGGTTGTTCTTGTAGTATTAGTAGTGGTTGATCTCGTAGTAGTAGTAGTAGTAGAGGTTGTTTTTGTAGTAGTAGTAGTGGTTGTTCTTGTAGTAGTATTAGTAGTAGTAATAGTAGTAATGGTTCTTCTTGTAGTAATAGTAGTGGTAGTTGTAGTGGTTGTTCTTGTAGTAGTAGTAGTGGTTGTTTTTGTAGTAGTAGTGGTTGTTCTTGTAGTATTAGTAGAGGTTGTTCTTGTAGTAGTAGTTGTAGTAGTAGAGGTTGTGCTTGTAGTAGTAGTAGTGGTTGTTCTTGTAGTAGTAGTAGTGGTTGTTCTTGTAATATTACTAGTAGTAGTAGTGGTTGTTCTTGTAGTAGTAGTGGTGGTTTTTCTTGTATTAGTAGTAGTAGTAGAAGTGGTTTGTCTTGTAGTAGTAGTAGTGGTTGTTCCAGTAATATTAGTAGTAGTAGTAGTAGTGGTGGTTCTTGTTGTAGAAATAGTGTTTGTTCTTGTAGTAGTAGTAGTGGTTGTTCTTGTAATAGTTGTAGTAGTAGTAGCTGCAGTGGTTGTTCTTAAAATAGTTGTATTAGTAGTAGTAGTAGTGGTTGTTCTTGTTATAGTTGTAGTAGTATTTGTAGTAGTGGTTTTTCTTGTAGTAGTTGTAGTTTTTGATCTTGTTGTAGTAGTACTACTAGTAGTAGTACTGGTGGTTCTTGTTGTGGTAGTAATGGTTGTTCTTGTAGTAGTAGTAGTTGTTGTTCTTCTAATAGTAGTAGTAGTAGTAGTGGTTGTTCTTGTAGTAGTATTGGTGTACTTGTAGTAGTAGTAGTAGTAGTAGTTGTAGTGGTTGTTCTTGTAGTAGTAGTAGTAGTAGTAGTAGTAGTAGAAGTGGTTGTTCTTGTACTAATATTGGTGTACTGAGAGTAGTAGTAGTGGTAGTTGTAGTGTTTTTTCTTGTAGTAGTAGTAGTGGTTGTTCTTGTAATATTAGAAGTAGTAGTAGTGATGTTTCTTGTTGTAGTATTAGTGGTTGTTATTGTAGTAGTAGAAGTGGTTGTTCTTGTAATAGTAGTAGTAGTAGTAGTAGTAGAAGTGGTTGTTCTTGTACTAGTATTGGTGTACTTGTAGTAGTAGTAGTGGTAGTGGTAGTGGTTGTTCTTGTAGTAGCAGTAGTGGTTGTTCTTGTAATAGTAGTAGTAGTAGTAGTGGTTGTTCTTGTAGTAGTATTGGTGTACTTGTAGTAGTAGTAGTAGTAGTAGTTGTAGTGGTTGTTCTTGTAGTAGTAGTAGTAGTAGTAGTAGTAGTAGTAGAAGTGGTTGTTCTTGTACTAATATTGGTGTACTTCTAGTAGTAGTAGTGGTAGTTGTAGTGTTTTTTCTTGTAGTAGTAGTAGTGGTTGTTCTTGTAATATTAGAAGTAGTAGTAGTGATGTTTCTTGTTGTAGTAGTAGTGGTTGTTATTGTAGTAGTAGAAGTGGTTGTTCTTGTAATAGTAGTAGTAGTAGTAGTGGTTGTTCTTGTAGTATTAGCAGTGGTTGTTCTTGTAGTAGTAGTAGAGGTTTTTCTTGTAGTAGTAGTAGTGGTTGTTCTTGTAGTAGTATTAGTAGTATTAGTAGTAGTAATGGTTCTTCTTGTCGTAGTAGGAGTGGTAGTTGTAGTTGTTGTTCTTGCAGTAGTAGTAGAGGTTGTTTTTGTAGTAGTAGTAGTAGTGGTTGTTCTTGTAGTATTAGTAGTGGTTGTTCTTGAAGTAGTAGTAGTAGTAGAGGTTGTTCTTGTAGTAGTAGTAGTGGTTGTTCTTGTAGTAGTAGAAGTGGTTGTTCTTGTAATATTAGTAGTACTAGTAGTAGTAGTGGTTTTTCTTGTAATATTAGTAGTAGTAGTAGTGGTTGTTCTTGTAGTAGTAGTAGTAGAAGTGGTTGTTCTTGTAATAGTAGTAGTAGTAGTGGTTGTTCTTGTAGTAGTAGTAGTGGTTGTTCTTGCAATATTAGAATTAGTAGTAGTGGTGGTTCTTGTTGTAGTAGTAGTGGTTGTTCTTGTAATAGTAGTTGTAGTAGTGGTTGTAGTGGTTGTTCTTGTAGTAGTAGTAGTGATTGTTCTTGTAGTGGTAGTAGTAGTGGTGGTGGTTGTTCTTGTAGTAGTAGTAGTGGTTGTTATTGTAATAGTAGTAGTACTAGTAGTAGTAGTGGTTTTTGTTGTAATAGTAGTAATAGCAGTAGTGGTTGTTCTAGTAGTAGTAGAGGTTGATCTTGTAGTAGTAGTAGTGGTTGTTCTTGTAGTAGTAGTAGTAGTAGTAGTAGTAGTAGTAGTAATGGTTCTTCTTGTAGTAGTAGTGGTGGTAGTTGTAGTGGTTGTTCTTGTAGTAGTAGTAGTGGTTGTTTTTGTAGTAGTAGTAGTAGTGGTTGTTCTTGTAGTATTAGTAGTGCTTGTTCTTGTAGTAGTAGTAGTAGAAGAGGTTGTTTTTGTAGTAGTAGTAGTGGTTGTTCTTGTAGTAGTATTGGTGTACTTGTAGTAGTAGTAGTAGTTGTAGTGGTTGTTCTTGTAGTAGTAGTAGTAGTAGTAGCAGAAGTGGTTGTTCTTGTACTAGTATTGGTGTACTTGTAGTAGTAGTAGTGGTAGTTGTAGTGGTTTTTCTTGTAGTAGTAGTAGTGGTTGTTCTTGTAATATTAGAAGTAGTAGTAGTGATGTTTCTTGTTGTAGTAATAGTGGTTGTTATTGTAGTAGTAGTAGTGGTTGTTCTTGTAATGGTAGTAGTAGTAGTAGTGGTCTTTGTTCTTGTAGGAGTAGTAGTGATTGTTCTTGTGGTAGCAGTAGTAGTGGTGGTGGTTGTAATTGTAGTAGTAGTAGTGGTTGTTATTGTAATAGTAGTAGTACTAGTAGTAATAGTGGTTTTTGTTGTAATAGTAGTAATAGCAGTAGTGGTTGTTCTTGTAGTAGTAGAGGTTGTTCTTGTAGTAGTAGTAGAGGTTGTGCTTGTAGTAGTAGTAGTGGCTGTTTTTGTAGTAGTAGTAGTAGTGGTTGTTCTTGTAGTATTAGTAGTGCTTGTTCTTGTAGTAGTAGTAGTAGAAGAGGTTCTTCCTGTAGTAGTAGTAGTGGTTGTTCTTGTAGTAGTAGTAGTAGTAGTAGTAATGGTTCTTCTTGTAGTAGTAGTAGTGGTTGTTGTAGTGATTGTTCTTGTAGTAGTAGTAGTAGAGGTGGTGGTTGTTCTTGTAGTAGTAGTAGTGGTTGTTATTGTAATAGTAGTAGTACTAGTAGTAGTAGTGGTTTTTGTTGTAATAGTAGTAATAGCTGTAGTGGTTGTTCTTGTAGTAGTAGAGGTTGTTCTTGTAGTAGTAGTAGTGGTTGTTCTTGTAGTAGTATTAGAAGTAGTAATAGTAGTAATGGTTCTTCTTGTAGTAATAGTAGTGGTAGTTGTAGTGGTTGTTCTTGTAGTAGTAGTGGTTGTTTTGTAGTAGTAGTAGTAGTGGTTGTTCTTGTAGTATTAGTAGTGTTTGTTCTTGTAGTAGTAGTAGTAGTAGAGGTTGTGCTTGTAGTAATAGTAGTGGTTGTTCTTGTAGTAGTAGTAGTGGTTGTCCTTGTAGTATTAGCAGTGGTTGTTCTTGTAGTAGTAGTAGAGGTTTTTCTTGTAGTAGTAGTAGTGGTTGTTCTTGTAGTAGTATTAGTAGTATTAGTAGTAGTAATGGTTCTTCTTGTCGTAGTAGGAGTGGTAGTTGTAGTTGTTGTTCTTGCAGTAGTAGTAGAGGTTGTTCTTGTAGTAGTAGTAGTGGTTGTTTTTGTAGTAGTAGTAGTAGTGGTTGTTCTTGTAGTATTAGTAGTGCTTGTTCTTGTAGTAGTAGTAGTAGAAGAGGTTGTTTTTGTAGTAGTAGTAGTGGTTGTTCTTGTAGTAGTATTGGTGTACTTGTAGTAGTAGTAGTAGTTGTAGTGGTTGTTCTTGTAGTAGTAGTAGTAGTAGTAGTAGCAGAAGTGGTTGTTCTTGTACTAGTATTGGTGTACTTGTAGTAGTAGTAGTGGTAGTTGTAGTGGTTTTTCTTGTAGTAGTAGTAGTAGTGGTTGTTCTTGTAATATTAGAAGTAGTAGTAGTAGTGATGTTTCTTGTTGTAGTAATAGTGGTTGTTATTGTAGTAGTATTAGTGGTTGTTCTTGTAATAGTAGTAGTAGTAGTAGTGGTTGTTCTTGTAGTAGTAGTGGTTGCACTTGTAGTAGTACTAGTAGTTGTAGTGGTTGTTCTTGAAGTAGTAGTAGTGGTAGTAGTGGTTGTCCTTGTAGTAGTAGTAGTGGTTGTTCTTGTAATGGTAGTAGTAGTAGTAGTGGTCTTTGTTCTTGTAGGAGTAGTAGTGATTGTTCTTGTAGTAGCAGTAGTAGTGGTGGTGGTTGTAATTGTAGTAGTAGTAGTGGTTGTTATTGTAATAGTAGTAGTACTAGTAGTAATAGTGGTTTTTGTTGTAATAGTAGTAATAGCAGTAGTGGTTGTTCTTGTAGTAGTAGAGGTTGTTCTTGTAGTAGTAGTAGTAGTAGTAGTAGTAGTAGTTGTAGTAATAGTACTAATGTTTTTCTTGTAGTAGTAGTAGTGGTAGTTGTAGTGGTTGTTCTTGTAGTAGTAGTAGTGGCTGTTTTTGTAGTAGTAGTAGAAGTGGTTGTTCTTGTAGTATTAGTAGTGCTTGTTCTTGTAGTAGTAGTAGTAGAAGAGGTTGTTCTTGTAGTAGTAGTAGTGGTTGTTCTTGTAGTAGTAGTAGTAGTAGTAGTAATGGTTCTTCTTGTAGTAGTAGTAGTGGTTGTTGTAGTGATTGTTCTTGTAGTAGTAGTAGTAGAGGTGGTGGTTGTTCTTGTAGTAGTAGTAGTGGTTGTTATTGTAATAGTAGTAGTACTAGTAGTAGTAGTGTTTTTTGTTGTAATAGTAGTAATAGCTGTAGTGGTTGTTCTTGTAGTAGTAGAGGTTGTTCTTGTAGTAGTAGTAGTGGTTGTTCTTGTAGTAGTATTAGAAGTAGTAATAGTAGTAATGGTTCTTCTTGTAGTAATAGTAGTGGTAGTTGTAGTGGTTGTTCTTGTAGTAGTTGTGGTTGTTTTGTAGTAGTAGTAGTAGTGGTTGTTCTTGTAGTATTAGTAGTGTTTGTTCTTGTAGTAGTAGTAGTAGTAGAGGTTGTGCTTGTAGTAGTAGTAGTAGTTGTTCTTGTACTAGTAGTAGTGGTTGTTCTTGTAATATTAAGTAGTAGTAGTAGTGGTTGTTCTTGTAGTAGTAGTAGTGGTTTTTCTTGTATTAGTAGTAATAGTAGAAGTGGTTTGTCTTGTAGTAGTAGTAGTAGTGGTTGTTCCAGTAATATTAGTAGTAGTAGTAGTGGTGGTGGTTCTTGTTGTAGAAATAGTGTTTGTTCTTGTAGTAGTAGTAGTGGTTGTTCTTGTAATAGTTGTAGTAGTAGTAGCTGTAGTGGTTGTTCTTAAAATAGTTGTATTAGTAGTAGTAGTAGTGGTTGTTCTTGTAATAGTTGTAGTAGTAGTAGTGGTTGTTTTTGTAGTAGTAGTAGTGGTTGTTCTTGTAATAGTTGTAGTAGTAGTTGTAGTAGTGGTTTTTCTTGTAGTAGTTGTAGTGGTTGATCTTGTTGTAGTAGTACTACTAGTAGTAGTATTGGTGGTTCTTGTTGTGGTAGTAGTGGTTGTTCTTGTAGTAGTAGTAGTAGTGGTTGTTCTTCTAATAGTAGTAGTAGTAGTAGTGGTTGTTCTTGCAGTAGTATTGGTGTACTTGTAGTAGTAGTAGTAGTAGTAGTAGTTGTAGTGGTTGTTCTTCTAGTAGTAGTAGTAGTAGTAGTAGTAGTAGAAGTGGTTGTTCTTGTACTAATATTGGTGTACTTCTAGTAGTAGTAGTGGTAGTTGTAGTGTTTTTTCTTGTAGTAGTAGTAGTGGTTGTTCTTGTAATATTAGAAGTAGTAGTAGTGATGTTTCTTGTTGTAGTAGTAGTGGTTGTTATTGTAGTAGTAGAAGAGGTTGTTCTTGTAATAGTAGTAGTAGTAGTAGTGGTTGTTCTTGTAGTATTAGCAGTGGTTGTTCTTGTAGTAGTAGTAGAGGTTTTTCTTGTAGTAGTAGTAGTGGTTGTTCTTGTAGTAGTATTAGTAGTATTAGTAGTAGTAATGGTTCTTCTTGTCGTAGTAGGAGTGGTAGTTGTAGTTGTTGTTCTTGCAGTAGTAGTAGAGGTTGTTTTTGTAGTAGTAGTAGTAGTGGTTGTTCTTGTAGTATTAGTAGTGCTTGTTCTTGCAGTAGTAGTAGTAGTAGAGGTTGTTCTTGTAGTAGTAGTAGTGGTTGTTCTTGTAATAGTAGTAGTAGTAGTAGTGGTTGTTCTTGTAGTAGTATTGGTGTACTTGCAGTAGTAGTAGTAGTAGTAGTTGTAGTGGTTGTTCTTGTAGTAGTAGTAGTAGTAGTAGTAGTAGTAGTAGAAGTGGTTTTTCTTGTACTAATATTGGTGTACTTCTAGTAGTAGTAGTGGTAGTTGTAGTGTTTTTTCTTGTAGTAGTAGTAGTGGTTGTTCTTGTAATATTAGAAGTAGTAGTAGTGATGTTTCTTGTTGTAGTAGTAGTGGTTGTTATTGTAGTAGTAGAAGTGGTTGTTCTTGTAATAGTAGTAGTAGTAGTAGTGGTTTTTCTTGTAGTATTAGCAATGGTTGTTCTTGTAGTAGTAGTAGAGGTTTTTCTTGTAGTAGTAGTAGTGTTTGTTCTTGTAGTAGTATTAGTAGTATTAGTAGTAGTAATGGTTCTTCTTGTCGTAGTAGGAGTGGTAGTTGTAGTTGTTGTTCTTGCAGTAGTAGTAGAGGTTGTTTTTGTAGTAGTAGTAGTGGTGGTTGTTCTTGTAGTATTAGTAGTGGTTGTTCTTGAAGTAGTAGTAGTAGTAGAGGTTGTTCTTGTAGTAGTAGTAGTGGCTGTTCTTGTAGTAGTAGAAGTGGTTGTTCTTGTAATATTAGTAGTACTAGTAGTAGTAGTGGTTTTTCTTGTAATATTAGTAGTAGTAGTAGTGGTTGTTCTTGTAGTAGTAGTAGTAGAAGTGGTTGTTCTTGTAATAGTAGTAGTAGTAGTGGTTGTTCTTGTAGTAGTAGTAGTGGTTGTTCTTGCAATATTAGAATTAGTAGTAGTGGTGGTTCTTGTTGTAGTAGTAGTGGTTGTTCTTGTAATAGTAGTTGTAGTAGTGGTTGTAGTGGTTGTTCTTGTAGTAGTAGTAGTGATTGTTCTTGTAGTGGTAGTAGTAGTGGTGGTGGTTGTTCTTGTAGTAGTAGTAGTGGTTGTTATTGTAATAGTAGTAGTACTAGTAGTAGTAGTGGTTTTTGTTGTAATAGTAGTAATAGCAGTAGTGGTTGTTCTAGTAGTAGTAGAGGTTGATCTTGTAGTAGTAGTAGTGGTTGTTCTTGTAGTAGTAGTAGTAGTAGTAGTAGTAGTAGTAGTAGTAGTAATGGTTCTTCTTGTAGTAGTAGTGGTGGTAGTTGTAGTGGTTGTTCTTGTAGTAGTAGTAGTGGTTGTTTTTGTAGTAGTAGTAGTAGTGGTTGTTCTTGTAGAATTAGTAGTGCTTGTTCTTGTAGTAGTAGTAGTAGAAGAGGTTGTTTTTGTAGTAGTAGTAGTGGTTGTTCTTGTAGTAGTATTGGTGTACTTGTAGTAGTAGTAGTAGTTGTAGTGGTTGTTCTTGTAGTAGTAGTAGAAGTAGCAGTAGTGGTTGTTCTTGTACTAGTATTGGTGTACTTGTAGTAGTAGTAGTGGTAGTTGTAGTGGTTTTTCTTGTAGTAGTAGTAGTGGTTGTTCTTGTAATATTAGAAGTAGTAGTAGTGATGTTTCTTGTTGTAGTAATAGTGGTTGTTATTGTAGTAGTAGTAGTGTTTGTTCTTGTAATAGTAGTAGTAGTAGTAGTGGTTGTTCTTGTAGTAGTAGTGGTTGCACTTGTAGTAGTACTAGTAGTTGTAGTGGTTGTTCTTGAAGTAGTAGTAGTGGTAGTAGTGGTTGTCCTTGTAGTAGTAGTAGTGGTTGTTCTTGTAATGGTAGTAGTAGTAGTAGTGGTCTTTGTTCTTGTAGGAGTAGTAGTGATTGTTCTTGTAGTAGCAGTAGTAGTGGTGGTGGTTGTAATTGTAGTAGTAGTAGTGGTTGTTATTGTAATAGTAGTAGTACTAGTAGTAATAGTGGTTTTTGTTGTAATAGTAGTAATAGCAGTAGTGGTTGTTCTTGTAGTAGTAGAGGTTGTTCTTGTAGTAGTAGTAGTGGTTGTTCTTGTAGTAGTAGTAGTAGTAGTAGTAGTAGTAGTAGTAGTAGTAGTTGTAGTAGTAGTACTAATGGTTTTTCTTGTAGTAGTAGTAGTGGTAGTTGTAGTGGTTGTTCTTGTAGTAGTAGTAGTGGCTGTTTTTGTAGTAGTAGTAGTAGTGGTTGTTCTTGTAGTATTAGTAGTGCTTGTTCTTGTAGTAGTAGTAGTAGAAGAGGTTCTTCTTCTAGTAGTAGTAGTGGTTGTTCTTGTAGTAGTAGTAGTAGTAGTAGTAGTAATGGTTCTTCTTGTAGTAGTAGTAGTGGTTGTTGTAGTGATTGTTCTTGTAGTAGTAGTAGTAGAGGTGGTGGTTGTTCTTGTAGTAGTAGTAGTGGTTGTTATTGTAATAGTAGTAGTACTAGTAGTAGTAGTGGTTTTTGTTGTAATAGTAGTAATAGCTGTAGTGGTTGTTCTTGTAGTAGTAGAGGTTGTTCTTGTAGTAGTAGTAGTGGTTGTTCTTGTAGTAGTATTAGAAGTAGTAATAGTAGTAATGGTTCTTCTTGTAGTAATAGTAGTGGTAGTTGTAGTGGTTGGTCTTGTAGTAGTAGTAGTTGTTTTGTAGTAGTAGTAGTAGTGGTTGTTCTTGTAGTATTAGTAATGTTTGTTCTTGTAGTAGTAGTAGTAGTAGTAGTAGTAGTAGTAGAGGTTGTGCTTGTAGTAGTAGTAGTGGTTGTTCTTGTAGTAGTAGTAGTGGTTGTTCTTGTAATATTACTAGTAGTAGTAGTGGTTGTTCTTGTAGTAGTAGTAGTGGTTTTTCTTGTATTAGTAGTAGTAGTAGAAGTGGTTTGTCTTGTAGTAGTAGTAGTGGTTGTTCCAGTAATATTAGAAGTAGTAGTAGTAGTGGTGGTTCTTGTTGTAGAAATAGTGTTTGTTCTTGTAGTAGTAGTAGTGGTTGTTCTTGTAATAGTTGTAGTAGTAGTAGTGGTTGTTTTTGTAGTAGTAGTAGTGGTTGTTCTTGTAATAGTTGTAGTAGGAGATGTAGTAGTGGTTTTTCTTGTAGTAGTTGTAGTGGTTGATCTTGTTGTAGTAGTACTACTAGTAGTAGTACTGGTGGTTCTTGTTGTGGTAGTAGTGGTTGTTCTTGTAGTAGTAGTAGTCGTTGTTCTTCTAATAGTAGTAGTAGTAGTAGTAGTAGTGGTTGTTCTTGCAGTAGTATTGGTGTACTTGTAGTAGTAGTAGTAGTAGTAGTAGTAGTAGTAGTTGTAGTGGTTGTTCTTGTAGTAGTAGTAGTAGTAGTAGTAGTAGTCGTAGAAGTGGTTGTAATTCTACTAATATTGGTGTACTTCTAGTAGTAGTAGTGGTAGTTGTAGTGTTTTTTTCTTGTAGTAGTAGTAGTGGTTGTTCTTGTAATATTAGAAGTAGTAGTAGTGATGTTTCTTGTAGTAGTAGTGGTTGTTATTGTAGTAGTAGAAGTGGTTGTTCTTGTAATAGTAGTAGTAGTGGTTTTTCTTGTAGTATTAGCAGTGGTTGTTCTTGTAGTAGTAGTAGAGGTTTTTCTTGTAGTAGTAGTAGTGGTTGTTCTTGTAGTAGTATTAGTAGTATTAGTAGTAGTAATGGTTCTTCTTGTCGTAGTAGGAGTGGTAGTTGTAGTTGTTGTTCTTGCAGTAGTAGTAGAGGTTGTTTTTGTAGTAGTAGTAGTAGTGGTTGTTCTTGTAGTATTAGTAGTGGTTGTTCTTGAAGTAGTAGTAGTAGTAGAGGTTGTTCTTGTAGTAGTAGTAGTGGTTGTTCTTGTAATAGTAGTAGTAGTAGTAGTGGTTGTTCTTGTAGTAGTATTGGTGTACTTGTAGTAGTAGTAGTAGTAGTAGTTGTAGTGGTTGTTCTTGTAGTAGTAGTAGTAGTAGTAGTAGTAGTAGTAGTAGTAGAAGTGGTTGTTCTTGTACTAATATTGGTGTACTTCTAGTAGTAGTAGTGGTAGTTGTAGTGTTTTTTCTTGTAGTAGTAGTAGTGGTTGTTCTTGTAATATTAGAAGTAGTAGTAGTGATGTTTCTTGTTGTAGTAGTAGTGGTTGTTATTGTAGTAGTAGAAGTGGTTGTTCTTGTAATAGTAGTAGTAGTAGTAGTGGTTGTTCTTGTAGTATTAGCAGTGGTTGTTCTTGTAGTATTAGCAGTGGTTTTTCTTGTAGTAGTAGTAGTGGTTGTTCTTGTCGTAGTAGGAGTGGTAGTTGTAGTTGTTGTTCTTGCAGTAGTAGTAGAGGTTGTTTTTGTAGTAGTAGTAGTAGTGGTTGTTCTTGTAGTATTGGTAGTGGTTGTTCTTGAAGTAGTAGTAGTAGTAGAGGTTGTTCTTGTAGTAGTAGTAGTGGTTGTTCTTGTAGTAGTAGAAGTGGTTGTTCTTGTAATATTAGTAGTACTAGTAGTAGTAGTGGTTTTTCTTGTAATATTAGTAGTAGTAGTAGTAGTGGTTGTTCTTGTAGTAGTAGTAGTAGAAGTGGTTGTTCTTGTAATAGTAGTAGTAGTAGTGGTTGTTCTTGTAGTAGTAGTAGTGGTTGTTCTTGCAATATTAGAATTAGTAGTAGTGGTGGTTCTTGTTGTAGTAGTAGTGGTTGTTCTTGTAATAGTAGTTGTAGTAGTGGTTGTAGTGGTTGTTCTTGTAGTAGTAGTAGTGATTGTTCTTGTAGTGGTAGTAGTAGTGGTGGTGGTTGTTCTTGTAGTAGTAGTAGTGGTTGTTATTGTAATAGTAGTAGTACTAGTAGTAGTAGTGGTTTTTGTTGTAATAGTAGTAATAGCAGTAGTGGTTGTTCTAGTAGTAGTAGAGGTTGATCTTGTAGTAGTAGTAGTGGTTGTTCTTGTAGTAGTAGTAGTAGTAGTAGTAGTAGTAGTAGTAGTAGTAGTAGTAGTAGTAGTAGTAGTAATGGTTCTTCTTGTAGTAGTAGTGGTGGTAGTTGTAGTGGTTGTTCTTGTAGTAGTAGTAGTGGTTGTTTTTGTAGTAGTAGTAGTAGTGGTTGTTCTTGTAGTATTAGTAGTGCTTGTTCTTGTAGTAGTAGTAGTAGAAGAGGTTGTTTTTGTAGCAGTAGTAGTGGTTGTTCTTGTAGTAGTATTGGTGTACTTGTAGTAGTAGTAGTAGTTGTAGTGGTTGTTCTTGTAGTAGTAGTAGTAGTAGTAGCAGAAGTGGTTGTTCTTGTACTAGTATTGGTGTACTTGTAGTAGTAGTAGTGGTAGTTGTAGTGGTTTTTCTTGTAGTAGTAGTAGTGGTTGTTCTTGTAATATTAGAAGTAGTAGTAGTGATGTTTCTTGTTGTAGTAATAGTGGTTGTTATTGTAGTAGTAGTAGTGGTTGTTCTTGTAATAGTAGTAGTAGTAGTAGTGGTTGTTCTTGTAGTAGTAGTGGTTGCACTTGTAGTAGTACTAGTAGTTGTAGTGGTTGTTCTTGAAGTAGTAGTAATGGTAGTAGTGGTTGTCCTTGTAGTAGTAGTAGTGGTTGTTCTTGTAATGGTAGTAGTAGTAGTAGTGGTCTTTGTTCTTGTAGGAGTAGTAGTGATTGTTCTTGTGGTAGCAGTAGTAGTGGTGGTGGTTGTAATTGTAGTAGTAGTAGTGGTTGTTATTGTAATAGTAGTAGTACTAGTAGTAATAGTGGTTTTTGTTGTAATAGTAGTAATAGCAGTAGTGGTTGTTCTTGTAGTAGTAGAGGTTGTTCTTGTAGTAGTAGTAGTGGTTGTTCTTGTAGTAGTAGTAGTAGTAGTAGTAGTAGTAGTAGTTGTAGTAGTAGTACTAATGGTTTTTCTTGTAGTAGTAGTAGTGGTAGTTGTAGTGGTTGTTCTTGTAGTAGTAGTAGTGGCTGTTTTTGTAGTAGTAGTAGTAGTGGTTGTTCTTGTAGTATTAGTAGTGCTTGTTCTTGTAGTAGTAGTAGTAGTAGAAGAGGTTCTTCCTGTAGTAGTAGTAGTGGTTGTTCTTGTAGTAGTAGTAGTAGTAGTAGTAATGGTTCTTCTTGTAGTAGTAGTAGTGGTTGTTGTAGTGATTGTTCTTGTAGTAGTAGTAGTAGAGGTGGTGGTTGTTCTTGTAGTAGTAGTAGTGGTTGTTATTGTAATAGTAGTAGTACTAGTAGTAGTAGTGGTTTTTGTTGTAATAGTAGTAATAGCTGTAGTGGTTGTTCTTGTAGTAGTAGAGGTTGTTCTTGTAGTAGTAGTAGTGGTTGTTCTTGTAGTAGTATTAGAAGTAGTAATAGTAGTAATGGTTCTTCTTGTAGTAATAGTAGTGGTAGTTGTAGTGGTTGTTCTTGTAGTAGTAGTGGTTGTTTTGTAGTAGTAGTAGTAGTGGTTGTTCTTGTAGTATTACTAGTGTTTGTTCTTGTAGTAGTAGTAGTAGTAGTAGAGGTTGTGCTTGTAGTAGTAGTAGTGGTTGTTCTTGTAGTAGTAGTAGTGGTTGTTCTTGTAATGTTACTAGTAGTAGTAGTGGTTGTTCTTGTAGTAGTAGTAGTGGTTTTTCTTGTATTAGTAGTAGTAGTAGAAGTGGTTTGTCTTGTAGTAGTAGTAGTGGTTGTTCCAGTAATATTAGTAGTAGTAGTAGTAGTGGTGGTTCTTGTTGTAGAAATAGTGTTTGTTCTTGTAGTAGTAGTAGTGGTTGTTCTTGTAATAGTTGTAGTAGTAGTAGCTGTAGTGGTTGTTCTTAAAATAGTTGTATTAGTAGTATTAGTAGTGGTTGTTCTTGTAATAGTTGTAGTAGTAGTAGTGGTTGTTTTTGTAGTAGTAGTAGTGGTTGTTCTTGTAATAGTTGTAGTAGTAGTTGTAGTAGTGGTTTTTCTTGTAGTAGTTGTAGTGGTTGATCTTGTTGTAGTTATACTACTAGTAGTAGTACTGGTGGTTCTTGTTGTGGTAGTAGTGGTTGTTCTTGTAGTAGTAGTAGTGGTTGTTCTTCTAATAGTAGTAGTAGTAGTAGTGGTTGTTCTTGCAGTAGTATTGGTGTACTTGTAGTAGTAGTAGTAGTAGTAGTAGTAGTTGTAGTGGTTGTTCTTGTAGTAGTAGTAGTAGTAGTAGTAGTAGTAGTAGTAGTAGTAGTAGTAGAAGTGGTTGTTCTTGTACTAATATTGGTGTACTTCTATAGTAGTAGTGGTAGTTGTAGTGTTTTTTCTTGTAGTGGTAGTAGTGGTTGTTCTTGTAATATTAGAAGTAGTAGTAGTGATGTTTCTTGTTGTAGTAGTAGTGGTTGTTATTGTAGTAGTAGAAGTGGTTGTTCTTGTAATAGTAGTAGTAGTAGTAGTGGTTGTTCTTGTAGTATTAGCAGTGGTTGTTCTTGTAGTAGTAGTAGAGGTTTTTCTTGTAGTAGTAGTAGTGGTTGTTCTTGTAGTAGTATTAGTAGTATTAGTAGTAGTAATGGTTCTTCTTGTCGTAGTAGGAGTGGTAGTTGTAGTTGTTGTTCTTGCAGTAGTAGTAGAGGTTGTTTTTGTAGTAGTAGTAGTAGTGGTTGTTCTTGTAGTATAAGTAGTGGTTGTTCTTGAAGTAGTAGTAGTAGTAGAGGTTGTTCTTGTAGTAGTAGTAGTGGTTGTTCTTGTAATAGTAGTAGTAGTAGTAGTAGTGGTTGTTCTTGTAGTAGTATTGGTGTACTTGTAGTAGTAGTAGTAGTAGTAGTTGTAGTGGTTGTTCTTGTAGTAGTAGTAGTAGTAGTAGTAGTAGTAGTAGTAGTAGTAGAAGTGGTTCTTCTTGTACTAATATTGGTGTACTTCTAGTAGTAGTAGTGGTAGTTGTAGTGTTTTTTCTTGTAGTAGTAGTAGTGGTTGTTCTTGTAATATTAGAAGTAGTAGTAGTGATGTTTCTTGTTGTAGTAGTAGTGGTTGTTATTGTAGTAGTAGAAGTGGTTGTTCTTGTAATAGTAGTAGTAGTAGTAGTAGTAGTGGTTGTTCTTGTAGTATTAGTAGTGGTTGTTCTTGTAGTAGTAGTAGAGGTTTTTCTTGTAGTAGTAGTAGTGGTTGTTCTTGTAGTAGTATTAGTAGTATTAGTAGTAGTAATGGTTCTTCTTGTCGTAGTAGGAGTGGTAGTTGTAGTTGTTGTTCTTGCAGTAGTAGTAGAGGTTGTTTTTGTAGTAGTAGTAGTAGTGGTTGTTCTTGTAGTATTAGTAGTGGTTGTTCTTGAAGTAGTAGTAGTAGTAGAGGTTGTTCTTGTAGTAGTAGTAGTGGTTGTTCTTGTAGTAGTAGAAGTGGTTGTTCTTGTAATATTAGTAGTACTAGTAGTAGTAGTGGTTTTTCTTGTAATATTAGTAGTAGTAGTAGTGGTTGTTCTTGTAGTAGTAGTAGTAGAAGTGGTTGTTCTTGTAATAGTAGTAGTAGTAGTGGTTGTTCTTGTAGTAGTAGTAGTGGTTGTTCTTGCAATATTAGAATTAGTAGTAGTGGTGGTTCTTGTTGTAGTAGTAGTGGTTGTTCTTGTAATAGTAGTTGTAGTAGTGGTTGTAGTGGTTGTTCTTGTAGTAGTAGTAGTGATTGTTCTTGTAGTGGTAGTAGTAGTGGTGGTGGTTGTTCTTGTAGTAGTAGTAGTGGTTGTTATTGTAATAGTAGTAGTACTAGTAGTAGTAGTGGTTTTTGTTGTAATAGTAGTAATAGCAGTAGTGGTTGTTCTAGTAGTAGTAGAGGTTGATCTTGTAGTAGTAGTAGTGGTTGTTCTTGTAGTAGTAGTAGTAGTAGTAGTAGTAGTAGTAGTAGTAATGGTTCTTCTTGTAGTAGTAGTGGTGGTAGTTGTAGTGGTTGTTCTTGTAGTAGTAGTAGTGGTTGTTTTTGTAGTAGTAGTAGTAGTGGTTGTTCTTGTAGTATTAGTAGTGCTTGTTCTTGTAGTAGTAGTAGTAGAAGAGGTTGTTTTTGTAGTAGTAGTAGTGGTTGTTCTTGTAGTAGTATTGGTGTACTTGTAGTAGTAGTAGTAGTTGTAGTGGTTGTTCTTGTAGTAGTAGTAGTAGTAGTAGCAGAAGTGGTTGTTCTTGTACTAGTATTGGTGTACTTGTAGTAGTAGTAGTGGTAGTTGTAGTGGTTTTTCTTGTAGTAGTAGTAGTGGTTGTTCTTGTAATATTAGAAGTAGTAGTAGTGATGTTTCTTGTTGTAGTAATAGTGGTTGTTATTGTAGTAGTAGTAGTGGTTGTTCTTGTAATAGTAGTAGTAGTAGTAGTGGTTGTTCTTGTAGTAGTAGTGGTTGCACTTGTAGTAGTACTAGTAGTTGTAGTGGTTGTTCTTGAAGTAGTAGTAATGGTAGTAGTGGTTGTCCTTGTAGTAGTAGTAGTGGTTGTTCTTGTAATGGTAGTAGTAGTAGTAGTGGTCTTTGTTCTTGTAGGAGTAGTAGTGATTGTTCTTGTGGTAGCAGTAGTAGTGGTGGTGGTTGTAATTGTAGTAGTAGTAGTGGTTGTTATTGTAATAGTAGTAGTACTAGTAGTAATAGTGGTTTTTGTTGTAATAGTAGTAATAGCAGTAGTGGTTGTTCTTGTAGTAGTAGAGGTTGTTCTTGTAGTAGTAGTAGTGGTTGTTCTTGTAGTAGTAGTAGTAGTAGTAGTAGTAGTTGTAGTAGTAGTACTAATGGTTTTTCTTGTAGTAGTAGTAGTGGTAGTTGTAGTGGTTGTTCTTGTAGTAGTAGTAGTGGCTGTTTTTGTAGTAGTAGTAGTAGTGGTTGTTCTTGTAGTATTAGTAGTGCTTGTTCTTGTAGTAGTAGTAGTAGTAGAAGAGGTTCTTCCTGTAGTAGTAGTAGTGGTTGTTCTTGTAGTAGTAGTAGTAGTAGTAGTAATGGTTCTTCTTGTAGTAGTAGTAGTGGTTGTTGTAGTGATTGTTCTTGTAGTAGTAGTAGTAGAGGTGGTGGTTGTTCTTGTAGTAGTAGTAGTGGTTGTTATTGTAATAGTAGTAGTACTAGTAGTAGTAGTGGTTTTTGTTGTAATAGTAGTAATAGCTGTAGTGGTTGTTCTTGTAGTAGTAGAGGTTGTTCTTGTAGTAGTAGTAGTGGTTGTTCTTGTAGTAGTATTAGAAGTAGTAATAGTAGTAATGGTTCTTCTTGTAGTAATAGTAGTGGTAGTTGTAGTGGTTGTTCTTGTAGTAGTAGTGGTTGTTTTGTAGTAGTAGTAGTAGTGGTTGTTCTTGTAGTATTACTAGTGTTTGTTCTTGTAGTAGTAGTAGTAGTAGAGGTTGTGCTTGTAGTAGTAGTAGTGGTTGTTCTTGTAGTAGTAGTAGTGGTTGTTCTTGTAATGTTACTAGTAGTAGTAGTGGTTGTTCTTGTAGTAGTAGTAGTGGTTTTTCTTGTATTAGTAGTAGTAGTAGAAGTGGTTTGTCTTGTAGTAGTAGTAGTGGTTGTTCCAGTAATATTAGTAGTAGTAGTAGTAGTGGTGGTTCTTGTTGTAGAAATAGTGTTTGTTCTTGTAGTAGTAGTAGTGGTTGTTCTTGTAATAGTTGTAGTAGTAGTAGCTGTAGTGGTTGTTCTTAAAATAGTTGTATTAGTAGTATTAGTAGTGGTTGTTCTTGTAATAGTTGTAGTAGTAGTAGTGGTTGTTTTTGTAGTAGTAGTAGTGGTTGTTCTTGTAATAGTTGTAGTAGTAGTTGTAGTAGTGGTTTTTCTTGTAGTAGTTGTAGTGGTTGATCTTGTTGTAGTTATACTACTAGTAGTAGTACTGGTGGTTCTTGTTGTGGTAGTAGTGGTTGTTCTTGTAGTAGTAGTAGTGGTTGTTCTTCTAATAGTAGTAGTAGTAGTAGTGGTTGTTCTTGCAGTAGTATTGGTGTACTTGTAGTAGTAGTAGTAGTAGTAGTAGTAGTTGTAGTGGTTGTTCTTGTAGTAGTAGTAGTAGTAGTAGTAGTAGTAGTAGTAGTAGTAGTAGTAGTAGTAGTAGTAGAAGTGGTTGTTCTTGTACTAATATTGGTGTACTTCTATAGTAGTAGTGGTAGTTGTAGTGTTTTTTCTTGTAGTGGTAGTAGTGGTTGTTCTTGTAATATTAGAAGTAGTAGTAGTGATGTTTCTTGTTGTAGTAGTAGTGGTTGTTATTGTAGTAGTAGAAGTGGTTGTTCTTGTAATAGTAGTAGTAGTAGTAGTGGTTGTTCTTGTAGTATTAGCAGTGGTTGTTCTTGTAGTAGTAGTAGAGGTTTTTCTTGTAGTAGTAGTAGTGGTTGTTCTTGTAGTAGTATTAGTAGTATTAGTAGTAGTAATGGTTCTTCTTGTCGTAGTAGGAGTGGTAGTTGTAGTTGTTGTTCTTGCAGTAGTAGTAGAGGTTGTTTTTGTAGTAGTAGTAGTAGTGGTTGTTCTTGTAGTATTAGTAGTGGTTGTTCTTGAAGTAGTAGTAGTAGTAGAGGTTGTTCTTGTAGTAGTAGTAGTGGTTGTTCTTGTAATAGTAGTAGTAGTAGTAGTGGTTGTTCTTGTAGTAGTATTGGTGTACTTGTAGTAGTAGTAGTAGTAGTAGTTGTAGTGGTTGTTCTTGTAGTAGTAGTAGTAGTAGTAGTAGTAGTAGTAGTAGTAGTAGTAGAAGTGGTTGTTCTTGTACTAATATTGGTGTACTTCTAGTAGTAGTAGTGGTAGTTGTAGTGTTTTTTCTTGTAGTAGTAGTAGTGGTTGTTCTTGTAATATTAGAAGTAGTAGTAGTGATGTTTCTTGTTGTAGTAGTAGTGGTTGTTATTGTAGTAGTAGAAGTGGTTGTTCTTGTAATAGTAGTAGTAGTAGTAGTAGTAGTGGTTGTTCTTGTAGTATTAGTAGTGGTTGTTCTTGTAGTAGTAGTAGAGGTTTTTCTTGTAGTAGTAGTAGTGGTTGTTCTTGTAGTAGTATTAGTAGTATTAGTAGTAGTAATGGTTCTTCTTGTCGTAGTAGGAGTGGTAGTTGTAGTTGTTGTTCTTGCAGTAGTAGTAGAGGTTGTTTTTGTAGTAGTAGTAGTAGTGGTTGTTCTTGTAGTATTAGTAGTGGTTGTTCTTGAAGTAGTAGTAGTAGTAGAGGTTGTTCTTGTAGTAGTAGTAGTGGTTGTTCTTGTAGTAGTAGAAGTGGTTGTTCTTGTAATATTAGTAGTACTAGTAGTAGTAGTGGTTTTTCTTGTAATATTAGTAGTAGTAGTAGTGGTTGTTCTTGTAGTAGTAGTAGTAGAAGTGGTTGTTCTTGTAATAGTAGTAGTAGTAGTGGTTGTTCTTGTAGTAGTAGTAGTGGTTGTTCTTGCAATATTAGAATTAGTAGTAGTGGTGGTTCTTGTTGTAGTAGTAGTGGTTGTTCTTGTAATAGTAGTTGTAGTAGTGGTTGTAGTGGTTGTTCTTGTAGTAGTAGTAGTGATTGTTCTTGTAGTGGTAGTAGTAGTGGTGGTGGTTGTTCTTGTAGTAGTAGTAGTGGTTGTTATTGTAATAGTAGTAGTACTAGTAGTAGTAGTGGTTTTTGTTGTAATAGTAGTAATAGCAGTAGTGGTTGTTCTAGTAGTAGTAGAGGTTGATCTTGTAGTAGTAGTAGTGGTTGTTCTTGTAGTAGTAGTAGTAGTAGTAGTAGTAGTAGTAGTAATGGTTCTTCTTGTAGTAGTAGTGGTGGTAGTTGTAGTGGTTGTTCTTGTAGTAGTAGTAGTGGTTGTTTTTGTAGTAGTAGTAGTAGTGGTTGTTCTTGTAGTATTAGTAGTGCTTGTTCTTGTAGTAGTAGTAGTAGAAGAGGTTGTTTTTGTAGTAGTAGTAGTGGTTGTTCTTGTAGTAGTATTGGTGTACTTGTAGTAGTAGTAGTAGTTGTAGTGGTTGTTCTTGTAGTAGTAGTAGTAGTAGTAGCAGAAGTGGTTGTTCTTGTACTAGTATTGGTGTACTTGTAGTAGTAGTAGTGGTAGTTGTAGTGGTTTTTCTTGTAGTAGTAGTAGTGGTTGTTCTTGTAATATTAGAAGTAGTAGTAGTGATGTTTCTTGTTGTAGTAATAGTGGTTGTTATTGTAGTAGTAGTAGTGGTTGTTCTTGTAATAGTAGTAGTAGTAGTAGTGGTTGTTCTTGTAGTAGTAGTGGTTGCACTTGTAGTAGTACTAGTAGTTGTAGTGGTTGTTCTTGAAGTAGTAGTAATGGTAGTAGTGGTTGTCCTTGTAGTAGTAGTAGTGGTTGTTCTTGTAATGGTAGTAGTAGTAGTGGTCTTTGTTCTTGTAGGAGTAGTAGTGATTGTTCTTGTGGTAGCAGTAGTAGTGGTGGTGGTTGTAATTGTAGTAGTAGTAGTGGTTGTTATTGTAATAGTAGTAGTACTAGTAGTAATAGTGGTTTTTGTTGTAAAGTAGTAATAGCAGTAGTGGTTGTTCTTGTAGTAGTAGAGGTTGTTCTTGTAGTAGTAGTAGTGGTTGTTCTTGTAGTAGT
This sequence comes from Alligator mississippiensis, assembly GCF_030867095.1. NCBI lineage: Eukaryota > Metazoa > Chordata > Crocodylia > Alligatoridae > Alligator > Alligator mississippiensis. The sequence continues at coordinate 22,577,598 of NC_081837.1, read as the reverse complement.
AGTAGTAGTAGTAGTAGTAGTAGTTGTAGTAGTAGTACTAATGGTTTTTCTTGTAGTAGTAGTAGTGGTAGTTGTAGTGGTTGTTCTTGTAGTAGTAGTAGTGGCTGTTTTTGTAGTAGTAGTAGTAGTGGTTGTTGTTGTAGTATTAGTAGTGCTTGTTCTTGTAGTAGTAGTAGTAGAAGAGGTTCTTCCTGTAGTAGTAGTAGTGGTTGTTCTTGTAGTAGTAGTAGTAGTAGTAGTAGTAATGGTTCTTCTTGTAGTAGTAGTAGTGGTTGTTGTAGTGATTGTTCTTGTAGTAGTAGTAGTAGAGGTGGTGGTTGTTCTTGTAGTAGTAGTAGTGGTTGTTATTGTAATAGTAGTAGTACTAGTAGTAGTAGTGGTTTTTGTTGTAATAGTAGTAATAGCTGTAGTGGTTGTTCTTGTAGTAGTAGAGGTTGTTCTTGTAGTAGTAGTAGTGGTTGTTCTTGTAGTAGTATTAGAAGTAGTAATAGTAGTAATGGTTCTTCTTGTAGTAATAGTAGTGGTAGTTGTAGTGGTTGTTCTTGTAGTAGTAGTGGTTGTTTTGTAGTAGTAGTAGTAGTGGTTGTTCTTGTAGTATTAGTAGTGTTTGTTCTTGTAGTAGTAGTAGTAGTAGAGGTTGTGCTTGTAGTAGTAGTAGTGGTTGTTCTTGTAGTAGTAGTAGTGGTTGTTCTTGTAATATTACTAGTAGTAGTAGTGGTTGTTCTTGTAGTAGTAGTAGTGGTTTTTCTTGTATTAGTAGTAGTAGTAGAAGTGGTTTGTCTTGTAGTAGTAGTAGTGGTTGTTCCAGTAATATTAGTAGTAGTAGTAGTAGTGGTTCTTGTTGTAGAAATAGTGTTTGTTCTTGTAGTAGTAGTAGTGGTTGTTCTTGTAATAGTTGTAGTAGTAGTAGCTGTAGTGGTTGTTCTTAAAATAGTTGTATTAGTAGTAGTAGTGGTTGTTCTTGTAATAGTTGTAGTAGTAGAAGTGGTTGTTTTTGTAGTAGTAGTAGTGGTTGTTCTTGTAATAGTTGTAGTAGTAGTTGTAGTAGTGGTTTTTCTTGTAGTAGTTGTAGTGGTTGATCTTGTTGTAGTAGTACTACTAGTAGTAGTACTGGTGGTTCTTGTTGTGGTAGTAGTGGTTGTTCTTGTAGTAGTAGTAGTGGTTGTTCTTCTAATAGTAGTAGTAGTAGTGGTTGTTCTTGCAGTAGTATTGGTGTACTTGTAGTAGTAGTAGTAGTAGTAGTAGTAGTAGTAGTAGTAGTAGTTGTAGTGGTTGTTCTTGTAGTAGTAGTAGTAGTAGTAGTAGTAGTAGTAGTAGAAGTGGTTGTTCTTGTACTAATATTGGTGTACTTCTAGTAGTAGTAGTGGTAGTTGTAGTGTTTTTTCTTGTAGTAGTAGTAGTGGTTGTTCTTGTAATATTAGAAGTAGTAGTAGTGATGTTTCTTGTTGTAGTAGTAGTGGTTGTTATTGTAGTAGTAGAAGTGGTTGTTCTTGTAATAGTAGTAGTAGTAGTAGTGGTTGTTCTTGTAGTATTAGCAGTGGTTGTTCTTGTAGTAGTAGTAGAGGTTTTTCTTGTAGTAGTAGTAGTGGTTGTTCTTGTAGTAGTATTAGTAGTATTAGTAGTAGTAATGGTTCTTCTTGTCGTAGTAGGAGTTGTAGTTGTAGTTGCTGTTCTTGCAGTAGTAGTAGAGGTTGTTTTTGTAGTAGTAGTAGTAGTGGTTGTTCTTGTAGTATTAGTACTGGTTGTTCTTGAAGTAGTAGTACTAGTAGAGGTTGTTCTTGTAGTAGTAGTAGTGGTTGTTCTTGTAGTAGTATTGGTGTACTTGTAGTAGTAGTAGTAGTAGTTGTAGTGGTTGTTCTTGTAGTAGTAGTAGTAGTAGTAGTAGTAGTAGTAGTAGTAGTAGAAGTGGTTGTTCTTGTACTAATATTGGTGTACTTCTAGTAGTAGTAGTGGTAGTTGTAGTGTTTTTTCTTGTAGTAGTAGTAGTGGTTGTTCTTGTAATATTAGAAGTAGTAGTAGTGATGTTTCTTGTTGTAGTAGTAGTGGTTGTTATTGTAGTAGTAGAAGTGGTTGTTCTTGTAATAGTAGTAGTAGTAGTAGTGGTTGTTCTTGTAGTATTAGCAGTGGTTGTTCTTGTAGTAGTAGTAGAGGTTTTTCTTGTAGTAGTAGTAGTGGTTGTTCTTGTAGTATTAGTAGTGGTTGTTCTTGAAGTAGTAGTAGTAGTAGAGGTTGTTCTTGTAGTAGTAGTAGTGGTTGTTCTTGTAGTAGTAGAAGTGGTTGTTCTTGTAATATTAGTAGTACTAGTAGTAGTAGTGTTTTTTCTTGTAATATTAGTAGTAGTAGTAGTGGTTGTTCTTGTAGTAGTAGTAGTAGAAGTGGTTGTTCTTGTAATAGTAGTAGTAGTAGTGGTTGTTCTTGTAGTAGTAGTAGTGGTTGTTCTTGCAATATTAGAATTAGTAGTAGTGGTGGTTCTTGTTGTAGTAGTAGTGGTTGTTCTTGTAATAGTAGTTGTAGTAGTGGTTGTAGTGGTTGTTCTTGTAGTAGTAGTAGTGATTGTTCTTGTAGTGGTAGTAGTAGTGGTGGTGGTTGTTCTTGTAGTAGTAGTAGTGGTTGTTATTGTAATAGTAGTAGTACTAGTAGTAGTAGTGGTTTTTGTTGTAATAGTAGTAATAGCAGTAGTGGTTGTTCTAGTAGTAGTAGAGGTTGATCTTGTAGTAGTAGTAGTGGTTGTTCTTGTAGTAGTAGTAGTAGTAGTAGTAGTAGTAGTAGTAGTAGTAGTAGTAATGGTTCTTCTTGTAGTAGTAGTGGTGGTAGTTGTAGTGGTTGTTCTTGTAGTAGTAGTAGTGGTTGTTTTTGTAGTAGTAGTAGTAGTGGTTGTTCTTGTAGTATTAGTAGTGCTTGTTCTTGTAGTAGTAGTAGTAGAAGAGGTTGTTTTTGTAGTAGTAGTAGTGGTTGTTCTTGTAGTAGTATTGGTGTACTTGTAGTAGTAGAAGTAGTTGTAGTGGTTGTTCTTGTAGTAGTAGTAGTAGTAGTAGCAGAAGTGGTTGTTCTTGTACTAGTATTGGTGTACTTGTAGTAGTAGTAGTGGTAGTTGTAGTGGTTTTTCTTGTAGTAGTAGTAGTGGTTGTTCTTGTAATATTAGAAGTAGTAGTAGTGATGTTTCTTGTTTTAGTAATAGTGGTTGTTATTGTAGTAGTAGTAGTGGTTGTTCTTGTAATAGTAGTAGTAGTAGTAGTGGTTGTTCTTGTAGTAGTAGTGGTTGCACTTGTAGTAGTACTAGTAGTTGTAGTGGTTGTTCTTGAAGTAGTAGTAATGGTAGTAGTGGTTGTCCTTGTAGTAGTAGTAGTGGTTGTTCTTGTAATGGTAGTAGTAGTAGTAGTGGTCTTTGTTCTTGTAGGAGTAGTAGTGATTGTTCTTGTGGTAGCAGTAGTAGTGGTGGTGGTTGTAATTGTAGTAGTAGTAGTGGTTGTTATTGTAATAGTAGTAGTACTAGTAGTAATAGTGGTTTTTGTTGTAATAGTAGTAATAGCAGTAGTGGTTGTTCTTGTAGTAGTAGAGGTTGTTCTTGTAGTAGTAGTAGTGGTTGTTCTTGTAGTAGTAGTAGTAGTAGTAGTAGTAGTAGTTGTAGTAGTAGTACTAATGGTTTTTCTTGTAGTAGTAGTAGTGGTAGTTGTAGTGGTTGTTCTTGTAGTAGTAGTAGTGGCTGTTTTTGTAGTAGTAGTAGTAGTGTTTGTTCTTGTAGTATTAGTAGTGCTTGTTCTTGTAGTAGTAGTAGTAGAAGAGGTTCTTCCTGTAGTAGTAGTAGTGGTTGTTCTTGTAGTAGTAGTAGTAGTAGTAGTAATGGTTCTTCTTGTAGTAGTAGTAGTGGTTGTTGTAGTGATTGTTCTTGTAGTAGTAGTAGTAGAGGTGGTGGTTGTTCTTGTAGTAGTAGTAGTGGTTGTTATTGTAATAGTAGTAGTACTAGTAGTAGTAGTGGTTTTTGTTGTAATAGTAGTAATAGCTGTAGTGGTTGTTCTTGTAGTAGTAGAGGTTGTTCTTGTAGTAGTAGTAGTGGTTGTTCTTGTAGTAGTATTAGAAGTAGTAATAGTAGTAATGGTTCTTCTTGTAGTAGTAGTAGTGGTTGTTGTAGTGATTGTTCTTGTAGTAGTAGTAGTAGAGGTGGTGGTTGTTCTTGTAGTAGTAGTAGTGGTTGTTATTGTAATAGTAGTAGTACTAGTAGTAATAGTGGTTTTTGTTGTAATAGTAGTAATAGCAGTAGTGGTTGTTCTTGTAGTAGTAGAGGTTGTTCTTGTAGTAGTAGTAGTGGTTGTTCTTGTAGTAGTAGTAGTAGTAGTAGTAGTAGTAGTAGTTGTAGTAGTAGTACTAATGGTTTTTCTTGTAGTAGTAGTAGTGGTAGTTGTAGTGGTTGTTCTTGTAGTAGTAGTAGTGGCTGTTTTTGTAGTAGTAGTAGTAGTGGTTGTTCTTGTAGTATTAGTAGTGCTTGTTCTTGTAGTAGTAGTAGTAGAAGAGGTTCTTCCTGTAGTAGTAGTAGTGGTTGTTCTTGTAGTAGTAGTAGTAGTAGTAGTAATGGTTCTTCTTGTAGTAGTAGTAGTGGTTGTTGTAGTGATTGTTCTTGTAGTAGTAGTAGTAGAGGTGGTGGTTGTTCTTGTAGTAGTAGTAGTGGTTGTTATTGTAATAGTAGTAGTACTAGTAGTAGTAGTGGTTTTTGTTGTAATAGTAGTAATAGCTGTAGTGGTTGTTCTTGTAGTAGTAGAGGTTGTTCTTGTAGTAGTAGTAGTGGTTGTTCTTGCAATATTAGAATTAGTAGTAGTGGTGGTTCTTGTTGTAGTAGTAGTGGTTGTTCTTGTAATAGTAGTTGTAGTAGTGGTTGTAGTGGTTGTTCTTGTAGTAGTAGTAGTGATTGTTCTTGTAGTGGTAGTAGTAGTGGTGGTGGTTGTTCTTGTAGTAGTAGTAGTGGTTGTTATTGTAATAGTAGTAGTACTAGTAGTAGTAGTGGTTTTTGTTGTAATAGTAGTAATAGCAGTAGTGGTAGTTCAAGTAGTAGTAGAGGTTGATCTTGTAGTAGTAGTAGTGGTTGTTCTTGTAGTAGTAGTAGTAGTAGTAGTAGTAGTAGTAGTAGTAGTAATGGTTCTTCTTGTAGTAGTAGTGGTGGTAGTTGTAGTGGTTGTTCTTGTAGTAGTAGTAGTGGTTGTTTTTGTAGTAGTAGTAGTAGTGGTTGTTCTTGTAGTATTAGTAGTGCTTGTTCTTGTAGTAGTAGTAGTAGAAGAGGTTGTTTTTGTAGTAGTAGTAGTGGTTGTTCTTGTAGTAGTATTGGTGTACTTGTAGTAGTAGTAGTAGTTGTAGTGGTTGTTCTTGTAGTAGTAGTAGTAGTAGTAGTAGCAGAAGTGGTTGTTCTTGTACTAGTATTGGTGTACTTGTAGTAGTAGTAGTGGTAGTTGTAGTGGTTTTTCTTGTAGTAGTAGTAGTGGTTGTTCTTGTAATATTAGAAGTAGTAGTAGTGATGTTTCTTGTTGTAGTAATAGTGGTTGTTATTGTAGTAGTAGTAGTGGTTGTTCTTGTAATAGTAGTAGTAGTAGTAGTGGTTGTTCTTGTAGTAGTAGTGGTTGCACTTGTAGTAGTACTAGTAGTTGTAGTGGTTGTTCTTGAAGTAGTAGTAATGGTAGTAGTGGTTGTCCTTGTAGTAGTAGTAGTGGTTGTTCTTGTAATGGTAGTAGTAGTAGTAGTGGTCTTTGTTCTTGTAGGAGTAGTAGTGATTGTTCTTGTGGTAGCAGTAGTAGTGGTGGTGGTTGTAATTGTAGTAGTAGTAGTGGTTGTTATTGTAATAGTAGTAGTACTAGTAGTAATAGTGGTTTTTGTTGTAATAGTAGTAATAGCAGTAGTGGTTGTTCTTGTAGTAGTAGAGGTTGTTCTTGTAGTAGTAGTAGTGGTTGTTCTTGTAGTAGTAGTAGTAGTAGTAGTTGTAGTAGTAGTACTAATGGTTTTTCTTGTAGTAGTAGTAGTGGTAGTTGTAGTGGTTGTTCTTGTAGTAGTAGTAGTGGCTGTTTTTGTAGTAGTAGTAGTAGTGGTTGTTCTTGTAGTATTAGTAGTGCTTGTTCTTGTAGTAGTAGTAGTAGAAGAGGTTCTTCCTGTAGTAGTAGTAGTGGTTGTTCTTGTAGTAGTAGTAGTAGTAGTAGTAATGGTTCTTCTTGTAGTAGTAGTAGTGGTTGTTGTAGTGATTGTTCTTGTAGTAGTAGTAGTAGAGGTGGTGGTTGTTCTTGTAGTAGTAGTAGTGGTTGTTATTGTAATAGTAGTAGTACTAGTAGTAGTAGTGGTTTTTGTTGTAATAGTAGTAATAGCTGTAGTGGTTGTTCTTGTAGTAGTAGAGGTTGTTCTTGTAGTAGTAGTAGTGGTTGTTCTTGTAGTAGTATTAGAAGTAGTAATAGTAGTAATGGTTCTTCTTGTAGTAATAGTAGTGGTAGTTGTAGTGGTTGTTCTTGTAGTAGTAGTGGTTGTTTTGTAGTAGTAGTAGTAGTGGTTGTTCTTGTAGTATTAGTAGTGTTTGTTCTTGTAGTAGTAGTAGTAGTAGAGGTTGTGCTTGTAGTAGTAGTAGTGGTTGTTCTTGTAGTAGTAGTAGTGGTTGTTCTTGTAATATTACTAGTAGTAGTAGTGGTTGTTCTTGTAGTAGTAGTAGTGGTTTTTCTTGTATTAGTAGTAGTAGTAGAAGTGGTTTGTCTTGTAGTAGTAGTAGTGGTTGTTCCAGTAATATTAGTAGTAGTAGTAGTAGTAGTGGTTCTTGTTGTAGAAATAGTGTTTGTTCTTGTAGTAGTAGTAGTGGTTGTTCTTGTAATAGTTGTAGTAGTAGTAGCTGTAGTGGTTGTTCTTAAAATAGTTGTATTAGTAGTAGTAGTGGTTGTTCTTGTAATAGTTGTAGTAGTAGAAGTGGTTGTTTTTGTAGTAGTAGTAGTGGTTGTTCTTGTAATAGTTGTAGTAGTAGTTGTAGTAGTGGTTTTTCTTGTAGTAGTTGTAGTGGTTGATCTTGTTGTAGTAGTACTACTAGTAGTAGTACTGGTGGTTCTTGTTGTGGTAGTAGTGGTTGTTCTTGTAGTAGTAGTAGTGGTTGTTCTTCTAATAGTAGTAGTAGTAGTAGTGGTTGTTCTTGCAGTAGTATTGGTGTACTTGTAGTAGTAGTAGTAGTAGTAGTAGTAGTAGTAGTAGTTGTAGTGGTTGTTCTTGTAGTAGTAGTAGTAGTAGTAGTAGTAGTAGTAGAAGTGGTTGTTCTTGTACTAATATTGGTGTACTTCTAGTAGTAGTAGTGGTAGTTGTAGTGTTTTTTCTTGTAGTAGTAGTAGTGGTTGTTCTTGTAATATTAGAAGTAGTAGTAGTGATGTTTCTTGTTGTAGTAGTAGTGGTTGTTATTGTAGTAGTAGAAGTGGTTGTTCTTGTAATAGTAGTAGTAGTAGTAGTGGTTGTTCTTGTAGTATTAGCAGTGGTTGTTCTTGTAGTAGTAGTAGAGGTTTTTCATGTAGTAGTAGTAGTGGTTGTTCTTGTAGTAGTATTAGTAGTATTAGTAGTAGTAATGGTTCTTCTTGTCGTAGTAGGAGTGGTAGTTGTAGTTGTTGTTCTTGCAGTAGTAGTAGAGGTTGTTTTTGTAGTAGTAGTAGTAGTGGTTGTTCTTGTAGTATTAGTAGTGGTTGTTCTTGAAGTAGTAGTAGTAGTAGAGGTTGTACTTGTAGTAGTAGTAGTGGTTGTTCTTGTAATAGTAGTAGTAGTAGTAGTGGTTGTTCTTGTAGTAGTATTGGTGTACTTGTAGTAGTAGTAGTAGTAGTAGTTGTAGTGGTTGTTCTTGTAGTAGTAGTAGTAGTAGTAGTAGTAGTAGTAGTAGTAGTAGTAGTAGACGTGGTTGTTCTTGTACTAATATTGGTGTACTTCTAGTAGTAGTAGTGGTAGTTGTAGTGTTTTTTCTTGTAGTAGTAGTAGTGGTTGTTCTTGTAATATTAGAAGTAGTAGTAGTGATGTTTCTTGTTGTAGCAGTAGTGGTTGTTATTGTAGTAGTAGAAGTGGTTGTTCTTGTAATAGTAGTAGTAGTAGTAGTGGTTGTTCTTGTAGTATTAGCAGTGGTTGTTCTTGTAGTAGTAGTAGAGGTTTTTCTTGTAGTAGTAGTAGTGGTTGTTCTTGTAGTAGTATTAGTAGTATTAGTAGTAGTAATGGTTCTTCTTGTCGTAGTAGGAGTGGTAGTTGTAGTTGTTGTTCTTGCAGTAGTAGTAGAGGTTGTTTTTGTAGTAGTAGTTGTTGTTCTTGTAGTATTAGTAGTGGTTTTTCTTGAAGTAGTAGTAGTAGTAGAGGTTGTTCTTGTTGTAGTAGTAGTGGTTGTTCTTGTAGTAGTAGAAGTGGTTGTTCTTGTAATATTAGTAGTACTAGTAGTAGTAGTGGTTTTTCTTGTAATATTAGTATTAGTAGTAGTGGTTGTTCTTGTAGTAGTAGTAGTAGAAGTGGTTGTTCTTGTATTAGTAGTAGTGGTAGTTCTTGTAATATTAGTAGTAGTAGTAGTGGTGGTTCTTGTTGTAGTAGTACTGGTTGTTCTTGTAGTAGTAGTAGTAGTGGTTGTTCTTGTAATAGTAGTAGTAGTAGTGGTTGTTCTTGTAGTAGTAGTAGTGGTTGTTCTTGCAATATTAGAATTAGTAGTAGTGGTGGTTCTTGTTGTAGTAGTAGTGGTTGTTCATGTAATAGTAGTTGTAGTAGTGGTTGTAGTGGTTGTTCTTGTAGTAGTAGTAGTGATTGTTCTTGTAGTGGTAGTAGTAGTGGTGGTGGTTGTTCTTGTAGTAGTAGTAGTGGTTGTTATTGTAATAGTAGTAGTACTAGTAGTAGTAGTGTTTTTTGTTGTAATAGTAGTAATAGCAGTAGTGGTTGTTCTAGTAGTAGTAGAGGTTGATCTTGTAGTAGTAGTAGTGGTTGTTCTTGTAGTAGTAGTAGTAGTAGTAGTAGTAGTAGTAATGGTTCTTCTTGTAGTAGTAGTAGTGGTAGTTGTAGTGGTTGTTCTTGTAGTAGTAGTAGTGGTTGTTTTTGTAGTAGTAGTAGTAGTGGTTGTTCTTGTAGTATTAGTAGTGCTTGTTCTTGTACTAGTAGTAGTAGAAGAGGTTGTTCTTGTAGTAGTAGTAGTGGTTGTTCTTGTAGTAGTATTGGTGTACTTGTAGTAGTAGTAGTAGTTGTAGTGGTTGTTCTTGTAGTAGTAGTAGTAGTAGTAGCAGAAGTGGTTGTTCTTGTACTAGTATTGGTGTACTTGTAGTAGTAGTAGTGGTAGTTGTAGTGGTTTTTCTTGTAGTAGTAGTAGTGGTTGTTCTTGTAATAGTAGAAGTAGGAGTAGTGATGTTTCTTGTTGTAGTAATAGTGGTTGTTATTGTAGTAGTAGTAGTGGTTGTTCTTGTAATAGTAGTAGTAGTAGTAGTGGTTGTTCTTGTAGTAGTAGTGGTTGCACTTGTAGTAGTACTAGTAGTTGTAGTGGTTGTTCTTGAAGTAGTAGTAGTGGTAGTAGTGGTTGTCCTTGTAGTAGTAGTAGTGGTTGTTCTTGTAATGGTAGTAGTAGTAGTAGTGGTCTTTGTTCTTGTAGGAGTAGTAGTGATTGTTCTTGAAGTAGCAGTAGTAGTGGTGGTGGTTGTAATTGTAGTAGTAGTAGTGGTTGTTATTGTAATAGTATTAGTACTAGTAGTAATAGTGGTTTTTGCTGTAATAGTAGTAATAGCAGTAGTGGTTGTTCTTGTAGTAGTAGAGGTTGTTTTTGTAGTAGTAGTAGTGGTTGTTCTTGTAGTAGTAGTAGTAGTAGTAGTAGTTGTAGTAGTAGTACTAATGGTTTTTCTTGTAGTAGTAGTACTGGTAGTTGTAGTGGTTGTTCTTGTAGTAGTAGTAGTGGCTGTTTTTGTAGTAGTAGTAGTAGTGGTTGTTCTTGTAGTATTAGTAGTGCTTGTTCTTGTAGTAGTAGTAGTAGAAGAGGTTGTTCTTGTAGTAGTAGTAGTGGTTGTTCTTGTAGTAGTAGTAGTAGTAGTAGTAATGGTTCTTCTTGTAGTAGTAGTAGTGGTTGTTGTAGTGATTGTTCTTGTAGTAGTAGTAGTAGAGGTGGTGGTTGTTCTTGTAGTAGTAGTAGTGGTTGTTATTGTAATAGTAGTAGTACTAGTAGTAGTAGTGGTTTTTGTTGTAATAGTAGTAATAGCTGTAGTGGTTGTTCTTGTAGTAGTAGAGGTTGTTCTTGTAGTAGTAGTAGTGGTTGTTCTTGTAGTAGTATTAGAAGTAGTAATAGTAGTAATGGTTCTTCTTGTAGTAATAGTAGTGGTAGTTGTAGTGGTTGTTCTTGTAGTAGTAGTAGTGGTTGTTTTGTAGTAGTAGTAGTAGTGGTTGTTCTTGTAGTATTAGTAGTGTTTGTTCTTGTAGTAGTAGTAGTAGTAGTAGAGGTTGTGCTTGCAGTAGTAGTAGTGGTTGTTCTTGTAGTAGTAGTAGTGGTTGTTCTTGTAATATTACTAGTAGTAGTAGTGGTTGTTCTTGTAGAAGTAGTAGTGGTTTTTCTTGTATTAGTAGTAGTAGTAGAAGTGGTTTGTCTTGTAGTAGTAGTAGTGGTTGTTCCAGTAATATTAGTAGTAGTAGTAGTAGTGGTGGTTCTTGTTGTAGAAATAGTGTTTGTTCTTGTAGTAGTAGTAGTGGTTGTTCTTGTAATAGTTGTAGTAGTAGTAGCTCTAGTGGTTGTTCTTAAAATAGTTGTATTAGTAGTAGTAGTAGTGGTTGTTCTTGTAATAGTTGTAGTAGTAATAGTGGTTGTTTTTGTAGTAGTAGTAGTGGTTGTTCTTGTAATAGTTGTAGTAGTAGTTGTAGTAGTGGTTTTTCTTGTAGTAGTTGTAGTGGTTGATCTTGTTGTAGTAGTACTACTAGTAGTAGTACTGGTGGTTCTTGTTGTGGTAGTAGTGGTTGTTCTTGTAGTAGTAGTAGTGGTTGTTCTTCTAATAGTAGTAGTAGTAGTGGTTGTTCTTGCAGTAGTATTGGTGTACTTGTAGTAGTAGTAGTAGTAGTTGTAGTGGTTGTTCTTGTAGTAGTGGTAGTAGTAGTAGTAGTAGTAGTAGTAGTATTAGAAGTGGTTGTTCTTGTACTAATATTGGTGTACTTCTAGTAGTAGTAGTGGTAGTTGTAGTGTTTTTTCTTGTAGTAGTAGTAGTGGTTGTTCTTGTAATATTAGAAGTAGTAGTAGTGATGTTTCTTGTTGTAGTAGTAGTGGTTGTTATTGTAGTAGTAGAAGTGGTTGTTCTTGTAATAGTAGTAGTAGTAGTAGTGGTTGTTCTTGTAGTATTAGCAGTGGTTGTTCTTGTAGTAGTAGTAGAGGTTTTTCTTGTAGTAGTAGTAGTGGTTGTTCTTGTAGTAGTATTAGTAGTATTAGTAGTAGTAATGGTTCTTCTTGTCGTAGTAGGAGTGGTAGTTGTAGTCGTTGTTCTTGCAGTAGTAGTAGAGGTTGTTTTTGTAGTAGTAGTAGTAGTGGTTGTTCTTGTAGTATTAGTAGTGGTTGTTCTTGAAGTAGTAGTAGTAGGAGAGGTTGTACTTGTAGTAGTAGTAGTGGTTGTTCTTGTAATAGTAGTAGTAGTAGTAGTAGTTGTTCTTGTAGTAGTATTGGTGTACTTGTAGTAGTAGTAGTAGTAGTAGTTGTAGTGGTTGTTCTTGTAGTAGTAGTAGTAGTAGTAGTAGTAGTAGTAGTAGTAGTAGAAGTGGTTGTTCTTGTACTAATATTGGTGTACTTCTAGTAGTAGTAGTGGTAGTTGTAGTGTTTTTTCTTGTAGTAGTAGTAGTGGTTGTTCTTGTAATATTAGAAGTAGTAGTAGTGATGTTTCTTGTTGTAGTAGTAGTGGTTGTTATTGTAGTAGTAGAAGTGGTTGTTCTTGTAATAGCAGTAGTAGTAGTAGTGGTTGTTCTTGTAGTATTAGCAGTGGTTGTTCTTGTAGTAGTAGTAGAGGTTTTTCTTGTAGTAGTAGTAGTGGTTGTTCTTGTAGTAGTATTAGTAGTATTAGTAGTAGTAATGGTTCTTCTTGTCGTAGTAGGAGTGGTAGTTGTAGTTGTTGTTCTTGCAGTAGTAGTAGAGGTTGTTTTTGTAGTAGTAGTAGTAGTGGTTGTTCTTGTAGTATTAGTAGTGGTTGTTCTTGAAGTAGTAGTAGTAGTAGAGGTTGTTCTTGTAGTAGTAGTAGTGGTTGTTCTTGTAGTAGTATTGGTGTACTTGTAGTAGTAGTAGTAGTAGTTGTAGTGGTTGTTCTTGTAGTAATAGTAGTAGTAGTAGTAGTAGTAGTAGTAGTAGAAGTGGTTGTTCTTGTACTAATATTGGTGTACTTATAGTAGTAGTAGTGGTAGTTGTAGTGTTTTTTCTTGTAGTAGTAGTAGTGGTTGTTCTTGTAATATTAGAAGTAGTAGTAGTGATGTTTCTTGTTGTAGTAGTAGTGGTTGTTATTGTAGTAGTAGAAGTGGTTGTTCTTGTAATAGTAGTAGTAGTAGTAGTGGTTGTTCTTGTAGTATTAGCAGTGGTTGTTCTTGTAGTAGTAGTAGAGGTTTTTCTTGTAGTAGTAGTAGTGGTTGTTCTTGTAGTAGTATTAGTAGTATTAGTAGTAGTAATGGTTCTTCTTGTCGTAGTAGGAGTGGTAGTTGTAGTTGTTGTTCTTGCAGTAGTAGTAGAGGTTGTTTTTGTAGTAGTAGTAGTAGTGGTTGTTCTTGTAGTATTAGTAGTGGTTGTTCTTGAAATAGTAGTAGTAGTAGAGGTTGTTCTTGTAGTAGTAGTAGTGGTTGTTCTTGTAGTAGTAGAAGTGGTTGTTCTTGTAATATTAGTAGTACTAGTAGTAGTAGTGGTTTTTCTTGTAATATTAGTAGTAGTAGTAGTGGTTGTTCTTGTAGTAGTAGTAGTAGAAGTGGTTGTTCTTGTAATAGTAGTAGTAGTAGTGGTTGTTCTTGTAGTAGTAGTAGTGGTTGTTCTTGCAATATTAGAATTAGTAGTAGTGGTGGTTCTTGTTGTAGTAGTAGTGGTTGTTCTTGTAATAGTAGTTGTAGTAGTGGTTGTAGTGGTTGTTCTTGTAGTAGTAGTAGTGATTGTTCTTGTAGTGGTAGTAGTAGTGGTGGTGGTTGTTCTTGTATTAGTAGTAGTGGTTGTTATTGTAATAGTAGTAGTACTAGTAGTAGTAGTGTTTTTTGTTGTAATAGTAGTAATAGCAGTAGTGGTTGTTCTAGTAGTAGTAGAGGTTGATCTTGTAGTAGTAGTAGTGGTTGTTCTTGTAGTAGTAGTAGTAGTAGTAGTAGTAGTAGTAGTAGTAATGGTTCTTCTTGTAGTAGTAGTGGTGGTAGTTGTAGTGGTTGTTCTTGTAGTAGTAGTAGTGGTTGTTTTTGTAGTAGTAGTAGTAGTGGTTGTTCTTGTAGTATTAGTAGTGCTTGTTCTTGTAGTAGTAGTAGTAGAAGAGGTTGTTTTTGTAGTAGTAGTAGTGGTTGTTCTTGTAGTAGTATTGGTGTACTTGTAGTAGTAGTAGTAGTTGTAGTGGTTGTTCTTGTAGTAGTAGTAGTAGTAGTAGCAGAAGTGGTTGTTCTTGTACTAGTATTGGTGTACTTGTAGTAGTAGTAGTGGTAGTTGTAGTGGTTTTTCTTGTAGTAGTAGTAGTGGTTGTTCTTGTAATATTAGAAGTAGTAGTAGTGATGTTTCTTGTTGTAGTAATAGTGGTTGTTATTGTAGTAGTAGTAGTGGTTGTTCTTGTAATAGTAGTAGTAGTAGTAGTGGTTGTTCTTGTAGTAGTAGTGGTTGCACTTGTAGTAGTACTAGTAGTTGTAGTGGTTGTTCTTGAAGTAGTAGTAGTGGTAGTAGTGGTTGTCCTTGTAGTAGTAGTAGTGGTTGTTCTTGTAATGGTAGTAGTAGTAGTAGTGGTCTTTGTTCTTGTAGGAGTAGTAGTGATTGTTCTTGTAGTAGCAGTAGTAGTGGTGGTGGTTGTAATTGTAGTAGTAGTAGTGGTTGTTATTGTAATAGTAGTAGTACTAGTAGTAATAGTGGTTTTTGTTGTAATATTAGTAATAGCAGTAGTGGTTGTTCTTGTAGTAGTAGAGGTTGTTCTTGTAGTAGTAGTAGTGGTTGTTCTTGTAGTAGTAGTAGTAGTAGTAGTAGTAGTTGTAGTAGTAGTACTAATGGTTTTTCTTGTAGTAGTAGTAGTGGTAGTTGTAGTGGTTGTTCTTGTAGTAGTAGTAGCGGCTGTTTTTGTAGTAGTAGTAGTAGTGGTTGTTCTTGTAGTATTAGTAGTGCTTTTTCTTGTAGTAGTAGTAGTAGAAGAGGTTGTTCTTGTAGTAGTAGTAATGGTTGTTATTGTAATAGTAGTAGTACTAGTAGTAGTAGTGTTTTTTTGTTGTAATAGTAGTAATAGCTGTAGTGGTTGTTCTTGTAGTAGTTGAGGTTGTTCTTGTAGTAGTAGTAGTGGTTGTTCTTGTAGTAGTATTAGAGGTAGTAATAGTAGTAATGGTTCTTCTTGTAGTAATAGTAGTGGTAGTTGTAGTGGTTGTTCTTGTAGTATTAGTAGTGTTTGTTCTTGTAGTAGTAGTAGTAGTAGTAGAGGTTGTGCTTGTAGTAGTAGTAGTGGTTGTTCTTGTAGTAGTAGTAGTGGTTGTTCTTGTAATATTACTAGTAGTAGTAGTGGTTGTTCTTGTAGTAGTAGTAGTGGTTTTTCTTGTATTAGTAGTAGTAGTAGAAGTGGTTTGTCTTGTAGTAGTAGTAGTGGTTGTTCCAGTAATATTAGTAGTAGTCGTAGTGGTGGTGGTTCTTGTTGTAGAAATAGTGTTTGTTCTTGTAGTAGTAGTAGTGGTTGTTCTTGTAATAGTTGTAGTAGTAGTAGCTGTAGTGGTTGTTCTTAAAATAGTTGTATTAGTAGTAGTAGTAGTGGTTGCTCTTGTAATAGTTGTAGTAGTAGAAGTGGTTGTTTTTGTAGTAGTAGTAGTGGTTGTTCTTGTAATAGTTGTAGTAGTAGTTGTAGTAGTGGTTTTTCTTGTAGTAGTTGTAGTGGTTGATCTTGTTGTAGTAGTACTACTAGTAGTAGTACTTATGGTTCTTGTTGTGGTAGTAGTGGTTGTTCTTGTAGTAGTAGTAGTAGTAGTAGTAGTAGTAGTAGTAGTAGTAGTAGAAGTGGTTGTTCTTGTACTAATATTGGTGTACTTCTAGTAGTAGTAGTGGTAGTTGTAGTGTTTTTTCTTGTAGTAGTAGTAGTGGTTGTTCTTGTAATATTAGAAGTAGTAGTAGTGATGTTTCTTGTTGTAGTAGTAGTGGTTGTTATTGTAGTAGTAGAAGTGGTTGTTCTTGTAATAGTAGTAGTAGTAGTAGTGGTTGTTCTTGTAGTATTAGCAGTGGTTGTTCTTGTAGTAGTAGTAGAGGTTTTTCTTGTATTAGTAGTAGTGGTAGTTCTTGTAGTAGTATTAGTAGTATTAGTAGTAGTAATGGTTCTTCTTGTCGTAGTAGGTGTGGTAGTTGTAGTCGTTCTTGCAGTAGTAGTAGAGGTTGTTTTTGTAGTAGTAGTAGTAGTGGTTGTTCTTGTAGTATTAGTAGTGGTTGTTCTTGAAGTAGTAGTAGTAGTAGAGGTTGTTCTTGTAGTAGTAGTAGTGGTTGTTCTTGTAATAGTAGTAGTAGTAGTAGTGGTTGTTCTTGTAATAGTATTGGTGTACTTGTAGTAGTAGTAGTAGTTGTAGTTGTAGTGGTTGTTCTTGTAGTAGTAGTAGTAGTAGTAGTAGTAGTAGTAGTAGTAGTAGTAGAAGTGGTTGTTCTTGTACTAATATTGGTGTACTTCTAGTAGTAGTAGTGGTAGTTGTAGTGTTTTTTCTTGTAGTAGTAGTAGTGGTTGTTCTTGTAATATTAGAAGTAGTAGTAGTGATGTTTCTTGTTGTAGTAGTAGTGGTTGTTATTGTAGTAGTAGAAGTGGTTGTTCTTGTAATAGTAGTAGTAGTAGTAGTGGTTGTTCTTGTAGTATTAGCAGTGGTTGTTCTTGTAGTAGTAGTAGAGGTTTTTCTTGTAGTAGTAGTAGTGGTTGTTCTTGTAGTAGTATTAGTAGTATTAGTAGTAGTAATGGTTCTTCTTGTCGTAGTAGGAGTGGTAGTTGTAGTTGTTGTTCTTGCAGTAGTAGTAGAGGTTGTTTTTGTAGTAGTAGTAGTAGTGGTTGTTCTTGTAGTATTAGTAGTGGTTGTTCTTGAAGTAGTAGTAGTAGTAGAGGTTGTTCTTGTAGTAGTAGTAGTGGTTGTTCTTGTAGTAGTATTGGTGTACTTGTAGTAGTAGTAGTAGTAGTTGTAGTGGTTGTTCTTGTAGTAGTAGTAGTAGTAGTAGTAGTAGTAGAAGTGGTTGTTCTTGTACTAATATTGGTGTACTTCTAGTAGTAGTAGTGGTAGTTGTAGTGTTTTTTCTTGTAGTAGTAGTAGTAGTGGTTGTTCTTGTAATAGTAGAAGTAGTAGTAGTGATGTTTCTTGTTGTAGTAGTAGTGTTTGTTATTGTAGTAGTAGAAGTGGTTGTTCTTGTAATAGTAGTAGTAGTAGTAGTGGTTGTTCTTGTAGTATTAGCAGTGGTTGTTCTTGTAGTAGTAGTAGAGGTTTTTCTTGTAGTAGTAGTAGTGGTTGTTCTTGTAGTAGTATTAGTAGTATTAGTAGTAGTAATGGTTCTTCTTGTCGTAGTAGGAGTGGTAGTTGTAGTTGTTGTTCTTGCAGTAGTGGTAGAGGTTGTTTTTGTAGTAGTAGTAGTAGTAGTGGTTGTTCTTGTAGTATTAGTAGTGGTTGTTCTTGAAGTAGTAGTAGTAGTAGAGGTTGTTCTTGTAGTAGTAGTAGTGGCTGTTCTTGTAGTAGTAGAAGTGGTTGTTCTTGTAATATTAGTAGTACTAGTAGGAGTAGTGGTTTTTCTTGTAATATTAGTAGTAGTAGTGGTTGTTCTTGTAGTAGTAGTAGTAGAAGTGGTTGTTCTTGTAATAGTAGTAGTACTAGTAGTAATAGTGGTTTTTGTTGTAATAGTAGTAATAGCAGTAGTGGTTGTTCTTGTAGTAGTAGAGGTTGTTCTTTGTAGTAGTAGTAGTAGTGGTTGTTCTTGTAGTATTAGTAGTGGTTGTTCTTGAAGTAGTAGTAGTAGTAGAGGTTGCTCTTGTAGTAGTAGTAGTAGTGGTTGTTCTTGTAATAGTAGTAGTAGTAGTAGTGGTTGTTCTTGTAGTAGTATTGGTGTACTTGTAGTAGTAGTAGTAGTAGTAGTAGTTGTAGTGGTTGTTCTTGTAGTAGTAGTAGTAGTAGTAGTAGTAGTAGTAGTAGTAGAAGTGGTTGTTCTTGTACTAATATTGGTGTACTTCTAGTAGTAGTAGTGGTAGTTGTAGTGTTTTTTCTTGTAGTAGTAGTAGTGGTTGTTCTTGTAATATTAGAAGTAGTAGTAGTGATGTTTCTTGTTGTAGTAGTAGTGGTTGTTATTGTAGTAGTAGAAGTGGTTGTTCTTGTAATAGTAGTAGTAGTAGTAGTGGTTGTTCTTGTAGTATTAGCAGTGGTTGTTCTTGTAGTAGTAGTAGAGGTTTTTCTTGTAGTAGTAGTAGTGGTTGTTCTTGTAGTAGTATTAGTAGTATTAGTAGTAGTAATGGTTCTTCTTGTCGTAGTAGGAGTGGTAGTTGTAGTTGTTGTTCTTGCAGTAGTAGTAGAGGTTGTTTTTGTAGTAGTAGTAGTAGTGGTTGTTCTTGTAGTATTAGTAGTGGTTGTTCTTGAAGTAGTAGTAGTAGTAGAGGTTGTTCTTGTAGTAGTAGTAGTGGTTGTTCTTGTAGTAGTATTGGTGTACTTGTAGTAGTAGTAGTAGTAGTTGTAGTGGTTGTTCTTGTAGTAGTAGTAGTAGTAGTAGTAGTAGTAGTAGTAGAAGTGGTTGTTCTTGTACTAATATTGGTGTACTTCTAGTAGTAGTAGTGGTAGTTGTAGTTTTTTTCTTGTAGTAGTAGTAGTGGTTGTTCTTGTAATAGTAGAAGTAGTAGTAGTGATGTTTCTTGTTGTAGTAGTAGTGGTTGTTATTGTAGTAGTAGAAGTGGTTGTTCTTGTAATAGTAGTAGTAGTAGTAGTGGTTGTTCTTGTAGTATTAGCAGTGGTTGTTCTTGTAGTAGTAGTAGAGGTTTTTCTTGTAGTAGTAGTAGTGGTTGTTCTTGTAGTAGTATTAGTAGTATTAGTAGTAGTAATGGTTCTTCTTGTCGTAGTAGGAGTGGTAGTTGTAGTTGTTGTTCTTGCAGTAGTAGTAGAGGTTGTTTTTGTAGTAGTAGTAGTAGTGGTTGTTCTTGTAGTATTAGTAGTGGTTGTTCTTGAAGTAGTAGTAGTAGTAGAGGTTGTTCTTGTAGTAGTAGTAGTGGCTGTTCTTGTAGTAGTAGAAGTGGTTGTTCTTGTAATATTAGTAGTACTAGTAGTAGTAGTGGTTTTTCTTGTAATATTAGTAGTAGTAGTAGTGGTTGTTCTTGTAGTAGTAGTAGTAGAAGTGGTTGTTCTTGTAATAGTAGTAGTACTAGTAGTAATAGTGGTTTTTGTTGTAATAGTAGTAATAGCAGTAGTGGTTGTTCTTGTAGTAGTAGAGGTTGTTCTTGTAGAAGTAGTAGTGGTTGTTCTTGTAGTAGTAGTAGTAGTAGTAGTAGTAGTAGTTGTAGTAGTAGTACTAATGGTTGTTCTTGTAGTAGTAGTAGTGGCTGTTTTTGTAGTAGTAGTAGTAGTGGTTGTTCTTGTAGTATTAGTAGTGCTTGTTCTTGTAGTAGTAGTAGTAGAAGAGGTTGTTCTTGTAGTAGTAGTAGTGGTTGTTCTTGTAGTAGTAGTAGTAGTAGTAGTAGTAGTACTGGTTCTTCTTGTAGTAGTAGTAGTGGTTGTTGTAGTGATTGTTCTTGTAGTAGTAGTAGTAGAGGTGGTGGTTGTTCTTGTAGTAGTAGTAGTGGTTGTTATTGTAATAGTAGTAGTACTAGTATTAGTAGTGGTTTTTGTTGTAATAGTAGTAATAGCTGTAGTGGTTGTTCTTGTAGTAGTAGAGGTTGTTCTTGTAGTAGTAGTAGTGGTTGTTCTTGTAGTAGTATTAGAAGTAGTAATAGTAGTAATGGTTCTTCTTGTAGTAATAGTAGTGGTAGTTGTAGTGGTTGTTCTTGTAGTAGTAGTGGTTGTTTTGTAGTAGTAGTAGTAGTGGTTGTTCTTGTAGTATTAGTAGAGTTTGTTCTTGTAGTAGTAGTAGTAGTAGAGGTTGTGCTTGTAGTAGTAGTAGTGGTTGTTCTTGTAGTAGTAGTAGTGGTTGTTCTTGTAATATTACTAGTAGTAGTAGTGGTTGTTCTTGTAGTAGTAGTAGTGGTTTTTCTTGTATTAGTAGTAGTAGTAGAAGTGATTTGTCTTGTAGTAGTAGTAGTGGTTGTTCCAGTAATATTAGTAGTAGTAGTAGTAGTAGTGGTTCTTGTTGTAGAAATAGTGTTTGTTCTTGTAGTAGTAGTAGAGGTTGTTCTTGTAATAGTTGTAGTAGTAGTAGCTGTAGTGGTTGTTCTTAAAATAGTTGTATTAGTAGTAGTAGTAGTGGTTGTTCTTGTAATAGTTGTAGTAGTAGTAGTGGTTGTTTTTGTAGTAGTAGTAGTGGTTGTTCTTGTAATAGTTGTAGTAGTAGTTGTAGTAGTGGTTTTTCTTGTAGTAGTTGTAGTGGTTGATCTTGTTGTAGTAGTACTACTAGTAGTAGTACTTATGGTTCTTGTTGTGGTAGTAGTGGTTGTTCTTGTAGTAGTAGTAGTAGTAGTAGTAGTAGTAGTAGTAGTAGTAGTAGTAGAAGTGGTTGTTCTTGTACTAATATTGGTGTACTTCTAGTAGTAGTAGTGGTAGTTGTAGTGTTTTTTCTTGTAGTAGTAGTAGTGGTTGTTCTTGTAATATTAGAAGTAGTAGTAGTGATGTTTCTTGTTGTAGTAGTAGTGGTTGTTATTGTAGTAGTAGAAGTGGTTGTTCTTGTAATAGTAGTAGTAGTAGTAGTGGTTGTTCTTGTAGTATTAGCAGTGGTTGTTCTTGTAGTAGTAGTAGAGGTTTTTCTTGTATTAGTAGTAGTGGTAGTTCTTGTAGTAGTATTAGTAGTATTAGTAGTAGTAATGGTTCTTCTTGTCGTAGTAGGTGTGGTAGTTGTAGTCGTCCTTGCAGTAGTAGTAGAGGTTGTTTTTGTAGTAGTAGTAATAGTGGTTGTTCTTGTAGTATTAGTAGTGGTTGTTCTTGAAGTAGTAGTAGTAGTAGAGGTTGTTCTTGTAGTAGTAGTAGTGGTTGTTCTTGTAATAGTAGTAGTAGTAGTAGTGGTTGTTCTTGTAGTAGTATTGGTGTACTTGTAGTAGTAGTAGTAGTTGTAGTTGTAGTGGTTGTTCTTGTAGTAGTAGTAGTAGTAGTAGTAGTAGTAGTAGTAGTAGTAGTAGAAGTGGTTGTTCTTGTACTAATATTGGTGTACTTCTAGTAGTAGTAGTGGTAGTTGTAGTGTTTTTTCTTGTAGTAGTAGTAGTGGTTGTTCTTGTAATATTAGAAGTAGTAGTAGTGATGTTTCTTGTTGTAGTAGTAGTGGTTGTTATTGTAGTAGTAGAAGTGGTTGTTCTTGTAATAGTAGTAGTAGTAGTAGTGGTTGTTCTTGTAGTATTAGCAGTGGTTGTTCTTGTAGTAGTAGTAGAGGTTTTTCTTGTAGTAGTAGTAGTGGTTGTTCTTGTAGTAGTATTAGTAGTATTAGTAGTAGTAATGGTTCTTCTTGTCGTAGTAGGAGTGGTAGTTGTAGTTGTTGTTCTTGCAGTAGTAGTAGAGGTTGTTTTTGTAGTAGTAGTAGTAGTGGTTGTTCTTGTAGTATTAGTAGTGGTTGTTCTTGAAGTAGTAGTAGTAGTAGAGGTTGTTCTTGTAGTAGTAGTAGTGGTTGTTCTTGTAGTAGTATTGGTGTACTTGTAGTAGTAGTAGTAGTAGTTGTAGTGGTTGTTCTTGTAGTAGTAGTAGTAGTAGTAGTAGTAGTAGAAGTGGTTGTTCTTGTACTAATATTGGTGTACTTCTAGTAGTAGTAGTGGTAGTTGTAGTGTTTTTTCTTGTAGTAGTAGTAGTAGTGGTTGTTCTTGTAATAGTAGAAGTAGTAGTAGTGATGTTTCTTGTTGTAGTAGTAGTGTTTGTTATTGTAGTAGTAGAAGTGGTTGTTCTTGTAATAGTAGTAGTAGTAGTAGTGGTTGTTCTTGTAGTATTAGCAGTGGTTGTTCTTGTAGTAGTAGTAGAGGTTTTTCTTGTAGTAGTAGTAGTGGTTGTTCTTGTAGTAGTATTAGTAGTATTAGTAGTAGTAATGGTTCTTCTTGTCGTAGTAGGAGTGGTAGTTGTAGTTGTTGTTCTTGCAGTAGTGGTAGAGGTTGTTTTTGTAGTAGTAGTAGTAGTAGTGGTTGTTCTTGTAGTATTAGTAGTGGTTGTTCTTGAAGTAGTAGTAGTAGTAGAGGTTGTTCTTGTAGTAGTAGTAGTGGCTGTTCTTGTAGTAGTAGAAGTGGTTGTTCTTGTAATATTAGTAGTACTAGTAGGAGTAGTGGTTTTTCTTGTAATATTAGTAGTAGTAGTGGTTGTTCTTGTAGTAGTAGTAGTAGAAGTGGTTGTTCTTGTAATAGTAGTAGTACTAGTAGTAATAGTGGTTTTTGTTGTAATAGTAGTAATAGCAGTAGTGGTTGTTCTTGTAGTAGTAGAGGTTGTTCTTGTAGTAGTAGTAGTGGTTGTTCTTGTAGTAGTAGTAGTAGTAGTAGTAGTAGTAGTTGTAGTAGTACTAATGGTTTTTCTTGTAGTAGTAGTAGTGGTAGTTGTAGTGGTTGTTCTTGTAGTAGTAGTAGTGGCTGTTTTTGTAGTAGTAGTAGTAGTGGTTGTTCTTGTAGTATTAGTAGTGCTTGTTCTTGTAGTAGTAGTAGTAGAAGAGGTTCTTCCTGTAGTAGTAGTAGTGGTTGTTCTTGTAGTAGTAGTAGTAGTAGTAGTAGTAATGGTTCTTCTTGTAGTAGTAGTAGTGGTTGTTGTAGTGATTGTTCTTGTAGTAGTAGTAGTAGAGGTGGTGGTTGTTCTTGTAGTAGTAGTAGTGGTTGTTATTGTAATAGTAGTAGTACTAGTAGTAGTAGTGGTTTTTGATGTAATAGTAGTAATAGCTGTAGTGGTTGTTCTTGTAGTAGTAGAGGTTGTTCTTGTAGTAGTAGTAGTGGTTGTTCTTGTAGTAGTATTAGAAGTAGTAATAGTAGTAATGGTTCTTCTTGTAGTAATAGTAGTGGTAGTTGTAGTGGTTGTTCTTGTAGTAGTAGTGGTTGTTTTGTAGTAGTAGTAGTAGTGGTTGTTCTTGTAGTATTAGTAGTGTTTGTTCTTGTAGTAGTAGTAGTAGTAGTAGAGGTTGTGCTTGTAGTAATACTAGTGGTTGTTCTTGTAGTAGTAGTAGTGGTTGTTCTTGTAATATTACTAGTAGTAGTAGTGGTTGTTCTTGTAGTAGTAGTAGTGGTTTTTCTTGTATTAGTAGTAGTAGTAGAAGTTGTTTGTCTTGTAGTAGTAGTAGTTGTTGTTCCAGTAATATTAGTAGTAGTAGTAGTAGTGGTGGTTCTTGTTGTAGAAATGGTGTTTGTTCTTGTAGTAGTAGTAGTGGTTGTTCTTGTAATAGTTGTAGTAGTAGTAGCTGTAGTGGTTGTTCTTAAAATAGTTGTATTAGTAGTAGTAGTAGTGGTTGTTCTTGTAATAGTTGTAGTAGTAGTAGTGGTTGTTTTTGTAGTAGTAGTAGTGGTTGTTCTTGTAATAGTTGTAGTAGTAGTTGTAGTAGTGGTTTTTCTTGTAGTAGTTGTAGTGGTTGATCTTGTTGTAGTAGTACTACTAGTAGTAGTACTGGTGGTTCTTGTTGTGGTAGTAGTGGTTGTTCTTGTAGTAGTAGTAGTGGTTGTTCTTCTAATAGTAGTAGTAATAGTAGTGGTTGTTCTTGCAGTAGTATTGGTGTACTTGTAGTAGTAGTAGTAGTAGTAGTAGTAGTTGTAGTGGTTGTTCTTGTAGTAGTAGTAGTAGTAGTAGTAGTAGTAGTAGTAGTAGTAGTAGAAGTGGTTGTACTTCTACTAATATTGGTGTACTTCTAGTAGTAGTAGTGGTAGTTGTAGTGTTTTTTTCTTGTAGTAGTAGTAGTGGTTGTTCTTGTAATATTAGAAGTAGTAGTAGTGATGTTTCTTGTTGTAGTAGTAGTGGTTGTTATTGTAGTAGTAGAAGTGGTAGTTCTTGTAATAGTAGTAGTAGTAGTAGTAGAAGTGGTTGTTCTTGTACTAGTATTGGTGTACTTGTAGTAGTAGTAGTGGTAGTTGTAGTGGTTCTTCTTGTAGTAGTAGTAGTGGTTGTTCTTGTAATAGTAGTAGTAGTAGTGGTTGTTCTTGTAGTAGTATTGGTGTACTTGTAGTAGTAGTAGTAGTAGTTGTAGAGGTTGTTCTTGTAGTAGTAGTAGTAGTAGTAGTAGTAGTAGTAGTAGTAGTAGTAGAAGTGGTTGTTCTTGTACTAATATTGGTGTACTTCTAGTAGTAGTAGTGGTAGTTGTAGTGTTTTTTCTTGTAGTAGTAGTAGTGGTTGTTCTTGTAATATTAGAAGTAGTAGTAGTGATGTTTCTTGTTGTAGTAGTAGTGGTTGTTATTGTAGTAGTAGAAGTGGTTGTTCTTGTAATAGTAGTAGTAGTAGTAGTAGTAGTAGTAGAAGTGGTTGTTCTTGTACTAGTATTGGTGTACTTGTAGTAGTAGTAGTGGTAGTTGTAGTGGTTCTTCTTGTAGTAGTAGTAGTGGTTGTTCTTGTAATAGTAGTAGTAGTAGTGGTTGTTCTTTTAGTAGTATTGGTGTACTTGTAGTAGTAGTAGTAGTAGTTGTAGTGGTTGTTCTTGTAGTAGTAGTAGTAGTAGTAGTAGAAGTGGTTGTTCTTGTACTAATATTGGTGTACTTCTAGTAGTAGTAGTGGTAGTTGTAGTGTTTTTTCTTGTAGTAGTAGTAGTGGTTGTTCTTGTAATATTAGAAGTAGTAGTAGTGATGTTTCTTGTTGTAGTAGTAGTGGTTGTTATTGTAGTAGTAGAAGTGGTTGTTCTTGTAATAGTAGTAGTAGTAGTAGTGGTTGTTCTTGTAATGGTAGTAGTAGTAGTAGTGGTCTTTGTTCTTGTAGGAGTAGTAGTGATTGTTCTTGTAGTAGCAGTAGTAGTGGTGGTGGTTGTAATTGTAGTAGTAGTAGTGGTTGTTATTGTAATAGTAGTAGTACTAGTAGTAATAGTGGTTTTTGTTGTAATAGTAGTAATAGCAGTAGTGGTTGTTCTTGTAGTAGTAGAGGTTGTTCTTGTAGTAGTAGTAGTGGTTGTTCTTGTAGTAGTAGTAGTAGTAGTAGTAGTTGTAGTAGTTGTAGTAGTAGTACTAATGGTTTTTCTTGTAGTAGTAGTTGTGGTAGTTGTAGTGGTTGTTCTTGTAGTAGTAGTAGTGGCTGTTTTTGTAGTAGTAGTAGTAGTGGTTGTTCTTGTAGTATTAGTAGTGCTTGTTCTTGTAGTAGTAGTAGTAGAAGAGGTTCTTCTTCTAGTAGTAGTAGTGGTTGTTCTTGTAGTAGTAGTAGTAGTAGTAGTAGTAGTAGTAGTAATGGTTCTTCTTGTAGTAGTAGTAGTGGTTGTTGTAGTGATTGTTCTTGTAGTAGTAGTAGTAGAGGTGGTGGTTGTTCTTGTAGTAGTAGTAGTGGTTGTTATTGTAATAGTAGTAGTACTAGTAGTAGTAGTGGTTTTTGTTGTAATAGTAGTAATAGCTGTAGTGGTTGTTCTTGTAGTAGTAGAGGTTGTTCTTGTAGTAGTAGTAGTGGTTGTTCTTGTAGTAGTATTAGAAGTAGTAATAGTAGTAATGGTTCTTCTTGTAGTAATAGTAGTGGTAGTTGTAGTGGTTGTTCTTGTAGTAGTAGTGGTTGTTTTGTAGTAGTAGTAGTAGTGGTTGTTCTTGTAGTATTAGTAATGTTTGTTCTAGTAGTAGTAGTAGTAGTAGTAGTAGAGGTTGTGCTAGTAGTAGTAGTAGTGGTTGTTCTTGTAGTAGTAGTAGTGGTTGTTCTTGTAATATTACTAGTAGTAGTAGTGGTTGTTCTTGTAGTAGTAGTAGTGGTGTTTCTTGTATTAGTAGTAGTAGTAGAAGTGGTTTGTCTTGTAGTAGTAGTAGTGGTTGTTCCAGTAATATTAGTAGTAGTAGTAGTGGTGGTGGTTCTTGTTGTAGAAATAGTGTTTGTTCTTGTAGTAGTAGTAGTGGTTGTTCTTGTAATAGTTGTAGTAGTAGTAGTGGTTGTTTTTGTAGTAGTAGTAGTGGTTGTTCTTGTAATAGTTGTAGTAGGAGATGTAGTAGTGGTTTTTCTTGTAGTAGTTGTAGTGGTTGATCTTGTTGTAGTAGTACTACTAGTAGTAGTACTGGTGGTTCTTGTTGTGGTAGTAGTGGTTGTTCTTGTAGTAGTAGTAGTGGTTGTTCTTGTAGTATTAGTAGAGTTTGTTCTTGTAGTAGTAGTAGTAGTAGAGGTTGTGCTTGTAGTAGTAGTAGTGGTTGTTCTTGTAGTAGTAGTAGTGGTTGTTCTTGTAATATTACTAGTAGTAGTAGTGGTTGTTCTTGTAGTAGTAGTAGTGGTTTTTCTTGTATTAGTAGTAGTAGTAGAAGTGATTTGTCTTGTAGTAGTAGTAGTGGTTGTTCCAGTAATATTAGTAGTAGTAGTAGTAGTAGTGGTTCTTGTTGTAGAAATAGTGTTTGTTCTTGTAGTAGTAGTAGAGGTTGTTCTTGTAATAGTTGTAGTAGTAGTAGCTGTAGTGGTTGTTCTTAAAATAGTTGTATTAGTAGTAGTAGTAGTGGTTGTTCTTGTAATAGTTGTAGTAGTAGTAGTGGTTGTTTTTGTAGTAGTAGTAGTGGTTGTTCTTGTAATAGTTGTAGTAGTAGTTGTAGTAGTGGTTTTTCTTGTAGTAGTTGTAGTGGTTGATCTTGTTGTAGTAGTACTACTAGTAGTAGTACTTATGGTTCTTGTTGTGGTAGTAGTGGTTGTTCTTGTAGTAGTAGTAGTAGTAGTAGTAGTAGTAGTAGTAGTAGTAGTAGTAGTAGAAGTGGTTGTTCTTGTACTAATATTGGTGTACTTCTAGTAGTAGTAGTGGTAGTTGTAGTGTTTTTTCTTGTAGTAGTAGTAGTGGTTGTTCTTGTAATATTAGAAGTAGTAGTAGTGATGTTTCTTGTTGTAGTAGTAGTGGTTGTTATTGTAGTAGTAGAAGTGGTTGTTCTTGTAATAGTAGTAGTAGTAGTAGTGGTTGTTCTTGTAGTATTAGCAGTGGTTGTTCTTGTAGTAGTAGTAGAGGTTTTTCTTGTATTAGTAGTAGTGGTAGTTCTTGTAGTAGTATTAGTAGTATTAGTAGTAGTAATGGTTCTTCTTGTCGTAGTAGGTGTGGTAGTTGTAGTCGTTCTTGCAGTAGTAGTAGAGGTTGTTTTTGTAGTAGTAGTAATAGTGGTTGTTCTTGTAGTATTAGTAGTGGTTGTTCTTGAAGTAGTAGTAGTAGTAGAGGTTGTTCTTGTAGTAGTAGTAGTGGTTGTTCTTGTAATAGTAGTAGTAGTAGTAGTGGTTGTTCTTGTAGTAGTATTGGTGTACTTGTAGTAGTAGTAGTAGTTGTAGTTGTAGTGGTTGTTCTTGTAGTAGTAGTAGTAGTAGTAGTAGTAGTAGTAGTAGTAGTAGTAGAAGTGGTTGTTCTTGTACTAATATTGGTGTACTTCTAGTAGTAGTAGTGGTAGTTGTAGTGTTTTTTCTTGTAGTAGTAGTAGTGGTTGTTCTTGTAATATTAGAAGTAGTAGTAGTGATGTTTCTTGTTGTAGTAGTAGTGGTTGTTATTGTAGTAGTAGAAGTGGTTGTTCTTGTAATAGTAGTAGTAGTAGTAGTGGTTGTTCTTGTAGTATTAGCAGTGGTTGTTCTTGTAGTAGTAGTAGAGGTTTTTCTTGTAGTAGTAGTAGTGGTTGTTCTTGTAGTAGTATTAGTAGTATTAGTAGTAGTAATGGTTCTTCTTGTCGTAGTAGGAGTGGTAGTTGTAGTTGTTGTTCTTGCAGTAGTAGTAGAGGTTGTTTTTGTAGTAGTAGTAGTAGTGGTTGTTCTTGTAGTATTAGTAGTGGTTGTTCTTGAAGTAGTAGTAGTAGTAGAGGTTGTTCTTGTAGTAGTAGTAGTGGTTGTTCTTGTAGTAGTATTGGTGTACTTGTAGTAGTAGTAGTAGTAGTTGTAGTGGTTGTTCTTGTAGTAGTAGTAGTAGTAGTAGTAGTAGTAGAAGTGGTTGTTCTTGTACTAATATTGGTGTACTTCTAGTAGTAGTAGTGGTAGTTGTAGTGTTTTTTCTTGTAGTAGTAGTAGTAGTGGTTGTTCTTGTAATAGTAGAAGTAGTAGTAGTGATGTTTCTTGTTGTAGTAGTAGTGTTTGTTATTGTAGTAGTAGAAGTGGTTGTTCTTGTAATAGTAGTAGTAGTAGTAGTGGTTGTTCTTGTAGTATTAGCAGTGGTTGTTCTTGTAGTAGTAGTAGAGGTTTTTCTTGTAGTAGTAGTAGTGGTTGTTCTTGTAGTAGTATTAGTAGTATTAGTAGTAGTAATGGTTCTTCTTGTCGTAGTAGGAGTGGTAGTTGTAGTTGTTGTTCTTGCAGTAGTGGTAGAGGTTGTTTTTGTAGTAGTAGTAGTAGTAGTGGTTGTTCTTGTAGTATTAGTAGTGGTTGTTCTTGAAGTAGTAGTAGTAGTAGAGGTTGTTCTTGTAGTAGTAGTAGTGGCTGTTCTTGTAGTAGTAGAAGTGGTTGTTCTTGTAATATTAGTAGTACTAGTAGGAGTAGTGGTTTTTCTTGTAATATTAGTAGTAGTAGTGGTTGTTCTTGTAGTAGTAGTAGTAGAAGTGGTTGTTCTTGTAATAGTAGTAGTACTAGTAGTAATAGTGGTTTTTGTTGTAATAGTAGTAATAGCAGTAGTGGTTGTTCTTGTAGTAGTAGAGGTTGTTCTTGTAGTAGTAGTAGTGGTTGTTCTTGTAGTAGTAGTAGTAGTAGTAGTAGTAGTAGTTGTAGTAGTACTAATGGTTTTTCTTGTAGTAGTAGTAGTGGTAGTTGTAGTGGTTGTTCTTGTAGTAGTAGTAGTGGCTGTTTTTGTAGTAGTAGTAGTAGTGGTTGTTCTTGTAGTATTAGTAGTGCTTGTTCTTGTAGTAGTAGTAGTAGAAGAGGTTCTTCCTGTAGTAGTAGTAGTGGTTGTTCTTGTAGTAGTAGTAGTAGTAGTAGTAGTAATGGTTCTTCTTGTAGTAGTAGTAGTGGTTGTTGTAGTGATTGTTCTTGTAGTAGTAGTAGTAGAGGTGGTGGTTGTTCTTGTAGTAGTAGTAGTGGTTGTTATTGTAATAGTAGTAGTACTAGTAGTAGTAGTGGTTTTTGATGTAATAGTAGTAATAGCTGTAGTGGTTGTTCTTGTAGTAGTAGAGGTTGTTCTTGTAGTAGTAGTAGTGGTTGTTCTTGTAGTAGTATTAGAAGTAGTAATAGTAGTAATGGTTCTTCTTGTAGTAATAGTAGTGGTAGTTGTAGTGGTTGTTCTTGTAGTAGTAGTGGTTGTTTTGTAGTAGTAGTAGTAGTGGTTGTTCTTGTAGTATTAGTAGTGTTTGTTCTTGTAGTAGTAGTAGTAGTAGTAGAGGTTGTGCTTGTAGTAATACTAGTGGTTGTTCTTGTAGTAGTAGTAGTGGTTGTTCTTGTAATATTACTAGTAGTAGTAGTGGTTGTTCTTGTAGTAGTAGTAGTGGTTTTTCTTGTATTAGTAGTAGTAGTAGAAGTTGTTTGTCTTGTAGTAGTAGTAGTTGTTGTTCCAGTAATATTAGTAGTAGTAGTAGTAGTGGTGGTTCTTGTTGTAGAAATGGTGTTTGTTCTTGTAGTAGTAGTAGTGGTTGTTCTTGTAATAGTTGTAGTAGTAGTAGCTGTAGTGGTTGTTCTTAAAATAGTTGTATTAGTAGTAGTAGTAGTGGTTGTTCTTGTAATAGTTGTAGTAGTAGTAGTGGTTGTTTTTGTAGTAGTAGTAGTGGTTGTTCTTGTAATAGTTGTAGTAGTAGTTGTAGTAGTGGTTTTTCTTGTAGTAGTTGTAGTGGTTGATCTTGTTGTAGTAGTACTACTAGTAGTAGTACTGGTGGTTCTTGTTGTGGTAGTAGTGGTTGTTCTTGTAGTAGTAGTAGTGGTTGTTCTTCTAATAGTAGTAGTAATAGTAGTGGTTGTTCTTGCAGTAGTATTGGTGTACTTGTAGTAGTAGTAGTAGTAGTAGTAGTAGTTGTAGTGGTTGTTCTTGTAGTAGTAGTAGTAGTAGTAGTAGTAGTAGTAGTAGTAGTAGTAGAAGTGGTTGTACTTCTACTAATATTGGTGTACTTCTAGTAGTAGTAGTGGTAGTTGTAGTGTTTTTTTCTTGTAGTAGTAGTAGTGGTTGTTCTTGTAATATTAGAAGTAGTAGTAGTGATGTTTCTTGTTGTAGTAGTAGTGGTTGTTATTGTAGTAGTAGAAGTGGTTGTTCTTGTAATAGTAGTAGTAGTAGTAGTAGAAGTGGTTGTTCTTGTACTAGTATTGGTGTACTTGTAGTAGTAGTAGTGGTAGTTGTAGTGGTTCTTCTTGTAGTAGTAGTAGTGGTTGTTCTTGTAATAGTAGTAGTAGTAGTGGTTGTTCTTGTAGTAGTATTGGTGTACTTGTAGTAGTAGTAGTAGTAGTTGTAGAGGTTGTTCTTGTAGTAGTAGTAGTAGTAGTAGTAGTAGTAGTAGTAGTAGTAGTAGAAGTGGTTGTTCTTGTACTAATATTGGTGTACTTCTAGTAGTAGTAGTGGTAGTTGTAGTGTTTTTTCTTGTAGTAGTAGTAGTGGTTGTTCTTGTAATATTAGAAGTAGTAGTAGTGATGTTTCTTGTTGTAGTAGTAGTGGTTGTTATTGTAGTAGTAGAAGTGGTTGTTCTTGTAATAGTAGTAGTAGTAGTAGTAGTAGTAGTAGAAGTGGTTGTTCTTGTACTAGTATTGGTGTACTTGTAGTAGTAGTAGTGGTAGTTGTAGTGGTTCTTCTTGTAGTAGTAGTAGTGGTTGTTCTTGTAATAGTAGTAGTAGTAGTGGTTGTTCTTTTAGTAGTATTGGTGTACTTGTAGTAGTAGTAGTAGTAGTTGTAGTGGTTGTTCTTGTAGTAGTAGTAGTAGTAGTAGTAGAAGTGGTTGTTCTTGTACTAATATTGGTGTACTTCTAGTAGTAGTAGTGGTAGTTGTAGTGTTTTTTCTTGTAGTAGTAGTAGTGGTTGTTCTTGTAATATTAGAAGTAGTAGTAGTGATGTTTCTTGTTGTAGTAGTAGTGGTTGTTATTGTAGTAGTAGAAGTGGTTGTTCTTGTAATAGTAGTAGTAGTAGTAGTGGTTGTTCTTGTAATGGTAGTAGTAGTAGTAGTGGTCTTTGTTCTTGTAGGAGTAGTAGTGATTGTTCTTGTAGTAGCAGTAGTAGTGGTGGTGGTTGTAATTGTAGTAGTAGTAGTGGTTGTTATTGTAATAGTAGTAGTACTAGTAGTAATAGTGGTTTTTGTTGTAATAGTAGTAATAGCAGTAGTGGTTGTTCTTGTAGTAGTAGAGGTTGTTCTTGTAGTAGTAGTAGTGGTTGTTCTTGTAGTAGTAGTAGTAGTAGTAGTAGTTGTAGTAGTTGTAGTAGTAGTACTAATGGTTTTTCTTGTAGTAGTAGTAGTGGTAGTTGTAGTGGTTGTTCTTGTAGTAGTAGTAGTGGCTGTTTTTGTAGTAGTAGTAGTAGTGGTTGTTCTTGTAGTATTAGTAGTGCTTGTTCTTGTAGTAGTAGTAGTAGAAGAGGTTCTTCTTCTAGTAGTAGTAGTGGTTGTTCTTGTAGTAGTAGTAGTAGTAGTAGTAGTAGTAGTAGTAATGGTTCTTCTTGTAGTAGTAGTAGTGGTTGTTGTAGTGATTGTTCTTGTAGTAGTAGTAGTAGAGGTGGTGGTTGTTCTTGTAGTAGTAGTAGTGGTTGTTATTGTAATAGTAGTAGTACTAGTAGTAGTAGTGGTTTTTGTTGTAATAGTAGTAATAGCTGTAGTGGTTGTTCTTGTAGTAGTAGAGGTTGTTCTTGTAGTAGTAGTAGTGGTTGTTCTTGTAGTAGTATTAGAAGTAGTAATAGTAGTAATGGTTCTTCTTGTAGTAATAGTAGTGGTAGTTGTAGTGGTTGTTCTTGTAGTAGTAGTGGTTGTTTTGTAGTAGTAGTAGTAGTGGTTGTTCTTGTAGTATTAGTAATGTTTGTTCTAGTAGTAGTAGTAGTAGTAGTAGTAGAGGTTGTGCTAGTAGTAGTAGTAGTGGTTGTTCTTGTAGTAGTAGTAGTGGTTGTTCTTGTAATATTACTAGTAGTAGTAGTGGTTGTTCTTGTAGTAGTAGTAGTGGTGTTTCTTGTATTAGTAGTAGTAGTAGAAGTGGTTTGTCTTGTAGTAGTAGTAGTGGTTGTTCCAGTAATATTAGTAGTAGTAGTAGTGGTGGTGGTTCTTGTTGTAGAAATAGTGTTTGTTCTTGTAGTAGTAGTAGTGGTTGTTCTTGTAATAGTTGTAGTAGTAGTAGTGGTTGTTTTTGTAGTAGTAGTAGTGGTTGTTCTTGTAATAGTTGTAGTAGGAGATGTAGTAGTGGTTTTTCTTGTAGTAGTTGTAGTGGTTGATCTTGTTGTAGTAGTACTACTAGTAGTAGTACTGGTGGTTCTTGTTGTGGTAGTAGTGGTTGTTCTTGTAGTAGTAGTAGTGGTTGTTCTTCTAATAGTAGTAGTAGTAGTAGTAGTGGTTGTTCTTGCAGTAGTATTGGTGTACTTGTAGTAGTAGTAGTAGTAGTAGTAGTAGTAGTAGTAGTAGTTGTAGTGGTTGTTCTTGTAGTAGTAGTAGTAGTAGTAGTAGTAGTAGTAGTAGAAGTGGTTGTACTTCTACTAATATTGGTGTACTTCTAGTAGTACTAGTGGTAGTTGTAGTGTTTTTTTCTTGTAGTAGTAGTAGTGGTTGTTCTTGTAATATTAGAAGTAGTAGTAGTGATGTTTCTTGTAGTAGTAGTGGTTGTTATTGTAGTAGTAGAAGTGGTTGTTCTTGTAATAGTAGTAGTAGTGGTTGTTCTTGTAGTATTAGCAGTGGTTGTTCTTGTAGTAGTAGTAGAGGTTTTTCTTGTAGTAGTAGTAGTGGTTGTTCTTGTAGTAGTATTAGTAGTATTAGTAGTAGTAATGGTTCTTCTTGTCGTAGTAGGAGTGGTAGTTGTAGTTGTTGTTCTTGCAGTAGTAGTAGAGGTTGTTTTTGTAGTAGTAGTAGTAGTGGTTGTTCTTGTAGTATTAGTAGTGGTTGTTCTTGAAGTAGTAGTAGTAGTAGAGGTTGTTCTTGTAGTAGTAGTAGTGGTTGTTCTTGTAATAGTAGTAGTAGTAGTAGTGGTTGTTCTTGTAGTAGTATTGGTGTACTTGTAGTAGTAGTAGTAGTAGTAGTTGTAGTGGTTGTTCTTGTAGTAGTAGTAGTAGTAGTAGTAGTAGTAGTAGTAGTAGTAGTAGTAGTAGAAGTGGTTGTTCTTGTACTAATATTGGTGTACTTCTAGTAGTAGTAGTGGTAGTTGTAGTGTTTTTTCTTGTAGTAGTAGTAGTGGTTGTTCTTGTAATATTAGAAGTAGTAGTAGTGATGTTTCTTGTTGTAGTAGTAGTGGTTGTTATTGTAGTAGTAGAAGTGGTTGTTCTTGTAATAGTAGTAGTAGTAGTAGTGGTTGTTCTTGTAGTATTAGCAGTGGTTGTTCTTGTAGTATTAGCAGTGGTTTTTCTTGTAGTAGAAGTAGTGGTTGTTCTTGTAGTAGTATTAGTAGTATTAGTAGTAGTAATGGTTCTTCTTGTCGTAGTAGGAGTGGTAGTTGTAGTTGTTGTTCTTGCAGTAGTAGTAGAGGTTGTTTTTGTAGTAGTAGTAGTAGTGGTTGTTCTTGTAGTATTGGTAGTGGTTGTTCTTGAAGTCGTAGTAGTAGTAGAGGTTGTTCTTGTAGTAGTAGTAGTGGTTGTTCTTGTAGTAGTAGAAGTGGTTGTTCTTGTAATATTAGTAGTACTAGTAGTAGTAGTGGTTTTTCTTGTAATATTAGTAGTAGTAGTAGTGGTTGTTCTTGTAGTAGTAGTAGTAGAAGTGGTTGTTCTTGTAATAGTAGTAGTAGTAGTGGTTGTTCTTGTAGTAGTAGTAGTGGTTGTTCTTGCAATATTAGAATTAGTAGTAGTGGTGGTTCTTGTTGTAGTAGTAGTGGTTGTTCTTGTAATAGTAGTTGTAGTAGTGGTTGTAGTGGTTGTTCTTGTAGTAGTAGTAGTGATTGTTCTTGTAGTGGTAGTAGTAGTGGTGGTGGTTGTTCTTGTAGTAGTAGTAGTGGTTGTTATTGTAATAGTAGTAGTACTAGTAGTAGTAGTGGTTTTTGTTGTAATAGTAGTAATAGCAGTAGTGGTTGTTCTAGTAGTAGTAGAGGTTGATCTTGTAGTAGTAGTAGTGGTTGTTCTTGTAGTAGTAGTAGTAGTAGTAGTAGTAGTAGTAGTAATGGTTCTTCTTGTAGTAGTAGTGGTGGTAGTTGTAGTGGTTGTTCTTGTAGTAGTAGTAGTGGTTGTTCTTGTAGTAGTAGTAGTAGTGGTTGTTCTTGTAGTATTAGTAGTGCTTGTTCTTGTAGTAGTAGTAGTAGAAGAGGTTGTTTTTGTAGCAGTAGTAGTGGTTGTTCTTGTAGTAGTATTGGTGTACTTGTAGTAGTAGTAGTAGTAGTTGTAGTGGTTGTTCTTGTAGTAGTAGTAGTAGTAGCAGAAGTGGTTGTTCTTGTACTAGTATTGGTGTACTTGTAGTAGTAGTAGTGGTAGTTGTAGTGGTTTTTCTTGTAGTAGTAGTAGTGGTTGTTCTTGTAATATTAGAAGTAGTAGTAGTGATGTTTCTTGTTGTAGTAATAGTGGTTGTTATTGTAGTAGTAGTAGTGGTTGTTCTTGTAATAGTAGTAGTAGTAGTAGTGGTTGTTCTTGTAGTAGTAGTGGTTGCACTTGTAGTAGTACTAGTAGTTGTAGTGGTTGTTCTTGAAGTAGTAGTAGTGGTAGTAGTGGTTGTCCTTGTAGTAGTAGTAGTGGTTGTTCTTGTAATGGTAGTAGTAGTAGTAGTGGTCTTTGTTCTTGTAGGAGTAGTAGTGATTGTTCTTGTAGTAGCAGTAGTAGTGGTGGTGGTTGTAATTGTAGTAGTAGTAGTGGTTGTTATTGTAATAGTAGTAGTACTAGTAGTAATAGTGGTTTTTGTTGTAATAGTAGTAATAGCAGTAGTGGTTGTTCTTGTAGTAGTAGAGGTTGTTCTTGTAGTAGTAGTAGTGGTTGTTCTTGTAGTAGTAGTAGTAGTAGTAGTAGTAGTAGTAGTAGTAGTAGTAGTACTAATGGTTTTTCTTGTAGTAGTAGTAGTGGTAGTTGTAGTGGTTGTTCTTGTAGTAGTAGTAGTGGCTGTTTTTGTAGTAGTAGTAGTGGTTGTTCTTCTAGTATTAGTAGTGCTTGTTCTTGTAGTAGTAGTAGTAGAAGAGGTTCTTCCTGTAGTAGTAGTAGTGGTTGTTCTTGTAGTAGTAGTAGTAGTAGTAGTAATGGTTCTTCTTGTAGTAGTAGTAGTGGTTGTTGTAGTGATTGTTCTTGTAGTAGTAGTAGTAGAGGTGGTGGTTGTTCTTGTAGTAGTAGTAGTGGTTGTTATTGTAATAGTAGTAGTACTAGTAGTAGTAGTGGTTTTTGTTGTAATAGTAGTAATAGCTGTAGTGGTTGTTCTTGTAGTAGTAGAGGTTGTTCTTGTAGTAGTAGTAGTGGTTGTTCTTGTAGTAGTATTAGTAGTAGTAATAGTAGTAATGGTTCTTCTTGTAGTAATAGTAGTGGTAGTTGTAGTGGTTGTTCTTGTAGTAGTAGTGGTTGTTTTGTAGTAGTAGTAGTAGTGGTTGTTCTTGTAGTATTACTAGTGTTTGTTCTTGTAGTAGTAGTAGTAGTAGTAGAGGTTGTGCTTGTAGTAGTAGTAGTGGTTGTTCTTGTAGTAGTAGTAGTGGTTGTTTTTGTAATGTTACTAGTAGTAGTAGTGGTTGTTCTTGTAGTAGTAGTAGTGGTTTTTCTTGTATTGGTAGTAGTAGTAGAAGTGGTTTGTCTTGTAGTAGTAGTAGTGGTTGTTCCAGTAATATTAGTAGTAGTAGTAGTGGTGGTTCTTGTTGTAGAAATAGTGTTTGTTCTTGTAGTAGTAGTGGTGGTGGTTCTTTTAATAGTTGTAGTAGTAGTAGCTGTAGTGGTTGTTCTTAAAATAGTTGTATTAGTAGTATTAGTAGTGGTTGTTCTTGTAATAGTTGTAGTAATAGTAGTAGTGGTTGTTTTTGTAGTAGTAGTAGTGGTTGTTCTTGTAATAGTTGTAGTAGTAGTTGTAGTAGTGGTTTTTCTTGTAGTAGTTGTAGTGGTTGATCTTGTTGTAGTAGTACTACTAGTAGTAGTACTGGTGGTTCTTGTTGTGGTAGTAGTGGTTGTTCTTGTAGTAGTAGTAGTGGTTGTTCTTCTAATAGTAGTAGTAGTAGTAGTGGTTGTTCTTGCAGTAGTATTGGTGTACTTGTAGTAGTAGTAGTAGTAGTAGTAGTAGTTGTAGTGGTTGTTCTTGTAGTAGTAGTAGTAGTAGTAGTAGTAGTAGTAGTAGTAGTAGTAGAAGTGGTTGTTCTTGTACTAATATTGGTGTACTTCTAGTAGTAGTAGTGGTAGTTGTAGTGTTTTTTCTTGTAGTGGTAGTAGTGGTTGTTCTTGTAATATTAGAAGTAGTAGTAGTGATGTTTCTTGTTGTAGTAGTAGTGGTTGTTATTGTAGTAGTAGAAGTGGTTGTTCTTGTAATAGTAGTAGTAGTAGTAGTGGTTGTTCTTGTAGTATTAGCAGTGGTTGTTCTTGTAGTAGTAGTAGAGGTTTTTCTTGTAGTAGTAGTAGTGGTTGTTCTTGTAGTAGTATTAGTAGTATTAGTAGTAGTAATGGTTCTTCTTGTCGTAGTAGGAGTGGTAGTTGTAGTTGTTGTTCTTGCAGTAGTAGTAGAGGTTGTTTTTGTAGTAGTAGTAGTAGTGGTTGTTCTTGTAGTATTAGTAGTGGTTGTTCTTGAAGTAGTAGTAGTAGTAGAGGTTGTTCTTGTAGTAGTAGTAGTGGTTGTTCTTGTAATAGTAGTAGTAGTAGTAGTGGTTGTTCTTGTAGTAGTATTGGTGTACTTGTAGTAGTAGTAGTAGTAGTAGTTGTAGTGGTTGTTCTTGTAGTAGTAGTAGTAGTAGTAGTAGTAGTAGTAGAAGTGGTTGTTCTTGTACTAATATTGGTGTACTTCTAGTAGTAGTAGTGGTAGTTGTAGTGTTTTTTCTTGTAGTAGTAGTAGTGGTTGTTCTTGTAATATTAGAAGTAGTAGTAGTGATGTTTCTTGTTGTAGTAGTAGTGGTTGTTATTGTAGTAGTAGAAGTGGTTGTTCTTGTAATAGTAGTAGTAGTAGTAGTGGTTGTTCTTGTAGTATTAGCAGTGGTTGTTCTTGTAGTAGTAGTAGAGGTTTTTCTTGTATTAGTAGTAGTGGTAGTTCTTGTAGTAGTATTAGTAGTATTAGTAGTAGTAATGGTTCTTCTTGTCGTAGTAGGTGTGGTAGTTGTAGTCGTTCTTGCAGTAGTAGTAGAGGTTGTTTTTGTAGTAGTAGTAGTAGTGGTTGTTCTTGTAGTATTAGTAGTGGTTGTTCTTGAAGTAGTAGTAGTAGTAGAGGTTGTTCTTGTAGTAGTAGTAGTGGTTGTTCTTGTAATAGTAGTAGTAGTAGTAGTGGTTGTTCTTGTAGTAGTATTGGTGTACTTGTAGTAGTAGTAGTAGTTGTAGTTGTAGTGGTTGTTCTTGTAGTAGTAGTAGTAGTAGTAGTAGTAGTAGTAGTAGTAGAAGTGGTTGTTCTTGTACTAATATTGGTGTACTTCTAGTAGTAGTAGTGGTAGTTGTAGTGTTTTTTCTTGTAGTAGTAGTAGTGGTTGTTCTTGTAATATTAGAAGTAGTAGTAGTGATGTTTCTTGTTGTAGTAGTAGTGGTTGTTATTGTAGTAGTAGAAGTGGTTGTTCTTGTAATAGTAGTAGTAGTAGTAGTGGTTGTTCTTGTAGTATTAGCAGTGGTTGTTCTTGTAGTAGTAGTAGAGGTTTTTCTTGTAGTAGTAGTAGTGGTTGTTCTTGTAGTAGTATTAGTAGTATTAGTAGTAGTAATGGTTCTTCTTGTCGTAGTAGGAGTGGTAGTTGTAGTTGTTGTTCTTGCAGTAGTAGTAGAGGTTGTTTTTGTAGTAGTAGTAGTAGTGGTTGTTCTTGTAGTATTAGTAGTGGTTGTTCTTGAAGTAGTAGTAGTAGTAGAGGTTGTTCTTGTAGTAGTAGTAGTGGTTGTTCTTGTAGTAGTATTGGTGTACTTGTAGTAGTAGTAGTAGTAGTTGTAGTGGTTGTTCTTGTAGTAGTAGTAGTAGTAGTAGTAGTAGAAGTGGTTGTTCTTGTACTAATATTGGTGTACTTCTAGTAGTAGTAGTGGTAGTTGTAGTGTTTTTTCTTGTAGTAGTAGTAGTAGTGGTTGTTCTTGTAATAGTAGAAGTAGTAGTAGTGATGTTTCTTGTTGTAGTAGTAGTGTTTGTTATTGTAGTAGTAGAAGTGGTTGTTCTTGTAATAGTAGTAGTAGTAGTAGTGGTTGTTCTTGTAGTATTAGCAGTGGTTGTTCTTGTAGTAGTAGTAGAGGTTTTTCTTGTAGTAGTAGTAGTGGTTGTTCTTGTAGTAGTATTAGTAGTATTAGTAGTAGTAATGGTTCTTCTTGTCGTAGTAGGAGTGGTAGTTGTAGTTGTTTTTCTTGCAGTAGTGGTAGAGGTTGTTTTTGTAGTAGTAGTAGTAGTGGTTGTTCTTGTAGTATTAGTAGTGGTTGTTCTTGAAGTAGTAGTAGTAGTAGAGGTTGTTCTTGTAGTAGTAGTAGTGGCTGTTCTTGTAGTAGTAGAAGTGGTTGTTCTTGTAATATTAGTAGTACTAGTAGGAGTAGTGGTTTTTCTTGTAATATTAGTAGTAGTAGTGGTTGTTCTTGTAGTAGTAGTAGTAGAAGTGGTTGTTCTTGTAATAGTAGTAGTACTAGTAGTAATAGTGGTTTTTGTTGTAATAGTAGTAATAGCAGTAGTGGTTGTTCTTGTAGTAGTAGAGGTTGTTCTTGTAGTAGTAGTAGTGGTTGTTCTTGTAGTAGTAGTAGTAGTAGTAGTAGTAGTAGTAGTTGTAGTAGTACTAATGGTTTTTCTTGTAGTAGTAGTAGTGGTAGTTGTAGTGGTTGTTCTTGTAGTAGTAGTAGTGGCTGTTTTTGTAGTAGTAGTAGTAGTGGTTGTTCTTGTAGTATTAGTAGTGCTTGTTCTTGTAGTAGTAGTAGTAGAAGAGGTTCTTCCTGTAGTAGTAGTAGTGGTTGTTCTTGTAGTAGTAGTAGTAGTAGTAGTAGTAATGGTTCTTCTTGTAGTAGTAGTAGTGGTTGTTGTAGTGATTGTTCTTGTAGTAGTAGTAGTAGAGGTGGTGGTTGTTCTTGTAGTAGTAGTAGTGGTTGTTATTGTAATAGTAGTAGTACTAGTAGTAGTAGTGGTTTTTGATGTAATAGTAGTAATAGCTGTAGTGGTTGTTCTTGTAGTAGTAGAGGTTGTTCTTGTAGTAGTAGTAGTGGTTGTTCTTGTAGTAGTATTAGAAGTAGTAATAGTAGTAATGGTTCTTCTTGTAGTAATAGTAGTGGTAGTTGTAGTGGTTGTTCTTGTAGTAGTAGTGGTTGTTTTGTAGTAGTAGTAGTAGTGGTTGTTCTTGTAGTATTAGTAGTGTTTGTTCTTGTAGTAGTAGTAGTAGTAGTAGAGGTTGTGCTTGTAGTAATAGTAGTGGTTGTTCTTGTAGTAGTAGTAGTGGTTGTTCTTGTAATATTACTAGTAGTAGTAGTGGTTGTTCTTGTAGTAGTAGTAGTGGTTTTTCTTGTATTAGTAGTAGTAGTAGAAGTTGTTTGTCTTGTAGTAGTAGTAGTTGTTGTTCCAGTAATATTAGTAGTAGTAGTAGTAGTGGTGGTTCTTGTTGTAGAAATGGTGTTTGTTCTTGTAGTAGTAGTAGTGGTTGTTCTTGTAATAGTTGTAGTAGTAGTAGCTGTAGTGGTTGTTCTTAAAATAGTTGTATTAGTAGTAGTAGTAGTGGTTGTTCTTGTAATAGTTGTAGTAGTAGTAGTGGTTGTTTTTGTAGTAGTAGTAGTGGTTGTTCTTGTAATAGTTGTAGTAGTAGTTGTAGTAGTGGTTTTTCTTGTAGTAGTTGTAGTGGTTGATCTTGTTGTAGTAGTACTACTAGTAGTAGTACTGGTGGTTCTTGTTGTGGTAGTAGTGGTTGTTCTTGTAGTAGTAGTAGTGGTTGTTCTTCTAATAGTAGTAGTAATAGTAGTGGTTGTTCTTGCAGTAGTATTGGTGTACTTGTAGTAGTAGTAGTAGTAGTAGTAGTAGTTGTAGTGGTTGTTCTTGTAGTAGTAGTAGTAGTAGTAGTAGTAGTAGTAGTAGTAGTAGTAGTAGTAGAAGTGGTTGTACTTCTACTAATATTGGTGTACTTCTAGTAGTAGTAGTGGTAGTTGTAGTGTTTTTTTCTTGTAGTAGTAGTAGTGGTTGTTCTTGTAATATTAGAAGTAGTAGTAGTGATGTTTCTTGTTGTAGTAGTAGTGGTTGTTATTGTAGTAGTAGAAGTGGTAGTTCTTGTAATAGTAGTAGTAGTAGTAGTAGAAGTGGTTGTTCTTGTACTAGTATTGGTGTACTTGTAGTAGTAGTAGTGGTAGTTGTAGTGGTTCTTCTTGTAGTAGTAGTAGTGGTTGTTCTTGTAATAGTAGTAGTAGTAGTGGTTGTTCTTGTAGTAGTATTGGTGTACTTGTAGTAGTAGTAGTAGTAGTTGTAGAGGTTGTTCTTGTAGTAGTAGTAGTAGTAGTAGTAGTAGTAGTAGTAGTAGTAGTAGAAGTGGTTGTTCTTGTACTAATATTGGTGTACTTCTAGTAGTAGTAGTGGTAGTTGTAGTGTTTTTTCTTGTAGTAGTAGTAGTGGTTGTTCTTGTAATATTAGAAGTAGTAGTAGTGATGTTTCTTGTTGTAGTAGTAGTGGTTGTTATTGTAGTAGTAGAAGTGGTTGTTCTTGTAATAGTAGTAGTAGTAGTAGTAGTAGTAGTAGAAGTGGTTGTTCTTGTACTAGTATTGGTGTACTTGTAGTAGTAGTAGTGGTAGTTGTAGTGGTTCTTCTTGTAGTAGTAGTAGTGGTTGTTCTTGTAATAGTAGTAGTAGTAGTGGTTGTTCTTTTAGTAGTATTGGTGTACTTGTAGTAGTAGTAGTAGTAGTTGTAGTGGTTGTTCTTGTAGTAGTAGTAGTAGTAGTAGTAGAAGTGGTTGTTCTTGTACTAATATTGGTGTACTTCTAGTAGTAGTAGTGGTAGTTGTAGTGTTTTTTCTTGTAGTAGTAGTAGTGGTTGTTCTTGTAATATTAGAAGTAGTAGTAGTGATGTTTCTTGTTGTAGTAGTAGTGGTTGTTATTGTAGTAGTAGAAGTGGTTGTTCTTGTAATAGTAGTAGTAGTAGTAGTGGTTGTTCTTGTAGTATTAGCAGTGGTTGTTCTTGTAGTAGTAGTAGAGGTTTTTCTTGTAGTAGTAGTAGTGGTTGTTCTTGTAGTAGTATTAGTAGTATTAGTAGTAGTAATGGTTCTTCTTGTCGTAGTAGGAGTGGTAGTTGTAGTTGTTGTTCTTGCAGTAGTAGTAGAGGTTGTTTTTGTAGTAGTAGTTGTTGTTCTTGTAGTATTAGTAGTGGTTTTTCTTGAAGTAGTAGTAGTAGTAGAGGTTGTTCTTGTTGTAGTAGTAGTGGTTGTTCTTGTAGTAGTAGAAGTGGTTGTTCTTGTAATATTAGTAGTACTAGTAGTAGTAGTGGTTTTTCTTGTAATATTAGTATTAGTAGTAGTGGTTGTTCTTGTAGTAGTAGTAGTAGAAGTGGTTGTTCTTGTATTAGTAGTAGTGGTAGTTCTTGTAATATTAGTAGTAGTAGTAGTGGTGGTTCTTGTTGTAGTAGTACTGGTTGTTCTTGTAGTAGTAGTAGTAGTGGTTGTTCTTGTAATAGTAGTAGTAGTAGTGGTTGTTCTTGTAGTAGTAGTAGTGGTTGTTCTTGCAATATTAGAATTAGTAGTAGTGGTGGTTCTTGTTGTAGTAGTAGTGGTTGTTCATGTAATAGTAGTTGTAGTAGTGGTTGTAGTGGTTGTTCTTGTAGTAGTAGTAGTGATTGTTCTTGTAGTGGTAGTAGTAGTGGTGGTGGTTGTTCTTGTAGTAGTAGTAGTGGTTGTTATTGTAATAGTAGTAGTACTAGTAGTAGTAGTGTTTTTTGTTGTAATAGTAGTAATAGCAGTAGTGGTTGTTCTAGTAGTAGTAGAGGTTGATCTTGTAGTAGTAGTAGTGGTTGTTCTTGTAGTAGTAGTAGTAGTAGTAGTAGTAGTAGTAATGGTTCTTCTTGTAGTAGTAGTAGTGGTAGTTGTAGTGGTTGTTCTTGTAGTAGTAGTAGTGGTTGTTTTTGTAGTAGTAGTAGTAGTGGTTGTTCTTGTAGTATTAGTAGTGCTTGTTCTTGTACTAGTAGTAGTAGAAGAGGTTGTTCTTGTAGTAGTAGTAGTGGTTGTTCTTGTAGTAGTATTGGTGTACTTGTAGTAGTAGTAGTAGTTGTAGTGGTTGTTCTTGTAGTAGTAGTAGTAGTAGTAGCAGAAGTGGTTGTTCTTGTACTAGTATTGGTGTACTTGTAGTAGTAGTAGTGGTAGTTGTAGTGGTTTTTCTTGTAGTAGTAGTAGTGGTTGTTCTTGTAATAGTAGAAGTAGGAGTAGTGATGTTTCTTGTTGTAGTAATAGTGGTTGTTATTGTAGTAGTAGTAGTGGTTGTTCTTGTAATAGTAGTAGTAGTAGTAGTGGTTGTTCTTGTAGTAGTAGTGGTTGCACTTGTAGTAGTACTAGTAGTTGTAGTGGTTGTTCTTGAAGTAGTAGTAGTGGTAGTAGTGGTTGTCCTTGTAGTAGTAGTAGTGGTTGTTCTTGTAATGGTAGTAGTAGTAGTAGTGGTCTTTGTTCTTGTAGGAGTAGTAGTGATTGTTCTTGAAGTAGCAGTAGTAGTGGTGGTGGTTGTAATTGTAGTAGTAGTAGTGGTTGTTATTGTAATAGTATTAGTACTAGTAGTAATAGTGGTTTTTGCTGTAATAGTAGTAATAGCAGTAGTGGTTGTTCTTGTAGTAGTAGAGGTTGTTTTTGTAGTAGTAGTAGTGGTTGTTCTTGTAGTAGTAGTAGTAGTAGTAGTAGTTGTAGTAGTAGTACTAATGGTTTTTCTTGTAGTAGTAGTACTGGTAGTTGTAGTGGTTGTTCTTGTAGTAGTAGTAGTGGCTGTTTTTGTAGTAGTAGTAGTAGTGGTTGTTCTTGTAGTATTAGTAGTGCTTGTTCTTGTAGTAGTAGTAGTAGAAGAGGTTGTTCTTGTAGTAGTAGTAGTGGTTGTTCTTGTAGTAGTAGTAGTAGTAGTAGTAATGGTTCTTCTTGTAGTAGTAGTAGTGGTTGTTGTAGTGATTGTTCTTGTAGTAGTAGTAGTAGAGGTGGTGGTTGTTCTTGTAGTAGTAGTAGTGGTTGTTATTGTAATAGTAGTAGTACTAGTAGTAGTAGTGGTTTTTGTTGTAATAGTAGTAATAGCTGTAGTGGTTGTTCTTGTAGTAGTAGAGGTTGTTCTTGTAGTAGTAGTAGTGGTTGTTCTTGTAGTAGTATTAGAAGTAGTAATAGTAGTAATGGTTCTTCTTGTAGTAATAGTAGTGGTAGTTGTAGTGGTTGTTCTTGTAGTAGTAGTAGTGGTTGTTTTGTAGTAGTAGTAGTAGTGGTTGTTCTTGTAGTATTAGTAGTGTTTGTTCTTGTAGTAGTAGTAGTAGTAGTAGAGGTTGTGCTTGCAGTAGTAGTAGTGGTTGTTCTTGTAGTAGTAGTAGTGGTTGTTCTTGTAATATTACTAGTAGTAGTAGTGGTTGTTCTTGTAGTAGTAGTAGTGGTTTTTCTTGTATTAGTAGTAGTAGTAGAAGTGGTTTGTCTTGTAGTAGTAGTAGTGGTTGTTCCAGTAATATTAGTAGTAGTCGTAGTGGTGGTGGTTCTTGTTGTAGAAATAGTGTTTGTTCTTGTAGTAGTAGTAGTGGTTGTTCTTGTAATAGTTGTAGTAGTAGTAGCTGTAGTGGTTGTTCTTAAAATAGTTGTATTAGTAGTAGTAGTAGTGGTTGCTCTTGTAATAGTTGTAGTAGTAGAAGTGGTTGTTTTTGTAGTAGTAGTAGTGGTTGTTCTTGTAATAGTTGTAGTAGTAGTTGTAGTAGTGGTTTTTCTTGTAGTAGTTGTAGTGGTTGATCTTGTTGTAGTAGTACTACTAGTAGTAGTACTTATGGTTCTTGTTGTGGTAGTAGTGGTTGTTCTTGTAGTAGTAGTAGTAGTAGTAGTAGTAGTAGTAGTAGTAGTAGTAGTAGTAGAAGTGGTTGTTCTTGTACTAATATTGGTGTACTTCTAGTAGTAGTAGTGGTAGTTGTAGTGTTTTTTCTTGTAGTAGTAGTAGTGGTTGTTCTTGTAATATTAGAAGTAGTAGTAGTGATGTTTCTTGTTGTAGTAGTAGTGGTTGTTATTGTAGTAGTAGAAGTGGTTGTTCTTGTAATAGTAGTAGTAGTAGTAGTGGTTGTTCTTGTAGTATTAGCAGTGGTTGTTCTTGTAGTAGTAGTAGAGGTTTTTCTTGTAGTAGTAGTAGTGGTTGTTCTTGTAGTAGTATTAGTAGTATTAGTAGTAGTAATGGTTCTTCTTGTCGTAGTAGGAGTGGTAGTTGTAGTTGTTGTTCTTGCAGTAGTAGTAGAGGTTGTTTTTGTAGTAGTAGTAGTAGTGGTTGTTCTTGTAGTATTAGTAGTGGTTGTTCTTGAAGTAGTAGTAGTAGTAGAGGTTGTTCTTGTAGTAGTAGTAGTGGTTGTTCTTGTAGTAGTATTGGTGTACTTGTAGTAGTAGTAGTAGTAGTTGTAGTGGTTGTTCTTGTAGTAGTAGTAGTAGTAGTAGTAGTAGTAGAAGTGGTTGTTCTTGTACTAATATTGGTGTACTTCTAGTAGTAGTAGTGGTAGTTGTAGTGTTTTTTCTTGTAGTAGTAGTAGTAGTGGTTGTTCTTGTAATAGTAGAAGTAGTAGTAGTGATGTTTCTTGTTGTAGTAGTAGTGTTTGTTATTGTAGTAGTAGAAGTGGTTGTTCTTGTAATAGTAGTAGTAGTAGTAGTGGTTGTTCTTGTAGTATTAGCAGTGGTTGTTCTTGTAGTAGTAGTAGAGGTTTTTCTTGTAGTAGTAGTAGTGGTTGTTCTTGTAGTAGTATTAGTAGTATTAGTAGTAGTAATGGTTCTTCTTGTCGTAGTAGGAGTGGTAGTTGTAGTTGTTGTTCTTGCAGTAGTGGTAGAGGTTGTTTTTGTAGTAGTAGTAGTAGTAGTGGTTGTTCTTGTAGTATTAGTAGTGGTTGTTCTTGAAGTAGTAGTAGTAGTAGAGGTTGTTCTTGTAGTAGTAGTAGTGGCTGTTCTTGTAGTAGTAGAAGTGGTTGTTCTTGTAATATTAGTAGTACTAGTAGGAGTAGTGGTTTTTCTTGTAATATTAGTAGTAGTAGTGGTTGTTCTTGTAGTAGTAGTAGTAGAAGTGGTTGTTCTTGTAATAGTAGTAGTACTAGTAGTAATAGTGGTTTTTGTTGTAATAGTAGTAATAGCAGTAGTGGTTGTTCTTGTAGTAGTAGAGGTTGTTCTTGTAGTAGTAGTAGTGGTTGTTCTTGTAGTAGTAGTAGTAGTAGTAGTAGTAGTAGTTGTAGTAGTACTAATGGTTTTTCTTGTAGTAGTAGTAGTGGTAGTTGTAGTGGTTGTTCTTGTAGTAGTAGTAGTGGCTGTTTTTGTAGTAGTAGTAGTAGTGGTTGTTCTTGTAGTATTAGTAGTGCTTGTTCTTGTAGTAGTAGTAGTAGAAGAGGTTCTTCCTGTAGTAGTAGTAGTGGTTGTTCTTGTAGTAGTAGTAGTA
Source organism: Alligator mississippiensis (assembly GCF_030867095.1). NCBI lineage: Eukaryota > Metazoa > Chordata > Crocodylia > Alligatoridae > Alligator > Alligator mississippiensis. Next base: position 22,532,624 of record NC_081837.1, on the reverse strand, counting down.
GTAGTAGTAGTAATGGTTCTTCTTGTAGTAGTAGTAGTGGTTGTTGTAGTGATTGTTCTTGTAGTAGTAGTAGTAGAGGTGGTGGTTGTTCTTGTAGTAGTAGTAGTGGTTGTTATTGTAATAGTAGTAGTACTAGTAGTAGTAGTGGTTTTTGATGTAATAGTAGTAATAGCTGTAGTGGTTGTTCTTGTAGTAGTAGAGGTTGTTCTTGTAGTAGTAGTAGTGGTTGTTCTTGTAGTAGTATTAGAAGTAGTAATAGTAGTAATGGTTCTTCTTGTAGTAATAGTAGTGGTAGTTGTAGTGGTTGTTCTTGTAGTAGTAGTGGTTGTTTTGTAGTAGTAGTAGTAGTGGTTGTTCTTGTAGTATTAGTAGTGTTTGTTCTTGTAGTAGTAGTAGTAGTAGTAGAGGTTGTGCTTGTAGTAATACTAGTGGTTGTTCTTGTAGTAGTAGTAGTGGTTGTTCTTGTAATATTACTAGTAGTAGTAGTAGTTGTTCTTGTAGTAGTAGTAGTGGTTTTTCTTGTATTAGTAGTAGTAGTAGAAGTTGTTTGTCTTGTAGTAGTAGTAGTTGTTGTTCCAGTAATATTAGTAGTAGTAGTAGTAGTGGTGGTTCTTGTTGTAGAAATGGTGTTTGTTCTTGTAGTAGTAGTAGTGGTTGTTCTTGTAATAGTTGTAGTAGTAGTAGCTGTAGTGGTTGTTCTTAAAATAGTTGTATTAGTAGTAGTAGTAGTGGTTGTTCTTGTAATAGTTGTAGTAGTAGTAGTGGTTGTTTTTGTAGTAGTAGTAGTGGTTGTTCTTGTAATAGTTGTAGTAGTAGTTGTAGTAGTGGTTTTTCTTGTAGTAGTTGTAGTGGTTGATCTTGTTGTAGTAGTACTACTAGTAGTAGTACTGGTGGTTCTTGTTGTGGTAGTAGTGGTTGTTCTTGTAGTAGTAGTAGTGGTTGTTCTTCTAATAGTAGTAGTAATAGTAGTGGTTGTTCTTGCAGTAGTATTGGTGTACTTGTAGTAGTAGTAGTAGTAGTAGTAGTAGTTGTAGTGGTTGTTCTTGTAGTAGTAGTAGTAGTAGTAGTAGTAGTAGTAGTAGTAGTAGAAGTGGTTGTACTTCTACTAATATTGGTGTACTTCTAGTAGTAGTAGTGGTAGTTGTAGTGTTTTTTTCTTGTAGTAGTAGTAGTGGTTGTTCTTGTAATATTAGAAGTAGTAGTAGTGATGTTTCTTGTTGTAGTAGTAGTGGTTGTTATTGTAGTAGTAGAAGTGGTAGTTCTTGTAATAGTAGTAGTAGTAGTAGTAGAAGTGGTTGTTCTTGTACTAGTATTGGTGTACTTGTAGTAGTAGTAGTGGTAGTTGTAGTGGTTCTTCTTGTAGTAGTAGTAGTGGTTGTTCTTGTAATAGTAGTAGTAGTAGTGGTTGTTCTTGTAGTAGTATTGGTGTACTTGTAGTAGTAGTAGTAGTAGTTGTAGAGGTTGTTCTTGTAGTAGTAGTAGTAGTAGTAGTAGTAGTAGTAGTAGAAGTGGTTGTTCTTGTACTAATATTGGTGTACTTCTAGTAGTAGTAGTGGTAGTTGTAGTGTTTTTTCTTGTAGTAGTAGTAGTGGTTGTTCTTGTAATATTAGAAGTAGTAGTAGTGATGTTTCTTGTTGTAGTAGTAGTGGTTGTTATTGTAGTAGTAGAAGTGGTTGTTCTTGTAATAGTAGTAGTAGTAGTAGTAGTAGTAGTAGAAGTGGTTGTTCTTGTACTAGTATTGGTGTACTTGTAGTAGTAGTAGTGGTAGTTGTAGTGGTTCTTCTTGTAGTAGTAGTAGTGGTTGTTCTTGTAATAGTAGTAGTAGTAGTGGTTGTTCTTTTAGTAGTATTGGTGTACTTGTAGTAGTAGTAGTAGTAGTTGTAGTGGTTGTTCTTGTAGTAGTAGTAGTAGTAGTAGTAGAAGTGGTTGTTCTTGTACTAATATTGGTGTACTTCTAGTAGTAGTAGTGGTAGTTGTAGTGTTTTTTCTTGTAGTAGTAGTAGTGGTTGTTCTTGTAATATTAGAAGTAGTAGTAGTGATGTTTCTTGTTGTAGTAGTAGTGGTTGTTATTGTAGTAGTAGAAGTGGTTGTTCTTGTAATAGTAGTAGTAGTAGTAGTGGTTGTTCTTGTAGTATTAGCAGTGGTTGTTCTTGTAGTAGTAGTAGAGGTTTTTCTTGTAGTAGTAGTAGTGGTTGTTCTTGTAGTAGTATTAGTAGTATTAGTAGTAGTAATGGTTCTTCTTGTCGTAGTAGGAGTGGTAGTTGTAGTTGTTGTTCTTGCAGTAGTAGTAGAGGTTGTTTTTGTAGTAGTAGTTGTTGTTCTTGTAGTATTAGTAGTGGTTTTTCTTGAAGTAGTAGTAGTAGTAGAGGTTGTTCTTGTTGTAGTAGTAGTGGTTGTTCTTGTAGTAGTAGAAGTGGTTGTTCTTGTAATATTAGTAGTACTAGTAGTAGTAGTGGTTTTTCTTGTAATATTAGTATTAGTAGTAGTGGTTGTTCTTGTAGTAGTAGTAGTAGAAGTGGTTGTTCTTGTATTAGTAGTAGTGGTAGTTCTTGTAATATTAGTAGTAGTAGTAGTGGTGGTTCTTGTTGTAGTAGTACTGGTTGTTCTTGTAGTAGTAGTAGTAGTGGTTGTTCTTGTAATAGTAGTAGTAGTAGTGGTTGTTCTTGTAGTAGTAGTAGTGGTTGTTCTTGCAATATTAGAATTAGTAGTAGTGGTGGTTCTTGTTGTAGTAGTAGTGGTTGTTCATGTAATAGTAGTTGTAGTAGTGGTTGTAGTGGTTGTTCTTGTAGTAGTAGTAGTGATTGTTCTTGTAGTGGTAGTAGTAGTGGTGGTGGTTGTTCTTGTAGTAGTAGTAGTGGTTGTTATTGTAATAGTAGTAGTACTAGTAGTAGTAGTGTTTTTTGTTGTAATAGTAGTAATAGCAGTAGTGGTTGTTCTAGTAGTAGTAGAGGTTGATCTTGTAGTAGTAGTAGTGGTTGTTCTTGTAGTAGTAGTAGTAGTAGTAGTAGTAGTAGTAGTAGTAATGGTTCTTCTTGTAGTAGTAGTAGTGGTAGTTGTAGTGGTTGTTCTTGTAGTAGTAGTAGTGGTTGTTTTTGTAGTAGTAGTAGTAGTGGTTGTTCTTGTAGTATTAGTAGTGCTTGTTCTTGTACTAGTAGTAGTAGAAGAGGTTGTTCTTGTAGTAGTAGTAGTGGTTGTTCTTGTAGTAGTATTGGTGTACTTGTAGTAGTAGTAGTAGTTGTAGTGGTTGTTCTTGTAGTAGTAGTAGTAGTAGTAGCAGAAGTGGTTGTTCTTGTACTAGTATTGGTGTACTTGTAGTAGTAGTAGTGGTAGTTGTAGTGGTTTTTCTTGTAGTAGTAGTAGTGGTTGTTCTTGTAATAGTAGAAGTAGGAGTAGTGATGTTTCTTGTTGTAGTAATAGTGGTTGTTATTGTAGTAGTAGTAGTGGTTGTTCTTGTAATAGTAGTAGTAGTAGTAGTGGTTGTTCTTGTAGTAGTAGTGGTTGCACTTGTAGTAGTACTAGTAGTTGTAGTGGTTGTTCTTGAAGTAGTAGTAGTGGTAGTAGTGGTTGTCCTTGTAGTAGTAGTAGTGGTTGTTCTTGTAATGGTAGTAGTAGTAGTAGTGGTCTTTGTTCTTGTAGGAGTAGTAGTGATTGTTCTTGTAGTAGCAGTAGTAGTGGTGGTGGTTGTAATTGTAGTAGTAGTAGTGGTTGTTATTGTAATAGTATTAGTACTAGTAGTAATAGTGGTTTTTGCTGTAATAGTAGTAATAGCAGTAGTGGTTGTTCTTGTAGTAGTAGAGGTTGTTCTTGTAGTAGTAGTAGTGGTTGTTCTTGTAGTAGTAGTAGTAGTAGTAGTAGTTGTAGTAGTAGTACTAATGGTTTTTCTTGTAGTAGTAGTAGTGGTAGTTGTAGTGGTTGTTCTTGTAGTAGTAGTAGTGGCTGTTTTTGTAGTAGTAGTAGTAGTGGTTGTTCTTGTAGTATTAGTAGTGCTTGTTCTTGTAGTAGTAGTAGTAGAAGAGGTTGTTCTTGTAGTAGTAGTAGTGGTTGTTCTTGTAGTAGTAGTAGTAGTAGTAGTAATGGTTCTTCTTGTAGTAGTAGTAGTGGTTGTTGTAGTGATTGTTCTTGTAGTAGTAGTAGTAGAGGTGGTGGTTGTTCTTGTAGTAGTAGTAGTGGTTGTTATTGTAATAGTAGTAGTACTAGTAGTAGTAGTGGTTTTTGTTGTAATAGTAGTAATAGCTGTAGTGGTTGTTCTTGTAGTAGTAGAGGTTGTTCTTGTAGTAGTAGTAGTGGTTGTTCTTGTAGTAGTAGTAGTGGTTGTTCCAGTAATATTAGTAGTAGTAGTAGTAGTGGTGGTTCTTGTTGTAGAAATAGTGTTTGTTCTTGTAGTAGTAGTAGTGGTTGTTCTTGTAATAGTTGTAGTAGTAGTAGCTCTAGTGGTTGTTCTTAAAATAGTTGTATTAGTAGTAGTAGTAGTGGTTGTTCTTGTAATAGTTGTAGTAGTAATAGTGGTTGTTTTTGTAGTAGTAGTAGTGGTTGTTCTTGTAATAGTTGTAGTAGTAGTTGTAGTAGTGGTTTTTCTTGTAGTAGTTGTAGTGGTTGATCTTGTTGTAGTAGTACTACTAGTAGTAGTACTGGTGGTTCTTGTTGTGGTAGTAGTGGTTGTTCTTGTAGTAGTAGTAGTGGTTGTTCTTCTAATAGTAGTAGTAGTAGTAGTGGTTGTTCTTGCAGTAGTATTGGTGTACTTGTAGTAGTAGTAGTAGTAGTTGTAGTGGTTGTTCTTGTAGTAGTGGTAGTAGTAGTAGTAGTAGTAGTAGTATTAGAAGTGGTTGTTCTTCTACTAATATTGGTGTACTTCTAGTAGTAGTAGTGGTAGTTGTAGTGTTTTTTCTTGTAGTAGTAGTAGTGGTTGTTCTTGTAATATTAGAAGTAGTAGTAGTGATGTTTCTTGTTGTAGTAGTAGTGGTTGTTATTGTAGTAGTAGAAGTGGTTGTTCTTGTAATAGTAGTAGTAGTAGTAGTGGTTGTTCTTGTAGTATTAGCAGTGGTTGTTCTTGTAGTAGTAGTAGAGGTTTTTCTTGTAGTAGTAGTAGTGGTTGTTCTTGTAGTAGTATTAGTAGTATTAGTAGTAGTAATGGTTCTTCTTGTCGTAGTAGGAGTGGTAGTTGTAGTCGTTGTTCTTGCAGTAGTAGTAGAGGTTGTTTTTGTAGTAGTAGTAGTAGTGGTTGTTCTTGTAGTATTAGTAGTGGTTGTTCTTGAAGTAGTAGTAGTAGGAGAGGTTGTACTTGTAGTAGTAGTAGTGGTTGTTCTTGTAATAGTAGTAGTAGTAGTAGTAGTTGTTCTTGTAGTAGTATTGGTGTACTTGTAGTAGTAGTAGTAGTAGTAGTTGTAGTGGTTGTTCTTGTAGTAGTAGTAGTAGTAGTAGTAGTAGTAGTAGTAGTAGTAGTAGAAGTGGTTGTTCTTGTACTAATATTGGTGTACTTCTAGTAGTAGTAGTGGTAGTTGTAGTGTTTTTTCTTGTAGTAGTAGTAGTGGTTGTTCTTGTAATATTAGAAGTAGTAGTAGTGATGTTTCTTGTTGTAGTAGTAGTGGTTGTTATTGTAGTAGTAGAAGTGGTTGTTCTTGTAATAGTAGTAGTAGTAGTAGTGGTTGTTCTTGTAGTATTAGCAGTGGTTGTTCTTGTAGTAGTAGTAGAGGTTTTTCTTGTAGTAGTAGTAGTGGTTGTTCTTGTAGTAGTATTAGTAGTATTAGTAGTAGTAATGGTTCTTCTTGTCGTAGTAGGAGTGGTAGTTGTAGTTGTTGTTCTTGCAGTAGTAGTAGAGGTTGTTTTTGTAGTAGTAGTAGTAGTGGTTGTTCTTGTAGTATTAGTAGTGGTTGTTCTTGAAGTAGTAGTAGTAGTAGAGGTTGTTCTTGTAGTAGTAGTAGTGGTTGTTCTTGTAGTAGTATTGGTGTACTTGTAGTAGTAGTAGTAGTAGTTGTAGTGGTTGTTCTTGTAGTAGTAGTAGTAGTAGTAGTAGTAGTAGTAGTAGAAGTGGTTGTTCTTGTACTAATATTGGTGTACTTATAGTAGTAGTAGTGGTAGTTGTAGTGTTTTTTCTTGTAGTAGTAGTAGTGGTTGTTCTTGTAATATTAGAAGTAGTAGTAGTGATGTTTCTTGTTGTAGTAGTAGTGGTTGTTATTGTAGTAGTAGAAGTGGTTGTTCTTGTAATAGTAGTAGTAGTAGTAGTGGTTGTTCTTGTAGTATTAGCAGTGGTTGTTCTTGTAGTAGTAGTAGAGGTTTTTCTTGTAGTAGTAGTAGTGGTTGTTCTTGTAGTAGTATTAGTAGTATTAGTAGTAGTAATGGTTCTTCTTGTCGTAGTAGGAGTGGTAGTTGTAGTTGTTGTTCTTGCAGTAGTAGTAGAGGTTGTTTTTGTAGTAGTAGTAGTAGTGGTTGTTCTTGTAGTATTAGTAGTGGTTGTTCTTGAAGTAGTAGTAGTAGTAGAGGTTGTTCTTGTAGTAGTAGTAGTGGCTGTTCTTGTAGTAGTAGAAGTGGTTGTTCTTGTAATATTAGTAGTACTAGTAGTAGTAGTGGTTTTTCTTGTAATATTAGTAGTAGTAGTAGTGGTTGTTCTTGTAGTAGTAGTAGTAGAAGTGGTTGTTCTTGTAATAGTAGTAGTACTAGTAGTAATAGTGGTTTTTGTTGTAATAGTAGTAATAGCAGTAGTGGTTGTTCTTGTAGTAGTAGAGGTTGTTCTTGTAGAAGTAGTAGTGGTTGTTCTTGTAGTAGTAGTAGTAGTAGTAGTAGTAGTAGTTGTAGTAGTAGTACTAATGGTTGTTCTTGTAGTAGTAGTAGTGGCTGTTTTTGTAGTGGTAGTAGTAGTGGTTGTTCTTGTAGTATTAGTAGTGCTTGTTCTTGTAGTAGTAGTAGTAGAAGAGGTTGTTCTTGTAGTAGTAGTAGTGGTTGTTCTTGTAGTAGTAGTAGTAGTAGTAGTAGTAGTAGTAATGGTTCTTCTTGTAGTAGTAGTAGTGGTTGTTGTAGTGATTGTTCTTGTAGTAGTAGTAGTAGAGGTGGTGGTTGTTCTTGTAGTAGTAGTAGTGGTTGTTATTGTAATAGTAGTAGTACTAGTATTAGTAGTGGTTTTTGTTGTAATAGTAGTAATAGCTGTAGTGGTTGTTCTTGTAGTAGTAGAGGTTGTTCTTGTAGTAGTAGTAGTGGTTGTTCTTGTAGTAGTATTAGAAGTAGTAATAGTAGTAATGGTTCTTCTTGTAGTAATAGTAGTGGTAGTTGTAGTGGTTGTTCTTGTAGTAGTAGTGGTTGTTTTGTAGTAGTAGTAGTAGTGGTTGTTCTTGTAGTATTAGTAGTGTTTGTTCTTGTAGTAGTAGTAGTAGTAGAGGTTGTGCTTGTAGTAGTAGTGGTGGTTGTTCTTGTAGTAGTAGTAGTGGTTGTTCTTGTAATATTACTAGTAGTAGTAGTGGTTGTTCTTGTAGTAGTAGTAGTGGTTTTTCTTGTATTAGTAGTAGTAGTAGAAGTGATTTGTCTTGTAGTAGTAGTAGTGGTTGTTCCAGTAATATTAGTAGTAGTAGTAGTAGTAGTGGTTCTTGTTGTAGAAATAGTGTTTGTTCTTGTAGTAGTAGTAGAGGTTGTTCTTGTAATAGTTGTAGTAGTAGTAGCTGTAGTGGTTGTTCTTAAAATAGTTGTATTAGTAGTAGTAGTAGTGGTTGTTCTTGTAATAGTTGTAGTAGTAGTAGTGGTTGTTTTTGTAGTAGTAGTAGTGGTTGTTCTTGTAATAGTTGTAGTAGTAGTTGTAGTAGTGGTTTTTCTTGTAGTAGTTGTAGTGGTTGATCTTGTTGTAGTAGTACTACTAGTAGTAGTACTGGTGGTTCTTGTTGTGGTAGTAGTGGTTGTTCTTGTAGTAGTAGTAGTGGTTGTTCTTCTAATAGTAGTAGTAGTAGTAGTGGTGGTTGTTCTTGCAGTAGTATTGGTGTACTTGTAGTAGTAGTAGTAGTAGTAGTAGTACTTGTAGTGGTTGTTCTTGTAGTAGTAGTAGTAGTAGTAGTAGTAGTAGTAGTAGAAGTGGTTGTTCTTGTACTAATATTGGTGTACTTCTAGTAGTAGTAGTGGTAGTTGTAGTGTTTTTTCTTGTAGTAGTAGTAGTGGTTGTTCTTGTAATATTAGAAGTAGTAGTAGTGATGTTTCTTGTTGTAGTAGTAGTGGTTGTTATTGTAGTAGTAGAAGTGGTTGTTCTTGTAATAGTAGTAGTAGTAGTAGTGGTTGTTCTTGTAGTATTAGCAGTGGTTGTTCTTGTAGTAGTAGTAGAGGTTTTTCTTGTAGTAGTAGTAGTGGTAGTTCTTGTAGTAGTATTAGTAGTATTAGTAGTAGTAATGGTTCTTCTTGTCTTAGTAGGTGTGGTAGTTGTAGTCGTTCTTGCAGTAGTAGTAGAGGTTGTTTTTGTAGTAGTAGTAGTAGTGGTTGTTCTTGTAGTATTAGTAGTGGTTGTTCTTGAAGTAGTAGTAGTAGTAGAGGTTGTTCTTGTAGTAGTAGTAGTGGTTGTTCTTGTAATAGTAGTAGTAGTAGTAGTGGTTGTTCTTGTAGTAGTATTGGTGTACTTGTAGTAGTAGTAGTAGTAGTAGTAGTTGTAGTGGTTGTTCTTGTAGTAGTAGTAGTAGTAGTAGTAGTAGTAGTAGTAGTAGTAGTAGAAGTGGTTGTTCTTGTACTAATATTGGTGTACTTCTAGTAGTAGTAGTGGTAGTTGTAGTGTTTTTTCTTGTAGTAGTAGTAGTGGTTGTTCTTGTAATAGTAGAAGTAGTAGTAGTGATGTTTCTTGTTGTAGTAGTAGTGGTTGTTATTGTAGTAGTAGAAGTGGTTGTTCTTGTAATAGTAGTAGTAGTAGTAGTGGTTGTTCTTGTAGTATTAGCAGTGGTTGTTCTTGTAGTAGTAGTAGAGGTTTTTCTTGTAGTAGTAGTAGTGGTTGTTCTTGTAGTAGTATTAGTAGTATTAGTAGTAGTAATGGTTCTTCTTGTCGTAGTAGGAGTGGTAGTTGTAGTTGTTGTTCTTGCAGTAGTAGTAGAGGTTGTTTTTGTAGTAGTAGTAGTAGTGGTTGTTCTTGTAGTAGTAGTAGTAGTAGTAGTAGTAGTAGTAGTAGTAGAAGTGGTTGTTCTTGTACTAATATTGGTGTACTTCTAGTAGTAGTAGTGGTAGTTGTAGTGTTTTTTCTTGTAGTAGTAGTAGTGGTTGTTCTTGTAATATTAGAAGTAGTAGTAGTGATGTTTCTTGTTGTAGTAGTAGTGGTTGTTATTGTAGTAGTAGAAGTGGTTGTTCTTGTAATAGTAGTAGTAGTAGTAGTGGTTGTTCTTGTAGTATTAGCAGTGGTTGTTCTTGTAGTAGTAGTAGAGGTTTTTCTTGTAGTAGTAGTAGTGGTTGTTCTTGTAGTAGTATTAGTAGTATTAGTAGTAGTAATGGTTCTTCTTGTCGTAGTAGGAGTGGTAGTTGTAGTTGTTGTTCTTGCAGTAGTAGTAGAGGTTGTTTTTGTAGTAGTAGTAGTAGTGGTTGTTCTTGTAGTATTAGTAGTGGTTGTTCTTGAAGTAGTAGTAGTAGTAGAGGTTGTTCTTGTAGTAGTAGTAGTGGTTGTTCTTGTAGTAGTATTGGTGTACTTGTAGTAGTAGTAGTAGTAGTTGTAGTGGTTGTTCTTGTAGTAGTAGTAGTAGTAGTAGTAGTAGTAGTAGTAGAAGTGGTTGTTCTTGTACTAATATTGGTGTACTTCTAGTAGTAGTAGTGGTAGTTGTAGTTTTTTTTCTTGTAGTAGTAGTAGTGGTTGTTCTTGTAATAGTAGAAGTAGTAGTAGTGATGTTTCTTGTTGTAGTAGTAGTGGTTGTTATTGTAGTAGTAGAAGTGGTTGTTCTTGTAATAGTAGTAGTAGTAGTAGTGGTTGTTCTTGTAGTATTAGCAGTGGTTGTTCTTGTAGTAGTAGTAGAGGTTTTTCTTGTAGTAGTAGTAGTGGTTGTTCTTGTAGTAGTATTAGTAGTATTAGTAGTAGTAATGGTTCTTCTTGTCGTAGTAGGAGTGGTAGTTGTAGTTGTTGTTCTTGCAGTAGTAGTAGAGGTTGTTTTTGTAGTAGTAGTAGTAGTGGTTGTTCTTGTAGTATTAGTAGTGGTTGTTCTTGAAGTAGTAGTAGTAGTAGAGGTTGTTCTTGTAGTAGTAGTAGTGGCTGTTCTTGTAGTAGTAGAAGTGGTTGTTCTTGTAATATTAGTAGTACTAGTAGTAGTAGTGGTTTTTCTTGTAATATTAGTAGTAGTAGTAGTGGTTGTTCTTGTAGTAGTAGTAGTAGAAGTGGTTGTTCTTGTAATAGTAGTAGTACTAGTAGTAATAGTGGTTTTTGTTGTAATAGTAGTAATAGCAGTAGTGGTTGTTCTTGTAGTAGTAGAGGTTGTTCTTGTAGAAGTAGTAGTGGTTGTTCTTGTAGTAGTAGTAGTAGTAGTAGTAGTAGTAGTTGTAGTAGTAGTACTAATGGTTGTTCTTGTAGTAGTAGTAGTGGCTGTTTTTGTAGTGGTAGTAGTAGTGGTTGTTCTTGTAGTATTAGTAGTGCTTGTTCTTGTAGTAGTAGTAGTAGAAGAGGTTGTTCTTGTAGTAGTAGTAGTGGTTGTTCTTGTAGTAGTAGTAGTAGTAGTAGTAGTAGTAGTAATGGTTCTTCTTGTAGTAGTAGTAGTGGTTGTTGTAGTGATTGTTCTTGTAGTAGTAGTAGTAGAGGTGGTGGTTGTTCTTGTAGTAGTAGTAGTGGTTGTTATTGTAATAGTAGTAGTACTAGTATTAGTAGTGGTTTTTGTTGTAATAGTAGTAATAGCTGTAGTGGTTGTTCTTGTAGTAGTAGAGGTTGTTCTTGTAGTAGTAGTAGTGGTTGTTCTTGTAGTAGTATTAGAAGTAGTAATAGTAGTAATGGTTCTTCTTGTAGTAATAGTAGTGGTAGTTGTAGTGGTTGTTCTTGTAGTAGTAGTGGTTGTTTTGTAGTAGTAGTAGTAGTGGTTGTTCTTGTAGTATTAGTAGTGTTTGTTCTTGTAGTAGTAGTAGTAGTAGAGGTTGTGCTTGTAGTAGTAGTGGTGGTTGTTCTTGTAGTAGTAGTAGTGGTTGTTCTTGTAATATTACTAGTAGTAGTAGTGGTTGTTCTTGTAGTAGTAGTAGTGGTTTTTCTTGTATTAGTAGTAGTAGTAGAAGTGATTTGTCTTGTAGTAGTAGTAGTGGTTGTTCCAGTAATATTAGTAGTAGTAGTAGTAGTAGTGGTTCTTGTTGTAGAAATAGTGTTTGTTCTTGTAGTAGTAGTAGAGGTTGTTCTTGTAATAGTTGTAGTAGTAGTAGCTGTAGTGGTTGTTCTTAAAATAGTTGTATTAGTAGTAGTAGTAGTGGTTGTTCTTGTAATAGTTGTAGTAGTAGTAGTGGTTGTTTTTGTAGTAGTAGTAGTGGTTGTTCTTGTAATAGTTGTAGTAGTAGTTGTAGTAGTGGTTTTTCTTGTAGTAGTTGTAGTGGTTGATCTTGTTGTAGTAGTACTACTAGTAGTAGTACTGGTGGTTCTTGTTGTGGTAGTAGTGGTTGTTCTTGTAGTAGTAGTAGTGGTTGTTCTTCTAATAGTAGTAGTAGTAGTAGTGGTGGTTGTTCTTGCAGTAGTATTGGTGTACTTGTAGTAGTAGTAGTAGTAGTAGTAGTACTTGTAGTGGTTGTTCTTGTAGTAGTAGTAGTAGTAGTAGTAGTAGTAGTAGTAGTAGAAGTGGTTGTTCTTGTACTAATATTGGTGTACTTCTAGTAGTAGTAGTGGTAGTTGTAGTGTTTTTTCTTGTAGTAGTAGTAGTGGTTGTTCTTGTAATATTAGAAGTAGTAGTAGTGATGTTTCTTGTTGTAGTAGTAGTGGTTGTTATTGTAGTAGTAGAAGTGGTTGTTCTTGTAATAGTAGTAGTAGTAGTAGTGGTTGTTCTTGTAGTATTAGCAGTGGTTGTTCTTGTAGTAGTAGTAGAGGTTTTTCTTGTAGTAGTAGTAGTGGTAGTTCTTGTAGTAGTATTAGTAGTATTAGTAGTAGTAATGGTTCTTCTTGTCTTAGTAGGTGTGGTAGTTGTAGTCGTTCTTGCAGTAGTAGTAGAGGTTGTTTTTGTAGTAGTAGTAGTAGTGGTTGTTCTTGTAGTATTAGTAGTGGTTGTTCTTGAAGTAGTAGTAGTAGTAGAGGTTGTTCTTGTAGTAGTAGTAGTGGTTGTTCTTGTAATAGTAGTAGTAGTAGTAGTGGTTGTTCTTGTAGTAGTATTGGTGTACTTGTAGTAGTAGTAGTAGTAGTAGTAGTTGTAGTGGTTGTTCTTGTAGTAGTAGTAGTAGTAGTAGTAGTAGTAGTAGTAGTAGTAGTAGAAGTGGTTGTTCTTGTACTAATATTGGTGTACTTCTAGTAGTAGTAGTGGTAGTTGTAGTGTTTTTTCTTGTAGTAGTAGTAGTGGTTGTTCTTGTAATAGTAGAAGTAGTAGTAGTGATGTTTCTTGTTGTAGTAGTAGTGGTTGTTATTGTAGTAGTAGAAGTGGTTGTTCTTGTAATAGTAGTAGTAGTAGTAGTGGTTGTTCTTGTAGTATTAGCAGTGGTTGTTCTTGTAGTAGTAGTAGAGGTTTTTCTTGTAGTAGTAGTAGTGGTTGTTCTTGTAGTAGTATTAGTAGTATTAGTAGTAGTAATGGTTCTTCTTGTCGTAGTAGGAGTGGTAGTTGTAGTTGTTGTTCTTGCAGTAGTAGTAGAGGTTGTTTTTGTAGTAGTAGTAGTAGTGGTTGTTCTTGTAGTATTAGTAGTGGTTGTTCTTGAAGTAGTAGTAGTAGTAGAGGTTGTTCTTGTAGTAGTAGTAGTGGTTGTTCTTGTAGTAGTAGAAGTGGTTGTTCTTGTAATATTAGTAGTACTAGTAGTAGTAGTGGTTTTTCTTGTAATATTAGTAGTAGTAGTAGTGGTTGTTCTTGTAGTAGTAGTAGTAGAAGTGGTTGTTCTTGTAATAGTAGTAGTAGTAGTGGTTGTTCTTGTAGTAGTAGTAGTGGTTGTTCTTGCAATATTAGAATTAGTAGTAGTGGTGGTTCTTGTTGTAGTAGTAGTGGTTGTTCTTGTAATAGTAGTTGTAGTAGTGGTTGTAGTGGTTGTTCTTGTAGTAGTAGTAGTGATTGTTCTTGTAGTGGTAGTAGTAGTGGTGGTGGTTGTTCTTGTAGTAGTAGTAGTGGTTGTTATTGTTTTAGTAGTAGTACTAGTAGTAGTAGTGGTTTTTGTTGTAATAGTAGTAATAGCAGTAGTGGTTGTTCTAGTAGTAGTAGAGGTTGATCTTGTAGTAGTAGTAGTGGTTGTTCTTGTAGTAGTAGTAGTAGTAGTAGTAGTAGTAGTAGTAGTAGTAGTAGTAGTAGTAGTAATGGTTCTTCTTGTAGTAGTAGTGGTGGTAGTTGTAGACGTTGTTCTTGTAGTAGTAGTAGTGGTTGTTTTTGTAGTAGTAGTAGTAGTGGTTGTTCTTGTAGTATTAGTAGTGCTTGTTCTTGTAGTAGTAGTAGTAGAAGAGGTTGTTTTTGTAGTAGTAGTAGTGGTTGTTCTTGTAGTAGTATTGGTGTACTTGTAGTAGTAGTAGTAGTTGTAGTGGTTGTTCTTGTAGAAGTAGTAGTAGTAGTAGCAGAAGTGGTTGTTCTTGTACTAGTATTGGTGTACTTGTAGTAGTAGTAGTGGTAGTTGTAGTGGTTTTTCTTGTAGTAGTAGTAGTGGTTGTTCTTGTAATATTAGAAGTAGTAGTAGTGATGTTTCTTGTTGTAGTAATAGTGGTTGTTATTGTAGTAGTAGTAGTGTTTGTTCTTGTAATAGTAGTAGTAGTAGTAGTGGTTGTTCTTGTAGTAGTAGTGGTTGCACTTGTAGTAGTACTAGTAGTTGTAGTGGTTGTTCTTGAAGTAGTAGTAGTGGTAGTAATGGTTGTCCTTGTAGTAGTAGTAGTGGTTGTTCTTGTAATGGTAGTAGTAGTAGTAGTGGTCTTTGTTCTTGTAGGAGTAGTAGTGATTGTTCTTGTAGTAGCAGTAGTAGTGGTGGTGGTTGTAATTGTAATAGTAGTAGTGGTTGTTATTGTAATAGTAGTAGTACTAGTAGTAATAGTGGTTTTTGTTGTAATAGTAGTAATAGCAGTAGTGGTTGTTCTTGTAGTAGTAGAGGTTGTTCTTGTAGTAGTAGTAGTGGTTGTTCTTGTAGTAGTAGTAGTGGCTGTTTTTGTAGTAGTAGTAGTAGTGGTTGTTCTTGTAGTATTAGTAGTGCTTGTTCTTGTAGTAGTAGTAGTAGAAGAGGTTGTTCTTGTAGTAGTAGTAGTGGTTGTTCTTGTAGTAGTAGTAGTAGTAGTAGTAGTAGTAGTAATGGTTCTTCTTGTAGTAGTAGTGGTTGTTGTAGTGATTGTTCTTGTAGTAGTAGTAGTAGAGGTGGTGGTTGTTCTTGTAGTAGTAGTAGTGGTTGTTATTGTAATAGTAGTAGTACTAGTATTAGTAGTGGTTTTTGTTGTAATAGTAGTAATAGCTGTAGTGGTTGTTCTTGTAGTAGTAGAGGTTGTTCTTGTAGTAGTAGTAGTGGTTGTTCTTGTAGTAGTATTAGAAGTAGTAATAGTAGTAATGGTTCTTCTTGTAGTAATAGTAGTGGTAGTTGTAGTGGTTGTTCTTGTAGAAGTAGTAGTAGTAGTAGCAGAAGTGGTTGTTCTTGTACTAGTATTGGTGTACTTGTAGTAGTAGTAGTGGTAGTTGTAGTGGTTTTTCTTGTAGTAGTAGTAGTGGTTGTTCTTGTAATATTAGAAGTAGTAGTAGTGATGTTTCTTGTTGTAGTAATAGTGGTTGTTATTGTAGTAGTAGTAGTGTTTGTTCTTGTAATAGTAGTAGTAGTAGTAGTGGTTGTTCTTGTAGTAGTAGTGGTTGCACTTGTAGTAGTACTAGTAGTTGTAGTGGTTGTTCTTGAAGTAGTAGTAGTGGTAGTAGTGGTTGTCCTTGTAGTAGTAGTAGTGGTTGTTCTTGTAATGGTAGTAGTAGTAGTAGTGGTCTTTGTTCTTGTAGGAGTAGTAGTGATTGTTCTTGTAGTAGCAGTAGTAGTGGTGGTGGTTGTAATTGTAATAGTAGTAGTGGTTGTTATTGTAATAGTAGTAGTACTAGTAGTAATAGTGGTTTTTGTTGTAATAGTAATAGCAGTAGTGGTTGTTCTTGTAGTAGTAGAGGTTGTTCTTGTAGTAGTAGTAGTGGTTGTTCTTGTAGTAGTAGTAGTAGTAGTAGTAGTAGTAGTTGTAGTAGTAGTACTAATGGTTGTTCTTGTAGTAGTAGTAGTGGCTGTTTTTGTAGTAGTAGTAGTAGTGGTTGTTCTTGTAGTATTAGTAGTGCTTGTTCTTGTAGTAGTAGTAGTAGAAGAGGTTGTTCTTGTAGTAGTAGTAGTGGTTGTTCTTGTAGTAGTAGTAGTAGTAGTAGTAGTAATGGTTCTTCTTGTAGTAGTAGTAGTGGTTGTTGTAGTGATTGTTCTTGTAGTAGTAGTAGTAGAGGTGGTGGTTGTTCTTGTAGTAGTAGTAGTGGTTGTTATTGTAATAGTAGTAGTACTAGTATTAGTAGTGGTTTTTGTTGTAATAGTAGTAATAGCTGTAGTGGTTGTTCTTGTAGTAGTAGAGGTTGTTCTTGTAGTAGTAGTGGTGGTTGTTCTTGTAGTAGTATTAGAAGTAGTAATAGTAGTAATGGTTCTTCTTGTAGTAATAGTAGTGGTAGTTGTAGTGGTTGTTCTTGTAGTAGTAGTGGTTGTTTTGTTGTAGTAGTAGTATTAGTGGTTGTTCTTGTAGTATTAGTAGTGTTTGTTCTTGTAGTAGTAGCAGTAGTAGAGGTTGTGCTTGTAGTAGTAGTAGTGGTTGTTCTTTTAGTAGTAGTAGTGGTTGTTCTTGTAATATTACTAGTAGTAGTAGTGGTTGTTCTTGTAGTAGTAGTAGTGGTTTTTCTTGTATTAGTAGTAGTAGTAGAAGTGGTTTGTCTTGTAGTAGTAGTAGTGGTTGTTCCAGTAATATTAGTAGTAGTAGTAGTAGTAGTGGTTCTTGTTGTAGAAATAGTGTTTGTTCTTGTAGTAGTAGTAGTGGTTGTTCTTGTAATAGTTGTAGTAGTAGTAGCTGTAGTGGTTGTTCTTAAAATAGTTGTATTAGTAGTAGTAGTAGTGGTTGTTCTTGTAATAGTTGTAGTAGTAGTAGTGGTTGTTTTTGTAGTAGTAGTAGTAGTTGTTCTTGTAATAGTTGTAGTAGTAGTTGTAGTAGTGGTTTTTCTTGTAGTAGTTGTAGTGGTTGATCTTGTTGTAGTAGTACTACTAGTAGTAGTACTGGTGGTTCTTGTTGTGGTAGTAGTGGTTGTTCTTGTAGTAGTAGTAGTGGTTGTTCTTCTAATAGTAGTAGTAGTAGTAGTGGTGGTTGTTCTTGCAGTAGTATTGGTGTACTTGTAGTAGTAGTAGTAGTAGTAGTAGTAGTAGTTGTAGTGGTTGTTCTTGTAGTAGTAGTAGTAGTAGTAGTAGTAGTAGTAGTAGTAGTAGAAGTGGTTGTTCTTGTACTAATATTGGTGTACTTCTAGTAGTAGTAGTGGTAGTTGTAGTGTTTTTTCTTGTAGTAGTAGTAGTGGTTGTTCTTGTAATATTAGAAGTAGTAGTAGTGATGTTTCTTGTTGTAGTAGTAGTGGTTGTTATTGTAGTAGTAGAAGTGGTTGTTCTTGTAATAGTAGTAGTAGTAGTAGTGGTTGTTCTTGTAGTATTAGCAGTGGTTGTTCTTGTAGTAGTAGTAGAGGTTTTTCTTGTAGTAGTAGTAGTGGTAGTTCTTGTAGTAGTATTAGTAGTATTAGTAGTAGTAATGGTTCTTCTTGTCGTAGTAGGAGTGGTAGTTGTAGTCGTTCTTGCAGTAGTAGTAGAGGTTGTTTTTGTAGTAGTAGTAGTAGTGGTTGTTCTTGTAGTATTAGTAGTGGTTGTTCTTGAAGTAGTAGTAGTAGTAGAGGTTGTTCTTGTAGTAGTAGTAGTGGTTGTTCTTGTAGTAGTAGAAATGGTTGTTCTTGTAATATTAGTAGTACTAGTAGTAGTAGTGGTTTTTCTTGTAATATTAGTAGTAGTAGTAGTGGTTGTTCTTGTAGTAGTAGTAGTAGAAGTGGTTGTTCTTGTAATAGTAGTAGTAGTAGTGGTTGTTCTTGTAGTAGTAGTAGTGGTTGTTCTTGCAATATTAGAATTAGTAGTAGTGGTGGTTCTTGTTGTAGTAGTAGTGGTTGTTCTTGTAATAGTAGTTGTAGTAGTGGTTGTAGTGGTTGTTCTTGTAGTAGTAGTAGTGATTGTTCTTGTAGTGGTAGTAGTAGTGGTGGTGGTTGTTCTTGTAGTAGTAGTAGTGGTTGTTATTGTAATAGTAGTAGTACTAGTAGTAGTAGTGGTTTTTGTTGTAATAGTAGTAATAGCAGTAGTGGTTGTTCTAGTAGTAGTAGAGGTTGATCTTGTAGTAGTAGTAGTGGTTGTTCTTGTAGTAGTAGTAGTAGTAGTAGTAGTAGTAGTAGTAGTAGTAGTAGTAGTAGTAATGGTTCTTCTTGTAGTAGTAGTGGTGGTAGTTGTAGTGGTTGTTCTTGTAGTAGTAGTAGTGGTTGTTTTTGTAGTAGTAGTAGTAGTGGTTGTTCTTGTAGTATTAGTAGTGCTTGTTCTTCTAGTAGTAGTAGTAGAAGAGGTTGTTTTTGTAGTAGTAGTAGTGGTTGTTCTTGTAGTAGTATTGGTGTACTTGTAGTAGTAGTAGTAGTTGTAGTGGTTGTTCTTGTAGTAGTAGTAGTAGTAGTAGCAGAAGTGGTTGTTCTTGTACTAGTATTGGTGTACTTGTAGTAGTAGTAGTGGTAGTTGTAGTGGTTTTTCTTGTAGTAGTAGTAGTGGTTGTTCTTGTAATATTAGAAGTAGTAGTAGTGATGTTTCTTGTTGTAGTAATAGTGGTTGTTATTGTAGTAGTAGTAGTGGTTGTTCTTCTAATAGTAGTAGTAGTAGTAGTGGTTGTTCTTGTAGTAGTAGTGGTTGCACTTGTAGTAGTACTAGTAGTTGTAGTGGTTGTTCTTGAAGTAGTAGTAGTGGTAGTAGTGGTTGTCCTTGTAGTAGTAGTAGTGGTTGTTCTTGTAATGGTAGTAGTAGTAGTAGTGGTCTTTGTTCTTGTAGGAGTAGTAGTGATTGTTCTTGTAGTAGCAGTAGTAGTGGTGGTGGTTGTAATTGTAGTAGTAGTAGTGGTTGTTATTGTAATAGTAGTAGTACTAGTAGTAATAGTGGTTTTTGTTGTAATAGTAGTAATAGCAGTAGTGGTTGTTCTTGTAGTAGTAGAGGTTGTTCTTGTAGTAGTAGTAGTGGTTGTTCTTGTAGTAGTAGTAGTAGTAGTAGTAGTAGTAGTTGTAGTAGTAGTACTAATGGTTTTTCTTGTAGTAGTAGTAGTGGTAGTTGTAGTGGTTGTTCTTGTAGTAGTAGTAGTGGCTGTTTTTGTAGTAGTAGTAGTAGTGGTTGTTCTTGTAGTATTAGTAGTGCTTCTTCTTGTAGTAGTAGTAGTAGAAGAGGTTCTTCTTCTAGTAGTAGTAGTGGTTGTTCTTGTAGTAGTAGTAGTAGTAGTAGTAATGGTTCTTCTTGTAGTAGTAGTAGTGGTTGTTGTAGTGATTGTTCTTGTAGTAGTAGTAGTAGAGGTGGTGGTTGTTCTTGTAGTAGTAGTAGTGGTTGTTATTGTAATAGTAGTAGTACTAGTAGTAGTAGTGGTTTTTGTTGTAATAGTAGTAATAGCTGTAGTGGTTGTTCTTGTAGTAGTAGAGGTTGTTCTTGTAGTAGTAGTAGTGGTTGTTCTTGTAGTAGTATTAGAAGTAGTAATAGTAGTAATGGTTCTTCTTGTAGTAATAGTAGTGGTAGTTGTAGTGGTTGTTCTTGTAGTAGTAGTGGTTGTTTTGTAGTAGTAGTAGTAGTGGTTGTTCTTGTAGTATTAGTAATGTTTGTTCTTGTAGTAGTAGTAGTAGTAGTAGTAGAGGTTGTGCTTGTAGTAGTAGTAGTGGTTGTTCTTGTAGTAGTAGTAGTGGTTGTTCTTGTAATATTACTAGTAGTAGTAGTGGTTGTTCTTGTAGTAGTAGTAGTGGTTTTTCTTGTATTAGTAGTAGTAGTAGAAGTGGTTTGTCTTGTAGTAGTAGTAGTGGTTGTTCCAGTAATATTAGTAGTAGTAGTAGTAGAAGTGGTTGTTCTTGTACTAATATTGGTGTACTTCTAGTAGTAGTAGTGGTAGTTGTAGTGTTTTTTCTTGTAGTAGTAGTAGTGGTTGTTCTTGTAATATTAGAAGTAGTAGTAGTGATGTTTCTTGTTTTAGTAGTAGTGGTTGTTATTGTAGTAGTAGAAGTGGTTGTTCTTGTAATAGTAGTAGTAGTAGTAGTGGTTGTTCTTGTAGTATTAGCAGTGGTTGTTCTTGTAGTAGTAGTAGAGGTTTTTCTTCTAGTAGTAGTAGTGGTTGTTCTTGTAGTAGTATTAGTAGTATTAGTAGTAGTAATGGTTCTTCTTGTCGTAGTAGGAGTGGTAGTTGTAGTCGTTGTTCTTGCAGTAGTAGTAGAGGTTGTTTTTTGTAGTAGTAGTAGTAGTGGTTGTTCTTGTAGTATTAGTAGTGGTTGTTCTTGAAGTAGTAGTAGTAGTAGAGGTTGTACTTGTAGTAGTAGTAGTGGTTGTTCTTGTAATAGTAGTAGTAGTAGTAGTGGTTGTTCTTGTAGTAGTATTGGTGTACTTGAAGTAGTAGTAGTAGTAGTAGTTGTAGTGGTTGTTCTTGTAGTAGTAGTAGTAGTAGTAGTAGTAGTAGTAGTAGAAGTGGTTGTTCTTGTACTAATATTGGTGTACTTCTAGTAGTAGTAGTGGTAGTTGTAGTGTTTTTTCTTGTAGTAGTAGTAGTGGTTGTTCTTGTAATATTAGAAGTAGTAGTAGTGATGTTTCTTGTTGTAGTAGTAGTGGTTGTTATTGTAGTAGTAGAAGTGGTTGTTCTTGTAATAGCAGTAGTAGTAGTAGTGGTTGTTCTTGTAGTATTAGCAGTGGTTGTTCTTGTAGTAGTAGTAGAGGTTTTTCTTGTAGTAGTAGTAGTGGTTGTTCTTGTAGTAGTATTAGTAGTATTAGTAGTAGTAATGGTTCTTCTTGTCGTAGTAGGAGTGGTAGTTGTAGTTGTTGTTCTTGCAGTAGTAGTAGAGGTTGTTTTTGTAGTAGTAGTAGTAGTGGTTGTTCTTGTAGTATTAGTAGTGGTTGTTCTTGAAGTAGTAGTAGTAGTAGAGGTTGTTCTTGTAGTAGTAGTAGTGGTTGTTCTTGTAGTAGTATTGGTGTACTTGTAGTAGTAGTAGTAGTAGTAGTTGTAGTGGTTGTTCTTGTAGTAGTAGTAGTAGTAGTAGTAGTAGTAGTAGTAGTAATAGAAGTGTTTGTTCTTGTACTAATATTGGTGTACTTCTAGTAGTAGTAGTGGTAGTTGTAGTGTTTTTTCTTGTAGTAGTAGTAGTGGTTGTTCTTGTAATAGTAGAAGTAGTAGTAGTGATGTTTCTTGTTGTAGTAGTAGTGGTTGTTATTGTAGTAGTAGAAGTGGTTGTTCTTGTAATAGTAGTAGTAGTAGTAGTGGTTGTTCTTGTAGTATTAGCAGTGGTTGTTCTTGTAGTAGTAGTAGAGGTTTTTCTTGTAGTAGTAGTAGTGGTTGTTCTTGTAGTAGTATTAGTAGTATTAGTAGTAGTAATGGTTCTTCTTGTCGTAGTAGGAGTGGTAGTTGTAGTTGTTGTTCTTGCAGTAGTAGTAGAGGTTGTTTTTGTAGTAGTAGTAGTAGTGGTTGTTCTTGTAGTATTAGTAGTGGTTGTTCTTGAAGTAGTAGTAGTAGTAGAGGTTGTTCTTGTAGTAGTAGTAGTGGCTGTTCTTGTAGTAGTAGAAGTGGTTGTTCTTGTAATATTAGTAGTACTAGTAGTAGTAGTGGTTTTTCTTGTAATATTAGTAGTAGTAGTAGTGGTTGTTCTTGTAGTATTAGTAGTGCTTGTTCTTGTAGTAGTAGTAGTAGAAGAGGTTGTTTTTGTAGCAGTAGTAGTGGTTGTTCTTGTACTAGTATTGGTGTACTTGTAGTAGTAGTAGTGGTAGTTGTAGTGGTTTTTCTTGTAGTAGTAGTAGTGGTTGTTCTTGTAATATTAGAAGTAGTAGTAGTGATGTTTCTTGTTGTAGTAATAGTGGTTGTTATTGTAGTAGTAGTAGTGTTTGTTCTTGTAATAGTAGTAGTAGTAGTAGTGGTTGTTCTTGTAGTAGTAGTGGTTGCACTTGTAGTAGTACTAGTAGTTGTATTGGTTGTTCTTGAAGTAGTAGTAGTGGTAGTAGTGGTTGTCCTTGTAGTAGTAGTAGTGGTTGTTCTTGTAATGGTAGTAGTAGTAGTAGTGGTCTTTGTTCTTGTAGGAGTAGTAGTGATTGTTCTTGTAGTAGCAGTAGTAGTGGTGGTGGTTGTAATTGTAGTAGTAGTAGTGGTTGTTATTGTAATAGTAGTAGTACTAGTAGTAATAGTGGTTTTTGTTGTAATAGTGGTAATAGCAGTAGTGGTTGTTCTTGTAGTAGTAGAGGTTGTTCTTGTAGTAGTAGTAGTGGTTGTTCTTGTAGTAGTAGTAGTAGTAGTAGTAGTAGTAGTAGTAGTAGTAGTTGTAGTAGTAGTACTAATGGTTTTTCTTGTAGTACTAGTAGTGGTAGTTGTAGTGGTTGTTCTTGTAGTAGTAGTAGTGGCTGTTTTTGTAGTAGTAGTAGTAGTGGTTGTTCTTGTAGTATTAGTAGTGCTTGTTCTTGT
Source organism: Alligator mississippiensis (assembly GCF_030867095.1). Taxonomy (NCBI): domain Eukaryota; kingdom Metazoa; phylum Chordata; order Crocodylia; family Alligatoridae; genus Alligator; species Alligator mississippiensis. The sequence continues at coordinate 22,510,864 of NC_081837.1, read as the reverse complement.
AGTAGTAGTAGTAGAAGAGGTTCTTCTTCTAGTAGTAGTAGTGGTTGTTCTTGTAGTAGTAGTAGTAGTAGTAGTAATGGTTCTTCTTGTAGTAGTAGTAGTGGTTGTTGTAGTGATTGTTCTTGTAGTAGTAGTAGTAGAGGTGGTGGTTGTTCTTGTAGTAGTAGTAGTGGTTGTTATTGTAATAGTAGTAGTACTAGTAGTAGTAGTGGTTTTTGTTGTAATAGTAGTAATAGCTGTAGTGGTTGTTCTTGTAGTAGTAGAGGTTGTTCTTGTAGTAGTAGTAGTGGTTGTTCTTGTAGTAGTATTAGAAGTAGTAATAGTAGTAATGGTTCTTCTTGTAGTAATAGTAGTGGTAGTTGTAGTGGTTGTTCTTGTAGTAGTAGTGGTTGTTTTGTAGTAGTAGTAGTAGTGGTTGTTCTTGTAGTATTAGTAATGTTTGTTCTTGTAGTAGTAGTAGTAGTAGTAGAGGTTGTGCTTGTAGTAGTAGTAGTGGTTGTTCTTGTAGTAGTAGTAGTGGTTGTTCTTGTAATATTACTAGTAGTAGTAGTGGTTGTTCTTGTAGTAGTAGTAGTGGTTTTTCTTGTATTAGTAGTAGTAGTAGAAGTGGTTTGTCTTGTAGTAGTAGTAGTGGTTGTTCCAGTAATATTAGTAGTAGTAGTAGTAGTAGTGGTTCTTGTTGTAGAAATAGTGTTTGTTCTTGTAGTAGTAGTAGTGGTTGTTCTTGTAATAGTTGTAGTAGTAGTAGCTGTAGTGGTTGTTCTTAAAATAGTTGTATTAGTAGTAGTAGTAGTGGTTGTTCTTGTAATAGTTGTAGTATTAGTAGTGGTTGTTTTTGTAGTAGTAGTAGTGGTTGTTCTTGTAATAGTTGTAGTAGTAGTTGTAGTAGTGGTTTTTCTTGTAGTAGTTGTAGTGGTTGATCTTGTTGTAGTAGTACTACTAGTAGTAGTACTGGTGGTTCTTGTTGTGGTAGTAGTGGTTGTTCTTGTAGTAGTAGTAGTGGTTGTTCTTCTAATAGTAGTAGTAGTAGTAGTGGTTGTTCTTGCAGTAGTATTGGTGTACTTGTAGTAGTAGTAGTAGTAGTAGTAGTAGTAGTAGTAGTAGTTGTAGTGGTTGTTCTTGTAGTAGTAGTAGTAGTAGTAGTAGTAGAAGTGGTTGTTCTTGTACTAATATTGGTGTACTTCTAGTAGTAGTAGTGGTAGTTGTAGTGTTTTTTCTTGTAGTAGTAGTAGTGGTTGTTCTTGTAATATTAGAAGTAGTAGTAGTGATGTTTCTTGTTGTAGTAGTAGTGGTTGTTATTGTAGTAGTAGAAGTGGTTGTTCTTGTAATAGTAGTAGTAGTAGTAGTGGTTGTTCTTGTAGTATTAGCAGTGGTTGTTCTTGTAGTAGTAGTAGAGGTTTTTCTTGTAGTAGTAGTAGTGGTTGTTCTTGTAGTAGTATTAGTAGTATTAGTAGTAGTAATGGTTCTTCTTGTCGTAGTAGGAGTGGTAGTTGTAGTCGTTGTTCTTGCAGTAGTAGTAGAGGTTGTTTTTGTAGTAGTAGTAGTAGTGGTTGTTCTTGTAGTATTAGTAGTGGTTGTTCTTGAAGTAGTAGTAGTAGTAGAGGTTGTACTTGTAGTAGTAGTAGTGGTTGTTCTTGTAATAGTAGTAGTAGTAGTAGTGGTTGTTCTTGTAGTAGTATTGGTGTACTTGTAGTAGTAGTAGTAGTAGTAGTTGTAGTGGTTGTTCTTGTAGTAGTAGTAGTAGTAGTAGTAGTAGTAGTAGTAGTAGTAGTAGTAGAAGTGGTTGTTCTTGTACTAATATTGGTGTACTTCTAGTAGTAGTAGTGGTAGTTGTAGTGTTTTTTCTTGTAGTAGTAGTAGTGGTTGTTCTTGTAATATTAGAAGTAGTAGTAGTGATGTTTCTTGTTGTAGTAGTAGTGGTTGTTATTGTAGTAGTAGAAGTGGTTGTTCTTGTAATAGCAATAGTAGTAGTAGTGGTTGTTCTTGTAGTATTAGCAGTGGTTGTTCTTGTAGTAGTAGTAGAGGTTTTTCTTGTAGTAGTAGTAGTGGTTGTTCTTGTAGTAGTATTAGTAGTATTAGTAGTAGTAATGGTTCTTCTTATCGTAGTAGGAGTGGTAGTTGTAGTTGTTGTTCTTGCAGTAGTAGTAGAGGTTGTTTTTGTAGTAGTAGTAGTAGTGGTTGTTCTTGTAGTATTAGTAGTGGTTGTTCTTGAAGTAGTAGTAGTAGTAGAGGTTGTTCTTGTAGTAGTAGTAGTGGTTGTTCTTGTAGTAGTATTGGTGTACTTGTAGTAGTAGTAGTAGTAGTAGTAGTTGTAGTGGTTGTTCTTGTAGTAGTAGTAGTAGTAGTAGTAGTAGTAGTAGTAGTAGTAGAAGTGGTTGTTCTTGTACTAATATTGGTGTACTTATAGTAGTAGTAGTGGTAGTTGTAGTGTTTTTTCTTGTAGTAGTAGTAGTGGTTGTTCTTGTAATATTAGAAGTAGTAGTAGTGATGTTTCTTGTTGTAGTAGTAGTGGTTGTTATTGTAGTAGTAGAAGTGGTTGTTCTTGTAATAGTAGTAGTAGTAGTAGTGGTTGTTCTTGTAGTATTAGCAGTGGTTGTTCTTGTAGTAGTAGTAGAGGTTTTTCTTGTAGTAGTAGTAGTGGTTGTTCTTGTAGTAGTATTAGTAGTATTAGTAGTAGTAATGGTTCTTCTTGTCGTAGTAGGAGTGGTAGTTGTAGTTGTTGTTCTTGCAGTAGTAGTAGAGGTTGTTTTTGTAGTAGTAGTAGTAGTGGTTGTTCTTGTAGTATTAGTAGTGGTTGTTCTTGAAGTAGTAGTAGTAGTAGAGGTTGTTCTTGTAGTAGTAGTAGTGGCTGTTCTTGTAGTAGTAGAAGTGGTTGTTCTTGTAATATTAGTAGTACTAGTAGTAGTAGTGGTTTTTCTTGTAATATTAGTAGTAGTAGTAGTGGTTGTTCTTGTAGTAGTAGTAGTAGAAGTGGTTGTTCTTGTAATAGTAGTAGTAGTAGTGGTTGTTCTTGTAGTAGTAGTAGTGGTTGTTCTTGCAATATTAGAATTAGTAGTAGTGGTGGTTCTTGTTGTAGTAGTAGTGGTTGTTCTTGTAATAGTAGTTGTAGTAGTGGTTGTAGTGGTTGTTCTTGTAGTAGTAGTAGTGATTGTTCTTGTAGTGGTAGTATTAGTGGTGGTGGTTGTTCTTGTAGTAGTAGTAGTGGTTGTTATTGTAATAGTAGTAGTACTAGTAGTAGTAGTGGTTTTTGTTGTAATAGTAGTAATAGCAGTAGTGGTTGTTCTAGTAGTAGTAGAGGTTGATCTTGTAGTAGTAGTAGTGGTTGTTCTTGTAGTAGTAGTAGTAGTAGTAGTAGTAGTAGTAGTAGTAGTAGTAGTAATGGTTCTTCTTGTAGTAGTAGTGGTGGTAGTTGTAGTGGTTGTTCTTGTAGTAGTAGTAGTGGTTGTTTTTGTAGTAGTAGTAGTAGTGGTTGTTCTTGTAGTATTAGTAGTGCTTGTTCTTGTAGTAGTAGTAGTAGAAGAGGTTGTTTTTGTAGTAGTAGTAGTGGTTGTTCTTGTAGTAGTATTGGTGTACTTGTAGTAGTAGTAGTAGTTGTAGTGGTTGTTCTTGTAGTAGTAGTAGTAGTAGTAGCAGAAGTGGTTGTTCTTGTACTAGTATTGGTGTACTTGTAGTAGTAGTAGTGGTAGTTGTAGTGGTTTTTCTTGTAGTAGTAGTAGTGGTTGTTCTTGTAATATTAGAAGTAGTAGTAGTGATGTTTCTTGTTGTAGTAATAGTGGTTGTTATTGTAGTAGTAGTAGTGGTTGTTCTTGTAATAGTAGTAGTAGTAGTAGTGGTTGTTCTTGTAGTAGTAGTGGTTGCACTTGTAGTAGTACTAGTAGTTGTAGTGGTTGTTCTTGAAGTAGTAGTAGTGGTAGTAGTGGTTGTCCTTGTAGTAGTAGTAGTGGTTGTTCTTGTAATGGTAGTAGTAGTAGTAGTGGTCTTTGTTCTTGTAGGAGTAGTAGTGATTGTTCTTGTAGTAGCAGTAGTAGTGGTGGTGGTTGTAATTGTAGTAGTAGTAGTGGTTGTTATTGTAATAGTAGTAGTACTAGTAGTAATAGTGGTTTTTGTTGTAATATTAGTAATAGCAGTAGTGGTTGTTCTTGTAGTAGTAGAGGTTGTTCTTGTAGTAGTAGTAGTGGTTGTTCTTGTAGTAGTAGTAGTAGTAGTAGTAGTAGTAGTTGTAGTAGTAGTACTAATGGTTTTTCTTGTAGTAGTAGTAGTGGTAGTTGTAGTGGTTGTTCTTGTAGTAGTAGTAGCGGCTGTTTTTGTAGTAGTAGTAGTAGTGGTTGTTCTTGTAGTATTAGTAGTGCTTTTTCTTGTAGTAGTAGTAGTAGAAGAGGTTGTTCTTGTAGTAGTAGTAATGGTTGTTATTGTAATAGTAGTAGTACTAGTAGTAGTAGTGTTTTTTTGTTGTAATAGTAGTAATAGCTGTAGTGGTTGTTCTTGTAGTAGTTGAGGTTGTTCTTGTAGTAGTAGTAGTGGTTGTTCTTGTAGTAGTATTAGAGGTAGTAATAGTAGTAATGGTTCTTCTTGTAGTAATAGTAGTGGTAGTTGTAGTGGTTGTTCTTGTAGTATTAGTAGTGTTTGTTCTTGTAGTAGTAGTAGTAGTAGTAGAGGTTGTGCTTGTAGTAGTAGTAGTGGTTGTTCTTGTAGTAGTAGTAGTGGTTGTTCTTGTAATATTACTAGTAGTAGTAGTGGTTGTTCTTGTAGTAGTAGTAGTGGTTTTTCTTGTATTATTAGTAGTAGTAGAAGTGGTTTGTCTTGTAGTAGTAGTAGTGGTTGTTCCAGTAATATTAGTAGTAGTCGTAGTGGTGGTGGTTCTTGTTGTAGAAATAGTGTTTGTTCTTGTAGTAGTAGTAGTGGTTGTTCTTGTAATAGTTGTAGTAGTAGTAGCTGTAGTGGTTGTTCTTAAAATAGTTGTATTAGTAGTAGTAGTAGTGGTTGCTCTTGTAATAGTTGTAGTAGTAGTAGTGGTTGTTTTTGTAGTAGTAGTAGTGGTTGTTCTTGTAATAGTTGTAGTAGTAGTTGTAGTAGTGGTTTTTCTTGTAGTAGTTGTAGTGGTTGATCTTGTTGTAGTAGTACTACTAGTAGTAGTACTGGTGGTTCTTGTTGTGGTAGTAGTGGTTGTTCTTGTAGTAGTAGTAGTGGTTGTTCTTCTAATAGTAGTAGTAGTAGTAGTGGTTGTTCTTGCAGTAGTATTGGTGTACTTGTAGTAGTAGTAGTAGAAGTAGTAGTAGTTGTAGTGGTTGTTCTTCTAGTAGTAGTAGTAGTAGTAGTAGTAGTAGTAGTAGAAGTGGTTGTTCTTGTACTGATATTGGTGTACTTCTAGTAGTAGTAGTGGTAGTTGTAGTGTTTTTTCTTGTAGTAGTAGTAGTGGTTGTTCTTGTAATATTAGAAGTAGTAGTAGTGATGTTTCTTGTTGTAGTAGTAGTGGTTGTTATTGTAGTAGTAGAAGAGGTTGTTCTTGTAATAGTAGTAGTAGTAGTAGTGGTTGTTCTTGTAGTATTAGCAGTGGTTGTTCTTGTAGTAGTAGTAGAGGTTTTTCTTGTAGTAGTAGTAGTGGTTGTTCTTGTAGTAGTATTAGTAGTATTAGTAGTAGTAATGGTTCTTCTTGTCGTAGTAGGAGTGGTAGTTGTAGTTGTTGTTCTTGCAGTAGTAGTAGAGGTTGTTTTTGTAGTAGTAGTAGTAGTGGTTGTTCTTGTAGTATTAGTAGTGGTTGTTCTTGAAGTAGTAGTAGTAGTAGAGGTTGTTCTTGTAGTAGTAGTAGTGGCTGTTCTTGTAGTAGTAGAAGTGGTTGTTCTTGTAATATTAGTAGTACTAGTAGTAGTAGTGGTTTTTCTTGTAATATTAGTAGTAGTAGTAGTGGTTGTTCTTGTAGTAGTAGTAGAAGTGGTTGTTCTTGTAATAGTAGTTGTAGTAGTGGTTGTTCTTGTAGTAGTAGTAGTGGTTGTTCTTGCAATATTAGAATTAGTAGTAGTGGTGGTTCTTTTTGTAGTAGTAGTGGTTGTTCTTGTAATAGTAGTTGTAGTAGTGGTTGTAGTGGTTGTTCTTGTAGTAGTAGTAGTGATTGTTCTTGTAGTGGTAGTAGTAGTGGTGGTGGTTGTTCTTGTAGTAGTAGTAGTGGTTGTTATTGTAATAGTAGTAGTACTAGTAGTAGTAGTGGTTTTTGTTGTAATAGTAGTAATAGCAGTAGTGGTTGTTCTAGTAGTAGTAGAGGTTGATCTTGTAGTAGTAGTAGTGGTTGTTCTTGTAGTAGTAGTAGTAGTAGTAGTAGTAGTAGTAGTAGTAGTAATGGTTCTTCTTGTAGTAGTAGTGGTGGTAGTTGTAGTGGTTGTTCATGTAGTAGTAGTAGTGGTTGTTTTTGTAGTAGTAGTAGTAGTGGTTGTTCTTGTAGTATTAGTAGTGCTTGTTCTTGTAGTAGTAGTAATAGAAGAGGTTGTTTTTGTAGTAGTAGTAGTGGTTGTTCTTGTAGTAGTATTGGTGTACTTGTAGTAGTAGTAGTAGTTGTAGTGGTTGTTCTTGTAGTAGTAGTAGTAGTAGTAGCAGAAGTGGTTGTTCTTGTACTAGTATTGGTGTACTTGTAGTAGTAGTAGTGGTAGTTGTAGTGGTTTTTCTTGTAGTAGCAGTAGTGGTTGTTCTTGTAATATTAGAAGTAGTAGTAGTGATGTTTCTTGTTGTAGTAATAGTGGTTGTTATTGTAGTAGTAGTAGTGTTTGTTCTTGTAATAGTAGTAGTAGTAGTAGTGGTTGTTCTTGTAGTAGTAGTGTTTGCACTTGTAGTAGTACTAGTAGTTGTAGTGGTTGTTCTTGAAGTAGTAGTAGTGGTAGTAGTGGTTGTCCTTGTAGTAGTAGTAGTGGTTGTTCTTGTAATGGTAGTAGTAGTAGTAGTGGTCTTTGTTCTTGTAGGAGTAGTAGTGATTGTTCTTGTAGTAGCAGTAGTAGTGGTGGTGGTTGTAATTGTAGTAGTAGTAGTGGTTGTTATTGTAATAGTAGTAGTACTAGTAGTAATAGTGGTTTTTGTTGTAATAGTAGTAATAGCAGTAGTGGTTGTTCTTGTAGTAGTAGAGGTTGTTCTTGTAGTAGTAGTAGTGGCTTTTCTTGTAGTAGTAGTAGTGGTAGTTCTTGTAGTAGTATTAGTAGTATTAGTAGTAGTAATGGTTCTTCTTGCCGTAGTAGGTGTGGTAGTTGTAGTCGTTCTTGCAGTAGTAGTAGAGGTTGTTTTTGTAGTAGTAGTAGTAGTGGTTGTTCTTGTAGTATTAGTAGTGGTTGTTCTTGAAGTAGTAGTAGTAGTAGAGGTTGCTCTTGTAGTAGTAGTAGTGGTTGTTCTTGTAATAGTAGTAGTAGTAGTAGTGGTTGTTCTTGTAGTAGTATTGGTGTACTTGTAGTAGTAGTAGTAGTAGTAGTTGTAGTGGTTGTTCTTGTAGTAGTAGTAGTAGTAGTAGTAGTAGTAGTAGAAGTGGTTGTTCTTGTACTAATATTGGTGTACTTCTAGTAGTAGTAGTGGTAGTTGTAGTGTTTTTTCTTGTAGTAGTAGTAGTGGTTGTTCTTGTAATATTAGAAGTAGTAGTAGTGATGTTTCTTGTTGTAGTAGTAGTGGTTGTTATTGTAGTAGTAGAAGTGGTTGTTCTTGTAATAGTAGTAGTAGTAGTAGTGGTTGTTCTTGTAGTATTAGCAGTGGTTGTTCTTGTAGTAGTAGTAGAGGTTTTTCTTGTAGTAGTAGTAGTGGTTGTTCTTGTAGTAGTATTAGTAGTATTAGTAGTAGTAATGGTTCTTCTTGTCGTAGTAGGAGTGGTAGTTGTAGTTGTTGTTCTTGCAGTAGTAGTAGAGGTTCTTTTTGTAGTAGTAGTAGTAGTGGTTGTTCTTGTAGTATTAGTAGTGGTTGTTCTTGAAGTAGTAGTACTGGTAGAGGTTGTTCTTGTAGTAGTAGTAGTGGTTGTTCTTGTAGTAGTATTGGTGTACTTGTAGTAGTAGTAGTAGTAGTTGTAGTGGTTGTTCTTGTAGTAGTAGTAGTAGTAGTAGTAGTAGTAGTAGTAGTAGAAGTGGTTGTTCTTGTACTAATATTGGTGTACTTCTAGTAGTAGTAGTGGTAGTTGTAGTTTTTTTCTTGTAGTAGTAGTAGTGGTTGTTCTTGTAATAGTAGAAGTAGTAGTAGTGATGTTTCTTGTTGTAGTAGTAGTGGTTGTTATTGTAGTAGTAGAAGTGGTTGTTCTTGTAATAGTAGTAGTAGTAGTAGTGGTTGTTCTTGTAGTATTAGCAGTGGTTGTTCTTGTAGTAGTAGTAGAGGTTTTTCTTGTAGTAGTAGTAGTGGTTGTTCTTGTAGTAGTATTAGTAGTATTAGTAGTAGTAATGGTTCTTCTTGTCGTAGTAGGAGTGGTAGTTGTAGTTGTTGTTCTTGCAGTAGTAGTAGAGGTTGTTTTTGTAGTAGTAGTAGTAGTGGTTGTTCTTGTAGTATTAGTAGTGGTTGTTCTTGAAGTAGTAGTAGTAGTAGAGGTTGTTCTTGTAGTAGTAGTAGTGGCTGTTCTTGTAGTAGTAGAAGTGGTTGTTCTTGTAATATTAGTAGTACTAGTAGTAGTAGTGGTTTTTCTTGTAATATTAGTAGTAGTAGTAGTGGTTGTTCTTGTAGTAGTAGTAGTAGAAGTGGTTGTTCTTGTAATAGTAGTAGTACTAGTAGTAATAGTGGTTTTTGTTGTAATAGTAGTAATAGCAGTAGTGTTTGTTCTTGTAGTAGTAGAGGTTGTTCTTGTAGAAGTAGTAGTGGTTGTTCTTGTAGTAGTAGTAGTAGTAGTAGTAGTAGTAGTTGTAGTAGTAGTACTAATGGTTGTTCTTGTAGTAGTAGTAGTGGCTGTTTTTGTAGTAGTAGTAGTAGTGGTTGTTCTTGTAGTATTAGTAGTGCTTGTTCTTGTAGTAGTAGTAGTAGAAGAGGTTGTTCTTGTAGTAGTAGTAGTGGTTGTTCTTGTAGTAGTAGTAGTAGTAGTAGTAGTAGTACTGGTTCTTCTTGTAGTAGTAGTAGTGGTTGTTGTAGTGATTGTTCTTGTAGTAGTAGTAGTAGAGGTGGTGGTTGTTCTTGTAGTAGTAGTAGTGGTTGTTATTGTAATAGTAGTAGTACTAGTATTAGTAGTGGTTTTTGTTGTAATAGTAGTAATAGCTGTAGTGGTTGTTCTTGTAGTAGTAGAGGTTGTTCTTGTAGTAGTAGTAGTGGTTGTTCTTGTAGTAGTATTAGAAGTAGTAATAGTAGTAATGGTTCTTCTTTTAGTAATAGTAGTGGTAGTTGTAGTGGTTGTTCTTGTAGTAGTAGTGGTTGTTTTGTAGTAGTAGTAGTAGTGGTTGTTCTTGTAGTATTAGTAGTGTTTGTTCTTGTAGTAGTAGTAGTAGTAGAGGTTGTGCTTGTAGTAGTAGTAGTGGTTGTTCTTGTAGTAGTAGTAGTGGTTGTTCTTGTAATATTACTAGTAGTAGTAGTGGTTGTTCTTGTAGTAGTAGTAGCGGTTTTTCTTGTATTAGTAGTAGCAGTAGAAGTGATTTGTCTTGTAGTAGTAGTAGTGGTTGTTCCAGTAATATTAGTAGTAGTAGTAGTAGTAGTGGTTCTTGTTGTAGAAATAGTGTTTGTTCTTGTAGTAGTAGTAGAGGTTGTTCTTGTAATAGTTGTAGTAGTAGTAGCTGTAGTGGTTGTTCTTAAAATAGTTGTATTAGTAGTAGTAGTAGTGGTTGTTCTTGTAATAGTTGTAGTAGTAGTAGTGGTTGTTTTTGTAGTAGTAGTAGTGGTTGTTCTTGTAATAGTTGTAGTAGTAGTTGTAGTAGTGGTTTTTCTTGTAGTAGTTGTAGTGGTTGATCTTGTTGTAGTAGTACTACTAGTAGTAGTACTGGTGGTTCTTGTTGTGGTAGTAGTGGTTGTTCTTGTAGTAGTAGTAGTAGTAGTAGTAGTAGTAGTAGTAGTAGTAGAAGTGGTTGTTCTTGTACTAATATTGGTGTACTTCTGGTAGTAGTAGTGGTAGTTGTAGTGTTTTTTCTTGTAGTAGTAGTAGTGGTTGTTCTTGTAATATTAGAAGTAGTAGTAGTGATGTTTCTTGTTGTAGTAGTAGTGGTTGTTATTGTAGTAGTAGAAGTGGTTGTTCTTGTAATAGTAGTAGTAGTAGTAGTGGTTGTTCTTGTAGTATTAGCAGTGGTTGTTCTTGTAGTAGTAGTAGAGGTTTTTCTTGTATTAGTAGTAGTGGTAGTTCTTGTAGTAGTATTAGTAGTATTAGTAGTAGTAATGGTTCTTCTTGTCGTAGTAGGTGTGGTAGTTGTAGTCGTTCTTGCAGTAGTAGTAGAGGTTGTTTTTGTAGTAGTAGTAGTAGTGGTTGTTCTTGTAGTATTAGTAGTGGTTGTTCTTGAAGTAGTAGTAGTAGTAGAGGTTGTTCTTGTAGTAGTAGTAGTGGTTGTTCTTGTAATAGTAGTAGTAGTAGTAGTGGTTGTTCTTGTAGTAGTATTGGTGTACTTGTAGTAGTAGTAGTAGTTGTAGTTGTAGTGGTTGTTCTTGTAGTAGTAGTAGTAGTAGTAGTAGTAGTAGTAGTAGTAGTAGTGGTTGTTCTTGTAGTATTAGCAGTGGTTGTTCTTGTAGTAGTAGTAGAGGTTTTTCTTGTAGTAGTAGTAGTGGTTGTTCTTGTAGTAGTATTAGTAGTATTAGTAGTAGTAATGGTTCTTCTTGTCGTAGTAGGAGTGGTAGTTGTAGTTGTTGTTCTTGCAGTAGTAGTAGAGGTTGTTTTGTAGTAGTAGTAGTAGTGGTTGTTCTTGTAGTATTAGTAGTGGTTGTTCTTGAAATAGTAGTAGTAGTAGAGGTTGTTCTTGTAGTAGTAGTAGTGGTTGTTCTTGTAGTAGTAGAAGTGGTTGTTCTTGTAATATTAGTAGTACTAGTAGTAGTAGTGGTTTTTCTTGTAATATTAGTAGTAGTAGTAGTGGTTGTTCTTGTAGTAGTAGTAGTAGAAGTGGTTGTTCTTGTAATAGTAGTAGTAGTAGTGGTTGTTCTTGTAGTAGTAGTAGTGGTTGTTCTTGCAATATTAGAATTAGTAGTAGTGGTGGTTCTTGTTGTAGTAGTAGTGGTTGTTCTTGTAATAGTAGTTGTAGTAGTGGTTGTAGTGGTTGTTCTTGTAGTAGTAGTAGTGATTGTTCTTGTAGTGGTAGTAGTAGTGGTGGTGGTTGTTCTTGTATTAGTAGTAGTGGTTGTTATTGTAATAGTAGTAGTACTAGTAGTAGTAGTGGTTTTTGTTGTAATAGTAGTAATAGCAGTAGTGGTTGTTCTAGTAGTAGTAGAGGTTGATCTTGTAGTAGTAGTAGTGGTTGTTCTTGTAGTAGTAGTAGTAGTAGTAGTAGTAGTAGTAGTAGTAATGGTTCTTCTTGTAGTAGTAGTGGTGGTAGTTGTAGTGGTTGTTCTTGTAGTAGTAGTAGTGGTTGTTTTTGTAGTAGTAGTAGTAGTGGTTGTTCTTGTAGTATTAGTAGTGCTTGTTCTTGTAGTAGTAGTAGTAGAAGAGGTTGTTTTTGTAGTAGTAGTAGTGGTTGTTCTTGTAGTAGTATTGGTGTACTTGTAGTAGTAGTAGTAGTTGTAGTGGTTGTTCTTGTAGTAGTAGTAGTAGTAGTAGCAGAAGTGGTTGTTCTTGTACTAGTATTGGTGTACTTGTAGTAGTAGTAGTGGTAGTTGTAGTGGTTTTTCTTGTAGTAGTAGTAGTGGTTGTTCTTGTAATATTAGAAGTAGTAGTAGTGATGTTTCTTGTTGTAGTAATAGTGGTTGTTATTGTAGTAGTAGTAGTGGTTGTTCTTGTAATAGTAGTAGTAGTAGTAGTGGTTGTTCTTGTAGTAGTAGTGGTTGCACTTGTAGTAGTACTAGTAGTTGTAGTGGTTGTCCTTGTAGTAGTAGTAGTGGTTGTTCTTGTAATGGTAGTAGTAGTAGTAGTGGTCTTTGTTCTTGTAGGAGTAGTAGTGATTGTTCTTGTAGTAGCAGTAGTAGTGGTGGTGGTTGTAATTGTAGTAGTAGTAGTGGTTGTTATTGTAATAGTAGTAGTACTAGTAGTAATAGTGGTTTTTGTTGTAATATTAGTAATAGCAGTAGTGGTTGTTCTTGTAGTAGTAGAGGTTGTTCTTGTAGTAGTAGTAGTGGTTGTTCTTGTAGTAGTAGTAGTAGTAGTAGTAGTAGTTGTAGTAGTAGTACTAATGGTTTTTCTTGTAGTAGTAGTAGTGGTAGTTGTAGTGGTTGTTCTTGTAGTAGTAGTAGCGGCTGTTTTTGTAGTAGTAGTAGTAGTGGTTGTTCTTGTAGTATTAGTAGTGCTTTTTCTTGTAGTAGTAGTAGTAGAAGAGGTTGTTCTTGTAGTAGTAGTAATGGTTGTTATTGTAATAGTAGTAGTACTAGTAGTAGTAGTGTTTTTTTGTTGTAATAGTAGTAATAGCTGTAGTGGTTGTTCTTGTAGTAGTTGAGGTTGTTCTTGTAGTAGTAGTAGTGGTTGTTCTTGTAGTAGTATTAGAGGTAGTAATAGTAGTAATGGTTCTTCTTGTAGTAATAGTAGTGGTAGTTGTAGTGGTTGTTCTTGTAGTATTAGTAGTGTTTGTTCTTGTAGTAGTAGTAGTAGTAGTAGAGGTTGTGCTTGTAGTAGTAGTAGTGGTTGTTCTTGTAGTAGTAGTAGTGGTTGTTCTTGTAATATTACTAGTAGTAGTAGTGGTTGTTCTTGTAGTAGTAGTAGTGGTTTTTCTTGTATTAGTAGTAGTAGTAGAAGTGGTTTGTCTTGTAGTAGTAGTAGTGGTTGTTCCAGTAATATTAGTAGTAGTCGTAGTGGTGGTGGTTCTTGTTGTAGAAATAGTGTTTGTTCTTGTAGTAGTAGTAGTGGTTGTTCTTGTAATAGTTGTAGTAGTAGTAGCTGTAGTGGTTGTTCTTAAAATAGTTGTATTAGTAGTAGTAGTAGTGGTTGCTCTTGTAATAGTTGTAGTAGTAGTAGTGGTTGTTTTTGTAGTAGTAGTAGTGGTTGTTCTTGTAATAGTTGTAGTAGTAGTTGTAGTAGTGGTTTTTCTTGTAGTAGTTGTAGTGGTTGATCTTGTTGTAGTAGTACTACTAGTAGTAGTACTGGTGGTTCTTGTTGTGGTAGTAGTGGTTGTTCTTGTAGTAGTAGTAGTGGTTGTTCTTCTAATAGTAGTAGTAGTAGTAGTGGTTGTTCTTGCAGTAGTATTGGTGTACTTGTAGTAGTAGTAGTAGAAGTAGTAGTAGTTGTAGTGGTTGTTCTTCTAGTAGTAGTAGTAGTAGTAGTAGTAGTAGTAGAAGTGGTTGTTCTTGTACTGATATTGGTGTACTTCTAGTAGTAGTAGTGGTAGTTGTAGTGTTTTTTCTTGTAGTAGTAGTAGTGGTTGTTCTTGTAATATTAGAAGTAGTAGTAGTGATGTTTCTTGTTGTAGTAGTAGTGGTTGTTATTGTAGTAGTAGAAGAGGTTGTTCTTGTAATAGTAGTAGTAGTAGTAGTGGTTGTTCTTGTAGTATTAGCAGTGGTTGTTCTTGTAGTAGTAGTAGAGGTTTTTCTTGTAGTAGTAGTAGTGGTTGTTCTTGTAGTAGTATTAGTAGTATTAGTAGTAGTAATGGTTCTTCTTGTCGTAGTAGGAGTGGTAGTTGTAGTTGTTGTTCTTGCAGTAGTAGTAGAGGTTGTTTTTGTAGTAGTAGTAGTAGTGGTTGTTCTTGTAGTATTAGTAGTGGTTGTTCTTGAAGTAGTAGTAGTAGTAGAGGTTGTTCTTGTAGTAGTAGTAGTGGCTGTTCTTGTAGTAGTAGAAGTGGTTGTTCTTGTAATATTAGTAGTACTAGTAGTAGTAGTGGTTTTTCTTGTAATATTAGTAGTAGTAGTAGTGGTTGTTCTTGTAGTAGTAGTAGAAGTGGTTGTTCTTGTAATAGTAGTTGTAGTAGTGGTTGTTCTTGTAGTAGTAGTAGTGGTTGTTCTTGCAATATTAGAATTAGTAGTAGTGGTGGTTCTTTTTGTAGTAGTAGTGGTTGTTCTTGTAATAGTAGTTGTAGTAGTGGTTGTAGTGGTTGTTCTTGTAGTAGTAGTAGTGATTGTTCTTGTAGTGGTAGTAGTAGTGGTGGTGGTTGTTCTTGTAGTAGTAGTAGTGGTTGTTATTGTAATAGTAGTAGTACTAGTAGTAGTAGTGGTTTTTGTTGTAATAGTAGTAATAGCAGTAGTGGTTGTTCTAGTAGTAGTAGAGGTTGATCTTGTAGTAGTAGTAGTGGTTGTTCTTGTAGTAGTAGTAGTAGTAGTAGTAGTAGTAGTAGTAGTAGTAGTAATGGTTCTTCTTGTAGTAGTAGTGGTGGTAGTTGTAGTGGTTGTTCATGTAGTAGTAGTAGTGGTTGTTTTTGTAGTAGTAGTAGTAGTGGTTGTTCTTGTAGTATTAGTAGTGCTTGTTCTTGTAGTAGTAGTAGTAGAAGAGGTTGTTTTTGTAGTAGTAGTAGTGGTTGTTCTTGTAGTAGTATTGGTGTACTTGTAGTAGTAGTAGTAGTTGTAGTGGTTGTTCTTGTAGTAGTAGTAGTAGTAGTAGCAGAAGTGGTTGTTCTTGTACTAGTATTGGTGTACTTGTAGTAGTAGTAGTGGTAGTTGTAGTGGTTTTTCTTGTAGTAGCAGTAGTGGTTGTTCTTGTAATATTAGAAGTAGTAGTAGTGATGTTTCTTGTTGTAGTAATAGTGGTTGTTATTGTAGTAGTAGTAGTGTTTGTTCTTGTAATAGTAGTAGTAGTAGTAGTGGTTGTTCTTGTAGTAGTAGTGTTTGCACTTGTAGTAGTACTAGTAGTTGTAGTGGTTGTTCTTGAAGTAGTAGTAGTGGTAGTAGTGGTTGTCCTTGTAGTAGTAGTAGTGGTTGTTCTTGTAATGGTAGTAGTAGTAGTAGTAGTGGTCTTTGTTCTTGTAGGAGTAGTAGTGATTGTTCTTGTAGTAGCAGTAGTAGTGGTGGTGGTTGTAATTGTAGTAGTAGTAGTGGTTGTTATTGTAATAGTAGTAGTACTAGTAGTAATAGTGGTTTTTGTTGTAATAGTAGTAATAGCAGTAGTGGTTGTTCTTGTAGTAGTAGAGGTTGTTCTTGTAGTAGTAGTAGTGGCTTTTCTTGTAGTAGTAGTAGTGGTAGTTCTTGTAGTAGTATTAGTAGTATTAGTAGTAGTAATGGTTCTTCTTGCCGTAGTAGGTGTGGTAGTTGTAGTCGTTCTTGCAGTAGTAGTAGAGGTTGTTTTTGTAGTAGTAGTAGTAGTGGTTGTTCTTGTAGTATTAGTAGTGGTTGTTCTTGAAGTAGTAGTAGTAGTAGAGGTTGCTCTTGTAGTAGTAGTAGTGGTTGTTCTTGTAATAGTAGTAGTAGTAGTAGTGGTTGTTCTTGTAGTAGTATTGGTGTACTTGTAGTAGTAGTAGTAATAGTAGTTGTAGTGGTTGTTCTTGTAGTAGTAGTAGTAGTAGTAGTAGTAGTAGTAGTAGTAGTAGAAGTGGTTGTTCTTGTACTAATATTGGTGTACTTCTAGTAGTAGTAGTGGTAGTTGTAGTGTTTTTTCTTGTAGTAGTAGTAGTGGTTGTTCTTGTAATATTAGAAGTAGTAGTAGTGATGTTTCTTGTTGTAGTAGTAGTGGTTGTTATTGTAGTAGTAGAAGTGGTTGTTCTTGTAATAGTAGTAGTAGTAGTAGTGGTTGTTCTTGTAGTATTAGCAGTGGTTGTTCTTGTAGTAGTAGTAGAGGTTTTTCTTGTAGTAGTAGTAGTGGTTGTTCTTGTAGTAGTATTAGTAGTATTAGTAGTAGTAATGGTTCTTCTTGTCGTAGTAGGAGTGGTAGTTGTAGTTGTTGTTCTTGCAGTAGTAGTAGAGGTTGTTTTTGTAGTAGTAGTAGTAGTGGTTGTTCTTGTAGTATTAGTAGTGGTTGTTCTTGAAGTAGTAGTAGTAGTAGAGGTTGTTCTTGTAGTAGTAGTAGTGGCTGTTCTTGTAGTAGTAGAAGTGGTTGTTCTTGTAATATTAGTAGTACTAGTAGTAGTAGTGGTTTTTCTTGTAATATTAGTAGTAGTAGTAGTGGTTGTTCTTGTAGTAGTAGTAGTAGAAGTGGTTGTTCTTGTAATAGTAGTAGTACTAGTAGTAATAGTGGTTTTTGTTGTAATAGTAGTAATAGCAGTAGTGGTTGTTCTTGTAGTAGTAGAGGTTGTTCTTGTAGAAGTAGTAGTGGTTGTTCTTGTAGTAGTAGTAGTAGTAGTAGTAGTAGTAGTTGTAGTAGTAGTACTAATGGTTGTTCTTGTAGTAGTAGTAGTGGCTGTTTTTGTAGTAGTAGTAGTAGTGGTTGTTCTTGTAGTATTAGTAGTGCTTGTTCTTGTAGTAGTAGTAGTAGAAGAGGTTGTTCTTGTAGTAGTAGTAGTGGTTGTTCTTGTAGTAGTAGTAGTAGTAGTAGTAGTAGTAATGGTTCTTCTTGTAGTAGTAGTAGTGGTTGTTGTAGTGATTGTTCTTGTAGTAGTAGTAGTAGAGGTGGTGGTTGTTCTTGTAGTAGTAGTAGTGGTTGTTATTGTAATAGTAGTAGTACTAGTATTAGTAGTGGTTTTTGTTGTAATAGTAGTAATAGCTGTAGTGGTTGTTCTTGTAGTAGTAGAGGTTGTTCTTGTAGTAGTAGTAGTGGTTGTTCTTGTAGTAGTATTAGAAGTAGTAATAGTAGTAATGGTTCTTCTTGTAGTAATAGTAGTGGTAGTTGTAGTGGTTGTTCTTGTAGTAGTAGTGGTTGTTTTGTAGTAGTAGTAGTAGTGGTTGTTCTTGTAGTGTTAGTAGTGTTTGTTCTTGTAGTAGTAGTAGTAGTAGAGGTTGTGCTTGTAGTAGTAGTAGTGGTTGTTCTTGTAGTAGTAGTAGTGGTTGTTCTTGTAATATTACTAGTAGTAGTAGTGGTTGTTCTTGTAGTAGTAGTAGTGGTTTTTCTTGTATTAGTAGTAGTAGTAGAAGTGATTTGTCTTGTAGTAGTAGTAGTGGTTGTTCCAGTAATATTAGTAGTAGTAGTAGTAGTAGTGGTTCTTGTTGTAGAAATAGTGTTTGTTCTTGTAGTAGTAGTAGAGGTTGTTCTTGTAATAGTTGTAGTAGTAGTAGCTGTAGTGGTTGTTCTTAAAATAGTTGTATTAGTAGTAGTAGTAGTGGTTGTTCTTGTAATAGTTGTAGTAGTAGTAGTGGTTGTTTTTGTAGTAGTAGTAGTGGTTGTTCTTGTAATAGTTGTAGTAGTAGTTGTAGTAGTGGTTTTTCTTGTAGTAGTTGTAGTGGTTGATCTTGTTGTAGTAGTACTACTAGTAGTAGTACTGGTGGTTCTTGTTGTGGTAGTAGTGGTTGTTCTTGTAGTAGTAGTAGTGGTTGTTCTTCTAATAGTAGTAGTAGTAGTAGTGGTGGTTGTTCTTGCAGTAGTATTGGTGTACTTGTAGTAGTAGTAGTAGTAGTAGTAGTACTTGTAGTGGTTGTTCTTGTAGTAGTAGTAGTAGTAGTAGTAGTAGTAGTAGTAGTAGTAGAAGTGGTTGTTCTTGTACTAATATTGGTGTACTTCTAGTAGTAGTAGTGGTAGTTGTAGTGTTTTTTCTTGTAGTAGTAGTAGTGGTTGTTCTTGTAATATTAGAAGTAGTAGTAGTGATGTTTCTTGTTGTAGTAGTAGTGGTTGTTATTGTAGTAGTAGAAGTGGTTGTTCTTGTAATAGTAGTAGTAGTAGTAGTGGTTGTTCTTGTAGTATTAGCAGTGGTTGTTCTTGTAGTAGTAGTAGAGGTTTTTCTTGTAGTAGTAGTAGTGGTAGTTCTTGTAGTAGTATTAGTAGTATTAGTAGTAGTAATGGTTCTTCTTGTCTTAGTAGGTGTGGTAGTTGTAGTCGTTCTTGCAGTAGTAGTAGAGGTTGTTTTTGTAGTAGTAGTAGTAGTGGTTGTTCTTGTAGTATTAGTAGTGGTTGTTCTTGAAGTAGTAGTAGTAGTAGAGGTTGTTCTTGTAGTAGTAGTAGTGGTTGTTCTTGTAATAGTAGTAGTAGTAGTAGTGGTTGTTCTTGTAGTAGTATTGGTGTACTTGTAGTAGTAGTAGTAGTAGTAGTAGTTGTAGTGGTTGTTCTTGTAGTAGTAGTAGTAGTAGTAGTAGTAGTAGTAGTAGTAGTAGTAGAAGTGGTTGTTCTTGTACTAATATTGGTGTACTTCTAGTAGTAGTAGTGGTAGTTGTAGTGTTTTTTCTTGTAGTAGTAGTAGTGGTTGTTCTTGTAATATTAGAAGTAGTAGTAGTGATGTTTCTTGTTGTAGTAGTAGTGGTTGTTATTGTAGTAGTAGAAGTGGTTGTTCTTGTAATAGTAGTAGTAGTAGTAGTGGTTGTTCTTGTAGTATTAGCAGTGGTTGTTCTTGTAGTAGTAGTAGAGGTTTTTCTTGTAGTAGTAGTAGTGGTTGTTCTTGTAGTAGTATTAGTAGTATTAGTAGTAGTAATGGTTCTTCTTGTCGTAGTAGGAGTGGTAGTTGTAGTTGTTGTTCTTGCAGTAGTAGTAGAGGTTGTTTTTGTAGTAGTAGTAGTAGTAGTGGTTGTTCTTGTAGTATTAGTAGTGGTTGTTCTTGAAGTAGTAGTAGTAGTAGAGGTTGTTCTTGTAGTAGTAGTAGTGGTTGTTCTTGTAGTAGTATTGGTGTACTTGTAGTAGTAGTAGTAGTAGTTGTAGTGGTTGTTCTTGTAGTAGTAGTAGTAGTAGTAGTAGTAGTAGTAGTAGAAGTGGTTGTTCTTGTACTAATATTGGTGTACTTATAGTAGTAGTAGTGGTAGTTGTAGTGTTTTTTCTTGTAGTAGTAGCGGTGGTTGTTCTTGTAATAGTAGAAGTAGTAGTAGTGATGTTTCTTGTTGTAGTAGTAGTGGTTGTTATTGTAGTAGTAGAAGTGGTTGTTCTTGTAATAGTAGTAGTAGTAGTAGTGGTTGTTCTTGTAGTATTAGCAGTGGTTGTTCTTGTAGTAGTAGTAGAGGTTTTTCTTGTAGTAGTAGTAGTGGTTGTTCTTGTAGTAGTATTAGTAGTATTAGTAGTAGTAATGGTTCTTCTTGTCGTAGTAGGAGTGGTAGTTGTAGTTGTTGTTCTTGCAGTAGTAGTAGAGGTTGTTTTTGTAGTAGTAGTAGTAGTGGTTGTTCTTGTAGTATTAGTAGTGGTTGTTCTTGAAGTAGTAGTAGTAGTAGAGGTTGTTCTTGTAGTAGTAGTAGTGGTTGTTCTTGTAGTAGTAGAAGTGGTTGTTCTTGTAATATTAGTAGTACTAGTAGTAGTAGTGGTTTTTCTTGTAATATTAGTAGTAGTAGTAGTGGTTGTTCTTGTAGTAGTAGTAGTAGAAGTGGTTGTTCTTGTAATAGTAGTAGTAGTAGTGGTTGTTCTTGTAGTAGTAGTAGTGGTTGTTCTTGCAATATTAGAATTAGTAGTAGTGGTGGTTCTTGTTGTAGTAGTAGTGGTTGTTCTTGTAATAGTAGTTGTAGTAGTGGTTGTAGTGGTTGTTCTTGTAGTAGTAGTAGTGATTGTTCTTGTAGTGGTAGTAGTAGTGGTGGTGGTTGTTCTTGTAGTAGTAGTAGTGGTTGTTATTGTAATAGTAGTAGTACTAGTAGTAGTAGTGGTTTTTGTTGTAATAGTAGTAATAGCAGTAGTGGTTGTTCTAGTAGTAGTAGAGGTTGATCTTGTAGTAGTAGTAGTGGTTGTTCTTGTAGTAGTAGTAGTAGTAGTAGTAGTAGTAGTAGTAGTAGTGGTTCTTCTTGTAGTAGTAGTGGTGGTAGTTGTAGTCGTTGTTCTTGTAGTAGTAGTAGTGGTTGTTTTTGTAGTAGTAGTAGTAGTGGTTGTTCTTGTAGTATTAGTAGTGCTTGTTCTTGTAGTAGTAGTAGTAGAAGAGGTTGTTTTTGTAGTAGTAGTAGTGGTTGTTCTTGTAGTAGTATTGGTGTACTTGTAGTAGTAGTAGTAGTTGTAGTGGTTATTCTTGTAGAAGTAGTAGTAGTAGTAGCAGAAGTGGTTGTTCTTGTACTAGTATTGGTGTACTTGTAGTAGTAGTAGTGGTAGTTGTAGTGGTTTTTCTTGTAGTAGTAGTAGTGGTTGTTCTTGTAATATTAGAAGTAGTAGTAGTGATGTTTCTTGTTGTAGTAATAGTGGTTGTTATTGTAGTAGTAGTAGTGTTTGTTCTTGTAATAGTAGTAGTAGTAGTAGTGGTTGTTCTTGTAGTAGTAGTGGTTGCACTTGTAGTAGTACTAGTAGTTGTAGTGGTTGTTCTTGAAGTAGTAGTAGTGGTAGTAATGGTTGTCCTTGTAGTAGTAGTAGTGGTTGTTCTTGTAATGGTAGTAGTAGTAGTAGTGGTCTTTGTTCTTGTAGGAGTAGTAGTGATTGTTCTTGTAGTAGCAGTAGTAGTGGTGGTGGTTGTAATTGTAATAGTAGTAGTGGTTGTTATTGTAATAGTAGTAGTACTAGTAGTAATAGTGGTTTTTGTTGTAATAGTAGTAATAGCAGTAGTGGTTGTTCTTGTAGTAGTAGAGGTTGTTCTTGTAGTAGTAGTAGTGGTTGTTCTTGTAGTAGTAGTAGTAGTAGTAGTAGTAGTTGTAGTAGTAGTACTAATGGTTGTTCTTGTAGTAGTAGTAGTGGCTGTTTTTGTAGTAGTAGTAGTAGTGGTTGTTCTTGTAGTATTAGTAGTGCTTGTTCTTGTAGTAGTAGTAGTAGAAGAGGTTGTTCTTGTAGTAGTAGTAGTGGTTGTTCTTGTAGTAGTAGTAGTAGTAGTAGTAGTAATGGTTCTTCTTGTAGTAGTAGTGGTTGTTGTAGTGATTGTTCTTGTAGTAGTAGTAGTAGAGGTGGTGGTTGTTCTTGTAGTAGTAGTAGTGGTTGTTATTGTAATAGTAGTAGTACTAGTATTAGTAGTGGTTTTTGTTGTAATAGTAGTAATAGCTGTAGTGGTTGGTCTTGTAGTAGTAGAGGTTGTTCTTGTAGTAGTAGTAGTGGTTGTTCTTGTAGTAGTATTAGAAGTAGTAATAGTAGTAATGGTTCTTCTTGTAGTAATAGTAGTGGTAGTTGTAGTGGTTGTTCTTGTAGAAGTAGTAGTAGTAGTAGCAGAAGTGGTTGTTCTTGTACTAGTATTGGTGTACTTGTAGTAGTAGTAGTGGTAGTTGTAGTGGTTTTTCTTGTAGTAGTAGTAGTGGTTGTTCTTGTAATATTAGAAGTAGTAGTAGTGATGTTTCTTGTTGTAGTAATAGTGGTTGTTATTGTAGTAGTAGTAGTGTTTGTTCTTGTAATAGTAGTAGTAGTAGTAGTGGTTGTTCTTGTAGTAGTAGTGGTTGCACTTGTAGTAGTACTAGTAGTTGTAGTGGTTGTTCTTGAAGTAGTAGTAGTGGTAGTAGTGGTTGTCCTTGTAGTAGTAGTAGTGGTTGTTCTTGTAATGGTAGTAGTAGTAGTAGTGGTCTTTGTTCTTGTAGGAGTAGTAGTGATTGTTCTTGTAGTAGCAGTAGTAGTGGTGGTGGTTGTAATTGTAATAGTAGTAGTGGTTGTTATTGTAATAGTAGTAGTACTAGTAGTAATAGTGGTTTTTGTTGTAATAGTAGTAATAGCAGTAGTGGTTGTTCTTGTAGTAGTAGAGGTTGTTCTTGTAGTAGTAGTAGTGGTTGTTCTTGTAGTAGTAGTAGTAGTAGTAGTAGTAGTAGTTGTAGTAGTAGTACTAATGGTTGTTCTTGTAGTAGTAGTAGTGGCTGTTTTTGTAGTAGTAGTAGTAGTAGTGGTTGTTCTTGTAGTATTAGTAGTGCTTGTTCTTGTAGTAGTAGTAGTAGAAGAGGTTGTTCTTGTAGTAGTAGTAGTGGTTGTTCTTGTAGTAGTAGTAGTAGTAGTAGTAGTAGTAATGGTTCTTCTTGTAGTAGTAGTAGTGGTTGTTGTAGTGATTGTTCTTGTAGTAGTAGTAGTAGAGGTGGTGGTTGTTCTTGTAGTAGTAGTAGTGGTTGTTATTGTAATA
Organism: Alligator mississippiensis; assembly: GCF_030867095.1. NCBI lineage: Eukaryota > Metazoa > Chordata > Crocodylia > Alligatoridae > Alligator > Alligator mississippiensis. The sequence goes on along the minus strand of NC_081837.1, from coordinate 22,488,917 downwards.
GTAGTAGTACTAGTATTAGTAGTGGTTTTTGTTGTAATAGTAGTAATAGCTGTAGTGGTTGTTCTTGTAGTAGTAGAGGTTGTTCTTGTAGTAGTAGTAGTGGTTGTTCTTGTAGTAGTATTAGAAGTAGTAATAGTAGTAATGGTTCTCCTTGTAGTAATAGTAGTGGTAGTTGTAGTGGTTGTTCTTGTAGTAGTAGTGGTTGTTTTGTTGTAGTAGTAGTATTAGTGGTTGTTCTTGTAGTATTAGTAGTGTTTGTTCTTGTAGTAGTAGCAGTAGTAGAGGTTGTGCTTGTAGTAGTAGTAGTGGTTGTTCTTTTAGTAGTAGTAGTGGTTGTTCTTGTAATATTACTAGTAGTAGTAGTGGTTGTTCTTGTAGTAGTAGTAGTGGTTTTTCTTGTATTAGTAGTAGTAGTAGAAGTGGTTTGTCTTGTAGTAGTAGTAGTGGTTGTTCCAGTAATATTAGTAGTAGTAGTAGTAGTAGTGGTTCTTGTTGTAGAAATAGTGTTTGTTCTTGTAGTAGTAGTAGTGGTTGTTCTTGTAATAGTTGTAGTAGTAGTAGCTGTAGTGGTTGTTCTTAAAATAGTTGTATTAGTAGTAGTAGTAGTGGTTGTTCTTGTAATAGTTGTAGTAGTAGTAGTGGTTGTTTTTGTAGTAGTAGTAGTAGTTGTTCTTGTAATAGTTGTAGTAGTAGTTGTAGTAGTGGTTTTTCTTGTAGTAGTTGTAGTGGTTGATCTTGTTGTAGTAGTACTACTAGTAATAGTACTGGTGGTTCTTGTTGTGGTAGTAGTGGTTGTTCTTGTAGTAGTAGTAGTGGTTGTTCTTCTAATAGTAGTAGTAGTAGTAGTGGTGGTTGTTCTTGCAGTAGTATTGGTGTACTTGTAGTAGTAGTAGTAGTAGTAGTAGTAGTAGTAGTTGTAGTGGTTGTTCTTGTAGTAGTAGTAGTAGTAGTAGTAGTAGTAGTAGTAGTAGTAGTAGTAGTAGAAGTGGTTGTTCTTGTACTAATATTGGTGTACTTCTAGTAGTAGTAGTGGTAGTTGTAGTGTTTTTTCTTGTAGTAGTAGTAGTGGTTGTTCTTGTAATATTAGAAGTAGTAGTAGTGATGTTTCTTGTTGTAGTAGTAGTGGTTGTTATTGTAGTAGTAGAAGTGGTTGTTCTTGTAATAGTAGTAGTAGTAGTAGTGGTTGTTCTTGTAGTATTAGCAGTGGTTGTTCTTGTAGTAGTAGTAGAGGTTTTTCTTGTAGTAGTAGTAGTGGTAGTTCTTGTAGTAGTATTAGTAGTATTAGTAGTAGTAATGGTTCTTCTTGTCGTAGTAGGAGTGGTAGTTGTAGTCGTTCTTGCAGTAGTAGTAGAGGTTGTTTTTGTAGTAGTAGTAGTAGTGGTTGTTCTTGTAGTATTAGTAGTGGTTGTTCTTGAAGTAGTAGTAGTAGTAGAGGTTGTTCTTGTAGTAGTATTAGTGGTTGTTCTTGTAGTAGTAGAAATGGTTGTTCTTGTAATATTAGTAGTACTAGTAGTAGTAGTGGTTTTTCTTGTAATATTAGTAGTAGTAGTAGTGGTTGTTCTTGTAGTAGTAGTAGTAGAAGTGGTTGTTCTTGTAATAGTAGTAGTAGTAGTGGTTGTTCTTGTAGTAGTAGTAGTGGTTGTTCTTGCAATATTAGAATTAGTAGTAGTGGTGGTTCTTGTTGTAGTAGTAGTGGTTGTTCTTGTAATAGTAGTTGTAGTAGTGGTTGTAGTGGTTGTTCTTGTAGTAGTAGTAGTGATTGTTCTTGTAGTGGTAGTAGTAGTGGTGGTGGTTGTTCTTGTAGTAGTAGTAGTGGTTGTTATTGTAATAGTAGTAGTACTAGTAGTAGTAGTGGTTTTTGTTGTAATAGTAGTAATAGCAGTAGTGGTTGTTCTAGTAGTAGTAGAGGTTGATCTTGTAGTAGTAGTAGTGGTTGTTCTTGTAGTAGTAGTAGTAGTAGTAGTAGTAATGGTTCTTCTTGTAGTAGTAGTGGTGGTAGTTGTAGTGGTTGTTCTTGTAGTAGTAGTAGTGGTTGTTTTTGTAGTAGTAGTAGTAGTGGTTGTTCTTGTAGTATTAGTAGTGCTTGTTCTTCTAGTAGTAGTAGTAGAAGAGGTTGTTTTTGTAGTAGTAGTAGTGGTTGTTCTTGTAGTAGTATTGGTGTACTTGTAGTAGTAGTAGTAGTTGTAGTGGTTGTTCTTGTAGTAGTAGTAGTAGTAGTAGCAGAAGTGGTTGTTCTTGTACTAGTATTGGTGTACTTGTAGTAGTAGTAGTGGTAGTTGTAGTGGTTTTTCTTGTAGTAGTAGTAGTGGTTGTTCTTGTAATATTAGAAGTAGTAGTAGTGATGTTTCTTGTTGTAGTAATAGTGGTTGTTATTGTAGTAGTAGTAGTGGTTGTTCTTCTAATAGTAGTAGTAGTAGTAGTGGTTGTTCTTGTAGTAGTAGTGGTTGCACTTGTAGTAGTACTAGTAGTTGTAGTGGTTGTTCTTGAAGTAGTAGTAGTGGTAGTAGTGGTTGTCCTTGTAGTAGTAGTAGTGGTTGTTCTTGTAATGGTAGTAGTAGTAGTAGTGGTCTTTGTTCTTGTAGGAGTAGTAGTGATTGTTCTTGTAGTAGCAGTAGTAGTGGTGGTGGTTGTAATTGTAGTAGTAGTAGTGGTTGTTATTGTAATAGTAGTAGTACTAGTAGTAATAGTGGTTTTTGTTGTAATAGTAGTAATAGCAGTAGTGGTTGTTCTTGTAGTAGTAGAGGTTGTTCTTGTAGTAGTAGTAGTGGTTGTTCTTGTAGTAGTAGTAGTAGTAGTAGTAGTAGTAGTTGTAGTAGTAGTACTAATGGTTTTTCTTGTAGTAGTAGTAGTGGTAGTTGTAGTGGTTGTTCTTGTAGTAGTAGTAGTGGCTGTTTTTGTAGTAGTAGTAGTAGTGGTTGTTCTTGTAGTATTAGTAGTGCTTCTTCTTGTAGTAGTAGTAGTAGAAGAGGTTCTTCTTCTAGTAGTAGTAGTGGTTGTTCTTGTAGTAGTAGTAGTAGTAGTAGTAGTAATGGTTCTTCTTGTAGTAGTAGTAGTGGTTGTTGTAGTGATTGTTCTTGTAGTAGTAGTAGTAGAGGTGGTGGTTGTTCTTGTAGTAGTAGTAGTGGTTGTTATTGTAATAGTAGTAGTACTAGTAGTAGTAGTGGTTTTTGTTGTAATAGTAGTAATAGCTGTAGTGGTTGTTCTTGTAGTAGTAGAGGTTGTTCTTGTAGTAGTAGTAGTGGTTGTTCTTGTAGTAGTATTAGAAGTAGTAATAGTAGTAATGGTTCTTCTTGTAGTAATAGTAGTGGTAGTTGTAGTGGTTGTTCTTGTAGTAGTAGTGGTTGTTTTGTAGTAGTAGTAGTAGTGGTTGTTCTTGTAGTATTAGTAATGTTTGTTCTTGTAGTAGTAGTAGTAGTAGTAGTAGAGGTTGTGCTTGTAGTAGTAGTAGTGGTTGTTCTTGTAGTAGTAGTAGTGGTTGTTCTTGTAATATTACTAGTAGTAGTAGTGGTTGTTCTTGTAGTAGTAGTAGTGGTTTTTCTTGTATTAGTAGTAGTAGTAGAAGTGATTTGTCTTGTAGTAGTAGTAGTGGTTGTTCCAGTAATATTAGTAGTAGTAGTAGTAGAAGTGGTTGTTCTTGTACTAATATTGGTGTACTTCTAGTAGTAGTAGTGGTAGTTGTAGTGTTTTTTCTTGTAGTAGTAGTAGTGGTTGTTCTTGTAATATTAGAAGTAGTAGTAGTGATGTTTCTTGTTTTAGTAGTAGTGGTTGTTATTGTAGTAGTAGAAGTGGTTGTTCTTGTAATAGTAGTAGTAGTAGTAGTGGTTGTTCTTGTAGTATTAGCAGTGGTTGTTCTTGTAGTAGTAGTAGAGGTTTTTCTTCTAGTAGTAGTAGTGGTTGTTCTTGTAGTAGTATTAGTAGTATTAGTAGTAGTAATGGTTCTTCTTGTCGTAGTAGGAGTGGTAGTTGTAGTCGTTGTTCTTGCAGTAGTAGTAGAGGTTGTTTTTTGTAGTAGTAGTAGTAGTGGTTGTTCTTGTAGTATTAGTAGTGGTTGTTCTTGAAGTAGTAGTAGTAGTAGAGGTTGTACTTGTAGTAGTAGTAGTGGTTGTTCTTGTAATAGTAGTAGTAGTAGTAGTGGTTGTTCTTGTAGTAGTATTGGTGTACTTGAAGTAGTAGTAGTAGTAGTAGTTGTAGTGGTTGTTCTTGTAGTAGTAGTAGTAGTAGTAGTAGTAGTAGTAGTAGTAGAAGTGGTTGTTCTTGTACTAATATTGGTGTACTTCTAGTAGTAGTAGTGGTAGTTGTAGTGTTTTTTCTTGTAGTAGTAGTAGTGGTTGTTCTTGTAATATTAGAAGTAGTAGTAGTGATGTTTCTTGTTGTAGTAGTAGTGGTTGTTATTGTAGTAGTAGAAGTGGTTGTTCTTGTAATAGCAGTAGTAGTAGTAGTGGTTGTTCTTGTAGTATTAGCAGTGGTTGTTCTTGTAGTAGTAGTAGAGGTTTTTCTTGTAGTAGTAGTAGTGGTTGTTCTTGTAGTAGTATTAGTAGTATTAGTAGTAGTAATGGTTCTTCTTGTCGTAGTAGGAGTGGTAGTTGTAGTTGTTGTTCTTGCAGTAGTAGTAGAGGTTGTTTTTGTAGTAGTAGTAGTAGTGGTTGTTCTTGTAGTATTAGTAGTGGTTGTTCTTGAAGTAGTAGTATTAGTAGAGGTTGTTCTTGTAGTAGTAGTAGTGGTTGTTCTTGTAGTAGTATTGGTGTACTTGTAGTAGTAGTAGTAGTAGTAGTTGTAGTGGTTGTTCTTGTAGTAGTAGTAGTAGTAGTAGTAGTAGTAGTAGTAGAAGTGGTTGTTCTTGTACTAATATTGGTGTACTTATAGTAGTAGTAGTGGTAGTTGTAGTGTTTTTTCTTGTAGTAGTAGTGGTGGTTGTTCTTGTAATAGTAGAAGTAGTAGTAGTGATGTTTCTTGTTGTAGTAGTAGTGGTTGTTATTGTAGTAGTAGAAGTGGTTGTTCTTGTAATAGTAGTAGTAGTAGTAGTGGTTGTTCTTGTAGTATTAGCAGTGGTTGTTCTTGTAGTAGTAGTAGAGGTTTTTCTTGTAGTAGTAGTAGTGGTTGTTCTTGTAGTAGTATTAGTAGTATTAGTAGTAGTAATGGTTCTTCTTGTCGTAGTAGGAGTGGTAGTTGTAGTTGTTGTTCTTGCAGTAGTAGTAGAGGTTGTTTTTGTAGTAGTAGTAGTAGTGGTTGTTCTTGTAGTATTAGTAGTGGTTGTTCTTGAAGTAGTAGTAGTAGTAGAGGTTGTTCTTGTAGTAGTAGTAGTGGTTGTTCTTGTAGTAGTAGAAGTGGTTGTTCTTGTAATATTAGTAGTACTAGTAGTAGTAGTGGTTTTTCTTGTAATATTAGTAGTAGTAGTAGTGGTTGTTCTTGTAGTAGTAGTAGTAGAAGTGGTTGTTCTTGTAATAGTAGTAGTAGTAGTGGTTGTTCTTGTAGTAGTAGTAGTGGTTGTTCTTGCAATATTAGAATTAGTAGTAGTGGTGGTTCTTGTTGTAGTAGTAGTGGTTGTTCTTGTAATAGTAGTTGTAGTAGTGGTTGTAGTGGTTGTTCTTGTAGTAGTAGTAGTGATTGTTCTTGTAGTGGTAGTAGTAGTGGTGGTGGTTGTTCTTGTAGTAGTAGTAGTGGTTGTTATTGTAATAGTAGTAGTACTAGTAGTAGTAGTGGTTTTTGTTGTAATAGTAGTAATAGCAGTAGTGGTTGTTCTAGTAGTAGTAGAGGTTGATCTTGTAGTAGTAGTAGTGGTTGTTCTTGTAGTAGTAGTAGTAGTAGTAGTAGTAGTAGTAGTAGTAGTGGTTCTTCTTGTAGTAGTAGTGGTGGTAGTTGTAGTCGTTGTTCTTGTAGTAGTAGTAGTGGTTGTTTTTGTAGTAGTAGTAGTAGTGGTTGTTCTTGTAGTATTAGTAGTGCTTGTTCTTGTAGTAGTAGTAGTAGAAGAGGTTGTTTTTGTAGTAGTAGTAGTGGTTGTTCTTGTAGTAGTATTGGTGTACTTGTAGTAGTAGTAGTAGTTGTAGTGGTTATTCTTGTAGAAGTAGTAGTAGTAGTAGCAGAAGTGGTTGTTCTTGTACTAGTATTGGTGTACTTGTAGTAGTAGTAGTGGTAGTTGTAGTGGTTTTTCTTGTAGTAGTAGTAGTGGTTGTTCTTGTAATATTAGAAGTAGTAGTAGTGATGTTTCTTGTTGTAGTAATAGTGGTTGTTATTGTAGTAGTAGTAGTGTTTGTTCTTGTAATAGTAGTAGTAGTAGTAGTGGTTGTTCTTGTAGTAGTAGTGGTTGCACTTGTAGTAGTACTAGTAGTTGTAGTGGTTGTTCTTGAAGTAGTAGTAGTGGTAGTAATGGTTGTCCTTGTAGTAGTAGTAGTGGTTGTTCTTGTAATGGTAGTAGTAGTAGTAGTGGTCTTTGTTCTTGTAGGAGTAGTAGTGATTGTTCTTGTAGTAGCAGTAGTAGTGGTGGTGGTTGTAATTGTAATAGTAGTAGTGGTTGTTATTGTAATAGTAGTAGTACTAGTAGTAATAGTGGTTTTTGTTGTAATAGTAGTAATAGCAGTAGTGGTTGTTCTTGTAGTAGTAGAGGTTGTTCTTGTAGTAGTAGTAGTGGTTGTTCTTGTAGTAGTAGTAGTAGTAGTAGTAGTAGTTGTAGTAGTAGTACTAATGGTTGTTCTTGTAGTAGTAGTAGTGGCTGTTTTTGTAGTAGTAGTAGTAGTGGTTGTTCTTGTAGTATTAGTAGTGCTTGTTCTTGTAGTAGTAGTAGTAGAAGAGGTTGTTCTTGTAGTAGTAGTAGTGGTTGTTCTTGTAGTAGTAGTAGTAGTAGTAGTAGTAATGGTTCTTCTTGTAGTAGTAGTGGTTGTTGTAGTGATTGTTCTTGTAGTAGTAGTAGTAGAGGTGGTGGTTGTTCTTGTAGTAGTAGTAGTGGTTGTTATTGTAATAGTAGTAGTACTAGTATTAGTAGTGGTTTTTGTTGTAATAGTAGTAATAGCTGTAGTGGTTGTTCTTGTAGTAGTAGAGGTTGTTCTTGTAGTAGTAGTAGTGGTTGTTCTTGTAGTAGTATTAGAAGTAGTAATAGTAGTAATGGTTCTTCTTGTAGTAATAGTAGTGGTAGTTGTAGTGGTTGTTCTTGTAGAAGTAGTAGTAGTAGTAGCAGAAGTGGTTGTTCTTGTACTAGTATTGGTGTACTTGTAGTAGTAGTAGTGGTAGTTGTAGTGGTTTTTCTTGTAGTAGTAGTAGTGGTTGTTCTTGTAATATTAGAAGTAGTAGTAGTGATGTTTCTTGTTGTAGTAATAGTGGTTGTTATTGTAGTAGTAGTAGTGTTTGTTCTTGTAATAGTAGTAGTAGTAGTAGTGGTTGTTCTTGTAGTAGTAGTGGTTGCACTTGTAGTAGTACTAGTAGTTGTAGTGGTTGTTCTTGAAGTAGTAGTAGTGGTAGTAGTGGTTGTCCTTGTAGTAGTAGTAGTGGTTGTTCTTGTAATGGTAGTAGTAGTAGTAGTGGTCTTTGTTCTTGTAGGAGTAGTAGTGATTGTTCTTGTAGTAGCAGTAGTAGTGGTGGTGGTTGTAATTGTAATAGTAGTAGTGGTTGTTATTGTAATAGTAGTAGTACTAGTAGTAATAGTGGTTTTTGTTGTAATAGTAGTAATAGCAGTAGTGGTTGTTCTTGTAGTAGTAGAGGTTGTTCTTGTAGTAGTAGTAGTGGTTGTTCTTGTAGTAGTAGTAGTAGTAGTAGTAGTAGTAGTTGTAGTAGTAGTACTAATGGTTGTTCTTGTAGTAGTAGTAGTGGCTGTTTTTGTAGTAGTAGTAGTAGTGGTTGTTCTTGTAGTATTAGTAGTGCTTGTTCTTGTAGTAGTAGTAGTAGAAGAGGTTGTTCTTGTAGTAGTAGTAGTGGTTGTTCTTGTAGTAGTAGTAGTAGTAGTAGTAGTAATGGTTCTTCTTGTAGTAGTAGTAGTGGTTGTTGTAGTGATTGTTCTTGTAGTAGTAGTAGTAGAGGTGGTGGTTGTTCTTGTAGTAGTAGTAGTGGTTGTTATTGTAATAGTAGTAGTACTAGTATTAGTAGTGGTTTTTGTTGTAATAGTAGTAATAGCTGTAGTGGTTGTTCTTGTAGTAGTAGAGGTTGTTCTTGTAGTAGTAGTAGTGGTTGTTCTTGTAGTAGTATTAGAAGTAGTAATAGTAGTAATGGTTCTCCTTGTAGTAATAGTAGTGGTAGTTGTAGTGGTTGTTCTTGTAGTAGTAGTGGTTGTTTTGTTGTAGTAGTAGTATTAGTGGTTGTTCTTGTAGTATTAGTAGTGTTTGTTCTTGTAGTAGTAGCAGTAGTAGAGGTTGTGCTTGTAGTAGTAGTAGTGGTTGTTCTTTTAGTAGTAGTAGTGGTTGTTCTTGTAATATTACTAGTAGTAGTAGTGGTTGTTCTTGTAGTAGTAGTAGTGGTTTTTCTTGTATTAGTAGTAGTAGTAGAAGTGGTTTGTCTTGTAGTAGTAGTAGTGGTTGTTCCAGTAATATTAGTAGTAGTAGTAGTAGTAGTGGTTCTTGTTGTAGAAATAGTGTTTGTTCTTGTAGTAGTAGTAGTGGTTGTTCTTGTAATAGTTGTAGTAGTAGTAGCTGTAGTGGTTGTTCTTAAAATAGTTGTATTAGTAGTAGTAGTAGTGGTTGTTCTTGTAATAGTTGTAGTAGTAGTAGTGGTTGTTTTTGTAGTAGTAGTAGTAGTTGTTCTTGTAATAGTTGTAGTAGTAGTTGTAGTAGTGGTTTTTCTTGTAGTAGTTGTAGTGGTTGATCTTGTTGTAGTAGTACTACTAGTAATAGTACTGGTGGTTCTTGTTGTGGTAGTAGTGGTTGTTCTTGTAGTAGTAGTAGTGGTTGTTCTTCTAATAGTAGTAGTAGTAGTAGTGGTGGTTGTTCTTGCAGTAGTATTGGTGTACTTGTAGTAGTAGTAGTAGTAGTAGTAGTAGTAGTAGTAGTTGTAGTGGTTGTTCTTGTAGTAGTAGTAGTAGTAGTAGTAGTAGTAGTAGTAGTAGTAGTAGTAGTAGAAGTGGTTGTTCTTGTACTAATATTGGTGTACTTCTAGTAGTAGTAGTGGTAGTTGTAGTGTTTTTTCTTGTAGTAGTAGTAGTGGTTGTTCTTGTAATATTAGAAGTAGTAGTAGTGATGTTTCTTGTTGTAGTAGTAGTGGTTGTTATTGTAGTAGTAGAAGTGGTTGTTCTTGTAATAGTAGTAGTAGTAGTAGTGGTTGTTCTTGTAGTATTAGCAGTGGTTGTTCTTGTAGTAGTAGTAGAGGTTTTTCTTGTAGTAGTAGTAGTGGTAGTTCTTGTAGTAGTATTAGTAGTATTAGTAGTAGTAATGGTTCTTCTTGTCGTAGTAGGAGTGGTAGTTGTAGTCGTTCTTGCAGTAGTAGTAGAGGTTGTTTTTGTAGTAGTAGTAGTAGTGGTTGTTCTTGTAGTATTAGTAGTGGTTGTTCTTGAAGTAGTAGTAGTAGTAGAGGTTGTTCTTGTAGTAGTATTAGTGGTTGTTCTTGTAGTAGTAGAAATGGTTGTTCTTGTAATATTAGTAGTACTAGTAGTAGTAGTGGTTTTTCTTGTAATATTAGTAGTAGTAGTAGTGGTTGTTCTTGTAGTAGTAGTAGTAGAAGTGGTTGTTCTTGTAATAGTAGTAGTAGTAGTGGTTGTTCTTGTAGTAGTAGTAGTGGTTGTTCTTGCAATATTAGAATTAGTAGTAGTGGTGGTTCTTGTTGTAGTAGTAGTGGTTGTTCTTGTAATAGTAGTTGTAGTAGTGGTTGTAGTGGTTGTTCTTGTAGTAGTAGTAGTGATTGTTCTTGTAGTGGTAGTAGTAGTGGTGGTGGTTGTTCTTGTAGTAGTAGTAGTGGTTGTTATTGTAATAGTAGTAGTACTAGTAGTAGTAGTGGTTTTTGTTGTAATAGTAGTAATAGCAGTAGTGGTTGTTCTAGTAGTAGTAGAGGTTGATCTTGTAGTAGTAGTAGTGGTTGTTCTTGTAGTAGTAGTAGTAGTAGTAGTAGTAATGGTTCTTCTTGTAGTAGTAGTGGTGGTAGTTGTAGTGGTTGTTCTTGTAGTAGTAGTAGTGGTTGTTTTTGTAGTAGTAGTAGTAGTGGTTGTTCTTGTAGTATTAGTAGTGCTTGTTCTTCTAGTAGTAGTAGTAGAAGAGGTTGTTTTTGTAGTAGTAGTAGTGGTTGTTCTTGTAGTAGTATTGGTGTACTTGTAGTAGTAGTAGTAGTTGTAGTGGTTGTTCTTGTAGTAGTAGTAGTAGTAGTAGCAGAAGTGGTTGTTCTTGTACTAGTATTGGTGTACTTGTAGTAGTAGTAGTGGTAGTTGTAGTGGTTTTTCTTGTAGTAGTAGTAGTGGTTGTTCTTGTAATATTAGAAGTAGTAGTAGTGATGTTTCTTGTTGTAGTAATAGTGGTTGTTATTGTAGTAGTAGTAGTGGTTGTTCTTCTAATAGTAGTAGTAGTAGTAGTGGTTGTTCTTGTAGTAGTAGTGGTTGCACTTGTAGTAGTACTAGTAGTTGTAGTGGTTGTTCTTGAAGTAGTAGTAGTGGTAGTAGTGGTTGTCCTTGTAGTAGTAGTAGTGGTTGTTCTTGTAATGGTAGTAGTAGTAGTAGTGGTCTTTGTTCTTGTAGGAGTAGTAGTGATTGTTCTTGTAGTAGCAGTAGTAGTGGTGGTGGTTGTAATTGTAGTAGTAGTAGTGGTTGTTATTGTAATAGTAGTAGTACTAGTAGTAATAGTGGTTTTTGTTGTAATAGTAGTAATAGCAGTAGTGGTTGTTCTTGTAGTAGTAGAGGTTGTTCTTGTAGTAGTAGTAGTGGTTGTTCTTGTAGTAGTAGTAGTAGTAGTAGTAGTAGTAGTTGTAGTAGTAGTACTAATGGTTTTTCTTGTAGTAGTAGTAGTGGTAGTTGTAGTGGTTGTTCTTGTAGTAGTAGTAGTGGCTGTTTTTGTAGTAGTAGTAGTAGTGGTTGTTCTTGTAGTATTAGTAGTGCTTCTTCTTGTAGTAGTAGTAGTAGAAGAGGTTCTTCTTCTAGTAGTAGTAGTGGTTGTTCTTGTAGTAGTAGTAGTAGTAGTAATGGTTCTTCTTGTAGTAGTAGTAGTGGTTGTTGTAGTGATTGTTCTTGTAGTAGTAGTAGTAGAGGTGGTGGTTGTTCTTGTAGTAGTAGTAGTGGTTGTTATTGTAATAGTAGTAGTACTAGTAGTAGTAGTGGTTTTTGTTGTAATAGTAGTAATAGCTGTAGTGGTTGTTCTTGTAGTAGTAGAGGTTGTTCTTGTAGTAGTAGTAGTGGTTGTTCTTGTAGTAGTATTAGAAGTAGTAATAGTAGTAATGGTTCTTCTTGTAGTAATAGTAGTGGTAGTTGTAGTGGTTGTTCTTGTAGTAGTAGTGGTTGTTTTGTAGTAGTAGTAGTAGTGGTTGTTCTTGTAGTATTAGTAATGTTTGTTCTTGTAGTAGTAGTAGTAGTAGTAGTAGAGGTTGTGCTTGTAGTAGTAGTAGTGGTTGTTCTTGTAGTAGTAGTAGTGGTTGTTCTTGTAATATTACTAGTAGTAGTAGTGGTTGTTCTTGTAGTAGTAGTAGTGGTTTTTCTTGTATTAGTAGTAGTAGTAGAAGTGATTTGTCTTGTAGTAGTAGTAGTGGTTGTTCCAGTAATATTAGTAGTAGTAGTAGTAGAAGTGGTTGTTCTTGTACTAATATTGGTGTACTTCTAGTAGTAGTAGTGGTAGTTGTAGTGTTTTTTCTTGTAGTAGTAGTAGTGGTTGTTCTTGTAATATTAGAAGTAGTAGTAGTGATGTTTCTTGTTTTAGTAGTAGTGGTTGTTATTGTAGTAGTAGAAGTGGTTGTTCTTGTAATAGTAGTAGTAGTAGTAGTGGTTGTTCTTGTAGTATTAGCAGTGGTTGTTCTTGTAGTAGTAGTAGAGGTTTTTCTTCTAGTAGTAGTAGTGGTTGTTCTTGTAGTAGTATTAGTAGTATTAGTAGTAGTAATGGTTCTTCTTGTCGTAGTAGGAGTGGTAGTTGTAGTCGTTGTTCTTGCAGTAGTAGTAGAGGTTGTTTTTTGTAGTAGTAGTAGTAGTGGTTGTTCTTGTAGTATTAGTAGTGGTTGTTCTTGAAGTAGTAGTAGTAGTAGAGGTTGTACTTGTAGTAGTAGTAGTGGTTGTTCTTGTAATAGTAGTAGTAGTAGTAGTGGTTGTTCTTGTAGTAGTATTGGTGTACTTGAAGTAGTAGTAGTAGTAGTAGTTGTAGTGGTTGTTCTTGTAGTAGTAGTAGTAGTAGTAGTAGTAGTAGTAGTAGTAGTAGAAGTGGTTGTTCTTGTACTAATATTGGTGTACTTCTAGTAGTAGTAGTGGTAGTTGTAGTGTTTTTTCTTGTAGTAGTAGTAGTGGTTGTTCTTGTAATATTAGAAGTAGTAGTAGTGATGTTTCTTGTTGTAGTAGTAGTGGTTGTTATTGTAGTAGTAGAAGTGGTTGTTCTTGTAATAGCAGTAGTAGTAGTAGTGGTTGTTCTTGTAGTATTAGCAGTGGTTGTTCTTGTAGTAGTAGTAGAGGTTTTTCTTGTAGTAGTAGTAGTGGTTGTTCTTGTAGTAGTATTAGTAGTATTAGTAGTAGTAATGGTTCTTCTTGTCGTAGTAGGAGTGGTAGTTGTAGTTGTTGTTCTTGCAGTAGTAGTAGAGGTTGTTTTTGTAGTAGTAGTAGTAGTGGTTGTTCTTGTAGTATTAGTAGTGGTTGTTCTTGAAGTAGTAGTATTAGTAGAGGTTGTTCTTGTAGTAGTAGTAGTGGTTGTTCTTGTAGTAGTATTGGTGTACTTGTAGTAGTAGTAGTAGTAGTAGTTGTAGTGGTTGTTCTTGTAGTAGTAGTAGTAGTAGTAGTAGTAGTAGTAGTAGTAGTAGTAGTAGTAATAGAAGTGTTTGTTCTTGTACTAATATTGGTGTACTTCTAGTAGTAGTAGTGGTAGTTGTAGTGTTTTTTCTTGTAGTAGTAGTAGTGGTTGTTCTTGTAATAATAGAAGTAGTAGTAGTGATGTTTCTTGTTGTAGTAGTAGTGGTTGTTATTGTAGTAGTAGAAGTGGTTGTTCTTGTAATAGTAGTAGTAGTAGTAGTGGTTGTTCTTGTAGTATTAGCAGTGGTTGTTCTTGTAGTAGTAGTAGAGGTTTTTCTTGTAGTAGTAGTAGTGGTTGTTCTTGTAGTAGTATTAGTAGTATTAGTAGTAGTAATGGTTCTTCTTGTCGTAGTAGGAGTGGTAGTTGTAGTTGTTGTTCTTGCAGTAGTAGTAGAGGTTGTTTTTGTAGTAGTAGTAGTAGTGGTTGTTCTTGTAGTATTAGTAGTGGTTGTTCTTGAAGTAGTAGTAGTAGTAGAGGTTGTTCTTGTAGTAGTAGTAGTGGCTGTTCTTGTAGTAGTAGAAGTGGTTGTTCTTGTAATATTAGTAGTACTAGTAGTAGTAGTGGTTTTTCTTGTAATATTAGTAGTAGTAGTAGTGGTTGTTCTTGTAGTATTAGTAGTGCTTGTTCTTGTAGTAGTAGTAGTAGAAGAGGTTGTTTTTGTAGCAGTAGTAGTGGTTGTTCTTGTACTAGTATTGGTGTACTTGTAGTAGTAGTAGTGGTAGTTGTAGTGGTTTTTCTTGTAGTAGTAGTAGTGGTTGTTCTTGTAATATTAGAAGTAGTAGTAGTGATGTTTCTTGTTGTAGTAATAGTGGTTGTTATTGTAGTAGTAGTAGTGTTTGTTCTTGTAATAGTAGTAGTAGTAGTAGTGGTTGTTCTTGTAGTAGTAGTGGTTGCACTTGTAGTAGTACTAGTAGTTGTATTGGTTGTTCTTGAAGTAGTAGTAGTGGTAGTAGTGGTTGTCCTTGTAGTAGTAGTAGTGGTTGTTCTTGTAATGGTAGTAGTAGTAGTAGTGGTCTTTGTTCTTGTAGGAGTAGTAGTGATTGTTCTTGTAGTAGCAGTAGTAGTGGTGGTGGTTGTAATTGTAGTAGTAGTAGTGGTTGTTATTGTAATAGTAGTAGTACTAGTAGTAATAGTGGTTTTTGTTGTAATAATGGTAATAGCAGTAGTGGTTGTTCTTGTAGTAGTAGAGGTTGTTCTTGTAGTAGTAGTAGTGGTTGTTCTTGTAGTAGTAGTAGTAGTAGTAGTAGTAGTAGTAGTAGTAGTAGTAGTAGTAGTAGTACTAATGGTTTTTCTTGTAGTACTAGTAGTGGTAGTTGTAGTGGTTGTTCTTGTAGTAGTAGTAGTGGCTGTTTTTGTAGTAGTAGTAGTAGTGGTTGTTCTTGTAGTATTAGTAGTGCTTGTTCTTGTAGTAGTAGTAGTAGAAGAGGTTCTTCTTCTAGTAGTAGTAGTGGTTGTTCTTGTAGTAGTAGTAGTAGTAGTAGTAATGGTTCTTCTTGTAGTAGTAGTAGTGGTTGTTGTAGTGATTGTTCTTGTAGTAGTAGTAGTAGAGGTGGTGGTTGTTCTTGTAGTAGTAGTAGTGGTTGTTATTGTAATAGTAGTAGTACTAGTAGTAGTAGTGGTTTTTGTTGTAATAGTAGTAATAGCTGTAGTGGTTGTTCTTGTAGTAGTAGAGGTTGTTCTTGTAGTAGTAGTAGTGGTTGTTCTTGTAGTAGTATTAGAAGTAGTAATAGTAGTAATGGTTCTTCTTGTAGTAATAGTAGTGGTAGTTGTAGTGGTTGTTCTTGTAGTAGTAGTGGTTGTTTTGTAGTAGTAGTAGTAGTGGTTGTTCTTGTAGTATTAGTAATGTTTGTTCTTGTAGTAGTAGTAGTAGTAGTAGTAGAGGTTGTGCTTGTAGTAGTAGTAGTGGTTGTTCTTGTAGTAGTAGTAGTGGTTGTTCTTGTAATATTACTAGTAGTAGTAGTGGTTGTTCTTGTAGTAGTAGTAGTGGTTTTTCTTGTATTAGTAGTAGTAGTAGAAGTGGTTTGTCTTGTAGTAGTAGTAGTGGTTGTTCCAGTAATATTAGTAGTAGTAGTAGTAGTAGTGGTTCTTGTTGTAGAAATAGTGTTTGTTCTTGTAGTAGTAGTAGTGGTTGTTCTTGTAATAGTTGTAGTAGTAGTAGCTGTAGTGGTTGTTCTTAAAATAGTTGTATTAGTAGTAGTAGTAGTGGTTGTTCTTGTAATAGTTGTAGTATTAGTAGTGGTTGTTTTTGTAGTAGTAGTAGTGGTTGTTCTTGTAATAGTTGTAGTAGTAGTTGTAGTAGTGGTTTTTCTTGTAGTAGTTGTAGTGGTTGATCTTGTTGTAGTAGTACTACTAGTAGTAGTACTGGTGGTTCTTGTTGTGGTAGTAGTGGTTGTTCTTGTAGTAGTAGTAGTGGTTGTTCTTCTAATAGTAGTAGTAGTAGTAGTGGTTGTTCTTGCAGTAGTATTGGTGTACTTGTAGTAGTAGTAGTAGTAGTAGTAGTAGTAGTAGTAGTTGTTGTAGTGGCTGTTCTTGTAGTAGTAGTAGTAGTAGTAGTAGTAGAAGTGGTTGTTCTTGTACTAATATTGGTGTACTTCTAGTAGTAGTAGTGGTAGTTGTAGTGTTTTTTCTTGTAGTAGTAGTAGTGGTTGTTCTTGTAATATTAGAAGTAGTAGTAGTGATGTTTCTTGTTGTAGTAGTAGTGGTTGTTATTGTAGTAGTAGAAGTGGTTGTTCTTGTAATAGTAGTAGTAGTAGTAGTGGTTGTTCTTGTAGTATTAGCAGTGGTTGTTCTTGTAGTAGTAGTAGAGGTTTTTCTTGTAGTAGTAGTAGTGGTTGTTCTTGTAGTAGTATTAGTAGTATTAGTAGTAGTAATGGTTCTTCTTGTCGTAGTAGGAGTGGTAGTTGTAGTCGTTGTTCTTGCAGTAGTAGTAGAGGTTGTTTTTGTAGTAGTAGTAGTAGTGGTTGTTCTTGTAGTATTAGTAGTGGTTGTTCTTGAAGTAGTAGTAGTAGTAGAGGTTGTTCTTGTAGTAGTAGTAGTGGTTGTTCTTGTAATAGTAGTAGTAGTAGTAGTGGTTGTTCTTGTAGTAGTATTGGTGTACTTGTAGTAGTAGTAGTAGTAGTAGTTGTAGTGGTTGTTCTTGTAGTAGTAGTAGTAGTAGTAGTAGTAGTAGTAGTAGTAGTAGAAGTGGTTGTTCTTGTACTAATATTGGTGTACTTCTAGTAGTAGTAGTGGTAGTTGTAGTGTTTTTTCTTGTAGTAGTAGTAGTGGTTGTTCTTGTAATATTAGAAGTAGTAGTAGTGATGTTTCTTGTTGTAGTAGTAGTGGTTGTTATTGTAGTAGTAGAAGTGGTTGTTCTTGTAATAGCAGTAGTAGTAGTAGTGGTTGTTCTTGTAGTATTAGCAGTGGTTGTTCTTGTAGTAGTAGTAGAGGTTTTTCTTGTAGTAGTAGTAGTGGTTGTTCTTGTAGTAGTATTAGTAGTATTAGTAGTAGTAATGGTTCTTCTTGTCGTAGTAGGAGTGGTAGTTGTAGTTGTTGTTCTTGCAGTAGTAGTAGAGGTTGTTTTTGTAGTAGTAGTAGTAGTGGTTGTTCTTGTAGTATTAGTAGTGGTTGTTCTTGAAGTAGTAGTAGTAGTAGAGGTTGTTCTTGTAGTAGTAGTAGTGGTTGTTCTTGTAGTAGTATTGGTGTACTTGTAGTAGTAGTAGTAGTAGTAGTAGTTGTAGTGGTTGTTCTTGTAGTAGTAGTAGTAGTAGTAGTAGTAGTAGTAGTAGTAGTAGAAGTGGTTGTTCTTGTACTAATATTGGTGTACTTCTAGTAGTAGTAGTGGTAGTTGTAGTGTTTTTTCTTGTAGTAGTAGTAGTGGTTGTTCTTGTAATATTAGAAGTAGTAGTAGTGATGTTTCTTGTTGTAGTAGTAGTGGTTGTTATTGTAGTAGTAGAAGTGGTTGTTCTTGTAATAGTAGTAGTAGTAGTAGTGGTTGTTCTTGTAGTATTAGCAGTGGTTGTTCTTGTAGTAGTAGTAGAGGTTTTTCTTGTAGTAGTAGTAGTGGTTGTTCTTGTAGTAGTATTAGTAGTATTAGTAGTAGTAATGGTTCTTCTTGTCGTAGTAGGAGTGGTAGTTGTAGTTGTTGTTCTTGCAGTAGTAGTAGAGGTTGTTTTTGTAGTAGTAGTAGTAGTGGTTGTTCTTGTAGTATTAGTAGTGGTTGTTCTTGAAGTAGTAGTAGTAGTAGAGGTTGTTCTTGTAGTAGTAGTAGTGGCTGTTCTTGTAGTAGTAGAAGTGGTTGTTCTTGTAATATTAGTAGTACTAGTAGTAGTAGTGGTTTTTCTTGTAATATTAGTAGTAGTAGTAGTGGTTGTTCTTGTAGTAGTAGTAGTAGAAGTGGTTGTTCTTGTAATAGTAGTAGTAGTAGTGGTTGTTCTTGTAGTAGTAGTAGTGGTTGTTCTTGCAATATTAGAATTAGTAGTAGTGGTGGTTCTTGTTGTAGTAGTAGTGGTTGTTCTTGTAATAGTAGTTGTAGTAGTGGTTGTAGTGGTTGTTCTTGTAGTAGTAGTAGTGATTGTTCTTGTAGTGGTAGTATTAGTGGTGGTGGTTGTTCTTGTAGTAGTAGTAGTGGTTGTTATTGTAATAGTAGTAGTACTAGTAGTAGTAGTGGTTTTTGTTGTAATAGTAGTAATAGCAGTAGTGGTTGTTCTAGTAGTAGTAGAGGTTGATCTTGTAGTAGTAGTAGTGGTTGTTCTTGTAGTAGTAGTAGTAGTAGTAGTAGTAGTAGTAGTAGTAGTAATGGTTCTTCTTGTAGTAGTAGTGGTGGTAGTTGTAGTGGTTGTTCTTGTAGTAGTAGTAGTGGTTGTTTTTGTAGTAGTAGTAGTAGTGGTTGTTCTTGTAGTATTAGTAGTGCTTGTTCTTGTAGTAGTAGTAGTAGAAGAGGTTGTTTTTGTAGCAGTAGTAGTGGTTGTTCTTGTAGTAGTATTGGTGTACTTGTAGTAGTAGTAGTAGTTGTAGTGGTTGTTCTTGTAGTAGTAGTAGTAGTAGTAGCAGAAGTGGTTGTTCTTGTACTAGTATTGGTGTACTTGTAGTAGTAGTAGTGGTAGTTGTAGTGGTTTTTCTTGTAGTAGTAGTAGTGGTTGTTCTTGTAATATTAGAAGTAGTAGTAGTGATGTTTCTTGTTGTAGTAATAGTGGTTGTTATTGTAGTAGTAGTAGTGGTTGTTCTTGTAATAGTAGTAGTAGTAGTAGTGGTTGTTCTTGTAGTAGTAGTGGTTGCACTTGTAGTAGTACTAGTAGTTGTAGTGGTTGTTCTTGAAGTAGTAGTAGTGGTAGTAGTGGTTGTCCTTGTAGTAGTAGTAGTGGTTGTTCTTGTAATGGTAGTAGTAGTAGTAGTGGTCTTTGTTCTTGTAGGAGTAGTAGTGATTGTTCTTGTAGTAGCAGTAGTAGTGGTGGTGGTTGTAATTGTAGTAGTAGTAGTGGTTGTTATTGTAATAGTAGTAGTACTAGTAGTAATAGTGGTTTTTGTTGTAATAGTAGTAATAGCAGTAAAGGTTGTTCTTGTAGTAGTAGAGGTTGTTCTTGTAGTAGTAGTAGTGGTTGTTCTTGTAGTAGTAGTAGTAGTAGTAGTAGTAGTTGTAGTAGTAGTACTAATGGTTTTTCTTGTAGTAGTAGTAGTGGTAGTTGTAGTGGTTGTTCTTGTAGTATTAGTAGTGTTTGTTCTTGTAGTAGTAGTAGTAGTAGTAGAGGTTGTGCTTGTAGTAGTAGTGGTGGTTGTTGTTGTAGTAGTAGTAGTGGTTGTTCTTGTAATATTACTAGTAGTAGTAGTGGTTGTTCTTGTAGTAGTAGTAGTGGTTTTTCTTGTATTAGTAGTAGTAGTAGTAGTAGTGGTTCTTGTTGTAGAAATAGTGTTTGTTCTTGTAGTAGTAGTAGTGGTTGTTCTTGTAATAGTTGTAGTAGTAGTAGCTGTAGTGGTTGTTCTTAAAATAGTTGTATTAGTAGTAGTAGTAGTGGTTGTTCTTGTAATAGTTGTAGTAGTAGTAGTGGTTGTTTTTGTATTAGTAGTAGGGGTTGTTCTTGTAATAGTTGTAGTAGTAGTTGTAGTAGTGGTTTTTCTTGTAGTAGTTGTAGTGGTTGATCTTGTTGTAGTAGTACTACTACTAGTAGTACTGGTGGTTCTTGTTGTGGTAGTAGTGGTTGTTCTTGTAGTAGTAGTAGTGGTTGTTCTTCTAATAGTAGTAGTAGTAGTAGTGGTTGTTCTTGCAGTAGTATTGGTGTACTTGTAGTAGTAGTAGTAGTAGTAGTAGTAGTAGTAGTAGTTGTAGTGGTTGTTCTTGTAGTAGTAGTA
This sequence comes from Alligator mississippiensis, assembly GCF_030867095.1. Lineage (NCBI taxonomy): Eukaryota > Metazoa > Chordata > Crocodylia > Alligatoridae > Alligator > Alligator mississippiensis. Next base: position 22,469,724 of record NC_081837.1, on the reverse strand, counting down.
GTAGTAGTAGTAGTAGTAGTAGTAGAAGTGGTTGTTCTTGTACTAATATTGGTGTACTTCTAGTAGTAGTAGTGGTAGTTGTAGTGTTTTTTCTTGTAGTAGTAGTAGTGGTTGTTCTTGTAATATTAGAAGTAGTAGTAGTGATGTTTCTTGTTGTAGTAGTAGTGGTTGTTATTGTAGTAGTAGAAGTGGTTGTTCTTGTAATAGTAGTAGTAGTAGTAGTAGTGGTTGTTCTTGTAGTATTAGCAGTGGTTGTTCTTGTAGTAGTAGTAGAGGTTTTTCTTGTAGTAGTAGTAGTGGTTGTTCTTGTAGTAGTATTAGTAGTATTAGTAGTAGTAATGGTTCTTCTTGTCGTAGTAGGAGTGGTAGTTGTAGTCGTTGTTCTTGCAGCAGTAGTAGAGGTTGTTTTTGTAGTAGTAGTAGTAGTGGTTGTTCTTGTAGTATTAGTAGTGGTTGTTCTTGAAGTAGTAGTAGTAGTAGAGGTTGTACTTGTAGTAGTAGTAGTGGTTGTTCTTGTAATAGTAGTAGTAGTAGTAGTTGTTCTTGTAGTAGTATTGGTGTACTTGTAGTAGTAGTAGTAGTAGTAGTTGTAGTGGTTGTTCTTGTAGTAGTAGTAGTAGTAGTAGTAGTAGTAGTAGAAGTGGTTGTTCTTGTACTAATATTGGTGTACTTCTAGTAGTAGTAGTGGTAGTTGTAGTGTTTTTTCTTGTAGTAGTAGTAGTGGTTGTTCTTGTGATATTAGAAGTAGTAGTAGTGATGTTTCTTGTTGTAGTAGTAGTGGTTGTTATTGTAGTAGTAGAAGTGGTTGTTCTTGTAATAGCAGTAGTAGTAGTAGTGGTTGTTCTTGTAGTATTAGCAGTGGTTGTTCTTGTAGTAGTAGTAGAGGTTTTTCTTGTAGTAGTAGTAGTGGTTGTTCTTGTAGTAGTAGAAGTGGTTGTTCTTGTAATATTAGTAGTACTAGTAGTAGTAGTGGTTTTTCTTGTAATATTAGTAGTAGTAGTAGTGGTTGTTCTTGTAGTAGTAGTAGTAGAAGTGGTTGTTCTTGTAATAGTAGTAGTAGTAGTGGTTGTTCTTGTAGTAGTAGTAGTGGTTGTTCTTGCAATATTAGAATTAGTAGTAGTGGTGGTTCTTGTTGTAGTAGTAGTGGTTGTTCTTGTAATAGTAGTTGTAGTAGTGGTTGTAGTGGTTGTTCTTCTAGTAGTAGTAGTGATTGTTCTTGTAGTGGTAGTAGTAGTGGTGGTGGTTGTTCTTGTAGTAGTAGTAGTGGTTGTTATTGTAATAGTAGTAGTACTAGTAGTAGTAGTGGTTTTTGTTGTAATAGTAGTAATAGCAGTAGTGGTTGTTCTAGTAGTAGTAGAGGTTGATCTTGTAGTAGTAGTAGTGGTTGTTCTTGTAGTAGTAGTAGTAGTAGTAGTAGTAGTAGTAGTAGTAGTAGTAATGGTTCTTCTTGTAGTAGTAGTGGTGGTAGTTGTAGTGGTTGTTCTTGTAGTAGTAGTAGTGGTTGTTTTTGTAGTAGTAGTAGTAGTGGTTGTTCTTGTAGTATTAGTAGTGCTTGTTCTTCTAGTAGTAGTAGTAGAAGAGGTTGTTTTTGTAGTAGTAGTAGTGGTTGTTCTTGTAGTAGTATTGGTGTACTTGTAGTAGTAGTAGTAGTTGTAGTGGTTGTTCTTGTAGTAGTAGTAGTAGTAGTAGCAGAAGTGGTTGTTCTTGTACTAGTATTGGTGTACTTGTAGTAGTAGTAGTGGTAGTTGTAGTGGTTTTTCCTGTCGTAGTAGTAGTGGTTGTTCTTGTAATATTAGAAGTAGTAGTAGTGACGTTTCTTGTTGTAGTAATAGTGGTTGTTATTGTAGTAGTAGTGGTTGTTCTTGTAATAGTAGTAGTAGTAGTAGTGGTTGTTCTTGTAGTAGTAGTGGTTGCACTTGTAGTAGTACTAGTAGTTGTAGTGGTTGTTCTTGAAGTAGTAGTAGTGGTAGTAGTGGTTGTCCTTGTAGTAGTAGTAGTGGTTGTTCTTGTAATGGTAGTAGTAGTAGTAGTGGTCTTTGTTCTTGTAGGAGTAGTAGTGATTGTTCTTGTAGTAGCAGTAGTAGTGGTGGTGGTTGTAATTGTAGTAGTAGTAGTGGTTGTTATTGTAATAGTAGTAGTACTAGTAGTAATAGTGGTTTTTGTTGTAATATTAGTAATAGCAGTAGTGGTTGTTCTTGTAGTAGTAGAGGTTGTTCTTGTAGTAGTAGTAGTGGTTGTTCTTGTAGTAGTAGTAGTAGTAGTAGTAGTAGTAGTAGTAGTAGTTGTAGTAGTAGTACTAATGGTTTTTCTTGTAGTAGTAGTAGTGGTAGTTGTAGTGGTTGTTCTTGTAGTAGTAGTAGTGGCTGTTTTTGTAGTAGTAGTAGTAGTGGTTGTTCTTGTAGTATTAGTAGTGCTTGTTCTTGTAGTAGTAGTAGTAGAAGAGGTTGTTCTTGTAGTAGTAGTAATGGTTGTTATTGTAATAGTAGTAGTACTAGTAGTAGTAGTGTTTTTTGTTGTAATAGTAGTAATAGCTGTAGTGGTTGTTCTTGTAGTAGTAGAGGTTGTTCTTGTAGTAGTAGTAGTGGTTGTTCTTGTAGTAGTATTAGAAGTAGTAATAGTAGTAATGGTTCTTCTTGTAGTAATAGTAGTGGTAGTTGTAGTGGTTGTTCTTGTAGTAGTAGTGGTTGTTTTGTAGTAGTAGTAGTAGTGGTTGTTCTTGTAGTATTAGTAGTGTTTGTTCTTGTAGTAGTAGTAGTAGTAGTAGAGGTTGTGCTTGTAGTAGTAGTAGTGGTTGTTCTTGTAGTAGTAGTAGTGGTTGTTCTTGTAATATTACTAGTAGTAGTAGTGGTTGTTCTTGTAGTAGTAGTAGTGGTTTTACTTGTATTAGTAGTAATAGTAGAAGTGGTTTGTCTTGTAGTAGTAGTAGTAGTGGTTGTTCCAGTAATATTAGTAGTAGTAGTAGTGGTGGTGGTTCTTGTTGTAGAAATAGTGTTTGTTCTTGTAGTAGTAGTAGTGGTTGTTCTTGTAATAGTTGTAGTAGTAGTAGCTGTAGTGGTTGTTCTTAAAATAGTTGTATTAGTAGTAGTAGTAGTGGTTGTTCTTGTAATAGTTGTAGTAGTAGTAGTGGTTGTTTTTGTAGTAGTAGTAGTGGTTGTTCTTGTAATAGTTGTAGTAGTAGTTGTAGTAGTGGTTTTTCTTGTAGTAGTTGTAGTGGTTGATCTTGTTGTAGTAGTACTACTAGTAGTAGTACTGGTGGTTCTTGTTGTGGTAGTAGTGGTTGTTCTTGTAGTAGTAGTAGTGGTTGTTCTTCTAATAGTAGTAGTAGTAGTGGTGGTTGTTCTTGCAGTAGTATTGGTGTACTTGTAGTAGTAGTAGTAGTAGTAGTAGTAGTAGTAGTAGTAGTAGTAGTAGTTGTAGTGGTTGTTCTTGTAGTAGTAGTAGTAGTAGTAGTAGTAGTAGTAGTAGTAGTAGAAGTGGTTGTTCTTGTACTAATATTGGTGTACTTCTAGTAGTAGTAGTGGTAGTTGTAGTGTTTTTTCTTGTAGTAGTAGTAGTGGTTGTTCTTGTAATATTAGAAGTAGTAGTAGTGATGTTTCTTGTTGTAGTAGTAGTGGTTGTTATTGTAGTAGTAGAAGTGGTTGTTCTTGTAATAGTAGTAGTAGTAGTAGTGGTTGTTCTTGTAGTATTAGCAGTGGTTGTTCTTGTAGTAGTAGTAGAGGTTTTTCTTGTAGTAGTAGTAGTGGTAGTTCTTGTAGTAGTATTAGTAGTATTAGTAGTAGTAATGGTTCTTCTTGTCGTAGTAGGAGTGGTAGTTGTAGTCGTTCTTGCAGTAGTAGTAGAGGTTGTTTTTGTAGTAGTAGTAGTAGTGGTTGTTCTTGTAGTATTAGTAGTGGTTGTTCTTGAAGTAGTAGTAGTAGTAGAGGTTGTTCTTGTAGTAGTAGTAGTGGTTGTTCTTGTAGTAGTAGAAATGGTTGTTCTTGTAATATTAGTAGTACTAGTAGTAGTAGTGGTTTTTCTTGTAATATTAGTAGTAGTAGTAGTGGTTGTTCTTGTAGTAGTAGTAGTAGAAGTGGTTGTTCTTGTAATAGTAGTAGTAGTAGTGGTTGTTCTTGTAGTAGTAGTAGTGGTTGTTCTTGCAATATTAGAATTAGTAGTAGTGGTGGTTCTTGTTGTAGTAGTAGTGGTTGTTCTTGTAATAGTAGTTGTAGTAGTGGTTGTAGTGGTTGTTCTTGTAGTAGTAGTAGTGATTGTTCTTGTAGTGGTAGTAGTAGTGGTGGTGGTTGTTCTTGTAGTAGTAGTAGTGGTTGTTATTGTAATAGTAGTAGTACTAGTAGTAGTAGTGGTTTTTGTTGTAATAGTAGTAATAGCAGTAGTGGTTGTTCTAGTAGTAGTAGAGGTTGATCTTGTAGTAGTAGTAGTGGTTGTTCTTGTAGTAGTAGTAGTAGTAGTAGTAGTAGTAGTAGTAGTAGTAATGGTTCTTCTTGTAGTAGTAGTGGTGGTAGTTGTAGTGGTTGTTCTTGTAGTAGTAGTAGTGGTTGTTTTTGTAGTAGTAGTAGTAGTGGTTGTTCTTGTAGTATTAGTAGTGCTTGTTCTTCTAGTAGTAGTAGTAGAAGAGGTTGTTTTTGTAGTAGTAGTAGTGGTTGTTCTTGTAGTAGTATTGGTGTACTTGTAGTAGTAGTAGTAGTTGTAGTGGTTGTTCTTGTAGTAGTAGTAGTAGTAGTAGCAGAAGTGGTTGTTCTTGTACTAGTATTGGTGTACTTGTAGTAGTAGTAGTGGTAGTTGTAGTGGTTTTTCTTGTAGTAGTAGTAGTGGTTGTTCTTGTAATATTAGAAGTAGTAGTAGTGATGTTTCTTGTTGTAGTAATAGTGGTTGTTATTGTAGTAGTAGTAGTGGTTGTTCTTCTAATAGTAGTAGTAGTAGTAGTGGTTGTTCTTGTAGTAGTAGTGGTTGCACTTGTAGTAGTACTAGTAGTTGTAGTGGTTGTTCTTGAAGTAGTAGTAGTGGTAGTAGTGGTTGTCCTTGTAGTAGTAGTAGTGGTTGTTCTTGTAATGGTAGTAGTAGTAGTAGTGGTCTTTGTTCTTGTAGGAGTAGTAGTGATTGTTCTTGTAGTAGCAGTAGTAGTGGTGGTGGTTGTAATTGTAGTAGTAGTAGTGGTTGTTATTGTAATAGTAGTAGTACTAGTAGTAATAGTGGTTTTTGTTGTAATAGTAGTAATAGCAGTAGTGGTTGTTCTTGTAGTAGTAGAGGTTGTTCTTGTAGTAGTAGTAGTGGTTGTTCTTGTAGTAGTAGTAGTAGTAGTAGTAGTAGTAGTTGTAGTAGTAGTACTAATGGTTTTTCTTGTAGTAGTAGTAGTGGTAGTTGTAGTGGTTGTTCTTGTAGTAGTAGTAGTGGCTGTTTTTGTAGTAGTAGTAGTAGTGGTTGTTCTTGTAGTATTAGTAGTGCTTGTTCTTGTAGTAGTAGTAGTAGAAGAGGTTCTTCTTCTAGTAGTAGTTGTGGTTGTTCTTGTAGTAGTAGTAGTAGTAGTAGTAATGGTTCTTCTTGTAGTAGTAGTAGTGGTTGTTGTAGTGATTGTTCTTGTAGTAGTAGTAGTAGAGGTGGTGGTTGTTCTTGTAGTAGTAGTAGTGGTTGTTATTGTAATAGTAGTAGTACTAGTAGTAGTAGTGGTTTTTGTTGTAATAGTAGTAATAGCTGTAGTGGTTGTTCTTGTAGTAGTAGAGGTTGTTCTTGTAGTAGTAGTAGTGGTTGTTCTTGTAGTAGTATTAGAAGTAGTAATAGTAGTAATGGTTCTTCTTGTAGTAATAGTAGTGGTAGTTGTAGTGGTTGTTCTTGTAGTAGTAGTGGTTGTTTTGTAGTAGTAGTAGTAGTGGTTGTTCTTGTAGTATTAGTAATGTTTGTTCTTGTAGTAGTAGTAGTAGTAGTAGTAGAGGTTGTGCTTGTAGTAGTAGTAGTGGTTGTTCTTGTAGTAGTAGTAGTGGTTGTTCTTGTAATATTACTAGTAGTAGTAGTGGTTGTTCTTGTAGTAGTAGTAGTGGTTTTTCTTGTATTAGTAGTAGTAGTAGAAGTGGTTTGTCTTGTAGTAGTAGTAGTGGTTGTTCCAGTAATATTAGTAGTAGTAGTAGTAGAAGTGGTTGTTCTTGTACTAATATTGGTGTACTTCTAGTAGTAGTAGTGGTAGTTGTAGTGTTTTTTCTTGTAGTAGTAGTAGTGGTTGTTCTTGTAATATTAGAAGTAGTAGTAGTGATGTTTCTTGTTTTAGTAGTAGTGGTTGTTATTGTAGTAGTAGAAGTGGTTGTTCTTGTAATAGTAGTAGTAGTAGTAGTGGTTGTTCTTGTAGTATTAGCAGTGGTTGTTCTTGTAGTAGTAGTAGAGGTTTTTCTTCTAGTAGTAGTAGTGGTTGTTCTTGTAGTAGTATTAGTAGTATTAGTAGTAGTAATGGTTCTTCTTGTCGTAGTAGGAGTGGTAGTTGTAGTCGTTGTTCTTGCAGTAGTAGTAGAGGTTGTTTTTTGTAGTAGTAGTAGTAGTGGTTGTTCTTGTAGTATTAGTAGTGGTTGTTCTTGAAGTAGTAGTAGTAGTAGAGGTTGTACTTGTAGTAGTAGTAGTGGTTGTTCTTGTAATAGTAGTAGTAGTAGTAGTGGTTGTTCTTGTAGTAGTATTGGTGTACTTGAAGTAGTAGTAGTAGTAGTAGTTGTAGTGGTTGTTCTTGTAGTAGTAGTAGTAGTAGTAGTAGTAGTAGTAGTAGTAGTAGAAGTGGTTGTTCTTGTACTAATATTGGTGTACTTCTAGTAGTAGTAGTGGTAGTTGTAGTGTTTTTTCTTGTAGTAGTAGTAGTGGTTGTTCTTGTAATATTAGAAGTAGTAGTAGTGATGTTTCTTGTTGTAGTAGTAGTGGTTGTTATTGTAGTAGTAGAAGTGGTTGTTCTTGTAATAGCAGTAGTAGTAGTAGTGGTTGTTCTTGTAGTATTAGCAGTGGTTGTTCTTGTAGTAGTAGTAGAGGTTTTTCTTGTAGTAGTAGTAGTGGTTGTTCTTGTAGTAGTATTAGTAGTATTAGTAGTAGTAATGGTTCTTCTTGTCGTAGTAGGAGTGGTAGTTGTAGTTGTTGTTCTTGCAGTAGTAGTAGAGGTTGTTTTTGTAGTAGTAGTAGTAGTGGTTGTTCTTGTAGTATTAGTAGTGGTTGTTCTTGAAGTAGTAGTAGTAGTAGAGGTTGTTCTTGTAGTAGTAGTAGTGGTTGTTCTTGTAGTAGTATTGGTGTACTTGTAGTAGTAGTAGTAGTAGTAGTTGTAGTGGTTGTTCTTGTAGTAGTAGTAGTAGTAGTAGTAGTAGTAGTAGTAGTAATAGAAGTGTTTGTTCTTGTACTAATATTGGTGTACTTCTAGTAGTAGTAGTGGTAGTTGTAGTGTTTTTTCTTGTAGTAGTAGTAGTGGTTGTTCTTGTAATAATAGAAGTAGTAGTAGTGATGTTTCTTGTTGTAGTAGTAGTGGTTGTTATTGTAGTAGTAGAAGTGGTTGTTCTTGTAATAGTAGTAGTAGTAGTGGTTGTTCTTGTAGTATTAGCAGTGGTTGTTCTTGTAGTAGTAGTAGAGGTTTTTCTTGTAGTAGTAGTAGTGGTTGTTCTTGTAGTAGTATTAGTAGTATTAGTAGTAGTAATGGTTCTTCTTGTCGTAGTAGGAGTGGTAGTTGTAGTTGTTGTTCTTGCAGTAGTAGTAGAGGTTGTTTTTGTAGTAGTAGTAGTAGTGGTTGTTCTTGTAGTATTAGTAGTGGTTGTTCTTGAAGTAGTAGTAGTAGTAGAGGTTGTTCTTGTAGTAGTAGTAGTGGCTGTTCTTGTAGTAGTAGAAGTGGTTGTTCTTGTAATATTAGTAGTACTAGTAGTAGTAGTGGTTTTTCTTGTAATATTAGTAGTAGTAGTAGTGGTTGTTCTTGTAGTATTAGTAGTGCTTGTTCTTGTAGTAGTAGTAGTAGAAGAGGTTGTTTTTGTAGCAGTAGTAGTGGTTGTTCTTGTACTAGTATTGGTGTACTTGTAGTAGTAGTAGTGGTAGTTGTAGTGGTTTTTCTTGTAGTAGTAGTAGTGGTTGTTCTTGTAATATTAGAAGTAGTAGTAGTGATGTTTCTTGTTGTAGTAATAGTGGTTGTTATTGTAGTAGTAGTAGTGTTTGTTCTTGTAATAGTAGTAGTAGTAGTATTGGTTGTTCTTGTAGTAGTAGTGGTTGCACTTGTAGTAGTACTAGTAGTTGTATTGGTTGTTCTTGAAGTAGTAGTAGTGGTAGTAGTGGTTGTCCTTGTAGTAGTAGTAGTGGTTGTTCTTGTAATGGTAGTAGTAGTAGTAGTGGTCTTTGTTCTTGTAGGAGTAGTAGTGATTGTTCTTGTAGTAGCAGTAGTAGTGGTGGTGGTTGTAATTGTAGTAGTAGTAGTGGTTGTTATTGTAATAGTAGTAGTACTAGTAGTAATAGTGGTTTTTGTTGTAATAGTGGTAATAGCAGTAGTGGTTGTTCTTGTAGTAGTAGAGGTTGTTCTTGTAGTAGTAGTAGTGGTTGTTCTTGTAGTAGTAGTAGTAGTAGTAGTAGTAGTAGTAGTAGTAGTAGTTGTAGTAGTAGTACTAATGGTTTTTCTTGTAGTACTAGTAGTGGTAGTTGTAGTGGTTGTTCTTGTAGTAGTAGTAGTGGCTGTTTTTGTAGTAGTAGTAGTAGTGGTTGTTCTTGTAGTATTAGTAGTGCTTGTTCTTGTAGTAGTAGTAGTAGAAGAGGTTCTTCTTCTAGTAGTAGTAGTGGTTGTTCTTGTAGTAGTAGTAGTAGTAGTAGTAATGGTTCTTCTTGTAGTAGTAGTAGTGGTTGTTGTAGTGATTGTTCTTGTAGTAGTAGTAGTAGAGGTGGTGGTTGTTCTTGTAGTAGTAGTAGTGGTTGTTATTGTAATAGTAGTAGTACTAGTAGTAGTAGTGGTTTTTGTTGTAATAGTAGTAATAGCTGTAGTGGTTGTTCTTGTAGTAGTAGAGGTTGTTCTTGTAGTAGTAGTAGTGGTTGTTCTTGTAGTAGTATTAGAAGTAGTAATAGTAGTAATGGTTCTTCTTGTAGTAATAGTAGTGGTAGTTGTAGTGGTTGTTCTTGTAGTAGTAGTGGTTGTTTTGTAGTAGTAGTAGTAGTGGTTGTTCTTGTAGTATTAGTAATGTTTGTTCTTGTAGTAGTAGTAGTAGTAGTAGTAGAGGTTGTGCTTGTAGTAGTAGTAGTGGTTGTTCTTGTAGTAGTAGTAGTGGTTGTTCTTGTAATATTACTAGTAGTAGTAGTGGTTGTTCTTGTAGTAGTAGTAGTGGTTTTTCTTGTATTAGTAGTAGTAGTAGAAGTGGTTTGTCTTGTAGTAGTAGTAGTGGTTGTTCCAGTAATATTAGTAGTAGTAGTAGTAGTAGTGGTTCTTGTTGTAGAAATAGTGTTTGTTCTTGTAGTAGTAGTAGTGGTTGTTCTTGTAATAGTTGTAGTAGTAGTAGCTGTAGTGGTTGTTCTTAAAATAGTTGTATTAGTAGTAGTAGTAGTGGTTGTTCTTGTAATAGTTGTAGTATTAGTAGTGGTTGTTTTTGTAGTAGTAGTAGTGGTTGTTCTTGTAATAGTTGTAGTAGTAGTTGTAGTAGTGGTTTTTCTTGTAGTAGTTGTAGTGGTTGATCTTGTTGTAGTAGTACTACTAGTAGTAGTACTGGTGGTTCTTGTTGTGGTAGTAGTGGTTGTTCTTGTAGTAGTAGTAGTGGTTGTTCTTCTAATAGTAGTAGTAGTAGTAGTGGTTGTTCTTGCAGTAGTATTGGTGTACTTGTAGTAGTAGTAGTAGTAGTAGTAGTAGTAGTAGTAGTTGTAGTGGTTGTTCTTGTAGTAGTAGTAGTAGTAGTAGTAGTAGAAGTGGTTGTTCTTGTACTAATATTGGTGTACTTCTAGTAGTAGTAGTGGTAGTTGTAGTGTTTTTTCTTGTAGTAGTAGTAGTGGTTGTTCTTGTAATATTAGAAGTAGTAGTAGTGATGTTTCTTGTTGTAGTAGTAGTGGTTGTTATTGTAGTAGTAGAAGTGGTTGTTCTTGTAATAGTAGTAGTAGTAGTAGTGGTTGTTCTTGTAGTATTAGCAGTGGTTGTTCTTGTAGTAGTAGTAGAGGTTTTTCTTGTAGTAGTAGTAGTGGTTGTTCTTGTAGTAGTATTAGTAGTATTAGTAGTAGTAATGGTTCTTCTTGTCGTAGTAGGAGTGGTAGTTGTAGTCGTTGTTCTTGCAGTAGTAGTAGAGGTTGTTTTTGTAGTAGTAGTAGTGGTTGTTCTTGTAGTATTAGTAGTGGTTGTTCTTGAAGTAGTAGTAGTAGTAGAGGTTGTACTTGTAGTAGTAGTAGTGGTTGTTCTTGTAATAGTAGTAGTAGTAGTAGTGGTTGTTCTTGTAGTAGTATTGGTGTACTTGTAGTAGTAGTAGTAGTAGTAGTTGTAGTGGTTGTTCTTGTAGTACTAGTAGTAGTAGTAGTAGTAGTAGTAGTAGTAGAAGTGGTTGTTCTTGTACTAATATTGGTGTACTTCTAGTAGTAGTAGTGGTAGTTGTAGTGTTTTTTCTTGTAGTAGTAGTAGTGGTTGTTCTTGTAATATTAGAAGTAGTAGTAGTGATGTTTCTTGTTGTAGTAGTAGTGGTTGTTATTGTAGTAGTAGAAGTGGTTGTTCTTGTAATAGCAGTAGTAGTAGTAGTGGTTGTTCTTGTAGTAGTATTAGAGGTAGTAATAGTAGTAATGGTTCTTCTTGTAGTAATAGTAGTGGTAGTTGTAGTGGTTGTTCTTGTAGTATTAGTAGTGTTTGTTCTTGTAGTAGTAGTAGTAGTAGTAGTAGAGGTTGTGCTTGTAGTAGTAGTAGTGGTTGTTCTTGTAGTAGTAGTAGTGGTTGTTCTTGTAATATTACTAGTAGTAGTAGTGGTTGTTCTTGTAGTAGTAGTAGTGGTTTTTCTTGTATTAGTAGTAGTAGTAGAAGTGGTTTGTTTTGTAGTAGTAGTAGTGGTTGTTCCAGTAATATTAGTAGTAGTCGTAGTGGTGGTGGTTCTTGTTGTAGAAATAGTGTTTGTTCTTGTAGTAGTAGTAGTGGTTGTTCTTGTAATAGTTGTAGTAGTAGTAGCTGTAGTGGTTGTTCTTAAAATAGTTGTATTAGTAGTAGTAGTAGTGGTTGCTCTTGTAATAGTTGTAGTAGTAGTAGTGGTTGTTTTTGTAGTAGTAGTAGTGGTTGTTCTTGTAATAGTTGTAGTAGTAGTTGTAGTAGTGGTTTTTCTTGTAGTAGTTGTAGTGGTTGATCTTGTTGTAGTAGTACTACTAGTAGTAGTACTGGTGGTTCTTGTTGTGGTAGTAGTGGTTGTTCTTGTAGTAGTAGTAGTGGTTGTTCTTCTAATAGTAGTAGTAGTAGTAGTGGTTGTTCTTGCAGTAGTATTGGTGTACTTGTAGTAGTAGTAGTAGAAGTAGTAGTAGTTGTAGTGGTTGTTCTTCTAGTAGTAGTAGTAGTAGTAGTAGTAGTAGAAGTGGTTGTTCTTGTACTGATATTGGTGTACTTCTAGTAGTAGTAGTGGTAGTTGTAGTGTTTTTTCTTGTAGTAGTAGTAGTGGTTGTTCTTGTAATATTAGAAGTAGTAGTAGTGATGTTTCTTGTTGTAGTAGTAGTGGTTGTTATTGTAGTAGTAGAAGAGGTTGTTCTTGTAATAGTAGTAGTAGTAGTAGTGGTTGTTCTTGTAGTATTAGCAGTGGTTGTTCTTGTAGTAGTAGTAGAGGTTTTTCTTGTAGTAGTAGTAGTGGTTGTTCTTGTAGTAGTATTAGTAGTATTAGTAGTAGTAATGGTTCTTCTTGTCGTAGTAGGAGTGGTAGTTGTAGTTGTTGTTCTTGCAGTAGTAGTAGAGGTTGTTTTTGTAGTAGTAGTAGTAGTGGTTGTTCTTGTAGTATTAGTAGTGGTTGTTCTTGAAGTAGTAGTAGTAGTAGAGGTTGTTCTTGTAGTAGTAGTAGTGGCTGTTCTTGTAGTAGTAGAAGTGGTTGTTCTTGTAATATTAGTAGTACTAGTAGTAGTAGTGGTTTTTCTTGTAATATTAGTAGTAGTAGTAGTGGTTGTTCTTGTAGTAGTAGTAGAAGTGGTTGTTCTTGTAATAGTAGTTGTAGTAGTGGTTGTTCTTGTAGTAGTAGTAGTGGTTGTTCTTGCAATATTAGAATTAGTAGTAGTGGTGGTTCTTTTTGTAGTAGTAGTGGTTGTTCTTGTAATAGTAGTTGTAGTAGTGGTTGTAGTGGTTGTTCTTGTAGTAGTAGTAGTGATTGTTCTTGTAGTGGTAGTAGTAGTGGTGGTGGTTGTTCTTGTAGTAGTAGTAGTGGTTGTTATTGTAATAGTAGTAGTACTAGTAGTAGTAGTGGTTTTTGTTGTAATAGTAGTAATAGCAGTAGTGGTTGTTCTAGTAGTAGTAGAGGTTGATCTTGTAGTAGTAGTAGTGGTTGTTCTTGTAGTAGTAGTAGTAGTAGTAGTAGTAGTAGTAGTAGTAGTAGTAATGGTTCTTCTTGTAGTAGTAGTGGTGGTAGTTGTAGTGGTTGTTCATGTAGTAGTAGTAGTGGTTGTTTTTGTAGTAGTAGTAGTAGTGGTTGTTCTTGTAGTATTAGTAGTGCTTGTTCTTGTAGTAGTAGTAGTAGAAGAGGTTGTTTTTGTAGTAGTAGTAGTGGTTGTTCTTGTAGTAGTATTGGTGTACTTGTAGTAGTAGTAGTAGTTGTAGTGGTTGTTCTTGTAGTAGTAGTAGTAGTAGTAGCAGAAGTGGTTGTTCTTGTACTAGTATTGGTGTACTTGTAGTAGTAGTAGTGGTAGTTGTAGTGGTTTTTCTTGTAGTAGCAGTAGTGGTTGTTCTTGTAATATTAGAAGTAGTAGTAGTGATGTTTCTTGTTGTAGTAATAGTGGTTGTTATTGTAGTAGTAGTAGTGTTTGTTCTTGTAATAGTAGTAGTAGTAGTAGTGGTTGTTCTTGTAGTAGTAGTGTTTGCACTTGTAGTAGTACTAGTAGTTGTAGTGGTTGTTCTTGAAGTAGTAGTAGTGGTAGTAGTGGTTGTCCTTGTAGTAGTAGTAGTGGTTGTTCTTGTAATGGTAGTAGTAGTAGTAGTAGTGGTCTTTGTTCTTGTAGGAGTAGTAGTGATTGTTCTTGTAGTAGCAGTAGTAGTGGTGGTGGTTGTAATTGTAGTAGTAGTAGTGGTTGTTATTGTAATAGTAGTAGTACTAGTAGTAATAGTGGTTTTTGTTGTAATAGTAGTAATAGCAGTAGTGGTTGTTCTTGTAGTAGTAGAGGTTGTTCTTGTAGTAGTAGTAGTGGCTTTTCTTGTAGTAGTAGTAGTGGTAGTTCTTGTAGTAGTATTAGTAGTATTAGTAGTAGTAATGGTTCTTCTTGCCGTAGTAGGTGTGGTAGTTGTAGTCGTTCTTGCAGTAGTAGTAGAGGTTGTTTTTGTAGTAGTAGTAGTAGTAGTGGTTGTTCTTGTAGTATTAGTAGTGGTTGTTCTTGAAGTAGTAGTAGTAGTAGATGTTGCTCTTGTAGTAGTAGTAGTGGTTGTTCTTGTAATAGTAGTAGTAGTAGTAGTGGTTGTTCTTGTAGTAGTATTGGTGTACTTGTAGTAGTAGTAGTAGTAGTAGTTGTAGTGGTTGTTCTTGTAGTAGTAGTAGTAGTAGTAGTAGTAGTAGTAGTAGAAGTGGTTGTTCTTGTACTAATATTGGTGTACTTCTAGTAGTAGTAGTGGTAGTTGTAGTGTTTTTTCTTGTAGTAGTAGTAGTGGTTGTTCTTGTAATATTAGAAGTAGTAGTAGTGATGTTTCTTGTTGTAGTAGTAGTGGTTGTTATTGTAGTAGTAGAAGTGGTTGTTCTTGTAATAGTAGTAGTAGTAGTAGTGGTTGTTCTTGTAGTATTAGCAGTGGTTGTTCTTGTAGTAGTAGTAGAGGTTTTTCTTGTAGTAGTAGTAGTGGTTGTTCTTGTAGTAGTATTAGTAGTATTAGTAGTAGTAATGGTTCTTCTTGTCGTAGTAGGAGTGGTAGTTGTAGTTGTTGTTCTTGCAGTAGTAGTAGAGGTTGTTTTTGTAGTAGTAGTAGTAGTGGTTGTTCTTGTAGTATTAGTAGTGGTTGTTCTTGAAGTAGTAGTAGTAGTAGAGGTTGTTCTTGTAGTAGTAGTAGTGGTTGTTCTTGTAGTAGTATTGGTGTACTTGTAGTAGTAGTAGTAGTAGTTGTAGTGGTTGTTCTTGTAGTAGTAGTAGTAGTAGTAGTAGTAGTAGTAGTAGAAGTGGTTGTTCTTGTACTAATATTGGTGTACTTCTAGTAGTAGTAGTGGTAGTTGTAGTTTTTTTCTTGTAGTAGTAGTAGTGGTTGTTCTTGTAATAGTAGAAGTAGTAGTAGTGATGTTTCTTGTTGTAGTAGTAGTGGTTGTTATTGTAGTAGTAGAAGTGGTTGTTCTTGTAATAGTAGTAGTAGTAGTAGTGGTTGTTCTTGTAGTATTAGCAGTGGTTGTTCTTGTAGTAGTAGTAGAGGTTTTTCTTGTAGTAGTAGTAGTGGTTGTTCTTGTAGTAGTATTAGTAGTATTAGTAGTAGTAATGGTTCTTCTTGTCGTAGTAGGAGTGGTAGTTGTAGTTGTTGTTCTTGCAGTAGTAGTAGAGGTTGTTTTTGTAGTAGTAGTAGTAGTGGTTGTTCTTGTAGTATTAGTAGTGGTTGTTCTTGAAGTAGTAGTAGTAGTAGAGGTTGTTCTTGTAGTAGTAGTAGTGGCTGTTCTTGTAGTAGTAGAAGTGGTTGTTCTTGTAATATTAGTAGTACTAGTAGTAGTAGTGGTTTTTCTTGTAATATTAGTAGTAGTAGTAGTGGTTGTTCTTGTAGTAGTAGTAGTAGAAGTGGTTGTTCTTGTAATAGTAGTAGTAGTAGTGGTTGTTCTTGTAGTAGTAGTAGTGGTTGTTCTTGCAATATTAGAATTAGTAGTAGTGGTGGTTCTTGTTGTAGTAGTAGTGGTTGTTCTTGTAATAGTAGTTGTAGTAGTGGTTGTAGTGGTTGTTCTTGTAGTAGTAGTAGTGATTGTTCTTGTAGTGGTAGTAGTAGTGGTGGTGGTTGTTCTTGTAGTAGTAGTAGTGGTTGTTATTGTAATAGTAGTAGTACTAGTAGTAGTAGTGGTTTTTGTTGTAATAGTAGTAATAGCAGTAGTGGTTGTTCTAGTAGTAGTAGAGGTTGATCTTGTAGTAGTAGTAGTGGTTGTTCTTGTAGTAGTAGTAGTAGTAGTAGTAGTAGTAGTAGTAGTAGTAGTAATGGTTCTTCTTGTAGTAGTAGTGGTGGTAGTTGTAGTGGTTGTTCTTGTAGTAGTAGTAGTGGTTGTTTTTGTAGTAGTAGTAGTAGTGGTTGTTCTTGTAGTATTAGTAGTGCTTGTTCTTCTAGTAGTAGTAGTAGAAGAGGTTGTTTTTGTAGTAGTAGTAGTGGTTGTTCTTGTAGTAGTATTGGTGTACTTGTAGTAGTAGTAGTAGTTGTAGTGGTTGTTCTTGTAGTAGTAGTAGTAGTAGTAGCAGAAGTGGTTGTTCTTGTACTAGTATTGGTGTACTTGTAGTAGTAGTAGTGGTAGTTGTAGTGGTTTTTCTTGTAGTAGTAGTAGTGGTTGTTCTTGTAATATTAGAAGTAGTAGTAGTGATGTTTCTTGTTGTAGTAATAGTGGTTGTTATTGTAGTAGTAGTAGTGGTTGTTTTTGTAGTAGTAGTAGTGGTTGTTCTTGTAATAGTTGTAGTAGGAGATGTAGTAGTGGTTTTTCTTGTAGTAGTAGTAGTGGTTGTTCTTGTAATATTAGAAGTAGTAGTAGTGATGTTTCTTGTTGTAGTAATAGTGGTTGTTATTGTAGTAGTAGTAGTGGTTGTTCTTCTAATAGTAGTAGTAGTAGTAGTGGTTGTTCTTGTAGTAGTAGTGGTTGCACTTGTAGTAGTACTAGTAGTTGTAGTGGTTGTTCTTGAAGTAGTAGTAGTGGTAGTAGTGGTTGTCCTTGTAGTAGTAGTAGTGGTTGTTCTTGTAATGGTAGTAGTAGTAGTAGTGGTCTTTGTTCTTGTAGGAGTAGTAGTGATTGTTCTTGTAGTAGCAGTAGTAGTGGTGGTGGTTGTAATTGTAGTAGTAGTAGTGGTTGTTATTGTAATAGTAGTAGTACTAGTAGTAATAGTGGTTTTTGTTGTAATAGTAGTAATAGCAGTAGTGGTTGTTCTTGTAGTAGTAGAGGTTGTTCTTGTAGTAGTAGTAGTGGTTGTTCTTGTAGTAGTAGTAGTAGTAGTAGTAGTAGTTGTAGTAGTAGTACTAATGGTTTTTCTTGTAGTAGTAGTAGTGGTAGTTGTAGTGGTTGTTCTTGTAGTAGTAGTAGTGGCTGTTTTTGTAGTAGTAGTAGTAGTGGTTGTTCTTGTAGTATTAGTAGTGCTTCTTCTTGTAGTAGTAGTAGTAGAAGAGGTTCTTCTTCTAGTAGTAGTAGTGGTTGTTCTTGTAGTAGTAGTAGTAGTAATGGTTCTTCTTGTAGTAGTAGTAGTGGTTGTTGTAGTGATTGTTCTTGTAGTAGTAGTAGTAGAGGTGGTGGTTGTTCTTGTAGTAGTAGTAGTGGTTGTTATTGTAATAGTAGTAGTACTAGTAGTAGTAGTGGTTTTTGTTGTAATAGTAGTAATAGCTGTAGTGGTTGTTCTTGTAGTAGTAGAGGTTGTTCTTGTAGTAGTAGTAGTGGTTGTTCTTGTAGTAGTATTAGAAGTAGTAATAGTAGTAATGGTTCTTCTTGTAGTAATAGTAGTGGTAGTTGTAGTGGTTGTTCTTGTAGTAGTAGTGGTTGTTTTGTAGTAGTAGTAGTAGTGGTTGTTCTTGTAGTATTAGTAATGTTTGTTCTTGTAGTAGTAGTAGTAGTAGTAGAGGTTGTGCTTGTAGTAGTAGTAGTGGTTGTTCTTGTAGTAGTAGTAGTGGTTGTTCTTGTAATATTACTAGTAGTAGTAGTGGTTGTTCTTGTAGTAGTAGTAGTGGTTTTTCTTGTATTAGTAGTAGTAGTAGAAGTGGTTTGTCTTGTAGTAGTAGTAGTGGTTGTTCCAGTAATATTAGTAGTAGTAGTAGTAGAAGTGGTTGTTCTTGTACTAATATTGGTGTACTTCTAGTAGTAGTAGTGGTAGTTGTAGTGTTTTTTCTTGTAGTAGTAGTAGTGGTTGTTCTTGTAATATTAGAAGTAGTAGTAGTGATGTTTCTTGTTTTAGTAGTAGTGGTTGTTATTGTAGTAGTAGAAGTGGTTGTTCTTGTAATAGTAGTAGTAGTAGTAGTGGTTGTTCTTGTAGTATTAGCAGTGGTTGTTCTTGTAGTAGTAGTAGAGGTTTTTCTTCTAGTAGTAGTAGTGGTTGTTCTTGTAGTAGTATTAGTAGTATTAGTAGTAGTAATGGTTCTTCTTGTCGTAGTAGGAGTGGTAGTTGTAGTCGTTGTTCTTGCAGTAGTAGTAGAGGTTGTTTTTTGTAGTAGTAGTAGTAGTGGTTGTTCTTGTAGTATTAGTAGTGGTTGTTCTTGAAGTAGTAGTAGTAGTAGAGGTTGTACTTGTAGTAGTAGTAGTGGTTGTTCTTGTAATAGTAGTAGTAGTAGTAGTGGTTGTTCTTGTAGTAGTATTGGTGTACTTGAAGTAGTAGTAGTAGTAGTAGTTGTAGTGGTTGTTCTTGTAGTAGTAGTAGTAGTAGTAGTAGTAGTAGTAGTAGTAGTAGAAGTGGTTGTTCTTGTACTAATATTGGTGTACTTCTAGTAGTAGTAGTGGTAGTTGTAGTGTTTTTTCTTGTAGTAGTAGTAGTGGTTGTTCTTGTAATATTAGAAGTAGTAGTAGTGATGTTTCTTGTTGTAGTAGTAGTGGTTGTTATTGTAGTAGTAGAAGTGGTTGTTCTTGTAATAGCAGTAGTAGTAGTAGTGGTTGTTCTTGTAGTATTAGCAGTGGTTGTTCTTGTAGTAGTAGTAGAGGTTTTTCTTGTAGTAGTAGTAGTGGTTGTTCTTGTAGTAGTATTAGTAGTATTAGTAGTAGTAATGGTTCTTCTTGTCGTAGTAGGAGTGGTAGTTGTAGTTGTTGTTCTTGCAGTAGTAGTAGAGGTTGTTTTTGTAGTAGTAGTAGTAGTGGTTGTTCTTGTAGTATTAGTAGTGGTTGTTCTTGAAGTAGTAGTAGTAGTAGAGGTTGTTCTTGTAGTAGTAGTAGTGGTTGTTCTTGTAGTAGTATTGGTGTACTTGTAGTAGTAGTAGTAGTAGTAGTTGTAGTGGTTGTTCTTGTAGTAGTAGTAGTAGTAGTAGTAGTAGTAGTAGTAGTAGTAATAGAAGTGTTTGTTCTTGTACTAATATTGGTGTACTTCTAGTAGTAGTAGTGGTAGTTGTAGTGTTTTTTCTTGTAGTAGTAGTAGTGGTTGTTCTTGTAATAATAGAAGTAGTAGTAGTGATGTTTCTTGTTGTAGTAGTAGTGGTTGTTATTGTAGTAGTAGAAGTGGTTGTTCTTGTAATAGTAGTAGTAGTAGTGGTTGTTCTTGTAGTATTAGCAGTGGTTGTTCTTGTAGTAGTAGTAGAGGTTTTTCTTGTAGTAGTAGTAGTGGTTGTTCTTGTAGTAGTATTAGTAGTATTAGTAGTAGTAATGGTTCTTCTTGTCGTAGTAGGAGTGGTAGTTGTAGTTGTTGTTCTTGCAGTAGTAGTAGAGGTTGTTTTTGTAGTAGTAGTAGTAGTGGTTGTTCTTGTAGTATTAGTAGTGGTTGTTCTTGAAGTAGTAGTAGTAGTAGAGGTTGTTCTTGTAGTAGTAGTAGTGGCTGTTCTTGTAGTAGTAGAAGTGGTTGTTCTTGTAATATTAGTAGTACTAGTAGTAGTAGTGGTTTTTCTTGTAATATTAGTAGTAGTAGTAGTGGTTGTTCTTGTAGTATTAGTAGTGCTTGTTCTTGTAGTAGTAGTAGTAGAAGAGGTTGTTTTTGTAGCAGTAGTAGTGGTTGTTCTTGTACTAGTATTGGTGTACTTGTAGTAGTAGTAGTGGTAGTTGTAGTGGTTTTTCTTGTAGTAGTAGTAGTGGTTGTTCTTGTAATATTAGAAGTAGTAGTAGTGATGTTTCTTGTTGTAGTAATAGTGGTTGTTATTGTAGTAGTAGTAGTGTTTGTTCTTGTAATAGTAGTAGTAGTAGTATTGGTTGTTCTTGTAGTAGTAGTGGTTGCACTTGTAGTAGTACTAGTAGTTGTATTGGTTGTTCTTGAAGTAGTAGTAGTGGTAGTAGTGGTTGTCCTTGTAGTAGTAGTAGTGGTTGTTCTTGTAATGGTAGTAGTAGTAGTAGTGGTCTTTGTTCTTGTAGGAGTAGTAGTGATTGTTCTTGTAGTAGCAGTAGTAGTGGTGGTGGTTGTAATTGTAGTAGTAGTAGTGGTTGTTATTGTAATAGTAGTAGTACTAGTAGTAATAGTGGTTTTTGTTGTAATAGTGGTAATAGCAGTAGTGGTTGTTCTTGTAGTAGTAGAGGTTGTTCTTGTAGTAGTAGTAGTGGTTGTTCTTGTAGTAGTAGTAGTAGTAGTAGTAGTAGTAGTAGTAGTAGTAGTTGTAGTAGTAGTACTAATGGTTTTTCTTGTAGTACTAGTAGTGGTAGTTGTAGTGGTTGTTCTTGTAGTAGTAGTAGTGGCTGTTTTTGTAGTAGTAGTAGTAGTGGTTGTTCTTGTAGTATTAGTAGTGCTTGTTCTTGTAGTAGTAGTAGTAGAAGAGGTTCTTCTTCTAGTAGTAGTAGTGGTTGTTCTTGTAGTAGTAGTAGTAGTAGTAGTAATGGTTCTTCTTGTAGTAGTAGTAGTGGTTGTTGTAGTGATTGTTCTTGTAGTAGTAGTAGTAGAGGTGGTGGTTGTTCTTGTAGTAGTAGTAGTGGTTGTTATTGTAATAGTAGTAGTACTAGTAGTAGTAGTGGTTTTTGTTGTAATAGTAGTAATAGCTGTAGTGGTTGTTCTTGTAGTAGTAGAGGTTGTTCTTGTAGTAGTAGTAGTGGTTGTTCTTGTAGTAGTATTAGAAGTAGTAATAGTAGTAATGGTTCTTCTTGTAGTAATAGTAGTGGTAGTTGTAGTGGTTGTTCTTGTAGTAGTAGTGGTTGTTTTGTAGTAGTAGTAGTAGTGGTTGTTCTTGTAGTATTAGTAATGTTTGTTCTTGTAGTAGTAGTAGTAGTAGTAGTAGAGGTTGTGCTTGTAGTAGTAGTAGTGGTTGTTCTTGTAGTAGTAGTAGTGGTTGTTCTTGTAATATTACTAGTAGTAGTAGTGGTTGTTCTTGTAGTAGTAGTAGTGGTTTTTCTTGTATTAGTAGTAGTAGTAGAAGTGGTTTGTCTTGTAGTAGTAGTAGTGGTTGTTCCAGTAATATTAGTAGTAGTAGTAGTAGTAGTGGTTCTTGTTGTAGAAATAGTGTTTGTTCTTGTAGTAGTAGTAGTGGTTGTTCTTGTAATAGTTGTAGTAGTAGTAGCTGTAGTGGTTGTTCTTAAAATAGTTGTATTAGTAGTAGTAGTAGTGGTTGTTCTTGTAATAGTTGTAGTATTAGTAGTGGTTGTTTTTGTAGTAGTAGTAGTGGTTGTTCTTGTAATAGTTGTAGTAGTAGTTGTAGTAGTGGTTTTTCTTGTAGTAGTTGTAGTGGTTGATCTTGTTGTAGTAGTACTACTAGTAGTAGTACTGGTGGTTCTTGTTGTGGTAGTAGTGGTTGTTCTTGTAGTAGTAGTAGTGGTTGTTCTTCTAATAGTAGTAGTAGTAGTAGTGGTTGTTCTTGCAGTAGTATTGGTGTACTTGTAGTAGTAGTAGTAGTAGTAGTAGTAGTAGTAGTAGTTGTAGTGGTTGTTCTTGTAGTAGTAGTAGTAGTAGTAGTAGTAGAAGTGGTTGTTCTTGTACTAATATTGGTGTACTTCTAGTAGTAGTAGTGGTAGTTGTAGTGTTTTTTCTTGTAGTAGTAGTAGTGGTTGTTCTTGTAATATTAGAAGTAGTAGTAGTGATGTTTCTTGTTGTAGTAGTAGTGGTTGTTATTGTAGTAGTAGAAGTGGTTGTTCTTGTAATAGTAGTAGTAGTAGTAGTGGTTGTTCTTGTAGTATTAGCAGTGGTTGTTCTTGTAGTAGTAGTAGAGGTTTTTCTTGTAGTAGTAGTAGTGGTTGTTCTTGTAGTAGTATTAGTAGTATTAGTAGTAGTAATGGTTCTTCTTGTCGTAGTAGGAGTGGTAGTTGTAGTCGTTGTTCTTGCAGTAGTAGTAGAGGTTGTTTTTGTAGTAGTAGTAGTGGTTGTTCTTGTAGTATTAGTAGTGGTTGTTCTTGAAGTAGTAGTAGTAGTAGAGGTTGTACTTGTAGTAGTAGTAGTGGTTGTTCTTGTAATAGTAGTAGTAGTAGTAGTGGTTGTTCTTGTAGTAGTATTGGTGTACTTGTAGTAGTAGTAGTAGTAGTAGTTGTAGTGGTTGTTCTTGTAGTACTAGTAGTAGTAGTAGTAGTAGTAGTAGTAGTAGTAGAAGTGGTTGTTCTTGTACTAATATTGGTGTACTTCTAGTAGTAGTAGTGGTAGTTGTAGTGTTTTTTCTTGTAGTAGTAGTAGTGGTTGTTCTTGCAATATTAGAAGTAGTAGTAGTGATGTTTCTTGTTGTAGTAGTAGTGGTTGTTATTGTAGTAGTAGAAGTGGTTGTTCTTGTAATAGCAGTAGTAGTAGTAGTGGTTGTTCTTGTAGTAGTATTAGAGGTAGTAATAGTAGTAATGGTTCTTCTTGTAGTAATAGTAGTGGTAGTTGTAGTGGTTGTTCTTGTAGTATTAGTAGTGTTTGTTCTTGTAGTAGTAGTAGTAGTAGTAGTAGAGGTTGTGCTTGTAGTAGTAGTAGTGGTTGTTCTTGTAGTAGTAGTAGTGGTTGTTCTTGTAATATTACTAGTAGTAGTAGTGGTTGTTCTTGTAGTAGTAGTAGTGGTTTTTCTTGTATTAGTAGTAGTAGTAGAAGTGGTTTGTCTTGTAGTAGTAGTAGTGGTTGTTCCAGTAATATTAGTAGTAGTCGTAGTGGTGGTGGTTCTTGTTGTAGAAATAGTGTTTGTTCTTGTAGTAGTAGTAGTGGTTGTTCTTGTAATAGTTGTAGTAGTAGTAGCTGTAGTGGTTGTTCTTAAAATAGTTGTATTAGTAGTAGTAGTAGTGGTTGCTCTTGTAATAGTTGTAGTAGTAGTAGTGGTTGTTTTTGTAGTAGTAGTAGTGGTTGTTCTTGTAATAGTTGTAGTAGTAGTTGTAGTAGTGGTTTTTCTTGTAGTAGTTGTAGTGGTTGATCTTGTTGTAGTAGTACTACTAGTAGTAGTACTGGTGGTTCTTGTTGTGGTAGTAGTGGTTGTTCTTGTAGTAGTAGTAGTGGTTGTTCTTCTAATAGTAGTAGTAGTAGTAGTGGTTGTTCTTGCAGTAGTATTGGTGTACTTGTAGTAGTAGTAGTAGAAGTAGTAGTAGTTGTAGTGGTTGTTCTTCTAGTAGTAGTAGTAGTAGTAGTAGTAGTAGAAGTGGTTGTTCTTGTACTGATATTGGTGTACTTCTAGTAGTAGTAGTGGTAGTTGTAGTGTTTTTTCTTGTAGTAGTAGTAGTGGTTGTTCTTGTAATATTAGAAGTAGTAGTAGTGATGTTTCTTGTTGTAGTAGTAGTGGTTGTTATTGTAGTAGTAGAAGAGGTTGTTCTTGTAATAGTAGTAGTAGTAGTAGTGGTTGTTCTTGTAGTATTAGCAGTGGTTGTTCTTGTAGTAGTAGTAGAGGTTTTTCTTGTAGTAGTAGTAGTGGTTGTTCTTGTAGTAGTATTAGTAGTATTAGTAGTAGTAATGGTTCTTCTTGTCGTAGTAGGAGTGGTAGTTGTAGTTGTTGTTCTTGCAGTAGTAGTAGAGGTTGTTTTTGTAGTAGTAGTAGTAGTGGTTGTTCTTGTAGTATTAGTAGTGGTTGTTCTTGAAGTAGTAGTAGTAGTAGAGGTTGTTCTTGTAGTAGTAGTAGTGGCTGTTCTTGTAGTAGTAGAAGTGGTTGTTCTTGTAATATTAGTAGTACTAGTAGTAGTAGTGGTTTTTCTTGTAATATTAGTAGTAGTAGTAGTGGTTGTTCTTGTAGTAGTAGTAGAAGTGGTTGTTCTTGTAATAGTAGTTGTAGTAGTGGTTGTTCTTGTAGTAGTAGTAGTGGTTGTTCTTGCAATATTAGAATTAGTAGTAGTGGTGGTTCTTTTTGTAGTAGTAGTGGTTGTTCTTGTAATAGTAGTTGTAGTAGTGGTTGTAGTGGTTGTTCTTGTAGTAGTAGTAGTGATTGTTCTTGTAGTGGTAGTAGTAGTGGTGGTGGTTGTTCTTGTAGTAGTAGTAGTGGTTGTTATTGTAATAGTAGTAGTACTAGTAGTAGTAGTGGTTTTTGTTGTAATAGTAGTAATAGCAGTAGTGGTTGTTCTAGTAGTAGTAGAGGTTGATCTTGTAGTAGTAGTAGTGGTTGTTCTTGTAGTAGTAGTAGTAGTAGTAGTAGTAGTAGTAGTAGTAATGGTTCTTCTTGTAGTAGTAGTGGTGGTAGTTGTAGTGGTTGTTCATGTAGTAGTAGTAGTGGTTGTTTTTGTAGTAGTAGTAGTAGTGGTTGTTCTTGTAGTATTAGTAGTGCTTGTTCTTGTAGTAGTAGTAGTAGAAGAGGTTGTTTTTGTAGTAGTAGTAGTGGTTGTTCTTGTAGTAGTATTGGTGTACTTGTAGTAGTAGTAGTAGTTGTAGTGGTTGTTCTTGTAGTAGTAGTAGTAGTAGTAGCAGAAGTGGTTGTTCTTGTACTAGTATTGGTGTACTTGTAGTAGTAGTAGTGGTAGTTGTAGTGGTTTTTCTTGTAGTAGCAGTAGTGGTTGTTCTTGTAATATTAGAAGTAGTAGTAGTGATGTTTCTTGTTGTAGTAATAGTGGTTGTTATTGTAGTAGTAGTAGTGTTTGTTCTTGTAATAGTAGTAGTAGTAGTAGTGGTTGTTCTTGTAGTAGTAGTGTTTGCACTTGTAGTAGTACTAGTAGTTGTAGTGGTTGTTCTTGAAGTAGTAGTAGTGGTAGTAGTGGTTGTCCTTGTAGTAGTAGTAGTGGTTGTTCTTGTAATGGTAGTAGTAGTAGTAGTAGTGGTCTTTGTTCTTGTAGGAGTAGTAGTGATTGTTCTTGTAGTAGCAGTAGTAGTGGTGGTGGTTGTAATTGTAGTAGTAGTAGTGGTTGTTATTGTAATAGTAGTAGTACTAGTAGTAATAGTGGTTTTTGTTGTAATAGTAGTAATAGCAGTAGTGGTTGTTCTTGTAGTAGTAGAGGTTGTTCTTGTAGTAGTAGTAGTGGCTTTTCTTGTAGTAGTAGTAGTGGTAGTTCTTGTAGTAGTATTAGTAGTATTAGTAGTAGTAATGGTTCTTCTTGCCGTAGTAGGTGTGGTAGTTGTAGTCGTTCTTGCAGTAGTAGTAGAGGTTGTTTTTGTAGTAGTAGTAGTAGTAGTGGTTGTTCTTGTAGTATTAGTAGTGGTTGTTCTTGA
The DNA here is from genome assembly GCF_030867095.1 of Alligator mississippiensis. Classification (NCBI taxonomy): domain Eukaryota; kingdom Metazoa; phylum Chordata; order Crocodylia; family Alligatoridae; genus Alligator; species Alligator mississippiensis. The sequence continues at coordinate 22,445,313 of NC_081837.1, read as the reverse complement.
AGTAGTAGTAGTAGTAGATGTTGCTCTTGTAGTAGTAGTAGTGGTTGTTCTTGTAATAGTAGTAGTAGTAGTAGTGGTTGTTCTTGTAGTAGTATTGGTGTACTTGTAGTAGTAGTAGTAGTAGTAGTTGTAGTGGTTGTTCTTGTAGTAGTAGTAGTAGTAGTAGTAGTAGTAGTAGTAGAAGTGGTTGTTCTTGTACTAATATTGGTGTACTTCTAGTAGTAGTAGTGGTAGTTGTAGTGTTTTTTCTTGTAGTAGTAGTAGTGGTTGTTCTTGTAATATTAGAAGTAGTAGTAGTGATGTTTCTTGTTGTAGTAGTAGTGGTTGTTATTGTAGTAGTAGAAGTGGTTGTTCTTGTAATAGTAGTAGTAGTAGTAGTGGTTGTTCTTGTAGTATTAGCAGTGGTTGTTCTTGTAGTAGTAGTAGAGGTTTTTCTTGTAGTAGTAGTAGTGGTTGTTCTTGTAGTAGTATTAGTAGTATTAGTAGTAGTAATGGTTCTTCTTGTCGTAGTAGGAGTGGTAGTTGTAGTTGTTGTTCTTGCAGTAGTAGTAGAGGTTGTTTTTGTAGTAGTAGTAGTAGTGGTTGTTCTTGTAGTATTAGTAGTGGTTGTTCTTGAAGTAGTAGTAGTAGTAGAGGTTGTTCTTGTAGTAGTAGTAGTGGTTGTTCTTGTAGTAGTATTGGTGTACTTGTAGTAGTAGTAGTAGTAGTTGTAGTGGTTGTTCTTGTAGTAGTAGTAGTAGTAGTAGTAGTAGTAGTAGTAGAAGTGGTTGTTCTTGTACTAATATTGGTGTACTTCTAGTAGTAGTAGTGGTAGTTGTAGTTTTTTTCTTGTAGTAGTAGTAGTGGTTGTTCTTGTAATAGTAGAAGTAGTAGTAGTGATGTTTCTTGTTGTAGTAGTAGTGGTTGTTATTGTAGTAGTAGAAGTGGTTGTTCTTGTAATAGTAGTAGTAGTAGTAGTGGTTGTTCTTGTAGTATTAGCAGTGGTTGTTCTTGTAGTAGTAGTAGAGGTTTTTCTTGTAGTAGTAGTAGTGGTTGTTCTTGTAGTAGTATTAGTAGTATTAGTAGTAGTAATGGTTCTTCTTGTCGTAGTAGGAGTGGTAGTTGTAGTTGTTGTTCTTGCAGTAGTAGTAGAGGTTGTTTTTGTAGTAGTAGTAGTAGTGGTTGTTCTTGTAGTATTAGTAGTGGTTGTTCTTGAAGTAGTAGTAGTAGTAGAGGTTGTTCTTGTAGTAGTAGTAGTGGCTGTTCTTGTAGTAGTAGAAGTGGTTGTTCTTGTAATATTAGTAGTACTAGTAGTAGTAGTGGTTTTTCTTGTAATATTAGTAGTAGTAGTAGTGGTTGTTCTTGTAGTAGTAGTAGTAGAAGTGGTTGTTCTTGTAATAGTAGTAGTACTAGTAGTAATAGTGGTTTTTGTTGTAATAGTAGTAATAGCAGTAGTGGTTGTTCTTGTAGTAGTAGAGGTTGTTCTTGTAGAAGTAGTAGTGGTTGTTCTTGTAGTAGTAGTAGTAGTAGTAGTAGTAGTAGTTGTAGTAGTAGTACTAATGGTTGTTCTTGTAGTAGTAGTAGTGGCTGTTTTTGTAGTAGTAGTAGTAGTGGTTGTTCTTGTAGTATTAGTAGTGCTTGTTCTTGTAGTAGTAGTAGTAGAAGAGGTTGTTCTTGTAGTAGTAGTAGTGGTTGTTCTTGTAGTAGTAGTAGTAGTAGTAGTAGTAGTAATGGTTCTTCTTGTAGTAGTAGTAGTGGTTGTTGTAGTGATTGTTCTTGTAGTAGTAGTAGTAGAGGTGGTGGTTGTTCTTGTAGTAGTAGTAGTGGTTGTTATTGTAATAGTAGTAGTACTAGTATTAGTAGTGGTTTTTGTTGTAATAGTAGTAATAGCTGTAGTGGTTGTTCTTGTAGTAGTAGAGGTTGTTCTTATAGTAGTAGTAGTGGTTGTTCTTGTAGTAGTATTAGAAGTAGTAATAGTAGTAATGGTTCTTCTTGTAGTAATAGTAGTGGTAGTTGTAGTGGTTGTTCTTGTAGTAGTAGTGGTTGTTTTGTAGTAGTAGTAGTAGTGGTTGTTCTTGTAGTATTAGTAGTGTTTGTTCTTGTAGTAGTAGTAGTAGTAGAGGTTGTGCTTGTAGTAGTAGTAGTGGTTGTTCTTGTAGTAGTAGTAGTGGTTGTTCTTGTAATATTACTAGTAGTAGAAGTGGTTGTTCTTGTAGTAGTAGTAGTGGTTTTTCTTGTATTAGTAGTAGTAGTAGAAGTGATTTGTCTTGTAGTAGTAGTAGTGGTTGTTCCAGTAATATTAGTAGTAGTAGTAGTAGTAGTGGTTCTTGTTGTAGAAATAGTGTTTGTTCTTGTAGTAGTAGTAGAGGTTGTTCTTGTAATAGTTGTAGTAGTAGTAGCTGTAGTGGTTGTTCTTAAAATAGTTGTATTAGTAGTAGTAGTAGTGGTTGTTCTTGTAATAGTTGTAGTAGTAGTAGTGGTTGTTTTTGTAGTAGTAGTAGTGGTTGTTCTTGTAATAGTTGTAGTAGTAGTTGTAGTAGTGGTTTTTCTTGTAGTAGTTGTAGTGGTTGATCTTGTTGTAGTAGTACTACTAGTAGTAGTACTGGTGGTTCTTGTTGTGGTAGTAGTGGTTGTTCTTGTAGTAGTAGTAGTGGTTGTTCTTCTAATAGTAGTAGTAGTAGTAGTGGTGGTTGTTCTTGCAGTAGTATTGGTGTACTTGTAGTAGTAGTAGTAGTAGTAGTACTTGTAGTGGTTGTTCTTGTAGTAGTAGTAGTAGTAGTAGTAGTAGTAGTAGTAGTAGAAGTGGTTGTTCTTGTACTAATATTGGTGTACTTCTAGTAGTAGTAGTGGTAGTTGTAGTGTTTTTTCTTGTAGTAGTAGTAGTGGTTGTTCTTGTAATATTAGAAGTAGTAGTAGTGATGTTTCTTGTTGTAGTAGTAGTGGTTGTTATTGTAGTAGTAGAAGTGGTTGTTCTTGTAATAGTAGTAGTAGTAGTAGTGGTTGTTCTTGTAGTATTAGCAGTGGTTGTTCTTGTAGTAGTAGTAGAGGTTTTTCTTGTAGTAGTAGTAGTGGTAGTTCTTGTAGTAGTATTAGTAGTATTAGTAGTAGTAATGGTTCTTCTTGTCTTAGTAGGTGTGGTAGTTGTAGTCGTTCTTGCAGTAGTAGTAGAGGTTGTTTTTGTAGTAGTAGTAGTAGTGGTTGTTCTTGTAGTATTAGTAGTGGTTGTTCTTGAAGTAGTAGTAGTAGTAGAGGTTGTTCTTGTAGTAGTAGTAGTGGTTGTTCTTGTAATAGTAGTAGTAGTAGTAGTGGTTGTTCTTGTAGTAGTATTGGTGTACTTGTAGTAGTAGTAGTAGTAGTAGTAGTTGTAGTGGTTGTTCTTGTAGTAGTAGTAGTAGTAGTAGTAGTAGTAGTAGTAGTAGTAGTAGAAGTGGTTGTTCTTGTACTAATATTGGTGTACTTCTAGTAGTAGTAGTGGTAGTTGTAGTGTTTTTTCTTGTAGTAGTAGTAGTGGTTGTTCTTGTAATATTAGAAGTAGTAGTAGTGATGTTTCTTGTTGTAGTAGTAGTGGTTGTTATTGTAGTAGTAGAAGTGGTTGTTCTTGTAATAGTAGTAGTAGTAGTAGTGGTTGTTCTTGTAGTATTAGCAGTGGTTGTTCTTGTAGTAGTAGTAGAGGTTTTTCTTGTAGTAGTAGTAGTGGTTGTTCTTGTAGTAGTATTAGTAGTATTAGTAGTAGTAATGGTTCTTCTTGTCGTAGTAGGAGTGGTAGTTGTAGTTGTTGTTCTTGCAGTAGTAGTAGAGGTTGTTTTTGTAGTAGTAGTAGTAGTGGTTGTTCTTGTAGTATTAGTAGTGGTTGTTCTTGAAGTAGTAGTAGTAGTAGAGGTTGTTCTTGTAGTAGTAGTAGTGGTTGTTCTTGTAGTAGTATTGGTGTACTTGTAGTAGTAGTAGTAGTAGTTGTAGTGGTTGTTCTTGTAGTAGTAGTAGTAGTAGTAGTAGTAGTAGTAGTAGTAGTAGTAGTAGAAGTGGTTGTTCTTGTACTAATATTGGTGTACTTATAGTAGTAGTAGTGGTAGTTGTAGTGTTTTTTCTTGTAGTAGTAGTAGTGGTTGTTCTTGTAATAGTAGAAGTAGTAGTAGTGATGTTTCTTGTTGTAGTAGTAGTGGTTGTTATTGTAGTAGTAGAAGTGGTTGTTCTTGTAATAGTAGTAGTAGTAGTAGTGGTTGTTCTTGTAGTATTAGCAGTGGTTGTTCTTGTAGTAGTAGTAGAGGTTTTTCTTGTAGTAGTAGTAGTGGTTGTTCTTGTAGTAGTATTAGTAGTATTAGTAGTAGTAATGGTTCTTCTTGTCGTAGTAGGAGTGGTAGTTGTAGTTGTTGTTCTTGCAGTAGTAGTAGAGGTTGTTTTTGTAGTAGTAGTAGTAGTGGTTGTTCTTGTAGTATTAGTAGTGGTTGTTCTTGAAGTAGTAGTAGTAGTAGAGGTTGTTCTTGTAGTAGTAGTAGTGGTTGTTCTTGTAGTAGTAGAAGTGGTTGTTCTTGTAATATTAGTAGTACTAGTAGTAGTAGTGGTTTTTCTTGTAATATTAGTAGTAGTAGTAGTGGTTGTTCTTGTAGTAGTAGTAGTAGAAGTGGTTGTTCTTGTAATAGTAGTAGTAGTAGTGGTTGTTCTTGTAGTAGTAGTAGTGGTTGTTCTTGCAATATTAGAATTAGTAGTAGTGGTGGTTCTTGTTGTAGTAGTAGTGGTTGTTCTTGTAATAGTAGTTGTAGTAGTGGTTGTAGTGGTTGTTCTTGTAGTAGTAGTAGTGATTGTTCTTGTAGTGGTAGTAGTAGTGGTGGTGGTTGTTCTTGTAGTAGTAGTAGTGGTTGTTATTGTAATAGTAGTAGTACTAGTAGTAGTAGTGGTTTTTGTTGTAATAGTAGTAATAGCAGTAGTGGTTGTTCTAGTAGTAGTAGAGGTTGATCTTGTAGTAGTAGTAGTGGTTGTTCTTGTAGTAGTAGTAGTAGTAGTAGTAGTAGTAGTAGTAGTAGTAGTAGTAGTAGTAGTAATGGTTCTTCTTGTAGTAGTAGTGGTGGTAGTTGTAGTCGTTGTTCTTGTAGTAGTAGTAGTGGTTGTTTTTGTAGTAGTAGTAGTGGTGGTTGTTCTTGTAGTATTAGTAGTGCTTGTTCTTGTAGTAGTAGTAGTAGAAGAGGTTGTTTTTGTAGTAGTAGTAGTGGTTGTTCTTGTAGTAGTATTGGTGTACTTGTAGTAGTAGTAGTAGTTGTAGTGGTTGTTCTTGTAGAAGTAGTAGTAGTAGTAGCAGAAGTGGTTGTTCTTGTACTAGTATTGGTGTACTTGTAGTAGTAGTAGTGGTAGTTGTAGTGGTTTTTCTTGTAGTAGTAGTAGTGGTTGTTCTTGTAATATTAGAAGTAGTAGTAGTGATGTTTCTTGTTGTAGTAATAGTGGTTGTTATTGTAGTAGTAGTAGTGTTTGTTCTTGTAATAGTAGTAGTAGTAGTAGTGGTTGTTCTTGTAGTAGTAGTGGTTGCACTTGTAGTAGTACTAGTAGTTGTAGTGGTTGTTCTTGAAGTAGTAGTAGTGGTAGTAATGGTTGTCCTTGTAGTAGTAGTAGTGGTTGTTCTTGTAATGGTAGTAGTAGTAGTAGTGGTCTTTGTTCTTGTAGGAGTAGTAGTGATTGTTCTTGTAGTAGCAGTAGTAGTGGTGGTGGTTGTAATTGTAATAGTAGTAGTGGTTGTTATTGTAATAGTAGTAGTGCTAGTAGTAATAGTGGTTTTTGTTGTAATAGTAGTAATAGCAGTAGTGGTTGTTCTTGTAGTAGTAGAGGTTGTTCTTGTAGTAGTAGTAGTGGTTGTTCTTGTAGTAGTAGTAGTAGTAGTAGTAGTTGTAGTAGTAGTACTAATGGTTGTTCTTGTAGTAGTAGTAGTGGCTGTTTTTGTAGTAGTAGTAGTAGTGGTTGTTCTTGTAGTATTAGTAGTGCTTGTTCTTGTAGTAGTAGTAGTAGAAGAGGTTGTTCTTGTAGTAGTAGTAGTGGTTGTTCTTGTAGTAGTAGTAGTAGTAGTAGTAGTAATGGTTCTTCTTGTAGTAGTAGTGGTTGTTGTAGTGATTGTTCTTGTAGTAGTAGTAGTAGAGGTGGTGGTTGTTCTTGTAGTAGTAGTAGTGGTTGTTATTGTAATAGTAGTAGTACTAGTATTAGTAGTGGTTTTTGTTGTAATAGTAGTAATAGCTGTAGTGGTTGTTCTTGTAGTAGTAGAGGTTGTTCTTGTAGTAGTAGTAGTGGTTGTTCTTGTAGTAGTATTAGAAGTAGTAATAGTAGTAATGGTTCTTCTTGTAGTAATAGTAGTGGTAGTTGTAGTGGTTGTTCTTGTAGAAGTAGTAGTAGTAGTAGCAGAAGTGGTTGTTCTTGTACTAGTATTGGTGTACTTGTAGTAGTAGTAGTGGTAGTTGTAGTGGTTTTTCTTGTAGTAGTAGTAGTGGTTGTTCTTGTAATATTAGAAGTAGTAGTAGTGATGTTTCTTGTTGTAGTAATAGTGGTTGTTATTGTAGTAGTAGTAGTGTTTGTTCTTGTAATAGTAGTAGTAGTAGTAGTGGTTGTTCTTGTAGTAGTAGTGGTTGCACTTGTAGTAGTACTAGTAGTTGTAGTGGTTGTTCTTGAAGTAGTAGTAGTGGTAGTAGTGGTTGTCCTTGTAGTAGTAGTAGTGGTTGTTCTTGTAATGGTAGTAGTAGTAGTAGTGGTCTTTGTTCTTGTAGGAGTAGTAGTGATTGTTCTTGTAGTAGCAGTAGTAGTGGTGGTGGTTGTAATTGTAATAGTAGTAGTGGTTGTTATTGTAATAGTAGTAGTACTAGTAGTAATAGTGGTTTTTGTTGTAATAGTAGTAATAGCAGTAGTGGTTGTTCTTGTAGTAGTAGAGGTTGTTCTTGTAGTAGTAGTAGTGGTTGTTCTTGTAGTAGTAGTAGTAGTAGTAGTAGTAGTTGTAGTAGTAGTACTAATGGTTGTTCTTGTAGTAGTAGTAGTGGCTGTTTTTGTAGTAGTAGTAGTAGCGGTTGTTCTTGTAGTATTAGTAGTGCTTGTTCTTGTAGTAGTAGTAGTAGAAGAGGTTGTTCTTGTAGTAGTAGTAGTGGTTGTTCTTGTAGTAGTAGTAGTAGTAGTAGTAATGGTTCTTCTTGTAGTAGTAGTAGTGGTTGTTGTAGTGATTGTTCTTGTAGTAGTAGTAGTAGAGGTGGTGGTTGTTCTTGTAGTAGTAGTAGTGGTTGTTATTGTAATAGTAGTAGTACTAGTATTAGTAGTGGTTTTTGTTGTAATAGTAGTAATAGCTGTAGTGGTTGTTCTTGTAGTAGTAGAGGTTGTTCTTGTAGTAGTAGTAGTGGTTGTTCTTGTAGTAGTATTAGAAGTAGTAATAGTAGTAATGGTTCTTCTTGTAGTAATAGTAGTGGTAGTTGTAGTGGTTGTTCTTGTAGTAGTAGTGGTTGTTTTGTTGTAGTAGTAGTATTAGTGGTTGTTCTTGTAGTATTAGTAGTGTTTGTTCTTGTAGTAGTAGCAGTAGTAGAGGTTGTGCTTGTAGTAGTAGTAGTGGTTGTTCTTTTAGTAGTAGTAGTGGTTGTTCTTGTAATATTACTAGTAGTAGTAGTGGTTGTTCTTGTAGTAGTAGTAGTGGTTTTTCTTGTATTAGTAGTAGTAGTAGAAGTGGTTTGTCTTGTAGTAGTAGTAGTGGTTGTTCCAGTAATATTAGTAGTAGTAGTAGTAGTAGTGGTTCTTGTTGTAGAAATAGTGTTTGTTCTTGTAGTAGTAGTAGTGGTTGTTCTTGTAATAGTTGTAGTAGTAGTAGCTGTAGTGGTTGTTCTTAAAATAGTTGTATTAGTAGTAGTAGTAGTGGTTGTTCTTGTAATAGTTGTAGTAGTAGTAGTGGTTGTTTTTGTAGTAGTAGTAGTAGTTGTTCTTGTAATAGTTGTAGTAGTAGTTGTAGTAGTGGTTTTTCTTGTAGTAGTTGTAGTGGTTGATCTTGTTGTAGTAGTACTACTAGTAGTAGTACTGGTGGTTCTTGTTGTGGTAGTAGTGGTTGTTCTTGTAGTAGTAGTAGTGGTTGTTCTTCTAATAGTAGTAGTAGTAGTAGTGGTGGTTGTTCTTGCAGTAGTATTGGTGTACTTGTAGTAGTAGTAGTAGTAGTAGTAGTAGTAGTAGTAGTAGTAGTTGTAGTGGTTGTTCTTGTAGTAGTAGTAGTAGTAGTAGTAGTAGTAGTAGTAGTAGTAGTAGTAGAAGTGGTTGTTCTTGTACTAATATTGGTGTACTTCTAGTAGTAGTAGTGGTAGTTGTAGTGTTTTTTCTTGTAGTAGTAGTAGTGGTTGTTCTTGTAATATTAGAAGTAGTAGTAGTGATGTTTCTTGTTGTAGTAGTGGTGGTTGTTATTGTAGTAGTAGAAGTGGTTGTTCTTGTAATAGTAGTAGTAGTAGTAGTGGTTGTTCTTGTAGTATTAGCAGTGGTTGTTCTTGTAGTAGTAGTAGAGGTTTTTCTTGTAGTAGTAGTAGTGGTAGTTCTTGTAGTAGTATTAGTAGTATTAGTAGTAGTAATGGTTCTTCTTGTCGTAGTAGGAGTGGTAGTTGTAGTCGTTCTTGCAGTAGTAGTAGAGGTTGTTTTTGTAGTAGTAGTAGTAGTGGTTGTTCTTGTAGTATTAGTAGTGGTTGTTCTTGAAGTAGTAGTAGTAGTAGAGGTTGTTCTTGTAGTAGTAGTAGTGGTTGTTCTTGTAGTAGTAGAAATGGTTGTTCTTGTAATATTAGTAGTACTAGTAGTAGTAGTGGTTTTTCTTGTAATATTAGTAGTAGTAGTAGTGGTTGTTCTTGTAGTAGTAGTAGTAGAAGTGGTTGTTCTTGTAATAGTAGTAGTAGTAGTGGTTGTTCTTGTAGTAGTAGTAGTGGTTGTTCTTGCAATATTAGAATTAGTAGTAGTGGTGGTTCTTGTTGTAGTAGTAGTGGTTGTTCTTGTAATAGTAGTTGTAGTAGTGGTTGTAGTGGTTGTTCTTGTAGTAGTAGTAGTGATTGTTCTTGTAGTGGTAGTAGTAGTGGTGGTGGTTGTTCTTGTAGTAGTAGTAGTGGTTGTTATTGTAATAGTAGTAGTACTAGTAGTAGTAGTGGTTTTTGTTGTAATAGTAGTAATAGCAGTAGTGGTTGTTCTAGTAGTAGTAGAGGTTGATCTTGTAGTAGTAGTAGTGGTTGTTCTTGTAGTAGTAGTAGTAGTAGTAGTAGTAGTAGTAGTAGTAGTAGTAGTAGTAATGGTTCTTCTTGTAGTAGTAGTGGTGGTAGTTGTAGTGGTTGTTCTTGTAGTAGTAGTAGTGGTTGTTTTTGTAGTAGTAGTAGTAGTGGTTGTTCTTGTAGTATTAGTAGTGCTTGTTCTTCTAGTAGTAGTAGTAGAAGAGGTTGTTTTTGTAGTAGTAGTAGTGGTTGTTCTTGTAGTAGTATTGGTGTACTTGTAGTAGTAGTAGTAGTTGTAGTGGTTGTTCTTGTAGTAGTAGTAGTAGTAGTAGCAGAAGTGGTTGTTCTTGTACTAGTATTGGTGTACTTGTAGTAGTAGTAGTGGTAGTTGTAGTGGTTTTTCTTGTAGTAGTAGTAGTGGTTGTTCTTGTAATATTAGAAGTAGTAGTAGTGATGTTTCTTGTTGTAGTAATAGTGGTTGTTATTGTAGTAGTAGTAGTGGTTGTTCTTCTAATAGTAGTAGTAGTAGTAGTGGTTGTTCTTGTAGTAGTAGTGGTTGCACTTGTAGTAGTACTAGTAGTTGTAGTGGTTGTTCTTGAAGTAGTAGTAGTGGTAGTAGTGGTTGTCCTTGTAGTAGTAGTAGTGGTTGTTCTTGTAATGGTAGTAGTAGTAGTAGTGGTCTTTGTTCTTGTAGGAGTAGTAGTGATTGTTCTTGTAGTAGCAGTAGTAGTGGTGGTGGTTGTAATTGTAGTAGTAGTAGTGGTTGTTATTGTAATAGTAGTAGTACTAGTAGTAATAGTGGTTTTTGTTGTAATAGTAGTAATAGCAGTAGTGGTTGTTCTTGTAGTAGTAGAGGTTGTTCTTGTAGTAGTAGTAGTGGTTGTTCTTGTAGTAGTAGTAGTAGTAGTAGTAGTAGTAGTTGTAGTAGTAGTACTAATGGTTTTTCTTGTAGTAGTAGTAGTGGTAGTTGTAGTGGTTGTTCTTGTAGTAGTAGTAGTGGCTGTTTTTGTAGTAGTAGTAGTAGTGGTTGTTCTTGTAGTATTAGTAGTGCTTCTTCTTGTAGTAGTAGTAGTAGAAGAGGTTCTTCTTCTAGTAGTAGTAGTGGTTGTTCTTGTAGTAGTAGTAGTAGTAGTAGTAATGGTTCTTCTTGTAGTAGTAGTAGTGGTTGTTGTAGTGATTGTTCTTGTAGTAGTAGTAGTAGAGGTGGTGGTTGTTCTTGTAGTAGTAGTAGTGGTTGTTATTGTAATAGTAGTAGTACTAGTAGTAGTAGTGGTTTTTGTTGTAATAGTAGTAATAGCTGTAGTGGTTGTTCTTGTAGTAGTAGAGGTTGTTCTTGTAGTAGTAGTAGTGGTTGTTCTTGTAGTAGTATTAGAAGTAGTAATAGTAGTAATGGTTCTTCTTGTAGTAATAGTAGTGGTAGTTGTAGTGGTTGTTCTTGTAGTAGTAGTGGTTGTTTTGTAGTAGTAGTAGTAGTGGTTGTTCTTGTAGTATTAGTAATGTTTGTTCTTGTAGTAGTAGTAGTAGTAGTAGTAGAGGTTGTGCTTGTAGTAGTAGTAGTGGTTGTTCTTGTAGTAGTAGTAGTGGTTGTTCTTGTAATATTACTAGTAGTAGTAGTGGTTGTTCTTGTAGTAGTAGTAGTGGTTTTTCTTGTATTAGTAGTAGTAGTAGAAGTGGTTTGTCTTGTAGTAGTAGTAGTGGTTGTTCCAGTAATATTAGTAGTAGTAGTAGTAGAAGTGGTTGTTCTTGTACTAATATTGGTGTACTTCTAGTAGTAGTAGTGGTAGTTGTAGTGTTTTTTCTTGTAGTAGTAGTAGTGGTTGTTCTTGTAATATTAGAAGTAGTAGTAGTGATGTTTCTTGTTTTAGTAGTAGTGGTTGTTATTGTAGTAGTAGAAGTGGTTGTTCTTGTAATAGTAGTAGTAGTAGTAGTGGTTGTTCTTGTAGTATTAGCAGTGGTTGTTCTTGTAGTAGTAGTAGAGGTTTTTCTTCTAGTAGTAGTGGTGGTTGTTCTTGTAGTAGTATTAGTAGTATTAGTAGTAGTAATGGTTCTTCTTGTCGTAGTAGGAGTGGTAGTTGTAGTCGTTGTTCTTGCAGTAGTAGTAGAGGTTGTTTTTTGTAGTAGTAGTAGTAGTGGTTGTTCTTGTAGTATTAGTAGTGGTTGTTCTTGAAGTAGTAGTAGTAGTAGAGGTTGTACTTGTAGTAGTAGTAGTGGTTGTTCTTGTAATAGTAGTAGTAGTAGTAGTGGTTGTTCTTGTAGTAGTATTGGTGTACTTGAAGTAGTAGTAGTAGTAGTAGTTGTAGTGGTTGTTCTTGTAGTAGTAGTAGTAGTAGTAGTAGTAGTAGTAGTAGTAGAAGTGGTTGTTCTTGTACTAATATTGGTGTACTTCTAGTAGTAGTAGTGGTAGTTGTAGTGTTTTTTCTTGTAGTAGTAGTAGTGGTTGTTCTTGTAATATTAGAAGTAGTAGTAGTGATGTTTCTTGTTGTAGTAGTAGTGGTTGTTATTGTAGTAGTAGAAGTGGTTGTTCTTGTAATAGCAGTAGTAGTAGTAGTGGTTGTTCTTGTAGTATTAGCAGTGGTTGTTCTTGTAGTAGTAGTAGAGGTTTTTCTTGTAGTAGTAGTAGTGGTTGTTCTTGTAGTAGTATTAGTAGTATTAGTAGTAGTAATGGTTCTTCTTGTCGTAGTAGGAGTGGTAGTTGTAGTTGTTGTTCTTGCAGTAGTAGTAGAGGTTGTTTTTGTAGTAGTAGTAGTAGTGGTTGTTCTTGTAGTATTAGTAGTGGTTGTTCTTGAAGTAGTAGTAGTAGTAGAGGTTGTTCTTGTAGTAGTAGTAGTGGTTGTTCTTGTAGTAGTATTGGTGTACTTGTAGTAGTAGTAGTAGTAGTAGTTGTAGTGGTTGTTCTTGTAGTAGTAGTAGTAGTAGTAGTAGTAGTAGTAGTAGTAGTAATAGAAGTGTTTGTTCTTGTACTAATATTGGTGTACTTCTAGTAGTAGTAGTGGTAGTTGTAGTGTTTTTTCTTGTAGTAGTAGTAGTGGTTGTTCTTGTAATAATAGAAGTAGTAGTAGTGATGTTTCTTGTTGTAGTAGTAGTGGTTGTTATTGTAGTAGTAGAAGTGGTTGTTCTTGTAATAGTAGTAGTAGTAGTGGTTGTTCTTGTAGTATTAGCAGTGGTTGTTCTTGTAGTAGTAGTAGAGGTTTTTCTTGTAGTAGTAGTAGTGGTTGTTCTTGTAGTAGTATTAGTAGTATTAGTAGTAGTAATGGTTCTTCTTGTCGTAGTAGGAGTGGTAGTTGTAGTTGTTGTTCTTGCAGTAGTAGTAGAGGTTGTTTTTGTAGTAGTAGTAGTAGTGGTTGTTCTTGTAGTATTAGTAGTGGTTGTTCTTGAAGTAGTAGTAGTAGTAGAGGTTGTTCTTGTAGTAGTAGTAGTGGCTGTTCTTGTAGTAGTAGAAGTGGTTGTTCTTGTAATATTAGTAGTACTAGTAGTAGTAGTGGTTTTTCTTGTAATATTAGTAGTAGTAGTAGTGGTTGTTCTTGTAGTATTAGTAGTGCTTGTTCTTGTAGTAGTAGTAGTAGAAGAGGTTGTTTTTGTAGCAGTAGTAGTGGTTGTTCTTGTACTAGTATTGGTGTACTTGTAGTAGTAGTAGTGGTAGTTGTAGTGGTTTTTCTTGTAGTAGTAGTAGTGGTTGTTCTTGTAATATTAGAAGTAGTAGTAGTGATGTTTCTTGTTGTAGTAATAGTGGTTGTTATTGTAGTAGTAGTAGTGTTTGTTCTTGTAATAGTAGTAGTAGTAGTAGTGGTTGTTCTTGTAGTAGTAGTGGTTGCACTTGTAGTAGTACTAGTAGTTGTAGTGGTTGTTCTTGAAGTAGTAGTAGTGGTAGTAGTGGTTGTCCTTGTAGTAGTAGTAGTGGTTGTTCTTGTAATGGTAGTAGTAGTAGTAGTGGTCTTTGTTCTTGTAGGAGTAGTAGTGATTGTTCTTGTAGTAGCAGTAGTAGTGGTGGTGGTTGTAATTGTAATAGTAGTAGTGGTTGTTATTGTAATAGTAGTAGTACTAGTAGTAATAGTGGTTTTTTTTGTAATAGTAGTAATAGCAGTAGTGGTTGTTCTTGTAGTAGTAGAGGTTGTTCTTGTAGTAGTAGTAGTGGTTGTTCTTGTAGTAGTAGTAGTAGTAGTAGTAGTAGTTGTAGTAGTAGTACTAATGGTTGTTCTTGTAGTAGTAGTAGTGGCTGTTTTTGTAGTAGTAGTAGTAGTGGTTGTTCTTGTAGTATTAGTAGTGCTTGTTCTTGTAGTAGTAGTAGTAGAAGAGGTTGTTCTTGTAGTAGTAGTAGTGGTTGTTCTTGTAGTAGTAGTAGTAGTAGTAGTAGTAATGGTTCTTCTTGTAGTAGTAGTAGTGGTTGTTGTAGTGATTGTTCTTGTAGTAGTAGTAGTAGAGGTGGTGGTTGTTCTTGTAGTAGTAGTAGTGGTTGTTATTGTAATAGTAGTAGTACTAGTATTAGTAGTGGTTTTTGTTGTAATAGTAGTAATAGCTGTAGTGGTTGTTCTTGTAGTAGTAGAGGTTGTTCTTGTAGTAGTAGTAGTGGTTGTTCTTGTAGTAGTATTAGAAGTAGTAATAGTAGTAATGGTTCTTCTTGTAGTAATAGTAGTGGTAGTTGTAGTGGTTGTTCTTGTAGTAGTAGTGGTTGTTTTGTTGTAGTAGTAGTATTAGTGGTTGTTCTTGTAGTATTAGTAGTGTTTGTTCTTGTAGTAGTAGCAGTAGTAGAGGTTGTGCTTGTAGTAGTAGTAGTGGTTGTTCTTTTAGTAGTAGTAGTGGTTGTTCTTGTAATATTACTAGTAGTAGTAGTGGTTGTTCTTGTAGTAGTAGTAGTGGTTTTTCTTGTATTAGTAGTAGTAGTAGAAGTGGTTTGTCTTGTAGTAGTAGTAGTGGTTGTTCCAGTAATATTAGTAGTAGTAGTAGTAGTAGTGGTTCTTGTTGTAGAAATAGTGTTTGTTCTTGTAGTAGTAGTAGTGGTTGTTCTTGTAATAGTTGTAGTAGTAGTAGCTGTAGTGGTTGTTCTTAAAATAGTTGTATTAGTAGTAGTAGTAGTGGTTGTTCTTGTAATAGTTGTAGTAGTAGTAGTGGTTGTTTTTGTAGTAGTAGTAGTAGTTGTTCTTGTAATAGTTGTAGTAGTAGTTGTAGTAGTGGTTTTTCTTGTAGTAGTTGTAGTGGTTGATCTTGTTGTAGTAGTACTACTAGTAGTAGTACTGGTGGTTCTTGTTGTGGTAGTAGTGGTTGTTCTTGTAGTAGTAGTAGTGGTTGTTCTTCTAATAGTAGTAGTAGTAGTAGTGGTGGTTGTTCTTGCAGTAGTATTGGTGTACTTGTAGTAGTAGTAGTAGTAGTAGTAGTAGTAGTAGTAGTAGTAGTTGTAGTGGTTGTTCTTGTAGTAGTAGTAGTAGTAGTAGTAGTAGTAGTAGTAGTAGTAGTAGTAGAAGTGGTTGTTCTTGTACTAATATTGGTGTACTTCTAGTAGTAGTAGTGGTAGTTGTAGTGTTTTTTCTTGTAGTAGTAGTAGTGGTTGTTCTTGTAATATTAGAAGTAGTAGTAGTGATGTTTCTTGTTGTAGTAGTGGTGGTTGTTATTGTAGTAGTAGAAGTGGTTGTTCTTGTAATAGTAGTAGTAGTAGTAGTGGTTGTTCTTGTAGTATTAGCAGTGGTTGTTCTTGTAGTAGTAGTAGAGGTTTTTCTTGTAGTAGTAGTAGTGGTAGTTCTTGTAGTAGTATTAGTAGTATTAGTAGTAGTAATGGTTCTTCTTGTCGTAGTAGGAGTGGTAGTTGTAGTCGTTCTTGCAGTAGTAGTAGAGGTTGTTTTTGTAGTAGTAGTAGTAGTGGTTGTTCTTGTAGTATTAGTAGTGGTTGTTCTTGAAGTAGTAGTAGTAGTAGAGGTTGTTCTTGTAGTAGTAGTAGTGGTTGTTCTTGTAGTAGTAGAAATGGTTGTTCTTGTAATATTAGTAGTACTAGTAGTAGTAGTGGTTTTTCTTGTAATATTAGTAGTAGTAGTAGTGGTTGTTCTTGTAGTAGTAGTAGTAGAAGTGGTTGTTCTTGTAATAGTAGTAGTAGTAGTGGTTGTTCTTGTAGTAGTAGTAGTGGTTGTTCTTGCAATATTAGAATTAGTAGTAGTGGTGGTTCTTGTTGTAGTAGTAGTGGTTGTTCTTGTAATAGTAGTTGTAGTAGTGGTTGTAGTGGTTGTTCTTGTAGTAGTAGTAGTGATTGTTCTTGTAGTGGTAGTAGTAGTGGTGGTGGTTGTTCTTGTAGTAGTAGTAGTGGTTGTTATTGTAATAGTAGTAGTACTAGTAGTAGTAGTGGTTTTTGTTGTAATAGTAGTAATAGCAGTAGTGGTTGTTCTAGTAGTAGTAGAGGTTGATCTTGTAGTAGTAGTAGTGGTTGTTCTTGTAGTAGTAGTAGTAGTAGTAGTAGTAGTAGTAGTAGTAGTAGTAGTAGTAATGGTTCTTCTTGTAGTAGTAGTGGTGGTAGTTGTAGTGGTTGTTCTTGTAGTAGTAGTAGTGGTTGTTTTTGTAGTAGTAGTAGTAGTGGTTGTTCTTGTAGTATTAGTAGTGCTTGTTCTTCTAGTAGTAGTAGTAGAAGAGGTTGTTTTTGTAGTAGTAGTAGTGGTTGTTCTTGTAGTAGTATTGGTGTACTTGTAGTAGTAGTAGTAGTTGTAGTGGTTGTTCTTGTAGTAGTAGTAGTAGTAGTAGCAGAAGTGGTTGTTCTTGTACTAGTATTGGTGTACTTGTAGTAGTAGTAGTGGTAGTTGTAGTGGTTTTTCTTGTAGTAGTAGTAGTGGTTGTTCTTGTAATATTAGAAGTAGTAGTAGTGATGTTTCTTGTTGTAGTAATAGTGGTTGTTATTGTAGTAGTAGTAGTGGTTGTTCTTCTAATAGTAGTAGTAGTAGTAGTGGTTGTTCTTGTAGTAGTAGTGGTTGCACTTGTAGTAGTACTAGTAGTTGTAGTGGTTGTTCTTGAAGTAGTAGTAGTGGTAGTAGTGGTTGTCCTTGTAGTAGTAGTAGTGGTTGTTCTTGTAATGGTAGTAGTAGTAGTAGTGGTCTTTGTTCTTGTAGGAGTAGTAGTGATTGTTCTTGTAGTAGCAGTAGTAGTGGTGGTGGTTGTAATTGTAGTAGTAGTAGTGGTTGTTATTGTAATAGTAGTAGTACTAGTAGTAATAGTGGTTTTTGTTGTAATAGTAGTAATAGCAGTAGTGGTTGTTCTTGTAGTAGTAGAGGTTGTTCTTGTAGTAGTAGTAGTGGTTGTTCTTGTAGTAGTAGTAGTAGTAGTAGTAGTAGTAGTTGTAGTAGTAGTACTAATGGTTTTTCTTGTAGTAGTAGTAGTGGTAGTTGTAGTGGTTGTTCTTGTAGTAGTAGTAGTGGCTGTTTTTGTAGTAGTAGTAGTAGTGGTTGTTCTTGTAGTATTAGTAGTGCTTCTTCTTGTAGTAGTAGTAGTAGAAGAGGTTCTTCTTCTAGTAGTAGTAGTGGTTGTTCTTGTAGTAGTAGTAGTAGTAGTAGTAATGGTTCTTCTTGTAGTAGTAGTAGTGGTTGTTGTAGTGATTGTTCTTGTAGTAGTAGTAGTAGAGGTGGTGGTTGTTCTTGTAGTAGTAGTAGTGGTTGTTATTGTAATAGTAGTAGTACTAGTAGTAGTAGTGGTTTTTGTTGTAATAGTAGTAATAGCTGTAGTGGTTGTTCTTGTAGTAGTAGAGGTTTTTCTTGTAGTAGTAGTAGTGGTTGTTCTTGTAGTAGTATTAGAAGTAGTAATAGTAGTAATGGTTCTTCTTGTAGTAATAGTAGTGGTAGTTGTAGTGGTTGTTCTTGTAGTAGTAGTGGTTGTTTTGTAGTAGTAGTAGTAGTGGTTGTTCTTGTAGTATTAGTAATGTTTGTTCTTGTAGTAGTAGTAGTAGTAGTAGTAGAGGTTGTGCTTGTAGTAGTAGTAGTGGTTGTTCTTGTAGTAGTAGTAGTGGTTGTTCTTGTAATATTACTAGTTGTAGTAGTGGTTGTTCTTGTAGTAGTAGTAGTGGTTTTTCTTGTATTAGTAGTAGTAGTAGAAGTGGTTTGTCTTGTAGTAGTAGTAGTGGTTGTTCCAGTAATATTAGTAGTAGTAGTAGTAGAAGTGGTTGTTCTTGTACTAATATTGGTGTACTTCTAGTAGTAGTAGTGGTAGTTGTAGTGTTTTTTCTTGTAGTAGTAGTAGTGGTTGTTCTTGTAATATTAGAAGTAGTAGTAGTGATGTTTCTTGTTTTAGTAGTAGTGGTTGTTATTGTAGCAGTAGAAGTGGTTGTTCTTGTAATAGTAGTAGTAGTAGTAGTGGTTGTTCTTGTAGTATTAGCAGTGGTTGTTCTTGTAGTAGTAGTAGAGGTTTTTCTTCTAGTAGTAGTAGTGGTTGTTCTTGTAGTAGTATTAGTAGTATTAGTAGTAGTAATGGTTCTTCTTGTCGTAGTAGGAGTGGTAGTTGTAGTCGTTGTTCTTGCAGTAGTAGTAGAGGTTGTTTTTTGTAGTAGTAGTAGTAGTGGTTGTTCTTGTAGTATTAGTAGTGGTTGTTCTTGAAGTAGTAGTAGTAGTAGAGGTTGTACTTGTAGTAGTAGTAGTGGTTGTTCTTGTAATAGTAGTAGTAGTAGTAGTGGTTGTTCTTGTAGTAGTATTGGTGTACTTGAAGTAGTAGTAGTAGTAGTAGTTGTAGTGGTTGTTCTTGTAGTAGTAGTAGTAGTAGTAGTAGTAGTAGTAGTAGTAGAAGTGGTTGTTCTTGTACTAATATTGGTGTACTTCTAGTAGTAGTAGTGGTAGTTGTAGTGTTTTTTCTTGTAGTAGTAGTAGTGGTTGTTCTTGTAATATTAGAAGTAGTAGTAGTGATGTTTCTTGTTGTAGTAGTAGTGGTTGTTATTGTAGTAGTAGAAGTGGTTGTTCTTGTAATAGCAGTAGTAGTAGTAGTGGTTGTTCTTGTAGTATTAGCAGTGGTTGTTCTTGTAGTAGTAGTAGAGGTTTTTCTTGTAGTAGTAGTAGTGGTTGTTCTTGTAGTAGTATTAGTAGTATTAGTAGTAGTAATGGTTCTTCTTGTCGTAGTAGGAGTGGTAGTTGTAGTTGTTGTTCTTGCAGTAGTAGTAGAGGTTGTTTTTGTAGTAGTAGTAGTAGTGGTTGTTCTTGTAGTATTAGTAGTGGTTGTTCTTGAAGTAGTAGTAGTAGTAGAGGTTGTTCTTGTAGTAGTAGTAGTGGTTGTTCTTGTAGTAGTATTGGTGTACTTGTAGTAGTAGTAGTAGTAGTAGTTGTAGTGGTTGTTCTTGTAGTAGTAGTAGTAGTAGTAGTAGTAGTAGTAGTAGTAGTAATAGAAGTGTTTGTTCTTGTACTAATATTGGTGTACTTCTAGTAGTAGTAGTGGTAGTTGTAGTGTTTTTTCTTGTAGTAGTAGTAGTGGTTGTTCTTGTAATAATAGAAGTAGTAGTAGTGATGTTTCTTGTTGTAGTAGTAGTGGTTGTTATTGTAGTAGTAGAAGTGGTTGTTCTTGTAATAGTAGTAGTAGTAGTGGTTGTTCTTGTAGTATTAGCAGTGGTTGTTCTTGTAGTAGTAGTAGAGGTTTTTCTTGTAGTAGTAGTAGTGGTTGTTCTTGTAGTAGTATTAGTAGTATTAGTAGTAGTAATGGTTCTTCTTGTCGTAGTAGGAGTGGTAGTTGTAGTTGTTGTTCTTGCAGTAGTAGTAGAGGTTGTTTTTGTAGTAGTAGTAGTAGTGGTTGTTCTTGTAGTATTAGTAGTGGTTGTTCTTGAAGTAGTAGTAGTAGTAGAGGTTGTTCTTGTAGTAGTAGTAGTGGCTGTTCTTGTAGTAGTAGAAGTGGTTGTTCTTGTAATATTAGTAGTACTAGTAGTAGTAGTGGTTTTTCTTGTAATATTAGTAGTAGTAGTAGTGGTTGTTCTTGTAGTATTAGTAGTGCTTGTTCTTGTAGTAGTAGTAGTAGAAGAGGTTGTTTTTGTAGCAGTAGTAGTGGTTGTTCTTGTACTAGTATTGGTGTACTTGTAGTAGTAGTAGTGGTAGTTGTAGTGGTTTTTCTTGTAGTAGTAGTAGTGGTTGTTCTTGTAATATTAGAAGTAGTAGTAGTGATGTTTCTTGTTGTAGTAATAGTGGTTGTTATTGTAGTAGTAGTAGTGTTTGTTCTTGTAATAGTAGTAGTAGTAGTAGTGGTTGTTCTTGTAGTAGTAGTGGTTGCACTTGTAGTAGTACTAGTAGTTGTATTGGTTGTTCTTGAAGTAGTAGTAGTGGTAGTAGTGGTTGTCCTTGTAGTAGTAGTAGTGGTTGTTCTTGTAATGGTAGTAGTAGTAGTAGTGGTCTTTGTTCTTGTAGGAGTAGTAGTGATTGTTCTTGTAGTAGCAGTAGTAGTGGTGGTGGTTGTAATTGTAGTAGTAGTAGTGGTTGTTATTGTAATAGTAGTAGTACTAGTAGTAATAGTGGTTTTTGTTGTAATAGTGGTAATAGCAGTAGTGGTTGTTCTTGTAGTAGTAGAGGTTGTTCTTGTAGTAGTAGTAGTGGTTGTTCTTGTAGTAGTAGTAGTAGTAGTAGTAGTAGTAGTAGTAGTAGTAGTAGTTGTAGTAGTAGTACTAATGGTTTTTCTTGTAGTACTAGTAGTGGTAGTTGTAGTGGTTGTTCTTGTAGTAGTAGTAGTGGCTGTTTTTGTAGTAGTAGTAGTAGTGGTTGTTCTTGTAGTATTAGTAGTGCTTGTTCTTGTAGTAGTAGTAGTAGAAGAGGTTCTTCTTCTAGTAGTAGTAGTGGTTGTTCTTGTAGTAGTAGTAGTAGTAGTAGTAATGGTTCTTCTTGTAGTAGTAGTAGTGGTTGTTGTAGTGATTGTTCTTGTAGTAGTAGTAGTAGAGGTGGTGGTTGTTCTTGTAGTAGTAGTAGTGGTTGTTATTGTAATAGTAGTAGTACTAGTAGTAGTAGTGGTTTTTGTTGTAATAGTAGTAATAGCTGTAGTGGTTGTTCTTGTAGTAGTAGAGGTTGTTCTTGTAGTAGTAGTAGTGGTTGTTCTTGTAGTAGTATTAGAAGTAGTAATAGTAGTAATGGTTCTTCTTGTAGTAATAGTAGTGGTAGTTGTAGTGGTTGTTCTTGTAGTAGTAGTGGTTGTTTTGTAGTAGTAGTAGTAGTGGTTGTTCTTGTAGTATTAGTAATGTTTGTTCTTGTAGTAGTAGTAGTAGTAGTAGTAGAGGTTGTGCTTGTAGTAGTAGTAGTGGTTGTTCTTGTAGTAGTAGTAGTGGTTGTTCTTGTAATATTACTAGTAGTAGTAGTGGTTGTTCTTGTAGTAGTAGTAGTGGTTTTTCTTGTATTAGTAGTAGTAGTAGAAGTGGTTTGTCTTGTAGTAGTAGTAGTGGTTGTTCCAGTAATATTAGTAGTAGTAGTAGTAGTAGTGGTTCTTGTTGTAGAAATAGTGTTTGTTCTTGTAGTAGTAGTAGTGGTTGTTCTTGTAATAGTTGTAGTAGTAGTAGCTGTAGTGGTTGTTCTTAAAATAGTTGTATTAGTAGTAGTAGTAGTGGTTGTTCTTGTAATAGTTGTAGTATTAGTAGTGGTTGTTTTTGTAGTAGTAGTAGTGGTTGTTCTTGTAATAGTTGTAGTAGTAGTTGTAGTAGTGGTTTTTCTTGTAGTAGTTGTAGTGGTTGATCTTGTTGTAGTAGTACTACTAGTAGTAGTACTGGTGGTTCTTGTTGTGGTAGTAGTGGTTGTTCTTGTAGTAGTAGTAGTGGTTGTTCTTCTAATAGTAGTAGTAGTAGTAGTGGTTGTTCTTGCAGTAGTATTGGTGTACTTGTAGTAGTAGTAGTAGTAGTAGTAGTAGTAGTAGTAGTAGTTGTAGTGGTTGTTCTTGTAGTAGTAGTAGTAGTAGTAGTAGTAGAAGTGGTTGTTCTTGTACTAATATTGGTGTACTTCTAGTAGTAGTAGTGGTAGTTGTAGTGTTTTTTCTTGTAGTAGTAGTAGTGGTTGTTCTTGTAATATTAGAAGTAGTAGTAGTGATGTTTCTTGTTGTAGTAGTAGTGGTTGTTATTGTAGTAGTAGAAGTGGTTGTTCTTGTAATAGTAGTAGTAGTAGTAGTGGTTGTTCTTGTAGTATTAGCAGTGGTTGTTCTTGTAGTAGTAGTAGAGGTTTTTCTTGTAGTAGTAGTAGTGGTTGTTCTTGTAGTAGTATTAGTAGTATTAGTAGTAGTAATGGTTCTTCTTGTCGTAGTAGGAGTGGTAGTTGTAGTCGTTGTTCTTGCAGTAGTAGTAGAGGTTGTTTTTGTAGTAGTAGTAGTGGTTGTTCTTGTAGTATTAGTAGTGGTTGTTCTTGAAGTAGTAGTAGTAGTAGAGGTTGTACTTGTAGTAGTAGTAGTGGTTGTTCTTGTAATAGTAGTAGTAGTAGTAGTGGTTGTTCTTGTAGTAGTATTGGTGTACTTGTAGTAGTAGTAGTAGTAGTAGTTGTAGTGGTTGTTCTTGTAGTACTAGTAGTAGTAGTAGTAGTAGTAGTAGTAGTAGTAGAAGTGGTTGTTCTTGTACTAATATTGGTGTACTTCTAGTAGTAGTAGTGGTAGTTGTAGTGTTTTTTCTTGTAGTAGTAGTAGTGGTTGTTCTTGTAATATTAGAAGTAGTAGTAGTGATGTTTCTTGTTGTAGTAGTAGTGGTTGTTATTGTAGTAGTAGAAGTGGTTGTTCTTGTAATAGCAGTAGTAGTAGTAGTGGTTGTTCTTGTAGTATTAGCAGTGGTTGTTCTTGTAGTAGTAGTAGAGGTTTTTCTTGTAGTAGTAGTAGTGGTTGTTCTTGTAGTAGTATTAGTAGTATTAGTAGTAGTAATGGTTCTTCTTGTCGTAGTAGGAGTGGTAGTTGTAGTTGTTGTTCTTGCAGTAGTAGTAGAGGTTGTTTTTGTAGTAGTAGTAGTAGTGGTTGTTCTTGTAGTATTAGTAGTGGTTGTTCTTGAAGTAGTAGTAGTAGTAGAGGTTGTTCTTGTAGTAGTAGTAGTGGTTGTTCTTGTAGTAGTATTGGTGTACTTGTAGTAGTAGTAGTAGTAGTAGTAGTTGTAGTGGTTGTTCTTGTAGTAGTAGTAGTAGTAGTAGTAGTAGTAGTAGTAGTAGAAGTGGTTGTTCTTGTACTAATATTGGTGTACTTCTAGTAGTAGTAGTGGTAGTTGTAGTGTTTTTTCTTGTAGTAGTAGTAGTGGTTGTTCTTGTAATATTAGAAGTAGTAGTAGTGATGTTTCTTGTTGTAGTAGTAGTGGTTGTTATTGTAGTAGTAGAAGTGGTTGTTCTTGTAATAGTAGTAGTAGTAGTAGTGGTTGTTCTTGTAGTATTAGCAGTGGTTGTTCTTGTAGTAGTAGTAGAGGTTTTTCTTGTAGTAGTAGTAGTGGTTGTTCTTGTAGTAGTATTAGTAGTATTAGTAGTAGTAATGGTTCTTCTTGTCGTAGTAGGAGTGGTAGTTGTAGTTGTTGTTCTTGCAGTAGTAGTAGAGGTTGTTTTTGTAGTAGTAGTAGTAGTGGTTGTTCTTGTAGTATTAGTAGTGGTTGTTCTTGAAGTAGTAGTAGTAGTAGAGGTTGTTCTTGTAGTAGTAGTAGTGGCTGTTCTTGTAGTAGTAGAAGTGGTTGTTCTTGTAATATTAGTAGTACTAGTAGTAGTAGTGGTTTTTCTTGTAATATTAGTAGTAGTAGTAGTGGTTGTTCTTGTAGTAGTAGTAGTAGAAGTGGTTGTTCTTGTAATAGTAGTAGTAGTAGTGGTTGTTCTTGTAGTAGTAGTAGTGGTTGTTCTTGCAATATTAGAATTAGTAGTAGTGGTGGTTCTTGTTGTAGTAGTAGTGGTTGTTCTTGTAATAGTAGTTGTAGTAGTGGTTGTAGTGGTTGTTCTTGTAGTAGTAGTAGTGATTGTTCTTGTAGTGGTAGTATTAGTGGTGGTGGTTGTTCTTGTAGTAGTAGTAGTGGTTGTTATTGTAATAGTAGTAGTACTAGTAGTAGTAGTGGTTTTTGTTGTAATAGTAGTAATAGCAGTAGTGGTTGTTCTAGTAGTAGTAGAGGTTGATCTTGTAGTAGTAGTAGTGGTTGTTCTTGTAGTAGTAGTAGTAGTAGTAGTAGTAGTAGTAGTAGTAGTAGTAGTAGTAATGGTTCTTCTTGTAGTAGTAGTGGTGGTAGTTGTAGTGGTTGTTCTTGTAGTAGTAGTAGTGGTTGTTTTTGTAGTAGTAGTAGTAGTGGTTGTTCTTGTAGTATTAGTAGTGCTTGTTCTTGTAGTAGTAGTAGTAGAAGAGGTTGTTTTTGTAGCAGTAGTAGTGGTTGTTCTTGTAGTAGTATTGGTGTACTTGTAGTAGTAGTAGTAGTTGTAGTGGTTGTTCTTGTAGTAGTAGTAGTAGTAGTAGCAGAAGTGGTTGTTCTTGTACTAGTATTGGTGTACTTGTAGTAGTAGTAGTGGTAGTTGTAGTGGTTTTTCTTGTAGTAGTAGTAGTGGTTGTTCTTGTAATATTAGAAGTAGTAGTAGTGATGTTTCTTGTTGTAGTAATAGTGGTTGTTATTGTAGTAGTAGTAGTGGTTGTTCTTGTAATAGTAGTAGTAGTAGTAGTGGTTGTCCTTGTAGTAGTAGTAGTGGTTGTTCTTGTAATGGTAGTAGTAGTAGTAGTGGTCTTTGTTCTTGTAGGAGTAGTAGTGATTGTTCTTGTAGTAGCAGTAGTAGTGGTGGTGGTTGTAATTGTAATAGTAGTAGTGGTTGTTATTGTAATAGTAGTAGTACTAGTAGTAATAGTGGTTTTTTTTGTAATAGTAGTAATAGCAGTAGTGGTTGTTCTTGTAGTAGTAGAGGTTGTTCTTGTAGTAGTAGTAGTGGTTGTTCTTGTAGTAGTAGTAGTAGTAGTAGTAGTAGTTGTAGTAGTAGTACTAATGGTTGTTCTTGTAGTAGTAGTAGTGGCTGTTTTTGTAGTAGTAGTAGTAGTGGTTGTTCTTGTAGTATTAGTAGTGCTTGTTCTTGTAGTAGTAGTAGTAGAAGAGGTTGTTCTTGTAGTAGTAGTAGTGGTTGTTCTTGTAGTAGTAGTAGTAGTAGTAGTAGTAATGGTTCTTCTTGTAGTAGTAGTAGTGGTTGTTGTAGTGATTGTTCTTGTAGTAGTAGTAGTAGAGGTGGTGGTTGTTCTTGTAGTAGTAGTAGTGGTTGTTATTGTAATAGTAGTAGTACTAGTATTAGTAGTGGTTTTTGTTGTAATAGTAGTAATAGCTGTAGTGGTTGTTCTTGTAGTAGTAGAGGTTGTTCTTGTAGTAGTAGTAGTGGTTGTTCTTGTAGTAGTATTAGAAGTAGTAATAGTAGTAATGGTTCTTCTTGTAGTAATAGTAGTGGTAGTTGTAGTGGTTGTTCTTGTAGTAGTAGTGGTTGTTTTGTTGTAGTAGTAGTATTAGTGGTTGTTCTTGTAGTATTAGTAGTGTTTGTTCTTGTAGTAGTAGCAGTAGTAGAGGTTGTGCTTGTAGTAGTAGTAGTGGTTGTTCTTTTAGTAGTAGTAGTGGTTGTTCTTGTAATATTACTAGTAGTAGTAGTGGTTGTTCTTGTAGTAGTAGTAGTGGTTTTTCTTGTATTAGTAGTAGTAGTAGAAGTGGTTTGTCTTGTAGTAGTAGTAGTGGTTGTTCCAGTAATATTAGTAGTAGTAGTAGTAGTAGTGGTTCTTGTTGTAGAAATAGTGTTTGTTCTTGTAGTAGTAGTAGTGGTTGTTCTTGTAATAGTTGTAGTAGTAGTAGCTGTAGTGGTTGTTCTTAAAATAGTTGTATTAGTAGTAGTAGTAGTGGTTGTTCTTGTAATAGTTGTAGTAGTAGTAGTGGTTGTTTTTGTAGTAGTAGTAGTAGTTGTTCTTGTAATAGTTGTAGTAGTAGTTGTAGTAGTGGTTTTTCTTGTAGTAGTTGTAGTGGTTGATCTTGTTGTAGTAGTACTACTAGTAGTAGTACTGGTGGTTCTTGTTGTGGTAGTAGTGGTTGTTCTTGTAGTAGTAGTAGTGGTTGTTCTTCTAATAGTAGTAGTAGTAGTAGTGGTGGTTGTTCTTGCAGTAGTATTGGTGTACTTGTAGTAGTAGTAGTAGTAGTAGTAGTAGTAGTAGTAGTAGTTGTAGTGGTTGTTCTTGTAGTAGTAGTAGTAGTAGTAGTAGTAGTAGTAGTAGTAGTAGTAGTAGTAGAAGTGGTTGTTCTTGTACTAATATTGGTGTACTTCTAGTAGTAGTAGTGGTAGTTGTGTTTTTTCTTGTAGTAGTAGTAGTGGTTGTTCTTGTAATATTAGAAGTAGTAGTAGTGATGTTTCTTGTTGTAGTAGTGGTGGTTGTTATTGTAGTAGTAGAAGTGGTTGTTCTTGTAATAGTAGTAGTAGTAGTAGTGGTTGTTCTTGTAGTATTAGCAGTGGTTGTTCTTGTAGTAGTAGTAGAGGTTTTTCTTGTAGTAGTAGTAGTGGTAGTTCTTGTAGTAGTATTAGTAGTATTAGTAGTAGTAATGGTTCTTCTTGTCGTAGTAGGAGTGGTAGTTGTAGTCGTTCTTGCAGTAGTAGTAGAGGTTGTTTTTGTAGTAGTAGTAGTAGTGGTTGTTCTTGTAGTATTAGTAGTGGTTGTTCTTGAAGTAGTAGTAGTAGTAGAGGTTGTTCTTGTAGTAGTAGTAGTGGTTGTTCTTGTAGTAGTAGAAATGGTTGTTCTTGTAATATTAGTAGTACTAGTAGTAGTAGTGGTTTTTCTTGTAATATTAGTAGTAGTAGTAGTGGTTGTTCTTGTAGTAGTAGTAGTAGAAGTGGTTGTTCTTGTAATAGTAGTAGTAGTAGTGGTTGTTCTTGTAGTAGTAGTAGTGGTTGTTCTTGCAATATTAGAATTAGTAGTAGTGGTGGTTCTTGTTGTAGTAGTAGTGGTTGTTCTTGTAATAGTAGTTGTAGTAGTGGTTGTAGTGGTTGTTCTTGTAGTAGTAGTAGTGATTGTTCTTGTAGTGGTAGTAGTAGTGGTGGTGGTTGTTCTTGTAGTAGTAGTAGTGGTTGTTATTGTAATAGTAGTAGTACTAGTAGTAGTAGTGGTTTTTGTTGTAATAGTAGTAATAGCAGTAGTGGTTGTTCTAGTAGTAGTAGAGGTTGATCTTGTAGTAGTAGTAGTGGTTGTTCTTGTAGTAGTAGTAGTAGTAGTAGTAGTAGTAGTAGTAGTAGTAGTAGTAGTAATGGTTCTTCTTGTAGTAGTAGTGGTGGTAGTTGTAGTGGTTGTTCTTGTAGTAGTAGTAGTGGTTGTTTTTGTAGTAGTAGTAGTAGTGGTTGTTCTTGTAGTATTAGTAGTGCTTGTTCTTCTAGTAGTAGTAGTAGAAGAGGTTGTTTTTGTAGTAGTAGTAGTGGTTGTTCTTGTAGTAGTATTGGTGTACTTGTAGTAGTAGTAGTAGTTGTAGTGGTTGTTCTTGTAGTAGTAGTAGTAGTAGTAGCAGAAGTGGTTGTTCTTGTACTAGTATTGGTGTACTTGTAGTAGTAGTAGTGGTAGTTGTAGTGGTTTTTCTTGTAGTAGTAGTAGTGGTTGTTCTTGTAATATTAGAAGTAGTAGTAGTGATGTTTCTTGTTGTAGTAATAGTGGTTGTTATTGTAGTAGTAGTAGTGGTTGTTCTTCTAATAGTAGTAGTAGTAGTAGTGGTTGTTCTTGTAGTAGTAGTGGTTGCACTTGTAGTAGTACTAGTAGTTGTAGTGGTTGTTCTTGAAGTAGTAGTAGTGGTAGTAGTGGTTGTCCTTGTAGTAGTAGTAGTGGTTGTTCTTGTAATGGTAGTAGTAGTAGTAGTGGTCTTTGTTCTTGTAGGAGTAGTAGTGATTGTTCTTGTAGTAGCAGTAGTAGTGGTGGTGGTTGTAATTGTAGTAGTAGTAGTGGTTGTTATTGTAATAGTAGTAGTACTAGTAGTAATAGTGGTTTTTGTTGTAATAGTAGTAATAGCAGTAGTGGTTGTTCTTGTAGTAGTAGAGGTTGTTCTTGTAGTAGTAGTAGTGGTTGTTCTTGTAGTAGTAGTAGTAGTAGTAGTAGTAGTAGTAGTTGTAGTAGTAGTACTAATGGTTTTTCTTGTAGTAGTAGTAGTGGTAGTTGTAGTGGTTGTTCTTGTAGTAGTAGTAGTGGCTGTTTTTGTAGTAGTAGTAGTAGTGGTTGTTCTTGTAGTATTAGTAGTGCTTCTTCTTGTAGTAGTAGTAGTAGAAGAGGTTCTTCTTCTAGTAGTAGTAGTGGTTGTTCTTGTAGTAGTAGTAGTAGTAGTAGTAATGGTTCTTCTTGTAGTAGTAGTAGTGGTTGTTGTAGTGATTGTTCTTGTAGTAGTAGTAGTAGAGGTGGTGGTTGTTCTTGTAGTAGTAGTAGTGGTTGTTATTGTAATAGTAGTAGTACTAGTAGTAGTAGTGGTTTTTGTTGTAATAGTAGTAATAGCTGTAGTGGTTGTTCTTGTAGTAGTAGAGGTTGTTCTTGTAGTAGTAGTAGTGGTTGTTCTTGTAGTAGTATTAGAAGTAGTAATAGTAGTAATGGTTCTTCTTGTAGTAATAGTAGTGGTAGTTGTAGTGGTTGTTCTTGTAGTAGTAGTGGTTGTTTTGTAGTAGTAGTAGTAGTGGTTGTTCTTGTAGTATTAGTAATGTTTGTTCTTGTAGTAGTAGTAGTAGTAGTAGTAGAGGTTGTGCTTGTAGTAGTAGTAGTGGTTGTTCTTGTAGTAGTAGTAGTGGTTGTTCTTGTAATATTACTAGTTGTAGTAGTGGTTGTTCTTGTAGTAGTAGTAGTGGTTTTTCTTGTATTAGTAGTAGTAGTAGAAGTGGTTTGTCTTGTAGTAGTAGTAGTGGTTGTTCCAGTAATATTAGTAGTAGTAGTAGTAGAAGTGGTTGTTCTTGTACTAATATTGGTGTACTTCTAGTAGTAGTAGTGGTAGTTGTAGTGTTTTTTCTTGTAGTAGTAGTAGTGGTTGTTCTTGTAATATTAGAAGTAGTAGTAGTGATGTTTCTTGTTTTAGTAGTAGTGGTTGTTATTGTAGCAGTAGAAGTGGTTGTTCTTGTAATAGTAGTAGTAGTAGTAGTGGTTGTTCTTGTAGTATTAGCAGTGGTTGTTCTTGTAGTAGTAGTAGAGGTTTTTCTTCTAGTAGTAGTAGTGGTTGTTCTTGTAGTAGTATTAGTAGTATTAGTAGTAGTAATGGTTCTTCTTGTCGTAGTAGGAGTGGTAGTTGTAGTCGTTGTTCTTGCAGTAGTAGTAGAGGTTGTTTTTTGTAGTAGTAGTAGTAGTGGTTGTTCTTGTAGTATTAGTAGTGGTTGTTCTTGAAGTAGTAGTAGTAGTAGAGGTTGTACTTGTAGTAGTAGTAGTGGTTGTTCTTGTAATAGTAGTAGTAGTAGTAGTGGTTGTTCTTGTAGTAGTATTGGTGTACTTGAAGTAGTAGTAGTAGTAGTAGTTGTAGTGGTTGTTCTTGTAGTAGTAGTAGTAGTAGTAGTAGTAGTAGTAGTAGTAGAAGTGGTTGTTCTTGTACTAATATTGGTGTACTTCTAGTAGTAGTAGTGGTAGTTGTAGTGTTTTTTCTTGTAGTAGTAGTAGTGGTTGTTCTTGTAATATTAGAAGTAGTAGTAGTGATGTTTCTTGTTGTAGTAGTAGTGGTTGTTATTGTAGTAGTAGAAGTGGTTGTTCTTGTAATAGCAGTAGTAGTAGTAGTGGTTGTTCTTGTAGTATTAGCAGTGGTTGTTCTTGTAGTAGTAGTAGAGGTTTTTCTTGTAGTAGTAGTAGTGGTTGTTCTTGTAGTAGTATTAGTAGTATTAGTAGTAGTAATGGTTCTTCTTGTCGTAGTAGGAGTGGTAGTTGTAGTTGTTGTTCTTGCAGTAGTAGTAGAGGTTGTTTTTGTAGTAGTAGTAGTAGTGGTTGTTCTTGTAGTATTAGTAGTGGTTGTTCTTGAAGTAGTAGTAGTAGTAGAGGTTGTTCTTGTAGTAGTAGTAGTGGTTGTTCTTGTAGTAGTATTGGTGTACTTGTAGTAGTAGTAGTAGTAGTAGTTGTAGTGGTTGTTCTTGTAATAGTAGTAGTAGTAGTAGTAGTAGTAGTAGTAGTAGTAATAGAAGTGTTTGTTCTTGTACTAATATTGGTGTACTTCTAGTAGTAGTAGTGGTAGTTGTAGTGTTTTTTCTTGTAGTAGTAGTAGTGGTTGTTCTTGTAATAATAGAAGTAGTAGTAGTGATGTTTCTTGTTGTAGTAGTAGTGGTTGTTATTGTAGTAGTAGAAGTGGTTGTTCTTGTAATAGTAGTAGTAGTAGTGGTTGTTCTTGTAGTATTAGCAGTGGTTGTTCTTGTAGTAGTAGTAGAGGTTTTTCTTGTAGTAGTAGTAGTGGTTGTTCTTGTAGTAGTATTAGTAGTATTAGTAGTAGTAATGGTTCTTCTTGTCGTAGTAGGAGTGGTAGTTGTAGTTGTTGTTCTTGCAGTAGTAGTAGAGGTTGTTTTTGTAGTAGTAGTAGTAGTGGTTGTTCTTGTAGTATTAGTAGTGGTTGTTCTTGAAGTAGTAGTAGTAGTAGAGGTTGTTCTTGTAGTAGTAGTAGTGGCTGTTCTTGTAGTAGTAGAAGTGGTTGTTCTTGTAATATTAGTAGTACTAGTAGTAGTAGTGGTTTTTCTTGTAATATTAGTAGTAGTAGTAGTGGTTGTTCTTGTAGTATTAGTAGTGCTTGTTCTTGTAGTAGTAGTAGTAGAAGAGGTTGTTTTTGTAGCAGTAGTAGTGGTTGTTCTTGTACTAGTATTGGTGTACTTGTAGTAGTAGTAGTGGTAGTTGTAGTGGTTTTTCTTGTAGTAGTAGTAGTGGTTGTTCTTGTAATATTAGAAGTAGTAGTAGTGATGTTTCTTGTTGTAGTAATAGTGGTTGTTATTGTAGTAGTAGTAGTGTTTGTTCTTGTAATAGTAGTAGTAGTAGTAGTGGTTGTTCTTGTAGTAGTAGTGGTTGCACTTGTAGTAGTACTAGTAGTTGTATTGGTTGTTCTTGAAGTAGTAGTAGTGGTAGTAGTGGTTGTCCTTGTAGTAGTAGTAGTGGTTGTTCTTGTAATGGTAGTAGTAGTAGTAGTGGTCTTTGTTCTTGTAGGAGTAGTAGTGATTGTTCTTGTAGTAGCAGTAGTAGTGGTGGTGGTTGTAATTGTAGTAGTAGTAGTGGTTGTTATTGTAATAGTAGTAGTACTAGTAGTAATAGTGGTTTTTGTTGTAATAGTGGTAATAGCAGTAGTGGTTGTTCTTGTAGTAGTAGAGGTTGTTCTTGTAGTAGTAGTAGTGGTTGTTCTTGTAGTAGTAGTAGTAGTAGTAGTAGTAGTAGTAGTAGTAGTAGTTGTAGTAGTAGTACTAATGGTTTTTCTTGTAGTACTAGTAGTGGTAGTTGTAGTGGTTGTTCTTGTAGTAGTAGTAGTGGCTGTTTTTGTAGTAGTAGTAGTAGTGGTTGTTCTTGTAGTATTAGTAGTGCTTGTTCTTGTAGTAGTAGTAGTAGAAGAGGTTCTTCTTCTAGTAGTAGTAGTGGTTGTTCTTGTAGTAGTAGTAGTAGTAGTAGTAATGGTTCTTCTTGTAGTAGTAGTAGTGGTTGTTGTAGTGATTGTTCTTGTAGTAGTAGTAGTAGAGGTGGTGGTTGTTCTTGTAGTAGTAGTAGTGGTTGTTATTGTAATAGTAGTAGTACTAGTAGTAGTAGTGGTTTTTGTTGTAATAGTAGTAATAGCTGTAGTGGTTGTTCTTGTAGTAGTAGAGGTTGTTCTTGTAGTAGTAGTAGTGGTTGTTCTTGTAGTAGTATTAGAAGTAGTAATAGTAGTAATGGTTCTTCTTGTAGTAATAGTAGTGGTAGTTGTAGTGGTTGTTCTTGTAGTAGTAGTGGTTGTTTTGTAGTAGTAGTAGTAGTGGTTGTTCTTGTAGTATTAGTAATGTTTGTTCTTGTAGTAGTAGTAGTAGTAGTAGTAGAGGTTGTGCTTGTAGTAGTAGTAGTGGTTGTTCTTGTAGTAGTAGTAGTGGTTGTTCTTGTAATATTACTAGTAGTAGTAGTGGTTGTTCTTGTAGTAGTAGTAGTGGTTTTACTTGTATTAGTAGTAATAGTAGAAGTGGTTTGTCTTGTAGTAGTAGTAGTAGTGGTTGTTCCAGTAATATTAGTAGTAGTAGTAGTGGTGGTGGTTCTTGTTGTAGAAATAGTGTTTGTTCTTGTAGTAGTAGTAGTGGTTGTTCTTGTAATAGTTGTAGTAGTAGTAGCTGTAGTGGTTGTTCTTAAAATAGTTGTATTAGTAGTAGTTGTAGTGGTTGTTCTTGTAATAGTTGTAGTAGTAGTAGTGGTTGTTTTTGTAGTAGTAGTAGTGGTTGTTCTTGTAATAGTTGTAGTAGTAGTTGTAGTAGTGGTTTTTCTTGTAGTAGTTGTAGTGGTTGATCTTGTTGTAGTAGTATTACTAGTAGTAGTACTGGTGGTTCTTGTTGTGGTAGTAGTGGTTGTTCTTGTAGTAGTAGTAGTGGTTGTTCTTCTAATAGTAGTAGTAGTAGTAGTGGTGGTTGTTCTTGCAGTAGTATTGGTGTACTTGTAGTAGTAGTAGTAGTAGTAGTAGTAGTAGTGGTTGTAGTGGTTGTTCTTGTAGTAGTAGTAGTAGTAGTAGTAGTAGTAGTAGTAGTAGTAGTAGTAGTAGTAGAAGTGGTTGTTCTTGTACTAATATTGGTGTACTTCTAGTAGTAGTAGTGGTAGTTGTAGT
The DNA here is from genome assembly GCF_030867095.1 of Alligator mississippiensis. NCBI lineage: Eukaryota > Metazoa > Chordata > Crocodylia > Alligatoridae > Alligator > Alligator mississippiensis. The sequence continues at coordinate 22,413,558 of NC_081837.1, read as the reverse complement.
GTTTTTTCTTGTAGTAGTAGTAGTGGTTGTTCTTGTAATATTAGAAGTAGTAGTAGTGATGTTTCTTGTTGTAGTAGTAGTGGTTGTTATTGTAGTAGTAGAAGTGGTTGTTCTTGTAATAGTAGTAGTAGTAGTAGTGGTTGTTCTTGTAGTATTAGCAGTGGTTGTTCTTGTAGTAGTAGTAGAGGTTTTTCTTGTAGTAGTAGTAGTGGTAGTTCTTGTAGTAGTATTAGTAGTATTAGTAGTAGTAATGGTTCTTCTTGTCGTAGTAGGAGTGGTAGTTGTAGTCGTTCTTGCAGTAGTAGTAGAGGTTGTTTTTGTAGTAGTAGTAGTAGTGGTTGTTCTTGTAGTATTAGTAGTGGTTGTTCTTGAAGTAGTAGTAGTAGTAGAGGTTGTTCTTGTAGTAGTAGTAGTGGTTGTTCTTGTAGTAGTAGAAATGGTTGTTCTTGTAATATTAGTAGTACTAGTAGTAGTAGTGGTTTTTCTTGTAATATTAGTAGTAGTAGTAGTGGTTGTTCTTGTAGTAGTAGTAGTAGAAGTGGTTGTTCTTGTAATAGTAGTAGTAGTAGTGGTTGTTCTTGTAGTAGTAGTAGTGGTTGTTCTTGCAATATTAGAATTAGTAGTAGTGGTGGTTCTTGTTGTAGTAGTAGTGGTTGTTCTTGTAATAGTAGTTGTAGTAGTGGTTGTAGTGGTTGTTCTTGTAGTAGTAGTAGTGATTGTTCTTGTAGTGGTAGTAGTAGTGGTGGTGGTTGTTCTTGTAGTAGTAGTAGTGGTTGTTATTGTAATAGTAGTAGTACTAGTAGTAGTAGTGGTTTTTGTTGTAATAGTAGTAATAGCAGTAGTGGTTGTTCTAGTAGTAGTAGAGGTTGATCTTGTAGTAGTAGTAGTGGTTGTTCTTGTAGTAGTAGTAGTAGTAGTAGTAGTAGTAGTAGTAGTAGTAATGGTTCTTCTTGTAGTAGTAGTGGTGGTAGTTGTAGTGGTTGTTCTTGTAGTAGTAGTAGTGGTTGTTTTTGTAGTAGTAGTAGTAGTGGTTGTTCTTGTAGTATTAGTAGTGCTTGTTCTTCTAGTAGTAGTAGTAGAAGAGGTTGTTTTTGTAGTAGTAGTAGTGGTTGTTCTTGTAGTAGTATTGGTGTACTTGTAGTAGTAGTAGTAGTTGTAGTGGTTGTTCTTGTAGTAGTAGTAGTAGTAGTAGTAGCAGAAGTGGTTGTTCTTGTACTAGTATTGGTGTACTTGTAGTAGTAGTAGTGGTAGTTGTAGTGGTTTTTCTTGTAGTAGTAGTAGTGGTTGTTCTTGTAATATTAGAAGTAGTAGTAGTGATGTTTCTTGTTGTAGTAATAGTGGTTGTTATTGTAGTAGTAGTAGTGGTTGTTCTTGTAATAGTAGTAGTAGTAGTAGTGGTTGTTCTTGTAGTAGTAGTGGTTGCACTTGTAGTAGTACTAGTAGTTGTAGTGGTTGTTCTTGAAGTAGTAGTAGTGGTAGTAGTGGTTGTCCTTGTAGTAGTAGTAGTGGTTGTTCTTGTAATGGTAGTAGTAGTAGTAGTGGTCTTTGTTCTTGTAGGAGTAGTAGTGATTGTTCTTGTAGTAGCAGTAGTAGTGGTGGTGGTTGTAATTGTAGTAGTAGTAGTGGTTGTTATTGTAATAGTAGTAGTACTAGTAGTAATAGTGGTTTTTGTTGTAATATTAGTAATAGCAGTAGTGGTTGTTCTTGTAGTAGTAGAGGTTGTTCTTGTAGTAGTAGTAGTGGTTGTTCTTGTAGTAGTAGTAGTAGTAGTAGTAGTAGTAGTAGTTGTAGTAGTAGTACTAATGGTTTTTCTTGTAGTAGTAGTAGTGGTAGTTGTAGTGGTTGTTCTTGTAGTAGTAGTAGCAGCTGTTTTTGTAGTAGTAGTAGTAGTGGTTGTTCTTGTAGTATTAGTAGTGCTTGTTCTTGTAGTAGTAGTAGTAGAAGAGGTTGTTCTTGTAGTAGTAGTAATGGTTGTTATTGTAATAGTAGTAGTACTAGTAGTAGTAGTGTTTTTTGTTGTAATAGTAGTAATAGCTGTAGTGGTTGTTCTTGTAGTAGTAGAGGTTGTTCTTGTAGTAGTAGTAGTGGTTGTTCTTGTAGTAGTATTAGAAGTAGTAATAGTAGTAATGGTTCTTCTTGTAGTAATAGTAGTGGTAGTTGTAGTGGTTGTTCTTGTAGTAGTAGTGGTTGTTTTGTAGTAGTAGTAGTAGTGGTTGTTCTTGTAGTATTAGTAGTGTTTGTTCTTGTAGTAGTAGTAGTAGTAGTAGAGGTTGTGCTTGTAGTAGTAGTAGTGGTTGTTCTTGTAGTAGTAGTAGTGGTTGTTCTTGTAATATTACTAGTAGTAGTAGTGGTTGTTCTTGTAGTAGTAGTAGTGGTTTTACTTGTATTAGTAGTAATAGTAGAAGTGGTTTGTCTTGTAGTAGTAGTAGTAGTGGTTGTTCCAGTAATATTAGTAGTAGTAGTAGTGGTGGTGGTTCTTGTTGTAGAAATAGTGTTTGTTCTTGTAGTAGTAGTAGTGGTTGTTCTTGTAATAGTTGTAGTAGTAGTAGCTGTAGTGGTTGTTCTTAAAATAGTTGTATTAGTAGTAGTAGTAGTGGTTGTTCTTGTAATAGTTGTAGTAGTAGTAGTGGTTGTTTTTGTAGTAGTAGTAGTGGTTGTTCTTGTAATAGTTGTAGTAGTAGTTGTAGTAGTGGTTTTTCTTGTAGTAGTTGTAGTGGTTGATCTTGTTGTAGTAGTACTACTAGTAGTAGTACTGGTGGTTCTTGTTGTGGTAGTAGTGGTTGTTCTTGTAGTAGTAGTAGTAGTGGTTGTTCTTCTAATAGTAGTAGTAGTAGTAGTGGTTGTTCTTGCAGTAGTATTGGTGTACTTGTAGTAGTAGTAGTAGTAGTAGTAGTAGTAGTAGTAGTTGTAGTGGTTGTTCTTCTAGTAGTAGTAGTAGTAGTAGTAGTAGTAGTAGTAGTAGTAGAAGTGGTTGTTCTTGTACTAATATTGGTGTACTTCTAGTAGTAGTAGTGGTAGTTGTAGTGTTTTTTCTTGTAGTAGTAGTAGTGGTTGTTCTTGTAATATTAGAAGTAGTAGTAGTGATGTTTCTTGTTGTAGTAGTAGTGGTTGTTATTGTAGTAGTAGAAGAGGTTGTTCTTGTAATAGTAGTAGTAGTAATAGTGGTTGTTCTTGTAGTATTAGCAGTGGTTGTTCTTGTAGTAGTAGTAGAGGTTTTTCTTGTAGTAGTAGTAGTGGTTGTTCTTGTAGTAGTATTAGTAGTATTAGCAGTAGTAATGGTTCTTCTTGTCGTAGTAGGAGTGGTAGTTGTAGTTGTTGTTCTTGCAGTAGTAGTAGAGGTTGTTTTTGTAGTAGTAGTAGTAGTGGTTGTTCTTGTAGTATTAGTAGTGGTTGTTCTTGAAGTAGTAGTAGTAGTAGAGGTTGTTCTTGTAGTAGTAGTAGTGGTTGTTCTTGTAGTAGTAGAAGTGGTTGTTCTTGTAATATTAGTAGTACTAGTAGTAGTAGTGGTTTTTCTTGTAATATTAGTAGTAGTAGTAGTGGTTGTTCTTGTAGTAGTAGTAGTAGAAGTGGTTGTTCTTGTAATAGTAGTAGTAGTAGTGGTTGTTCTTGTAGTAGTAGTAGTGGTTGTTCTTGCAATATTAGAATTAGTAGTAGTGGTGGTTCTTGTTGTAGTAGTAGTGGTTGTTCTTGTAATAGTAGTTGTAGTAGTGGTTGTAGTGGTTGTTCTTGTAGTAGTAGTAGTGATTGTTCTTGTAGTGGTAGTAGTAGTGGTGGTGGTTGTTCTTGTAGTAGTAGTAGTGGTTGTTATTGTAATAGTAGTAGTACTAGTAGTAGTAGTGGTTTTTGTTGTAATAGTAGTAATAGCAGTAGTGGTTGTTCTAGTAGTAGTAGAGGTTGATCTTGTAGTAGTAGTAGTGGTTGTTCTTGTAGTAGTAGTAGTAGTAGTAGTAGTAGTAGTAATGGTTCTTCTTGTAGTAGTAGTGGTGGTAGTTGTAGTGGTTGTTCTTGTAGTAGTAGTAGTGGTTGTTTTTGGAGTAGTAGTAGTAGTGGTTGTTCTTGTAGTATTAGTAGTGCTTGTTCTTGTAGTAGTAGTAGTAGAAGAGGTTGTTTTTGTAGTAGTAGTAGTGGTTGTTCTTGTAGTAGTATTGGTGTACTTGTAGTAGTAGTAGTAGTAGTTGTAGTGGTTGTTCTTGTAGTAGTAGTAGTAGTAGCAGCAGAAGTGGTTGTTCTTGTACTAGTATTGGTGTACTTGTAGTAGTAGTAGTGGTAGTTGTAGTGGTTTTTCTTGTAGTAGTAGTAGTGGTTGTTCTTGTAATATTAGAAGTAGTAGTAGTGATGTTTCTTGTTGTAGTAATAGTGGTTGTTATTGTAGTAGTAGTAGTGGTTGTTCTTGTAATGGTAGTAGTAGTAGTAGTGGTCTTTGTTCTTGTAGGAGTAGTAGTGATTGTTCTTGTGGTAGCAGTAGTAGTGGTGGTGGTTGTAATTGTAGTAGTAGTAGTGGTTGTTATTGTAATAGTTGTAGTACTAGTAGTAATAGTGGTTTTTGTTGTAATAGTAGTAATAGCAGTAGTGGTTGTTCTTGTAGTAGTAGAGGTTGTTCTTGTAGTAGTAGTAGTAGTAGTAGTAGTTGTAGTAATAGTACTAATGGTTTTTCTTGTAGTAGTAGTAGTGGTAGTTGTAGTGGTTGTTCTTGTAGTAGTAGTAGTGGCTGTTTTTGTAGTAGTAGTAGAAGTGGTTGTTCTTGTAGTATTAGTAGTGCTTGTTCTTGTAGTAGTAGTAGTAGAAGAGGTTGTTCTTGTAGTAGTAGTAGTGGTTGTTCTTGTAGTAGTAGTAGTAGTAGTAGTAATGGTTCTTCTTGTAGTAGTAGTAGTGGTTGTTGTAGTGATTGTTCTTGTAGTAGTAGTAGTAGAGGTGGTGGTTGTTCTTGTAGTAGTAGTAGTGGTTGTTATTGTAACAGTAGTAGTACTAGTAGTAGTAGTGGTTTTTGTTGTAATAGTAGTAATAGCTGTAGTGGTTGTTCTTGTAGTAGTAGAGGTTGTTCTTGTAGTAGTAGTAGTGGTTGTTCTTGTAGTAGTATTAGAAGTAGTAATAGTAGTAATGGTTCTTCTTGTAGTAATAGTAGTGGTAGTTGTAGTGGTTGTTCTTGTAGTAGTTGTGGTTGTTTTGTAGTAGTAGTAGTAGTGGTTGTTCTTGTAGTATTAGTAGTGTTTGTTCTTGTAGTAGTAGTAGTAGTAGTAGAGGTTGTGCTTGTAGTAGTAGTAGTGGTTGTTCTTGTACTAGTAGTAGTGGTTGTTCTTGTAATATTAAGTAGTAGTAGTAGTGGTTGTTCTTGTAGTAGTAGTAGTGGTTTTTCTTGTATTAGTAGTAATAGTAGAAGTGGTTTGTCTTGTAGTAGTAGTAGTAGTGGTTGTTCCAGTAATATTAGTAGTAGTAGTAGTGGTGGTGGTTCTTGTTGTAGAAATAGTGTTTGTTCTTGTAGTAGTAGTAGTGGTTGTTATTGTAATAGTAGTAGTACTAGTAGTAGTAGTGGTTTTTGTTGTAATAGTAGTAATAGCAGTAGTGGTTGTTCTAGTAGTAGTAGAGGTTGATCTTGTAGTAGTAGTAGTGGTTGTTCTTGTAGTAGTAGTAGTAGTAGTAGTAGTAGTAGTAGTAATGGTTCTTCTTGTAGTAGTAGTGGTGGTAGTTGTAGTGGTTGTTCTTGTAGTAGTAGTAGTGGTTGTTTTTGTAGTAGTAGTAGTAGTGGTTGTTCTTGTAGTATTAGTAGTGCTTGTTCTTGTAGTAGTAGTAGTAGAAGAGGTTGTTTTTGTAGTAGTAGTAGTGGTTGTTCTTGTAGTGGTATTGGTGTACTTGTAGTAGTAGTAGTAGTTGTAGTGGTTGTTCTTGTAGTAGTAGTAGTAGTAGTAGCAGAAGTGGTTGTTCTTGTACTAGTATTGGTGTACTTGTAGTAGTAGTAGTGGTAGTTGTAGTGGTTTTTCTTGTAGTAGTAGTAGTGGTTGTTCTTGTAATATTAGATGTAGTAGTAGTGATGTTTCTTGTTGTAGTAATAGTGGTTGTTATTGTAGTAGTAGTAGTGGTTGTTCTTGTAATGGTAGTAGTAGTAGTAGTGGTCTTTGTTCTTGTAGGAGTAGTAGTGATTGTTCTTGTGGTAGCAGTAGTAGTGGTGGTGGTTGTAATTGTAGTAGTAGTAGTGGTTGTTATTGTAATAGTAGTAGTACTAGTAGTAATAGTGGTTTTTGTTGTAATAGTAGTAATAGCAGTAGTGGTTGTTCTTGTAGTAGTAGAGGTTGTTCTTGTAGTAGTAGTAGTGGTTGTTCTTGTAGTAGTAGCAGTAGTAGTAGTAGTAGTTGTAGTAGTAGTACTAATGGTTTTTCTTGTAGTAGTAGTAGTGGTAGTTGTAGTGGTTGTTCTTGTAGTAGTAGTAGTGGCTGTTTTTGTAGTAGTAGTAGTAGTGGTTGTTCTTGTAGTATTAGTAGTGCTTGTTCTTGTAGTAGTAGTAGTAGAAGAGGTTCTTCCTGTAGTAGTAGTAGTGGTTGTTCTTGTAGTAGTAGTAGTAGTAGTAGTAATGGTTCTTCTTGTAGTAGTAGTAGTGGTTGTTGTAGTGATTGTTCTTGTAGTAGTAGTAGTAGAGGTGGTGGTTGTTCTTGTAGTAGTAGTAGTGGTTGTTATTGTAATAGTAGTAGTACTAGTAGTAGTAGTGGTTTTTGTTGTAATAGTAGTAATAGCTGTAGTGGTTGTTCTTGTAGTAGTAGAGGTTGTTCTTGTAGTAGTAGTAGTGGTTGTTCTTGTAGTAGTATTAGAAGTAGTAATAGTAGTAATGGTTCTTCTTGTAGTAATAGTAGTGGTAGTTGTAGTGGTTGTTCTTGTAGTATTAGTAGTGGTTGTTCTTGAAGTAGTAGTAGTAGTAGAGGTTGTTCTTGTAGTAGTAGTAGTGGCTGTTCTTGTAGTAGTAGAAGTGGTTGTTCTTGTAATATTAGTAGTACTAGTAGTAGTAGTGGTTTTTCTTGTAATATTAGTAGTAGTAGTAGTGGTTGTTCTTGTAGTAGTAGTAGTAGAAGTGGTTGTTCTTGTAATAGTAGTAGTAGTAGTGGTTGTTCTTGTAGTAGTAGTAGTGGTTGTTCTTGCAATATTAGAATTAGTAGTAGTGGTGGTTCTTGTTGTAGTAGTAGTGGTTGTTCTTGTAATAGTAGTTGTAGTAGTGGTTGTAGTGGTTGTTCTTGTAGTAGTAGTAGTGATTGTTCTTGTAGTGGTAGTAGTAGTGGTGGTGGTTGTTCTTGTAGTAGTAGTAGTGGTTGTTATTGTAATAGTAGTAGTACTAGTAGTAGTAGTGGTTTTTGTTGTAATAGTAGTAATAGCAGTAGTGGTTGTTCTAGTAGTAGTAGAGGTTGATCTTGTAGTAGTAGTAGTGGTTGTTCTTGTAGAAGTAGTAGTAGTAGTAGTAGTAGTAGTAGTAGTAGTAGTAGTAATGGTTCTTCTTGTAGTAGTAGTGGTGGTAGTTGTAGTGGTTGTTCTTGTAGTAGTAGTAGTGGTTGTTTTTGTAGTAGTAGTAGTGGTGGTTGTTCTTGTAGAATTAGTAGTGCTTGTTCTTGTAGTAGTAGTAGTAGAAGAGGTTGTTTTTGTAGTAGTAGTAGTGGTTGTTCTTGTAGTAGTATTGGTGTACTTGTAGTAGTAGTAGTAGTTGTAGTGGTTGTTCTTGTAGTAGTAGTAGTAGTAGTAGTAGCAGAAGTGGTTGTTCTTGTACTAGTATTGGTGTACTTGTAGTAGTAGTAGTGGTAGTTGTAGTGGTTTTTCTTGTAGTAGTAGTAGTGGTTGTTCTTGTAATATTAGAAGTAGTAGTAGTGATGTTTCTTGTTGTAGTAATAGTGGTTGTTATTGTAGTAGTAGTAGTGGTTGTTCTTGTAATAGTAGTAGTAGTAGTAGTGGTTGTTGTTGTAGTAGTAGTGGTTGCACTTGTAGTAGTACTAGTAGTTGTAGTGGTTGTTCTTGAAGTAGTAGTAGTGGTAGTAGTGGTTGTCCTTGTAGTAGTAGTAGTGGTTGTTCTTGTAATGGTAGTAGTAGTAGTAGTGGTCTTTGTTCTTGTAGGAGTAGTAGTGATTGTTCTTGTAGTAGCAGTAGTAGTGGTGGTGGTTGTAATTGTAGTAGTAGTAGTGGTTGTTATTGTAATAGTAGTAGTACTAGTAGTAATAGTGGTTTTTGTTGTAATATTAGTAATAGCAGTAGTGGTTGTTCTTGTAGTAGTAGAGGTTGTTCTTGTAGTAGTAGTAGTGGTTGTTCTTGTAGTAGTAGTAGTAGTAGTAGTAGTAGTAGTAGTTGTAGTAGTAGTACTAATGGTTTTTCTTGTAGTAGTAGTAGTGGTAGTTGTAGTGGTTGTTCTTGTAGTAGTAGTAGCAGCTGTTTTTGTAGTAGTAGTAGTAGTGGTTGTTCTTGTAGTATTAGTAGTGCTTGTTCTTGTAGTAGTAGTAGTAGAAGAGGTTGTTCTTGTAGTAGTAGTAATGGTTGTTATTGTAATAGTAGTAGTACTAGTAGTAGTAGTGTTTTTTGTTGTAATAGTAGTAATAGCTGTAGTGGTTGTTCTTGTAGTAGTAGAGGTTGTTCTTGTAGTAGTAGTAGTGGTTGTTCTTGTAGTAGTATTAGAAGTAGTAATAGTAGTAATGGTTCTTCTTGTAGTAATAGTAGTGGTAGTTGTAGTGGTTGTTCTTGTAGTAGTAGTGGTTGTTTTGTAGTAGTAGTAGTAGTGGTTGTTCTTGTAGTATTAGTAGTGTTTGTTCTTGTAGTAGTAGTAGTAGTAGTAGAGGTTGTGCTTGTAGTAGTAGTAGTGGTTGTTCTTGTAGTAGTAGTAGTGGTTGTTCTTGTAATATTACTAGTAGTAGTAGTGGTTGTTCTTGTAGTAGTAGTAGTGGTTTTACTTGTATTAGTAGTAATAGTAGAAGTGGTTTGTCTTGTAGTAGTAGTAGTAGTGGTTGTTCCAGTAATATTAGTAGTAGTAGTAGTGGTGGTGGTTCTTGTTGTAGAAATAGTGTTTGTTCTTGTAGTAGTAGTAGTGGTTGTTCTTGTAATAGTTGTAGTAGTAGTAGCTGTAGTGGTTGTTCTTAAAATAGTTGTATTAGTAGTAGTAGTAGTGGTTGTTCTTGTAATAGTTGTAGTAGTAGTAGTGGTTGTTTTTGTAGTAGTAGTAGTGGTTGTTCTTGTAATAGTTGTAGTAGTAGTTGTAGTAGTGGTTTTTCTTGTAGTAGTTGTAGTGGTTGATCTTGTTGTAGTAGTACTACTAGTAGTAGTACTGGTGGTTCTTGTTGTGGTAGTAGTGGTTGTTCTTGTAGTAGTAGTAGTAGTGGTTGTTCTTCTAATAGTAGTAGTAGTAGTAGTGGTTGTTCTTGCAGTAGTATTGGTGTACTTGTAGTAGTAGTAGTAGTAGTAGTAGTAGTAGTAGTAGTTGTAGTGGTTGTTCTTCTAGTAGTAGTAGTAGTAGTAGTAGTAGTAGTAGTAGTAGTAGAAGTGGTTGTTCTTGTACTAATATTGGTGTACTTCTAGTAGTAGTAGTGGTAGTTGTAGTGTTTTTTCTTGTAGTAGTAGTAGTGGTTGTTCTTGTAATATTAGAAGTAGTAGTAGTGATGTTTCTTGTTGTAGTAGTAGTGGTTGTTATTGTAGTAGTAGAAGAGGTTGTTCTTGTAATAGTAGTAGTAGTAATAGTGGTTGTTCTTGTAGTATTAGCAGTGGTTGTTCTTGTAGTAGTAGTAGAGGTTTTTCTTGTAGTAGTAGTAGTGGTTGTTCTTGTAGTAGTATTAGTAGTATTAGCAGTAGTAATGGTTCTTCTTGTCGTAGTAGGAGTGGTAGTTGTAGTTGTTGTTCTTGCAGTAGTAGTAGAGGTTGTTTTTGTAGTAGTAGTAGTAGTGGTTGTTCTTGTAGTATTAGTAGTGGTTGTTCTTGAAGTAGTAGTAGTAGTAGAGGTTGTTCTTGTAGTAGTAGTAGTGGTTGTTCTTGTAGTAGTAGAAGTGGTTGTTCTTGTAATATTAGTAGTACTAGTAGTAGTAGTGGTTTTTCTTGTAATATTAGTAGTAGTAGTAGTGGTTGTTCTTGTAGTAGTAGTAGTAGAAGTGGTTGTTCTTGTAATAGTAGTAGTAGTAGTGGTTGTTCTTGTAGTAGTAGTAGTGGTTGTTCTTGCAATATTAGAATTAGTAGTAGTGGTGGTTCTTGTTGTAGTAGTAGTGGTTGTTCTTGTAATAGTAGTTGTAGTAGTGGTTGTAGTGGTTGTTCTTGTAGTAGTAGTAGTGATTGTTCTTGTAGTGGTAGTAGTAGTGGTGGTGGTTGTTCTTGTAGTAGTAGTAGTGGTTGTTATTGTAATAGTAGTAGTACTAGTAGTAGTAGTGGTTTTTGTTGTAATAGTAGTAATAGCAGTAGTGGTTGTTCTAGTAGTAGTAGAGGTTGATCTTGTAGTAGTAGTAGTGGTTGTTCTTGTAGTAGTAGTAGTAGTAGTAGTAGTAGTAGTAATGGTTCTTCTTGTAGTAGTAGTGGTGGTAGTTGTAGTGGTTGTTCTTGTAGTAGTAGTAGTGGTTGTTTTTGGAGTAGTAGTAGTAGTGGTTGTTCTTGTAGTATTAGTAGTGCTTGTTCTTGTAGTAGTAGTAGTAGAAGAGGTTGTTTTTGTAGTAGTAGTAGTGGTTGTTCTTGTAGTAGTATTGGTGTACTTGTAGTAGTAGTAGTAGTAGTTGTAGTGGTTGTTCTTGTAGTAGTAGTAGTAGTAGCAGCAGAAGTGGTTGTTCTTGTACTAGTATTGGTGTACTTGTAGTAGTAGTAGTGGTAGTTGTAGTGGTTTTTCTTGTAGTAGTAGTAGTGGTTGTTCTTGTAATATTAGAAGTAGTAGTAGTGATGTTTCTTGTTGTAGTAATAGTGGTTGTTATTGTAGTAGTAGTAGTGGTTGTTCTTGTAATGGTAGTAGTAGTAGTAGTGGTCTTTGTTCTTGTAGGAGTAGTAGTGATTGTTCTTGTGGTAGCAGTAGTAGTGGTGGTGGTTGTAATTGTAGTAGTAGTAGTGGTTGTTATTGTAATAGTTGTAGTACTAGTAGTAATAGTGGTTTTTGTTGTAATAGTAGTAATAGCAGTAGTGGTTGTTCTTGTAGTAGTAGAGGTTGTTCTTGTAGTAGTAGTAGTAGTAGTAGTAGTAGTTGTAGTAATAGTACTAATGGTTTTTCTTGTAGTAGTAGTAGTGGTAGTTGTAGTGGTTGTTCTTGTAGTAGTAGTAGTGGCTGTTTTTGTAGTAGTAGTAGAAGTGGTTGTTCTTGTAGTATTAGTAGTGCTTGTTCTTGTAGTAGTAGTAGTAGAAGAGGTTGTTCTTGTAGTAGTAGTAGTGGTTGTTCTTGTAGTAGTAGTAGTAGTAGTAGTAATGGTTCTTCTTGTAGTAGTAGTAGTGGTTGTTGTAGTGATTGTTCTTGTAGTAGTAGTAGTAGAGGTGGTGGTTGTTCTTGTAGTAGTAGTAGTGGTTGTTATTGTAACAGTAGTAGTACTAGTAGTAGTAGTGGTTTTTGTTGTAATAGTAGTAATAGCTGTAGTGGTTGTTCTTGTAGTAGTAGAGGTTGTTCTTGTAGTAGTAGTAGTGGTTGTTCTTGTAGTAGTATTAGAAGTAGTAATAGTAGTAATGGTTCTTCTTGTAGTAATAGTAGTGGTAGTTGTAGTGGTTGTTCTTGTAGTAGTTGTGGTTGTTTTGTAGTAGTAGTAGTAGTGGTTGTTCTTGTAGTATTAGTAGTGTTTGTTCTTGTAGTAGTAGTAGTAGTAGTAGAGGTTGTGCTTGTAGTAGTAGTAGTGGTTGTTCTTGTACTAGTAGTAGTGGTTGTTCTTGTAATATTAAGTAGTAGTAGTAGTGGTTGTTCTTGTAGTAGTAGTAGTGGTTTTTCTTGTATTAGTAGTAATAGTAGAAGTGGTTTGTCTTGTAGTAGTAGTAGTAGTGGTTGTTCCAGTAATATTAGTAGTAGTAGTAGTGGTGGTGGTTCTTGTTGTAGAAATAGTGTTTGTTCTTGTAGTAGTAGTAGTGGTTGTTATTGTAATAGTAGTAGTACTAGTAGTAGTAGTGGTTTTTGTTGTAATAGTAGTAATAGCAGTAGTGGTTGTTCTAGTAGTAGTAGAGGTTGATCTTGTAGTAGTAGTAGTGGTTGTTCTTGTAGTAGTAGTAGTAGTAGTAGTAGTAGTAGTAGTAATGGTTCTTCTTGTAGTAGTAGTGGTGGTAGTTGTAGTGGTTGTTCTTGTAGTAGTAGTAGTGGTTGTTTTTGTAGTAGTAGTAGTAGTGGTTGTTCTTGTAGTATTAGTAGTGCTTGTTCTTGTAGTAGTAGTAGTAGAAGAGGTTGTTTTTGTAGTAGTAGTAGTGGTTGTTCTTGTAGTGGTATTGGTGTACTTGTAGTAGTAGTAGTAGTTGTAGTGGTTGTTCTTGTAGTAGTAGTAGTAGTAGTAGCAGAAGTGGTTGTTCTTGTACTAGTATTGGTGTACTTGTAGTAGTAGTAGTGGTAGTTGTAGTGGTTTTTCTTGTAGTAGTAGTAGTGGTTGTTCTTGTAATATTAGATGTAGTAGTAGTGATGTTTCTTGTTGTAGTAATAGTGGTTGTTATTGTAGTAGTAGTAGTGGTTGTTCTTGTAATGGTAGTAGTAGTAGTAGTGGTCTTTGTTCTTGTAGGAGTAGTAGTGATTGTTCTTGTGGTAGCAGTAGTAGTGGTGGTGGTTGTAATTGTAGTAGTAGTAGTGGTTGTTATTGTAATAGTAGTAGTACTAGTAGTAATAGTGGTTTTTGTTGTAATAGTAGTAATAGCAGTAGTGGTTGTTCTTGTAGTAGTAGAGGTTGTTCTTGTAGTAGTAGTAGTGGTTGTTCTTGTAGTAGTAGCAGTAGTAGTAGTAGTAGTTGTAGTAGTAGTACTAATGGTTTTTCTTGTAGTAGTAGTAGTGGTAGTTGTAGTGGTTGTTCTTGTAGTAGTAGTAGTGGCTGTTTTTGTAGTAGTAGTAGTAGTGGTTGTTCTTGTAGTATTAGTAGTGCTTGTTCTTGTAGTAGTAGTAGTAGAAGAGGTTCTTCCTGTAGTAGTAGTAGTGGTTGTTCTTGTAGTAGTAGTAGTAGTAGTAGTAATGGTTCTTCTTGTAGTAGTAGTAGTGGTTGTTGTAGTGATTGTTCTTGTAGTAGTAGTAGTAGAGGTGGTGGTTGTTCTTGTAGTAGTAGTAGTGGTTGTTATTGTAATAGTAGTAGTACTAGTAGTAGTAGTGGTTTTTGTTGTAATAGTAGTAATAGCTGTAGTGGTTGTTCTTGTAGTAGTAGAGGTTGTTCTTGTAGTAGTAGTAGTGGTTGTTCTTGTAGTAGTATTAGAAGTAGTAATAGTAGTAATGGTTCTTCTTGTAGTAATAGTAGTGGTAGTTGTAGTGGTTGTTCTTGTAGTATTAGTAGTGGTTGTTCTTGAAGTAGTAGTAGTAGTAGAGGTTGTTCTTGTAGTAGTAGTAGTGGCTGTTCTTGTAGTAGTAGAAGTGGTTGTTCTTGTAATATTAGTAGTACTAGTAGTAGTAGTGGTTTTTCTTGTAATATTAGTAGTAGTAGTAGTGGTTGTTCTTGTAGTAGTAGTAGTAGAAGTGGTTGTTCTTGTAATAGTAGTAGTAGTAGTGGTTGTTCTTGTAGTAGTAGTAGTGGTTGTTCTTGCAATATTAGAATTAGTAGTAGTGGTGGTTCTTGTTGTAGTAGTAGTGGTTGTTCTTGTAATAGTAGTTGTAGTAGTGGTTGTAGTGGTTGTTCTTGTAGTAGTAGTAGTGATTGTTCTTGTAGTGGTAGTAGTAGTGGTGGTGGTTGTTCTTGTAGTAGTAGTAGTGGTTGTTATTGTAATAGTAGTAGTACTAGTAGTAGTAGTGGTTTTTGTTGTAATAGTAGTAATAGCAGTAGTGGTTGTTCTAGTAGTAGTAGAGGTTGATCTTGTAGTAGTAGTAGTGGTTGTTCTTGTAGAAGTAGTAGTAGTAGTAGTAGTAGTAGTAGTAGTAGTAGTAGTAATGGTTCTTCTTGTAGTAGTAGTGGTGGTAGTTGTAGTGGTTGTTCTTGTAGTAGTAGTAGTGGTTGTTTTTGTAGTAGTAGTAGTGGTGGTTGTTCTTGTAGAATTAGTAGTGCTTGTTCTTGTAGTAGTAGTAGTAGAAGAGGTTGTTTTTGTAGTAGTAGTAGTGGTTGTTCTTGTAGTAGTATTGGTGTACTTGTAGTAGTAGTAGTAGTTGTAGTGGTTGTTCTTGTAGTAGTAGTAGTAGTAGTAGCAGAAGTGGTTGTTCTTGTACTAGTATTGGTGTACTTGTAGTAGTAGTAGTGGTAGTTGTAGTGGTTTTTCTTGTAGTAGTAGTAGTGGTTGTTCTTGTAATATTAGAAGTAGTAGTAGTGATGTTTCTTGTTGTAGTAATAGTGGTTGTTATTGTAGTAGTAGTAGTGTTTGTTCTTGTAATAGTAGTAGTAGTAGTAGTGGTTGTTCTTGTAGTAGTAGTGGTTGCACTTGTAGTAGTACTAGTAGTTGTAGTGGTTGTTCTTGAAGTAGTAGTAGTGGTAGTAGTGGTTGTCCTTGTAGTAGTAGTAGTGGTTGTTCTTGTAATGGTAGTAGTAGTAGTGGTCTTTGTTCTTGTAGGAGTAGTAGTGATTGTTCTTGTAGTAGCAGTAGTAGTGGTGGTGGTTGTAATTGTAGTAGTAGTAGTGGTTGTTATTGTAATAGTAGTAGTACTAGTAGTAATAGTGGTTTTTGTTGTAATAGTAGTAATAGCAGTAGTGGTTGTTCTTGTAGTAGTAGAGGTTGTTCTTGTAGTAGTAGTAGTGGTTGTTCTTGTAGTAGTAGTAGTAGTAGTAGTAGTAGTAGTAGTAGTAGTAGTAGTTGTAGTAGTAGTACTAATGGTTTTTCTTGTAGTAGTAGTAGTGGTAGTTGTAGTGGTTGTTCTTGTAGTAGTAGTAGTGGCTGTTTTTGTAGTAGTAGTAGTAGTGGTTGTTCTTGTAGTATTAGTAGTGCTTGTTCTTGTAGTAGTAGTAGTAGAAGAGGTTCTTCTTCTAGTAGTAGTAGTGGTTGTTCTTGTAGTAGTAGTAGTAGTAGTAGTAGTAATGGTTCTTCTTGTAGTAGTAGTAGTGGTTGTTGTAGTGATTGTTCTTGTAGTAGTAGTAGTAGAGGTGGTGGTTGTTCTTGTAGTAGTAGTAGTGGTTGTTATTGTAATAGTAGTAGTACTAGTAGTAGTAGTGGTTTTTGTTGTAATAGTAGTAATAGCTGTAGTGGTTGTTCTTGTAGAAGTAGAGGTTGTTCTTGTAGTAGTAGTAGTGGTTGTTCTTGTAGTAGTATTAGAAGTAGTAATAGTAGTAATGGTTCTTCTTGTAGTAATAGTAGTGGTAGTTGTAGTGGTTGGTCTTGTAGTAGTAGTGGTTGTTTTGTAGTAGTAGTAGTAGTGGTTGTTCTTGTAGTATTAGTAATGTTTGTTCTTGTAGTAGTAGTAGTAGTAGTAGTAGTAGAGGTTGTGCTTGTAGTAGTAGTAGTGGTTGTTCTTGTAGTAGTAGTAGTGGTTGTTCTTGTAATATTACTAGTAGTAGTAGTGGTTGTTCTTGCAGTAGTAGTAGTGGTTTTTCTTGTATTATTAGTAGTAGTAGAAGTGGTTTGTCTTGTAGTAGTAGTAGTGGTTGTTCCAGTAATATTAGAAGTAGTAGTAGTAGTGGTGGTTCTTGTTGTAGAAATAGTGTTTGTTCTTGTAGTAGTAGTAGTGGTTGTTCTTGTAATAGTTGTAGTAGTAGTAGTGGTTGTTTTTGTAGTAGTAGTAGTGGTTGTTCTTGTAATAGTTGTAGTAGGAGATGTAGTAGTGGTTTTTCTTGTAGTAGTTGTAGTGGTTGATCTTGTTGTAGTAGTACTACTAGTAGTAGTACTGGTGGTTCTTGTTGTGGTAGTAGTGGTTGTTCTTGTAGTAGTAGTAGTGGTTGTTCTTCTAATAGTAGTAGTAGTAGTAGTAGTGGTTGTTCTTGCAGTAGTATTGGTGTACTTGTAGTAGTAGTAGTAGTAGTAGTAGTAGTTGTAGTGGTTGTTCTTGTAGTAGTAGTAGTAGTAGTAGTAGTAGTAGTAGTCGTAGAAGTGGTTGTAATTCTACTAATATTGGTGTTCTTCTAGTAGTAGTAGTGGTAGTTGTAGTGTTTTTTTCTTGTAGTAGTAGTAGTGGTTGTTCTTGTAATATTAGAAGTAGTAGTAGTGATGTTTCTTGTAGTAGTAGTGGTTGTTATTGTAGTAGTAGAAGTGGTTGTTCTTGTAATAGTAGTAGTAGTAGTGGTTTTTCTTGTAGTAGTAGTAGAGGTTTTTCTTGTAGTAGTAGTAGTGGTTGTTCTTGTAGTAGTAGTAGTAGAAGTGGTTGTTCTTGTAATAGTAGTAGTAGTAGTGGTTGTTCTTGTAGTAGTAGTAGTGGTTGTTCTTGCAATATTAGAATTAGTAGTAGTGGTGGTTCTTGTTGTAGTAGTAGTGGTTGTTCTTGTAATAGTAGTTGTAGTAGTGGTTGTAGTGGTTGTTCTTGTAGTAGTAGTAGTGATTGTTCTTGTAGTGGTAGTAGTAGTGGTGGTGGTTGTTCTTGTAGTAGTAGTAGTGGTTGTTATTGTAATAGTAGTAGTACTAGTAGTAGTAGTGGTTTTTGTTGTAATAGTAGTAATAGCAGTATTGGTTGTTCTAGTAGTAGTAGAGGTTGATCTTGTAGTAGTAGTAGTGGTTGTTCTCGTAGTAGTAGTAGTAGTAGTAGTAGTAATAATGGTTCTTCTTGTAGTAGTAGTGGTGGTAGTTGTAGTGGTTGTTCTTGTAGTAGTAGTAGTGGTTGTTTTTGTAGTAGTAGTAGTAGTGGTTGTTCTTGTAGTATTAGTAGTGCTTGTTCTTGTAGTAGTAGTAGTAGAAGAGGTTGTTTTTGTAGTAGTAGTAGTGGTTGTTCTTGTAGTAGTATTGGTGTACTTGTAGTAGTAGTAGTAGTTGTAGTGGTTGTTCTTGTAGTAGTAGTAGTAGTAGTAGCAGAAGTGGTTGTTCTTGTACTAGTATTGGTGTACTTGTAGTAGTAGTAGTGGTAGTTGTAGTGGTTTTTCCTGTAGTAGTAGTAGTGGTTGTTCTTGTAATATTAGAAGTAGTAGTAGTGATGTTTCTTGTTGTAGTAATAGTGGTTGTTATTGTAGTAGTAGTGGTTGTTCTTGTAATAGTAGTAGTAGTAGTAGTGGTTGTTCTTGTAGTAGTAGTGGTTGCACTTGTAGTAGTACTAGTAGTTGTAGTGGTTGTTCTTGAAGTAGTAGTAGTGGTAGTAGTGGTTGTCCTTGTAGTAGTAGTAGTGGTTGTTCTTGTAATGGTAGTAGTAGTAGTAGTGGTCTTTGTTCTTGTAGGAGTAGTAGTGATTGTTCTTGTAGTAGCAGTAGTAGTGGTGGTGGTTGTAATTGTAGTAGTAGTAGTGGTTGTTATTGTAATAGTAGTAGTACTAGTAGTAATAGTGGTTTTTGTTGTAATATTAGTAATAGCAGTAGTGGTTGTTCTTGTAGTAGTAGAGGTTGTTCTTGTAGTAGTAGTAGTGGTTGTTCTTGTAGTAGTAGTAGTAGTAGTAGTAGTAGTAGTAGTAGTTGTAGTAGTAGTACTAATGGTTTTTCTTGTAGTAGTAGTAGTGGTAGTTGTAGTGGTTGTTCTTGTAGTAGTAGTAGCGGCTGTTTTTGTAGTAGTAGTAGTAGTGGTTGTTCTTGTAGTATTAGTAGTGCTTGTTCTTGTAGTAGTAGTAGTAGAAGAGGTTGTTCTTGTAGTAGTAGTAATGGTTGTTATTGTAATAGTAGTAGTACTAGTAGTAGTAGTGTTTTTTGTTGTAATAGTAGTAATAGCTGTAGTGGTTGTTCTTGTAGTAGTAGAGGTTGTTCTTGTAGTAGTAGTAGTGGTTGTTCTTGTAGTAGTATTAGAAGTAGTAATAGTAGTAATGGTTCTTCTTGTAGTAATAGTAGTGGTAGTTGTAGTGGTTGTTCTTGTAGTAGTAGTGGTTGTTTTGTAGTAGTAGTAGTAGTGGTTGTTCTTGTAGTATTAGTAGTGTTTGTTCTTGTAGTAGTAGTAGTAGTAGTAGAGGTTGTGCTTGTAGTAGTAGTAGTGGTTGTTCTTGTAGTAGTAGTAGTGGTTGTTCTTGTAATATTACTAGTAGTAGTAGTGGTTGTTCTTGTAGTAGTAGTAGTGGTTTTACTTGTATTAGTAGTAATAGTAGAAGTGGTTTGTCTTGTAGTAGTAGTAGTAGTGGTTGTTCCAGTAATATTAGTAGTAGTAGTAGTGGTGGTGGTTCTTGTTGTAGAAATAGTGTTTGTTCTTGTAGTAGTAGTAGTGGTTGTTCTTGTAATAGTTGTAGTAGTAGTAGCTGTAGTGGTTGTTCTTAAAATAGTTGTATTAGTAGTAGTAGTAGTGGTTGTTCTTGTAATAGTTGTAGTAGTAGTAGTGGTTGTTTTTGTAGTAGTAGTAGTGGTTGTTCTTGTAATAGTTGTAGTAGTAGTTGTAGTAGTGGTTTTTCTTGTAGTAGTTGTAGTGGTTGATCTTGTTGTAGTAGTACTACTAGTAGTAGTACTGGTGGTTCTTGTTGTGGTAGTAGTGGTTGTTCTTGTAGTAGTAGTAGTAGTGGTTGTTCTTCTAATAGTAGTAGTAGTAGTAGTGGTTGTTCTTGCAGTAGTATTGGTGTACTTGTAGTAGTAGTAGTAGTAGTAGTAGTAGTAGTAGTTGTAGTGGTTGTTCTTCTAGTAGTAGTAGTAGTAGTAGTAGTAGTAGTAGTAGAAGTGGTTGTTCTTGTACTAATATTGGTGTACTTCTAGTAGTAGTAGTGGTAGTTGTAGTGTTTTTTCTTGTAGTAGTAGTAGTGGTTGTTCTTGTAATATTAGAAGTAGTAGTAGTGATGTTTCTTGTTGTAGTAGTAGTGGTTGTTATTGTAGTAGTAGAAGAGGTTGTTCTTGTAATAGTAGTAGTAGTAATAGTGGTTGTTCTTGTAGTATTAGCAGTGGTTGTTCTTGTAGTAGTAGTAGAGGTTTTTCTTGTAGTAGTAGTAGTGGTTGTTCTTGTAGTAGTATTAGTAGTATTAGTAGTAGTAATGGTTCTTCTTGTCGTAGTAGGAGTGGTAGTTGTAGTTGTTGTTCTTGCAGTAGTAGTAGAGGTTGTTTTTGTAGTAGTAGTAGTAGTGGTTGTTCTTGTAGTATTAGTAGTGGTTGTTCTTGAAGTAGTAGTAGTAGTAGAGGTTGTTCTTGTAGTAGTAGTAGTGGTTGTTCTTGTAGTAGTAGAAGTGGTTGTTCTTGTAATATTAGTAGTACTAGTAGTAGTAGTGGTTTTTCTTGTAATATTAGTAGTAGTAGTAGTGGTTGTTCTTGTAGTAGTAGTAGTAGAAGTGGTTGTTCTTGTAATAGTAGTAGTAGTAGTGGTTGTTCTTGTAGTAGTAGTAGTGGTTGTTCTTGCAATATTAGAATTAGTAGTAGTGGTGGTTCTTGTTGTAGTAGTAGTGGTTGTTCTTGTAATAGTAGTTGTAGTAGTGGTTGTAGTGGTTGTTCTTGTAGTAGTAGTAGTGATTGTTCTTGTAGTGGTAGTAGTAGTGGTGGTGGTTGTTCTTGTAGTAGTAGTAGTGGTTGTTATTGTAATAGTAGTAGTACTAGTAGTAGTAGTGGTTTTTGTTGTAATAGTAGTAATAGCAGTAGTGGTTGTTCTAGTAGTAGTAGAGGTTGATCTTGTAGTAGTAGTAGTGGTTGTTCTTGTAGTAGTAGTAGTAGTAGTAGTAGTAGTAATGGTTCTTCTTGTAGTAGTAGTGGTGGTAGTTGTAGTGGTTGTTCTTGTAGTAGTAGTAGTGGTTGTTTTTGTAGTAGTAGTAGTAGTGGTTGTTCTTGTAGTATTAGTAGTGCTTGTTCTTGTAGTAGTAGTAGTAGAAGAGGTTGTTTTTGTAGTAGTAGTAGTGGTTGTTCTTGTAGTAGTATTGGTGTACTTGTAGTAGTAGTAGTAGTTGTAGTGGTTGTTCTTGTAGTAGTAGTAGTAGTAGTAGCAGAAGTGGTTGTTCTTGTACTAGTATTGGTGTACTTGTAGTAGTAGTAGTGGTAGTTGTAGTGGTTTTTCTTGTAGTAGTAGTAGTGGTTGTTCTTGTAATATTAGAAGTAGTAGTAGTGATGTTTCTTGTTGTAGTAATAGTGGTTGTTATTGTAGTAGTAGTAGTGGTTGTTCTTGTAATGGTAGTAGTAGTAGTAGTGGTCTTTGTTCTTGTAGGAGTAGTAGTGATTGTTCTTGTGGTAGCAGTAGTAGTGGTGGTGGTTGTAATTGTAGTAGTAGTAGTGGTTGTTATTGTAATAGTAGTAGTACTAGTAGTAATAGTGGTTTTTGTTGTAATAGTAGTAATAGCAGTAGTGGTTGTTCTTGTAGTAGTAGAGGTTGTTCTTGTAGTAGTAGTAGTGGTTGTTCTTGTAGTAGTAGTAGTAGTAGTAGTAGTTGTAGTAGTAGTACTAATGGTTTTTCTTGTAGTAGTAGTAGTGGTAGTTGTAGTGGTTGTTCTTGTAGTAGTAGTAGTGGCTGTTTTTGTAGTAGTAGTAGTGGTGGTTGTTCTTGTAGTATTAGTAGTGCTTGTTCTTGTAGTAGTAGTAGTAGAAGAGGTTCTTCCTGTAGTAGTAGTAGTGGTTGTTCTCTTAGTAGTAGTAGTAGTAGTAGTAATGGTTCTTCTTGTAGTAGTAGTAGTGGTTGTTGTAGTGATTTTTCTTGTAGTAGTAGTAGTAGAGGTGGTGGTTGTTCTTGTAGTAGTAGTAGTGGTTGTTATTGTAATAGTAGTAGTACTAGTAGTAGTAGTGGTTTTTGTTGTAATAGTAGTAATAGCTGTAGTGGTTGTTCTTGTAGTAGTAGAGGTTGTTCTTGTAGTAGTAGTAGTGGTTGTTCTTGTAGTAGTATTAGAAGTAGTAATAGTAGTAATGGTTCTTCTTGTAGTAATAGTAGTGGTAGTTGTAGTGGTTGTTCTTGTAGTAGTAGTGGTTGTTTTGTAGTAGTAGTAGTAGTGGTTGTTCTTGTAGTATTAGTAGTGTTTGTTCTTGTAGTAGTAGAAGTAGTAGTAGAGGATGTGCTTGTAGTAATAGTAGTGGTTGTTCTTGTAGTAGTAGTAGTGGTTGTTCTTGTAGTATTAGCAGTGGTTGTTCTTGTAGTAGTAGTAGAGGTTTTTCTTGTAGTAGTAGTAGTGGTTGTTCTTGTAGTAGTATTAGTAGTATTAGTAGTAGTAATGGTTCTTCTTGTCGTAGTAGGAGTGGTAGTTGTAGTTGTTGTTCTTGCAGTAGTAGTAGAGGTTGTTCTTGTAGTAGTAGTAGTGGTTGTTTTTGTAGTAGTAGTAGTAGTGGTTGTTCTTGTAGTATTAGTAGTGCTTGTTCTTGTAGTAGTAGTAGTAGAAGAGGTTGTTTTTGTAGTAGTAGTAGTGATTGTTCTTGTAGTAGTATTGGTGTACTTGTAGTAGTAGTAGTAGTTGTAGTGGTTGTTCTTGTAGTAGTAGTAGTAGTAGTAGTAGCAGAAGTGGTTGTTCTTGTACTAGTATTGGTGTACTTGTAGTAGTAGTAGTGGTAGCTGTAGTGGTTTTTCTTGTAGTAGTAGTAGTAGTGGTTGTTCTTGTAATATTAGAAGTAGTAGTAGTGATGTTTCTTGTTGTAGTAATAGTGGTTGTTATTGTAGTAGTATTAGTGGTTGTTCTTGTAATAGTAGTAGTAGTAGTAGTGGTTGTTCTTGTAGTAGTAGTGGTTGCACTTGTAGTAGTACTAGTAGTTGTAGTGGTTGTTCTTGAAGTAGTAGTAGTGGTAGTAGTGGTTGTCCTTGTAGTAGTAGTGGTGGTTGTTCTTGTAATGGTAGTAGTAGTAGTAGTGGTCTTTGTTCTTGTAGGAGTAGTAGTGATTGTTCTTGTAGTAGCAGTAGTAGTGGTGGTGGTTGTAATTGTAGTAGTAGTAGTGGTTGTTATTGTAATAGTAGTAGTACTAGTAGTAATAGTGGTTTTTGTTGTAATAGTAGTAATAGCAGTAGTGGTTGTTCTTGTAGTAGTAGAGGTTGTTCTTGTAGTAGTAGTAGTAGTAGTAGTAGTAGTAGTTGTAGTAATAGTACTAATGGTTTTTCTTGTAGTAGTAGTAGTGGTAGTTGTAGTGGTTGTTCTTGTAGTAGTAGTAGTGGCTGTTTTTGTAGTAGTAGTAGAAGTGGTTGTTCTTGTAGTATTAGTAGTGCTTGTTCTTGTAGTAGTAGTAGTAGAAGAGGTTGTTCTTGTAGTAGTAGTAGTGGTTGTTCTTGTAGTAGTAGTAGTAGTAGTAGTAGTAATGGTTCTTCTTGTAGTAGTAGTAGTGGTTGTTGTAGTGATTGTTCTTGTAGTAGTAGTAGTAGAGGTGGTGGTTGTTCTTGTAGTAGTAGTAGTGGTTGTTATTGTAATAGTAGTAGTACTAGTAGTAGTAGTGGTTTTTGTTGTAATAGTAGTAATAGCTGTAGTGGTTGTTCTTGTAGTAGTAGAGGTTGTTCTTGTAGTAGTAGTAGTGGTTGTTCTTGTAGTAGTATTAGAAGTAGTAATAGTAGTAATGGTTCTTCTTGTAGTAATAGTAGTGGTAGTTGTAGTGGTTGTTCTTGTAGTAGTTGTGGTTGTTTTGTAGTAGTAGTAGTAGTGGTTGTTCTTGTAGTATTAGTAGTGTTTGTTCTTGTAGTAGTAGTAGTAGTAGTAGAGGTTGTGCTTGTAGTAGTAGTAGTGGTTGTTCTTGTACTAGTAGTAGTGGTTGTTCTTGTAATATTAAGTAGTAGTAGTAGTGGTTGTTCTTGTAGTAGTAGTAGTGGTTTTTCTTGTATTAGTAGTAATAGTAGAAGTGGTTTGTCTTGTAGTAGTAGTAGTAGTGGTTGTTCCAGTAATATTAGTAGTAGTAGTAGTGGTGGTGGTTCTTGTTGTAGAAATAGTGTTTGTTCTTGTAGTAGTAGTAGTGGTTGTTATTGTAATAGTAGTAGTACTAGTAGTAGTAGTGGTTTTTGTTGTAATAGTAGTAATAGCAGTAGTGGTTGTTCTAGTAGTAGTAGAGGTTGATCTTGTAGTAGTAGTAGTGGTTGTTCTTGTAGTAGTAGTAGTAGTAGTAGTAGTAGTAGTAGTAGTAATGGTTCTTCTTGTAGTAGTAGTGGTGGTAGTTGTAGTGGTTGTTCTTGTAGTAGTAGTAGTGGTTGTTTTTGTAGTAGTAGTAGTAGTGGTTGTTCTTGTAGTATTAGTAGTGCTTGTTCTTGTAGTAGTAGTAGTAGAAGAGGTTGTTTTTGTAGTAGTAGTAGTGGTTGTTCTTGTAGTAGTATTGGTGTACTTGTAGTAGTAGTAGTAGTTGTAGTGGTTGTTCTTGTAGTAGTAGTAGTAGTAGTAGCAGAAGTGGTTGTTCTTGTACTAGTATTGGTGTACTTGTAGTAGTAGTAGTGGTAGTTGTAGTGGTTTTTCTTGTAGTAGTAGTAGTGGTTGTTCTTGTAATATTAGAAGTAGTAGTAGTGATGTTTCTTGTTGTAGTAATAGTGGTTGTTATTGTAGTAGTAGTAGTGGTTGTTCTTGTAATGGTAGTAGTAGTAGTAGTGGTCTTTGTTCTTGTAGGAGTAGTAGTGATTGTTCTTGTGGTAGCAGTAGTAGTGGTGGTGGTTGTAATTGTAGTAGTAGTAGTGGTTGTTATTGTAATAGTAGTAGTACTAGTAGTAATAGTGGTTTTTGTTGTAATAGTAGTAATAGCAGTAGTGGTTGTTCTTGTAGTAGTAGAGGTTGTTCTTGTAGTAGTAGTAGTGGTTGTTCTTGTAGTAGTAGTAGTAGTAGTAGTAGTTGTAGTAGTAGTACTAATGGTTTTTCTTGTAGTAGTAGTAGTGGTAGTTGTAGTGGTTGTTCTTGTAGTAGTAGTAGTGGCTGTTTTTGTAGTAGTAGTAGTAGTGGTTGTTCTTGTAGTATTAGTAGTGCTTGTTCTTGTAGTAGTAGTAGTAGAAGAGGTTCTTCCTGTAGTAGTAGTAGTGGTTGTTCTTGTAGTAGTAGTAGTAGTAGTAGTAATGGTTCTTCTTGTAGTAGTAGTAGTGGTTGTTGTAGTGATTGTTCTTGTAGTAGTAGTAGTAGAGGTGGTGGTTGTTCTTGTAGTAGTAGTAGTGGTTGTTATTGTAATAGTAGTAGTACTAGTAGTAGTAGTGGTTTTTGTTGTAATAGTAGTAATAGCTGTAGTGGTTGTTCTTGTAGTAGTAGAGGTTGTTCTTGTAGTAGTAGTAGTGGTTGTTCTTGTAGTAGTATTAGAAGTAGTAATAGTAGTAATGGTTCTTCTTGTAGTAATAGTAGTGGTAGTTGTAGTGGTTGTTCTTGTAGTATTAGTAGTGGTTGTTCTTGAAGTAGTAGTAGTAGTAGAGGTTGTTCTTGTAGTAGTAGTAGTGGCTGTTCTTGTAGTAGTAGAAGTGGTTGTTCTTGTAATATTAGTAGTACTAGTAGTAGTAGTGGTTTTTCTTGTAATATTAGTAGTAGTAGAAGTGGTTGTTCTTGTAATAGTAGTAGTAGTAGTGGTTGTTCTTGTAGTAGTAGTAGTGGTTGTTCTTGCAATATTAGAATTAGTAGTAGTGGTGGTTCTTGTTGTAGTAGTAGTGGTTGTTCTTGTAATAGTAGTTGTAGTAGTGGTTGTAGTGGTTGTTCTTGTAGTAGTAGTAGTGATTGTTCTTGTAGTGGTAGTAGTAGTGGTGGTGGTTGTTCTTGTAGTAGTAGTAGTGGTTGTTATTGTAATAGTAGTAGTACTAGTAGTAGTAGTGGTTTTTGTTGTAATAGTAGTAATAGCAGTAGTGGTTGTTCTAGTAGTAGTAGAGGTTGATCTTGTAGTAGTAGTAGTGGTTGTTCTTGTAGAAGTAGTAGTAGTAGTAGTAGTAGTAGTAGTAGTAGTAATGGTTCTTCTTGTAGTAGTAGTGGTGGTAGTTGTAGTGGTTGTTCTTGTAGTAGTAGTAGTGGTTGTTTTTGTAGTAGTAGTAGTAGTGGTTGTTCTTGTAGAATTATTAGTGCTTGTTCTTGTAGTAGTAGTAGTAGAAGAGGTTGTTTTTGTAGTAGTAGTAGTGGTTGTTCTTGTAGTAGTATTGGTGTACTTGTAGTAGTAGTAGTAGTTGTAGTGGTTGTTCTTGTAGTAGTAGTAGTAGTAGCAGAAGTGGTTGTTCTTGTACTAGTATTGGTGTACTTGTAGTAGTAGTAGTGGTAGTTGTAGTGGTTTTTCTTGTAGTAGTAGTAGTGGTTGTTCTTGTAATATTAGAAGTAGTAGTAGTGATGTTTCTTGTTGTAGTAATAGTGGTTGTTATTGTAGTAGTAGTAGTGTTTGTTCTTGTAATAGTAGTAGTAGTAGTAGTGGTTGTTCTTGTAGTAGTAGTGGTTGCACTTGTAGTAGTACTAGTAGTTGTAGTGGTTGTTCTTGAAGTAGTAGTAGTGGTAGTAGTGGTTGTCCTTGTAGTAGTAGTAGTGGTTGTTCTTGTAATGGTAGTAGTAGTAGTAGTGGTCTTTGTTCTTGTAGGAGTAGTAGTGATTGTTCTTGTAGTAGCAGTAGTAGTGGTGGTGGTTGTAATTGTAGTAGTAGTAGTGGTTGTTATTGTAATAGTAGTAGTACTAGTAGTAATAGTGGTTTTTGTTGTAATAGTAGTAATAGCAGTAGTGGTTGTTCTTGTAGTAGTAGAGGTTGTTCTTGTAGTAGTAGTAGTGGTTGTTCTTGTAGTAGTAGTAGTAGTAGTAGTAGTAGTAGTAGTAGTAGTAGTTGTAGTAGTAGTACTAATGGTTTTTCTTGTAGTAGTAGTAGTGGTAGTTGTAGTGGTTGTTCTTGTAGTAGTAGTAGTGGCTGTTTTTGTAGTAGTAGTAGTAGTGGTTGTTCTTGTAGTATTAGTAGTGCTTGTTCTTGTAGTAGTAGTAGTAGAAGAGGTTCTTCTTCTAGTAGTAGTAGTGGTTGTTCTTGTAGTAGTAGTAGTAGTAGTAGTAGTAGTAATGGTTCTTCTTGTAGTAGTAGTAGTGGTTGTTGTAGTGATTGTTCTTGTAGTAGTAGTAGTAGAGGTGGTGGTTGTTCTTGTAGTAGTAGTAGTGGTTGTTATTGTAATAGTAGTAGTACTAGTAGTAGTAGTGGTTTTTGTTGTAATAGTAGTAATAGCTGTAGTGGTTGTTCTTGTAGTAGTAGAGGTTGTTCTTGTAGTAGTAGTAGTGGTTGTTCTTGTAGTAGTATTAGAAGTAGTAATAGTAGTAATGGTTCTTCTTGTAGTAATAGTAGTGGTAGTTGTAGTGGTTGGTCTTGTAGTAGTAGTGGTTGTTTTGTAGTAGTAGTAGTAGTGGTTGTTCTTGTAGTATTAGTAATGTTTGTTCTTGTAGTAGTAGTAGTAGTAGTAGTAGTAGAGGTTGTGCTTGTAGTAGTAGTAGTGGTTGTTCTTGTAGTAGTAGTAGTGGTTGTTCTTGTAATATTACTAGTAGTAGTAGTGGTTGTTCTTGTAGTAGTAGTAGTGGTTTTTCTTGTATTAGTAGTAGTAGTAGAAGTGGTTTGTCTTGTAGTAGTAGTAGTGGTTGTTCCAGTAATATTAGAAGTAGTAGTAGTAGTGGTGGTTCTTGTTGTAGAAATAGTGTTTGTTCTTGTAGTAGTAGTAGTGGTTGTTTTTGTAATAGTTGTAGTAGTAGTAGTGGTTGTTTTTGTAGTAGTAGTAGTGGTTGTTCTTGTAATAGTTGTAGTAGGAGATGTAGTAGTGGTTTTTCTTGTAGTAGTTGTAGTGGTTGATCTTGTTGTAGTAGTACTACTAGTAGTAGTACTGGTGGTTCTTGTTGTGGTAGTAGTGGTTGTTCTTGTAGTAGTAGTAGTGGTTGTTCTTCTAATAGTAGTAGTAGTAGTAGTAGTGGTTGTTCTTGCAGTAGTATTGGTGTACTTGTAGCAGTAGTAGTAGTAGTAGTAGTAGTTGTAGTGGTTGTTCTTGTAGTAGTAGTAGTAGTAGTAGTAGTCGTAGAAGTGGTTGTAATTCTACTAATATTGGTGTTCTTCTAGTAGTAGTAGTGGTAGTTGTAGTGTTTTTTTCTTGTAGTAGTAGTAGTGGTTGTTCTTGTAATATTAGAAGTAGTAGTAGTGATGTTTCTTGTAGTAGTAGTGGTTGTTATTGTAGTAGTAGAAGTGGTTGTTCTTGTAATAGTAGTAGTAGTAGTGGTTTTTCTTGTAGTATTAGCAGTGGTTTTTCTTGTAGTAGTAGTAGAGGTTTTTCTTGTAGTAGTAGTAGTGGTTGTTCTTGTAGTAGTATTAGTAGTATTAGTAGTAGTAATGGTTCTTCTTGTCGTAGTAGGAGTGGTAGTTGTAGTTGTTGTTCTTGCAGTAGTAGTAGAGGTTGTTTTTGTAGTAGTAGTAGTAGTGGTTGTTCTTGTAGTATTAGTAGTGGTTGTTCTTGAAGTAGTAGTAGTAGTAGAGGTTGTTCTTGTAGTAGTAGTAGTGGTTGTTCTTGTAATAGTAGTAGTAGTAGTAGTGGTTGTTCTTGTAGTAGTATTGGTGTACTTGTAGTAGTAGTAGTAGTAGTAGTTGTAGTGGTTGTTCTTGTAGTAGTAGTAGTAGTAGTAGTAGTAGTAGTAGAAGTGGTTGTTCTTGTACTAATATTGGTGTACTTCTAGTAGTAGTAGTGGTAGTTGTAGTGTTTTTTCTTGTAGTAGTAGTAGTGGTTGTTCTTGTAATATTAGAAGTAGTAGTAGTGATGTTTCTTGTTGTAGTAGTAGTGGTTGTTATTGTAGTAGTAGAAGTGGTTGTTCTTGTAATAGTAGTAGTAGTAGTAGTAGTAGTAGTGGTTGTTCTTGTAGTATTAGTAGTGGTTGTTCTTGTAGTAGTAGTAGAGGTTTTTCTTGTAGTAGTAGTAGTGGTTGTTCTTGTAGTAGTATTAGTAGTATTAGTAGTAGTAATGGTTCTTCTTGTCGTAGTAGGAGTGGTAGTTGTAGTTGTTGTTCTTGCAGTAGTAGTAGAGGTTGTTTTTGTAGTAGTAGTAGTAGTGGTTGTTCTTGTAGTATTAGTAGTGGTTGTTCTTGAAGTAGTAGTAGTAGTAGAGGTTGTTCTTGTAGTAGTAGTAGTGGTTGTTCTTGTAGTAGTAGAAGTGGTTGTTCTTGTAATATTAGTAGTACTAGTAGTAGTAGTGGTTTTTCTTGTAATATTAGTAGTAGTAGTAGTGGTTGTTCTTGTAGTAGTAGTAGTAGAAGTGGTTGTTCTTGTAATAGTAGTAGTAGTAGTGGTTGTTCTTGTAGTAGTAGTAGTGGTTGTTCTTGCAATATTAGAATTAGTAGTAGTGGTGGTTCTTGTTGTAGTAGTAGTGGTTGTTCTTGTAATAGTAGTTGTAGTAGTGGTTGTAGTGGTTGTTCTTGTAGTAGTAGTAGTGATTGTTCTTGTAGTGGTAGTAGTAGTGGTGGTGGTTGTTCTTGTAGTAGTAGTAGTGGTTGTTATTGTAATAGTAGTAGTACTAGTAGTAGTAGTGGTTTTTGTTGTAATAGTAGTAATAGCAGTAGTGGTTGTTCTAGTAGTAGTAGAGGTTGATCTTGTAGTAGTAGTAGTGGTTGTTCTTGTAGTAGTAGTAGTAGTAGTAGTAGTAGTAGTAGTAGTAATGGTTCTTCTTGTAGTAGTAGTGGTGGTAGTTGTAGTGGTTGTTCTTGTAGTAGTAGTAGTGGTTGTTTTTGTAGTAGTAGTAGTAGTGGTTGTTCTTGTAGTATTAGTAGTGCTTGTTCTTGTAGTAGTAGTAGTAGAAGAGGTTGTTTTTGTAGTAGTAGTAGTGGTTGTTCTTGTAGTAGTATTGGTGTACTTGTAGTAGTAGTAGTAGTTGTAGTGGTTGTTCTTGTAGTAGTAGTAGTAGTAGTAGCAGAAGTGGTTGTTCTTGTACTAGTATTGGTGTACTTGTAGTAGTAGTAGTGGTAGTTGTAGTGGTTTTTCTTGTAGTAGTAGTAGTGGTTGTTCTTGTAATATTAGAAGTAGTAGTAGTGATGTTTCTTGTTGTAGTAATAGTGGTTGTTATTGTAGTAGTAGTAGTGGTTGTTCTTGTAATAGTAGTAGTAGTAGTAGTGGTTGTTCTTGTAGTAGTAGTGGTTGCACTTGTAGTAGTACTAGTAGTTGTAGTGGTTGTTCTTGAAATAGTAGTAATGGTAGTAGTGGTTGTCCTTGTAGTAGTAGTAGTGGTTGTTCTTGTAATGGTAGTAGTAGTAGTAGTGGTCTTTGTTCTTGTAGGAGTAGTAGTGATTGTTCTTGTGGTAGCAGTAGTAGTGGTGGTGGTTGTAATTGTAGTAGTAGTAGTGGTTGTTATTGTAATAGTAGTAGTACTAGTAGTAATAGTGGTTTTTGTTGTAATAGTAGTAATAGCAGTAGTGGTTGTTCTTGTAGTAGTAGAGGTTGTTCTTGTAGTAGTAGTGGTGGTTGTTCTTGTAGTAGTAGTAGTAGTAGTAGTAGTAGTTGTAGTAGTAGTACTAATGTTTTTTCTTGTAGTAGTAGTAGTGGTAGTTGTAGTGGTTGTTCTTGTAGTAGTAGTAGTGGCTGTTTTTGTAGTAGTAGTAGTAGTGGTTGTTCTTGTAGTATTAGTAGTGCTTGTTCTTGTAGTAGTAGTAGTAGAAGAGGTTCTTCCTGTAGTAGTAGTAGTGGTTGTTCTTGTAGTAGTAGTAGTAGTAGTAGTAATGGTTCTTCTTGTAGTAGTAGTAGTGGTTGTTGTAGTGATTGTTCTTGTAGTAGTAGTAGTAGAGGTGGTGGTTGTTCTTGTAGTAGTAGTAGTGGTTGTTATTGTAATAGTAGTAGTACTAGTAGTAGTAGTGGTTTTTGTTGTAATAGTAGTAATAGCTGTAGTGGTTGTTCTTGTAGTAGTAGAGGTTGTTCTTGTAGTAGTAGTAGTGGTTGTTCTTGTAGTAGTATTAGAAGTAGTAATAGTAGTAATGGTTCTTCTTGTAGTAATAGTAGTGGTAGTTGTAGTGGTTGTTCTTGTAGTAGTAGTGGTTGTTTTGTAGTAGTAGTAGTAGTGTTTGTTCTTGTAGTATTACTAGTGTTTGTTCTTGTAGTAGTAGTAGTAGTAGTAGAGGTTGTGCTTGTAGTAGTAGTAGTGGTTGTTCTTGTAGTAGTAGTAGTGGTTGTTCTTGTAAAGTTACTAGTAGTAGTAGTGGTTGTTCTTGTAGTAGTAGTAGTGGTTTTTCTTGTATTAGTAGTAGTAGTAGAAGTGGTTTGTCTTGTAGTAGTAGTAGTGGTTGTTCCAGTAATATTAGTAGTAGTAGTAGTAGTGGTGGTTCTTGTTGTAGAAATAGTGTTTGTTCTTGTAGTAGTAGTAGTGGTTGTTCTTGTAATAGTTGTAG
This sequence comes from Alligator mississippiensis, assembly GCF_030867095.1. Classification (NCBI taxonomy): domain Eukaryota; kingdom Metazoa; phylum Chordata; order Crocodylia; family Alligatoridae; genus Alligator; species Alligator mississippiensis. Next base: position 22,383,323 of record NC_081837.1, on the reverse strand, counting down.
TAGTAGTAGCTGTAGTGGTTGTTCTTAAAATAGTTGTATTAGTAGTATTAGTAGTGGTTGTTCTTGTAATAGTTGTAGTAGTAGTAGTGGTTGTTTTTGTAGTAGTAGTAGTGGTTGTTCTTGTAATAGTTGTAGTAGTAGTTGTAGTAGTGGTTTTTCTTGTAGTAGTTGTAGTGGTTGATCTTGTTGTAGTAGTACTACTAGTAGTAGTACTGGTGGTTCTTGTTGTGGTAGTAGTGGTTGTTCTTGTAGTAGTAGTAGTGGTTGTTCTTCTAATAGTAGTAGTAGTAGTAGTAGTGGTTGTTCTTGCAGTAGTATTGGTGTACTTGTAGTAATAGTAGTAGTAGTAGTAGTAGTTGTAGTGGTTGTTCTTGTAGTAGTAGTAGTAGTAGTAGTAGTAGTAGTAGTAGTAGTAGTAGAAGTGGTTGTTCTTGTACTAATATTGGTGTACTTCTAGTAGTAGTAGTGGTAGTTGTAGTGTTTTTTCTTGTAGTGGTAGTAGTGGTTGTTCTTGTAATATTAGAAGTAGTAGTAGTGATGTTTCTTGTTGTAGTAGTAGTGGTTGTTATTGTAGTAGTAGAAGTGGTTGTTCTTGTAATAGTAGTAGTAGTAGTAGTGGTTGTTCTTGTAGTATTAGCAGTGGTTGTTCTTGTAGTAGTAGTAGAGGTTTTTCTTGTAGTAGTAGTAGTGGTTGTTCTTGTAGTAGTATTAGTAGTATTAGTAGTAGTAATGGTTCTTCTTGTCGTAGTAGGAGTGGTAGTTGTAGTTGTTGTTCTTGCAGTAGTAGTAGAGGTTGTTTTTGTAGTAGTAGTAGTAGTGGTTGTTCTTGTAGTATTAGTAGTGGTTGTTCTTGAAGTAGTAGTAGTAGTAGAGGTTGTTCTTGTAGTAGTAGTAGTGGTTGTTCTTGTAATAGTAGTAGTAGTAGTGGTTGTTCTTGTAGTAGTATTGGTGTACTTGTAGTAGTAGTAGTAGTAGTAGTTGTAGTGGTTGTTCTTGTAGTAGTAGTAGTAGTAGTAGTAGTAGTAGTAGTAGTAGTAGTAGTAGAAGTGGTTGTTCTTGTACTAATATTGGTGTACTTCTAGTAGTAGTAGTGGTAGTTGTAGTGTTTTTTCTTGTAGTAGTAGTAGTGGTTGTTCTTGTAATATTAGAAGTAGTAGTAGTGATGTTTCTTGTTGTAGTAGTAGTGTTTTTTCTTGTAGTAGTAGTAGTGGTTGTTCTTGTAATATTAGAAGTAGTAGTAGTGATGTTTCTTGTTGTAGTAGTAGTGGTTGTTATTGTAGTAGTAGAAGTGGTTGTTCTTGTAATAGTAGTAGTAGTAGTAGTGGTTGTTCTTGTAGTATTAGCAGTGGTTGTTCTTGTAGTATTAGCAGTGGTTTTTCTTGTAGTAGTAGTAGTGGTTGTTCTTGTCGTAGTAGGAGTGGTAGTTGTAGTTGTTGTTCTTGCAGTTGTAGTAGAGGTTGTTTTTGTAGTAGTACTAGTAGTGGTTGTTCTTGTAGTATTGGTAGTGGTTGTTCTTGAAGTAGTAGTAGTAGTAGAGGTTGTTCTTGTAGTAGTAGTAGTGGTTGTTCTTGTAGTAGTAGAAGTGGTTGTTCTTGTAATATTAGTAGTACTAGTAGTAGTAGTGGTTTTTCTTGTAATATTAGTAGTAGTAGTAGTAGTGGTTGTTCTTGTAGTACTAGTAGTAGAAGTGGTTGTTCTTGTAATAGTAGTAGTAGTAGTGGTTGTTCTTGTAGTAGTAGTAGTGGTTGTTCTTGCAATATTAGAATTAGTAGTAGTGGTGGTTCTTGTTGTAGTAGTAGTGGTTGTTCTTGTAATAGTAGTTGTAGTAGTGGTTGTAGTGGTTGTTCTTGTAGTAGTAGTAGTGATTGTTCTTGTAGTGGTAGTAGTAGTGGTGGTGGTTGTTCTTGTAGTAGTAGTAGTGGTTGTTATTGTAATAGTAGTAGTACTAGTAGTAGTAGTGGTTTTTGTTGTAATAGTAGTAATAGCAGTAGTGGTTGTTCTAGTAGTAGTAGAGGTTGATCTTGTAGTAGTAGTAGTGGTTGTTCTTGTAGTAGTAGTAGTAGTAGTAGTAGTAGTAGTAGTAGTAGTAATGGTTCTTCTTGTAGTAGTAGTGGTGGTAGTTGTAGTGGTTGTTCTTGTAGTAGTAGTAGTGGTTGTTTTTGTAGTAGTAGTAGTAGTGGTTGTTCTTGTAGTATTAGTAGTGCTTGTTCTTGTAGTAGTAGTAGTAGAAGAGGTTGTTTTTGTAGCAGTAGTAGTGGTTGTTCTTGTAGTAGTATTGGTGTACTTATAGTAGTAGTAGTAGTAGTTGTAGTGGTTGTTCTTGTAGTAGTAGTAGTAGTAGCAGAAGTGGTTGTTCTTGTACTAGTATTGGTGTACTTGTAGTAGTAGTAGTGGTAGTTGTAGTGGTTTTTCTTGTAGTAGTAGTAGTGGTTGTTCTTGTATTATTAGAAGTAGTAGTAGTGATGTTTCTTGTTGTAGTAATAGTGGTTGTTATTGTAGTAGTAGTAGTGGTTGTTCTTGTAATAGTAGTAGTAGTAGTAGTGGTTGTTCTTGTAGTAGTAGTGGTTGCACTTGTAGTAGTACTAGTAGTTGTAGTGGTTGTTCTTGAAGTAGTAGTAGTGGTAGTAGTGGTTGTCCTTGTAGTAGTAGTAGTGGTTGTTCTTGTAATGGTAGTAGTAGTAGTAGTGGTCTTTGTTCTTGTAGGAGTAGTAGTGATTGTTCTTGTAGTAGCAGTAGTAGTGGTGGTGGTTGTAATTGTAGTAGTAGTAGTGGTTGTTATTGTAATAGTAGTAGTACTAGTAGTAATAGTGGTTTTTGTTGTAATAGTAGTAATAGCAGTAGTGGTTGTTCTTGTAGTAGTAGAGGTTGTTCTTGTAGTAGTAGTAGTGGTTGTTCTTGTAGTAGTAGTAGTAGTAGTAGTAGTAGTAGTTGTAGTAGTAGTACTAATGGTTTTTCTTGTAGTAGTAGTAGTGGTAGTTGTAGTGGTTGTTCTTGTAGTAGTAGTAGTGGCTGTTTTTGTAGTAGTAGTAGTGGTTGTTCTTGTAGTATTAGTAGTGCTTGTTCTTGTAGTAGTAGTAGTAGAAGAGGTTCTTCCTGTAGTAGTAGTAGTGGTTGTTCTTGTAGTAGTAGTAGTAGTAGTAATGGTTCTTCTTGTAGTAGTAGTAGTGGTTGTTGTAGTGATTGTTCTTGTAGTAGTAGTAGTAGAGGTGGTGGTTGTTCTTGTAGTAGTAGTAGTGGTTGTTATTGTAATAGTAGTAGTACTAGTAGTAGTAGTGGTTTTTGTTGTAATAGTAGTAATAGCTGTAGTGGTTGTTCTTGTAGTAGTAGAGGTTTTTCTTGTAGTAGTAGTAGTGGTTGTTCTTGTAGTAGTATTAGAAGTAGTAATAGTAGTAATGGTTCTTCTTGTAGTAATAGTAGTGGTAGTTGTAGTGGTTGTTCTTGTAGTAGTAGTGGTTGTTTTGTAGTAGTAGTAGTAGTGGTTGTTCTTGTAGTATTACTAGTGTTTGTTCTTGTAGTAGTAGTAGTAGTAGTAGAGGTTCTGCTTGTAGTAGTAGTAGTGGTTGTTCTTGTAGTAGTAGTAGTGGTTGTTCTTGTAAACTTACTAGTAGTAGTAGTGGTTGTTCTTGTAGTAGTAGTAGTGGTTTTTCTTGTATTTGTAGTAGTAGTAGAAGTGGTTTGTCTTGTAGTAGTAGTAGTGGTTGTTCCAGTAATATTAGTAGTAGTAGTAGTAGTGGTGGTTCTTGTTGTAGAAATAGTGTTTGTTCTTGTAGTAGTAGTAGTGGTTGTTCTTGTAATAGTTGTAGTAGTAGTAGCTGTAGTGGTTGTTCTTAAAATAGTTGTATTAGTAGTATTAGTAGTGGTTGTTCTTGTAATAGTTGTAGTAGTAGTAGTGGTTGTTTTTGTAGTAGTAGTAGTGGTTGTTCTTGTAATAGTTGTAGTAGTAGTTGTAGTAGTGGTTTTTCTTGTAGTAGTTGTAGTGGTTGATCTTGTTGTAGTAGTACTACTAGTAGTAGTACTGGTGGTTCTTGTTGTGGTAGTAGTGGTTCTTCTTGTAGTAGTAGTAGTGGTTGTTCTTCTAATAGTAGTAGTAGTAGTAGTAGTGGTTGTTCTTGCAGTAGTATTGGTGTACTTGTAGTAGTAGTAGTAGTAGTAGTAGTTGTAGTGGTTGTTCTTGTAGTAGTAGTAGTAGTAGTAGTAGTAGTAGTAGTAGTAGTAGAAGTGGTTGTTCTTGTACTAATATTGGTGTACTTCTAGTAGTAGTAGTGGTAGTTGTAGTGTTTTTTCTTGTAGTGGTAGTAGTGGTTGTTCTTGTAATATTAGAAGTAGTAGTAGTGATGTTTCTTGTTGTAGTAGTAGTGGTTGTTATTGTAGTAGTAGAAGTGGTTGTTCTTGTAATAGTAGTAGTAGTAGTAGTGGTTGTTCTTGTAGTATTAGCAGTGGTTGTTCTTGTAGTAGTAGTAGAGGTTTTTCTTGTAGTAGTAGTAGTGGTTGTTCTTGTAGTAGTATTAGTAGTATTAGTAGTAGTAATGGTTCTTCTTGTCGTAGTAGGAGTGGTAGTTGTAGTTGTTGTTCTTGCAGTAGTAGTAGAGGTTGTTTTTGTAGTAGTAGTAGTAGTGGTTGTTCTTGTAGTATTAGTAGTGGTTGTTCTTGAAGTAGTAGTAGTAGTAGAGGTTGTTCTTGTAGTAGTAGTAGTGGTTGTTCTTGTAATAGTAGTAGTAGTAGTAGTGGTTGTTCTTGTAGTAGTATTGGTGTACTTGTAGTAGTAGTAGTAGTAGTTGTAGTGGTTGTTCTTGTAGTAGTAGTAGTAGTAGTAGTAGTAGTAGTAGTAGAAGTGGTTGTTCTTGTACTAATATTGGTGTACTTCTAGTAGTAGTAGTGGTAGTTGTAGTGTTTTTTCTTGTAGTAGTAGTAGTGGTTGTTCTTGTAATATTAGAAGTAGTAGTAGTGATGTTTCTTGTTGTAGTAGTAGTGGTTGTTATTGTAGTAGTAGAAGTGGTTGTTCTTGTAATAGTAGTAGTAGTAGTAGTAGTAGTAGTGGTTGTTCTTGTAGTATTAGTAGTGGTTGTTCTTGTAGTAGTAGTAGAGGTTTTTCTTGTAGTAGTAGTAGTGGTTGTTCTTGTAGTAGTATTAGTAGCATTAGTAGTAGTAATGGTTCTTCTTGTCGTAGTAGGAGTGGTAGTTGTAGTTGTTGTTCTTGCAGTAGTAGTAGAGGTTGTTTTTGTAGTAGTAGTAGTAGTGGTTGTTCTTGTAGTATTAGTAGTGGTTGTTCTTGAAGTAGTAGTAGTAGTAGAGGTTGTTCTTGTAGTAGTAGTAGTGGTTGTTCTTGTAGTAGTAGAAGTGGTTGTTCTTGTAATATTAGTAGTACTAGTAGTAGTAGTGGTTTTTCTTGTAATATTAGTAGTAGTAGTAGTGGTTGTTCTTGTAGTAGTAGTAGTAGAAGTGGTTGTTCTTGTAATAGTAGTAGTAGTAGTGGTTGTTCTTGTAGTAGTAGTAGTGGTTGTTCTTGCAATATTAGAATTAGTAGTAGTGGTGGTTCTTGTTGTAGTAGTAGTGGTTGTTCTTGTAATAGTAGTTGTAGTAGTGGTTGTAGTGGTTGTTCTTGTAGTAGTAGTAGTGATTGTTCTTGTAGTGGTAGTAGTAGTGGTGGTGGTTGTTCTTGTAGTAGTAGTAGTGGTTGTTATTGTAATAGTAGTAGTACTAGTAGTAGTAGTGGTTTTTGTTGTAATAGTAGTAATAGCAGTAGTGGTTGTTCTAGTAGTAGTAGAGGTTGATCTTGTAGTAGTAGTAGTGGTTGTTCTTGTAGTAGTAGTAGTAGTAGTAGTAATGGTTCTTCTTGTAGTAGTAGTGGTGGTAGTTGTAGTGGTTGTTCTTGTAGTAGTAGTAGTGGTTGTTTTTGTAGTAGTAGTAGTAGTGGTTGTTCTTGTAGTATTAGTAGTGCTTGTTCTTGTAGTAGTAGTAGTAGTAGAAGAGGTTGTTTTTGTAGTAGTAGTAGTGGTTGTTCTTGTAGTAGTATTGGTGTACTTGTAGTAGTAGTAGTAGTTGTAGTGGTTGTTCTTGTAGTAGTAGTAGTAGTAGTAGCAGAAGTGGTTGTTCTTGTACTAGTATTGGTGTACTTGTAGTAGTAGTAGTGGTAGTTGTAGTGGTTTTTCTTGTAGTAGTAGTAGTGGTTGTTCTTGTAATATTAGAAGTAGTAGTAGTGATGTTTCTTGTTGTAGTAATAGTGGTTGTTATTGTAGTAGTAGTAGTGGTTGTTCTTGTAATAGTAGTAGTAGTAGTAGTGGTTGTTCTTGTAGTAGTAGTGGTTGCACTTGTAGTAGTACTAGTAGTTGTAGTGGTTGTTCTTGAAGTAGTAGTAATGGTAGTAGTGGTTGTCCTTGTAGTAGTAGTAGTGGTTGTTCTTGTAATGGTAGTAGTAGTAGTAGTGGTCTTTGTTCTTGTAGGAGTAGTAGTGATTGTTCTTGTGGTAGCAGTAGTAGTGGTGGTGGTTGTAATTGTAGTAGTAGTAGTGGTTGTTATTGTAATAGTAGTAGTACTAGTAGTAATAGTGGTTTTTGTTGTAATAGTAGTAATAGCAGTAGTGGTTGTTCTTGTAGTAGTAGAGGTTGTTCTTGTAGTAGTAGTAGTGGTTGTTCTTGTAGTAGTAGTAGTAGTAGTAGTAGTAGTAGTTGTAGTAGTAGTACTAATGGTTTTTCTTGTAGTAGTAGTAGTGGTAGTTGTAGTGGTTGTTCTTGTAGTAGTAGTAGTGGCTGTTTTTGTAGTAGTAGTAGTAGTGGTTGTTCTTGTAGTATTAGTAGTGCTTGTTCTTGTAGTAGTAGTAGTAGAAGAGGTTCTTCCTGTAGTAGTAGTAGTGGTTGTTCTTGTAGTAGTAGTAGTAGTAGTAGTAATGGTTCTTCTTGTAGTAGTAGTAGTGGTTGTTGTAGTGATTGTTCTTGTAGTAGTAGTAGTAGAGGTGGTGGTTGTTCTTGTAGTAGTAGTAGTGGTTGTTATTGTAATAGTAGTAGTACTAGTAGTAGTAGTGGTTTTTGTTGTAATAGTAGTAATAGCTGTAGTGGTTGTTCTTGTAGTAGTAGAGGTTGTTCTTGTAGTAGTAGTAGTGGTTTTTCTTGTAGTAGTATTAGAAGTAGTAATAGTAGTAATGGTTCTTCTTGTAGTAATAGTAGTGGTAGTTGTAGTGGTTGTTCTTGTAGTAGTAGTGGTTGTTTTGTAGTAGTAGTAGTAGTGGTTGTTCTTGTAGTATTACTAGTGTTTCTTCTTGTAGTAGTAGTAGTAGTAGTAGAGGTTGTGCTTGTAGTAGTAGTAGTGGTTGTTCTTGTAGTAGTAGTAGTGGTTGTTCTTGTAATGTTACTAGTAGTAGTAGTGGTTGTTCTTGTAGTAGTAGTAGTGGTTTTTCTTGTATTAGTAGTAGTAGTAGAAGTGGTTTGTCTTGTAGTAGTAGTAGTGGTTGTTCCAGTAATATTATTATTATTAGTAGTAGTGGTGGTTCTTGTTGTAGAAATAGTGTTTGTTCTTGTAGTAGTAGTAGTGGTTGTTCTTGTAATAGTTGTAGTAGTAGTAGCTGTAGTGGTTGTTCTTAAAATAGTTGTATTAGTAGTATTAGTAGTGGTTGTTCTTGTAATAGTTGTAGTAGTAGTAGTGGTTGTTTTTGTAGTAGTAGTAGTGGTTGTTCTTGTAATAGTTGTAGTAGTAGTTGTAGTAGTGGTTTTTCTTGTAGTAGTTGTAGTGGTTGATCTTGTTGTAGTTATACTACTAGTAGTAGTACTGGTGGTTCTTGTTGTGGTAGTAGTGGTTGTTCTTGTAGTAGTAGTAGTGGTTGTTCTTCTAATAGTAGTAGTAGTAGTAGTGGTTGTTCTTGCAGTAGTATTGGTGTACTTGTAGTAGTAGTAGTAGTAGTAGTAGTTGTAGTGGTTGTTCTTGTAGTAGTAGTAGTAGTAGTAGTAGTAGTAGTAGAAGTGGTTGTTCTTGTACTAATATTGGTGTACTTCTAGTAGTAGTAGTGGTAGTTGTAGTGTTTTTTTCTTGTAGTGGTAGTAGTGGTTGTTCTTGTAATATTAGAAGTAGTAGTAGTGATGTTTCTTGTTGTAGTAGTAGTGGTTGTTATTGTAGTAGTAGAAGTGGTTGTTCTTGTAATAGTAGTAGTAGTAGTAGTGGTTGTTCTTGTAGTATTAGCAGTGGTTGTTCTTGTAGTAGTAGTAGAGGTTTTTCTTGTAGTAGTAGTAGTGGTTGTTCTTGTAGTAGTATTAGTAGTATTAGTAGTAGTAATGGTTCTTCTTGTCGTAGTAGGAGTGGTAGTTGTAGTTGTTGTTCTTGCAGTAGTAGTAGAGGTTGTTTTTGTAGTAGTAGTAGTAGTGGTTGTTCTTGTAGTATTAGTAGTGGTTGTTCTTGAAGTAGTAGTAGTAGTAGAGGTTGTTCTTGTAGTAGTAGTAGTGGTTGTTCTTGTAATAGTAATAGTAGTAGTAGTGGTTGTTCTTGTAGTAGTATTGGTGTACTTCTAGTAGTAGTAGAAGTAGTAGTTGTAGTGGTTGTTCTTGTAGTAGTAGTAGTAGTAGTAGTAGTAGTAGTAGTAGTAGTAGTAGTAGTAGAAGTGGTTGTTCTTGTACTAATATTTGTGTACTTCTAGTAGTAGTAGTGGTAGTTGTAGTGTTTTTTCTTGTAGTAGTAGTAGTGGTTGTTCTTGTAATATTAGAAGTAGTAGTAGTGATGTTTCTTGTTGTAGTAGTAGTGGTTGTTATTGTAGTAGTAGAAGTGGTTGTTCTTGTAATAGTAGTAGTAGTAGTAGTAGTAGTGGTTGTTCTTGTAGTATTAGTAGTGGTTGTTCTTGTAGTAGTAGTAGAGGTTTTTCTTGTAGTAGTAGTAGTGGTTGTTCTTGTAGTAGTATTAGTAGTATTAGTAGTAGTAATGGTTCTTCTTGTCGTAGTAGGAGTGGTAGTTGTAGTTGTTGTTCTTGCAGTAGTAGTAGAGGTTGTTTTTGTAGTAGTAGTAGTAGTGGTTGTTCTTGTAGTATTAGTAGTGGTTGTTCTTGAAGTAGTAGTAGTAGTAGAGGTTGTTCTTGTAGTAGTAGTAGTGGTTGTTCTTGTAGTAGTAGAAGTGGTTGTTCTTGTAATATTAGTAGTACTAGTAGTAGTAGTGGTTTTTCTTGTAATATTAGTAGTAGTAGTAGTGGTTGTTCTTGTAGTAGTAGTAGTAGAAGTGGTTGTTCTTGTAATAGTAGTAGTAGTAGTGGTTGTTCTTGTAGTAGTAGTAGTGGTTGTTCTTGCAATATTAGAATTAGTAGTAGTGGTGGTTCTTGTTGTAGTAGTAGTGGTTGTTCTTGTAATAGTAGTTGTAGTAGTGGTTGTAGTGGTTGTTCTTGTAGTAGTAGTAGTGATTGTTCTTGTAGTGGTAGTAGTAGTGGTGGTGGTTGTTCTTGTAGTAGTAGTAGTGGTTGTTATTGTAATAGTAGTAGTACTAGTAGTAGTAGTGGTTTTTGTTGTAATAGTAGTAATAGCAGTAGTGGTTGTTCTAGTAGTAGTAGAGGTTGATCTTGTAGTAGTAGTAGTGGTTGTTCTTGTAGTAGTAGTAGTAGTAGTAGTAGTAGTAGTAGTAATGGTTCTTCTTGTAGTAGTAGTGGTGGTAGTTGTAGTGGTTGTTCTTGTAGTAGTAGTAGTGGTTGTTTTTGTAGTAGTAGTAGTAGTGGTTGTTCTTGTAGTATTAGTAGTGCTTGTTCTTGTAGTAGTAGTAGTAGAAGAGGTTGTTTTTGTAGTAGTAGTAGTGGTTGTTCTTGTAGTAGTATTGGTGTACTTGTAGTAGTAGTAGTAGTTGTAGTGGTTGTTCTTGTAGTAGTAGTAGTAGTAGTAGTAGTAGCAGAAGTGGTTGTTCTTGTACTAGTATTGGTGTACTTGTAGTAGTAGTAGTGGTAGTTGTAGTGGTTTTTCTTGTAGTAGTAGTAGTGGTTGTTCTTGTAATATTAGAAGTAGTAGTAGTGATGTTTCTTGTTGTAGTAATAGTGGTTGTTATTGTAGTAGTAGTAGTGGTTGTTCTTGTAATAGTAGTAGTAGTAGTAGTGGTTGTTCTTGTAGTAGTAGTGGTTGCACTTGTAGTAGTACTAGTAGTTGTAGTGGTTGTTCTTGAAGTAGTAGTAATGGTAGTAGTGGTTGTCCTTGTAGTAGTAGTAGTGGTTGTTCTTGTAATGGTAGTAGTAGTAGTAGTGGTCTTTGTTCTTGTAGGAGTAGTAGTGATTGTTCTTGTGGTAGCAGTAGTAGTGGTGGTGGTTGTAATTGTAGTAGTAGTAGTGGTTGTTATTGTAATAGTAGTAGTACTAGTAGTAATAGTGGTTTTTGTTGTAATAGTAGTAATAGCAGTAGTGGTTGTTCTTGTAGTAGTAGAGGTTGTTCTTGTAGTAGTAGTAGTGGTTGTTCTTGTAGTAGTAGTAGTAGTAGTAGTAGTAGTAGTAGTAGTTGTAGTAGTAGTACTAATGGTTTTTCTTGTTGTAGTAGTAGTGGTAGTTGTAGTGGTTGTTCTTGTAGTAGTAGTAGTGGCTGTTTTTGTAGTAGTAGTAGTAGTGGTTGTTCTTGTAGTATTAGTAGTGCTTGTTCTTGTAGTAGTAGTAGTAGAAGAGGTTCTTCCTGTAGTAGTAGTAGTGGTTGTTCTTGTAGTAGTAGTAGTAGTAGTAATGGTTCTTCTTGTAGTAGTAGTAGTGGTTGTTGTAGTGATTGTTCTTGTAGTAGTAGTAGTAGAGGTGGTGGTTGTTCTTGTAGTAGTAGTAGTGGTTGTTATTGTAATAGTAGTAGTACTAGTAGTAGTAGTGGTTTTTGTTGTAATAGTAGTAATAGCTGTAGTGGTTGTTCTTGTAGTAGTAGAGGTTGTTCTTGTAGTAGTAGTAGTGGTTGTTCTTGTAGTAGTATTAGAAGTAGTAATAGTAGTAATGGTTCTTCTTGTAGTAATAGTAGTGGTAGTTGTAGTGGTTGTTCTTGTAGTAGTAGTGGTTGTTTTGTAGTAGTAGTAGTGGTTGTTCTTGTAGTATTAGTAGTGTTTGTTCTTGTAGTAGTAGTAGTAGTAGAGGTTGTGCTTGTAGTAGTAGTAGTGGTTGTTCTTGTAGTAGTAGTAGTGGTTGTTCTTGTAATATTACTAGTAGTAGTAGTGGTTGTTCTTGTAGTAGTAGTAGTGGTTTTTCTTGTATTAGTAGTAGTAGTAGAAGTGGTTTGTCTTGTAGTAGTAGTAGTGGTTGTTCCAGTAATATTAGTAGTAGTAGTAGTAGTAGTGGTTCTTGTTGTAGAAATAGTGTTTGTTCTTGTAGTAGTAGTAGTGGTTGTTCTTGTAATAGTTGTAGTAGTAGTAGCTGTAGTGGTTGTTCTTAAAATAGTTGTATTAGTAGTAGTAGTAGTGGTTGTTCTTGTAATAGTTGTAGTAGTAGTAGTGGTTGTTTTTGTATTAGTAGTAGTGGTTGTTCTTGTAATAGTTGTAGTAGTAGTTGTAGTAGTGGTTTTTCTTGTAGTAGTTGTAGTGGTTGATCTTGTTGTAGTAGTACTACTAGTAGTAGTACTGGTGGTTCTTGTTGTGGTAGTAGTGGTTGTTCTTGTAGTAGTAGTAGTGGTTGTTCTTCTAATAGTAGTAGTAGTAGTAGTGGTTGTTCTTGCAGTAGTATTGGTGTACTTGTAGTAGTAGTAGTAGTAGTAGTAGTAGTAGTAGTTGTAGTGGTTGTTCTTGTAGTAGTAGTAGTAGTAGTAGTAGTAGTAGTAGTAGTAGTAGAAGTGGTTGTTCTTGTACTAATATTGGTGTACTTCTAGTAGTAGTAGTGGTAGTTGTAGTGTTTTTTCTTGTAGTAGTAGTAGTGGTTGTTCTTGTAATATTAGAAGTAGTAGTAGTGATGTTTCTTGTTGTAGTAGTAGTGGTTGTTATTGTAGTAGTAGAAGTGGTTGTTCTTGTAATAGTAGTAGTAGTAGTAGTGGTTGTTCTTGTAGTATTAGCAGTGGTTGTTCTTGTAGTAGTAGTAGAGGTTTTTCTTGTAGTAGTAGTAGTGGTTGTTCTTGTAGTAGTATTAGTAGTATTAGTAGTAGTAATGGTTCTTCTTGTCGTAGTAGGAGTGGTAGTTGTAGTTGTTGTTCTTGCAGTAGTAGTAGAGGTTGTTTTTGTAGTAGTAGTAGTAGTGGTTGTTCTTGTAGTATTAGTAGTGGTTGTTCTTGAAGTAGTAGTAGTAGTAGAGGTTGTACTTGTAGTAGTAGTAGTGGTTGTTCTTGTAATAGTAGTAGTAGTAGTAGTGGTTGTTCTTGTAGTAGTATTGGTGTACTTGTAGTAGTAGTAGTAGTAGTAGTAGTTGTAGTGGTTGTTCTTGTAGTAGTAGTAGTAGTAGTAGTAGTAGTAGTAGTAGTAGTAGTAGTAGTAGTAGACGTGGTTGTTCTTGTACTAATATTGGTGTACTTCTAGTAGTAGTAGTGGTAGTTGTAGTGTTTTTTCTTGTAGTAGTAGTAGTGGTTGTTCTTGTAATATTAGAAGTAGTAGTAGTGATGTTTCTTGTTGTAGTAGTAGTGGTTGTTATTGTAGTAGTAGAAGTGGTTGTTCTTGTAATAGTAGTAGTAGTAGTAGTGGTTGTTCTTGTAGTATTAGCAGTGGTTGTTCTTGTAGTAGTAGTAGAGGTTTTTCTTGTAGTAGTAGTAGTGGTTGTTCTTGTAGTAGTATTAGTAGTATTAGTAGTAGTAATGGTTCTTCTTGTCGTAGTAGGAGTGGTAGTTGTAGTTGTTGTTCTTGCAGTAGTAGTAGAGGTTGTTTTTGTAGTAGTAGTAGTAGTGGTTGTTCTTGTAGTATTAGTAGTGGTTGTTCTTGAAGTAGTAGTAGTAGTAGAGGTTGTTCTTGTAGTAGTAGTAGTGGTTGTTCTTGTAGTAGTATTGGTGTACTTGTAGTAGTAGTAGTAGTAGTTGTAGTGGTTGTTCTTGTAGTAGTAGTAGTAGTAGTAGTAGTAGTAGTAGTAGAAGTGGTTGTTCTTGTACTAATATTGGTGTACTTCTAGTAGTAGTAGTGGTAGTTGTAGTGTTTTTTCTTGTAGTAGTAGTAGTGGTTGTTCTTGTAATATTAGAAGTAGTAGTAGTGATGTTTCTTGTTGTAGTAGTAGTGGTTGTTATTGTAGTAGTAGAAGTGGTTGTTCTTGTAATAGTAGTAGTAGTAGTAGTGGTTGTTCTTGTAGTATTAGCAGTGGTTGTTCTTGTAGTAGTAGTAGAGGTTTTTCTTGTAGTAGTAGTAGTAGTGGTTGTTCTTGTAGTAGTAGTAGTAGTAGTAGTTGTAGTAATGGTTCTTCTTGTCGTAGTAGGAGTGGTAGTTGTAGTTGTTGTTCTTGCAGTAGTAGTAGAGGTTGTTTTTGTAGTAGTAGTAGTAGTGGTTGTTCTTGTAGTATTAGTAGTGGTTGTTCTTGAAGTAGTAGTAGTAGTAGAGGTTGTTCTTGTAGTAGTAGTAGTGGTTGTTCTTGTAGTAGTAGAAGTGGTTGTTCTTGTAATATTAGTAGTACTAGTAGTAGTAGTGGTTTTTCTTGTAATATTAGTAGTAGTAGTAGTGGTTGTTCTTGTAGTAGTAGTAGTAGAAGTGGTTGTTCTTGTAATAGTAGTAGTAGTAGTGGTTGTTCTTGTAGTAGTAGTAGTGGTTGTTCTTGCAATATTAGAATTAGTAGTAGTGGTGGTTCTTGTTGTAGTAGTAGTGGTTGTTCTTGTAATAGTAGTTGTAGTAGTGGTTGTAGTGGTTGTTCTTGTAGTAGTAGTAGTGATTGTTCTTGTAGTGGTAGTAGTAGTGGTGGTGGTTGTTCTTGTAGTAGTAGTAGTGGTTGTTATTGTAATAGTAGTAGTACTAGTAGTAGTAGTGGTTTTTGTTGTAATAGTAGTAATAGCAGTAGTGGTTGTTCTAGTAGTAGTAGAGGTTGATCTTGTAGTAGTAGTAGTGGTTGTTCTTGTAGTAGTAGTAGTAGTAGTAGTAGTAGTAGTAGTAGTAGTAGTAATGGTTCTTCTTGTAGTAGTAGTGGTGGTAGTTGTAGTGGTTGTTCTTGTAGTAGTAGTAGTGGTTGTTTTTGTAGTAGTAGTAGTAGTGGTTGTTCTTGTAGTATTAGTAGTGCTTGTTCTTGTAGTAGTAGTAGTAGTAGTAGTAGTTGTTGTAGTAGTAGTACTAATGGTTTTTCTTGTAGTAGTAGTAGTGGTAGTTGTAGTGGTTGTTCTTGTAGTAGTAGTAGTGGCTGTTTTTGTAGTAGTAGTAGTAGTGGTTGTTCTTGTAGTATTAGTAGTGCTTGTTCTTGTAGTAGTAGTAGTAGAAGAGGTTCTTCCTGTAGTAGTAGTAGTGGTTGTTCTTGTAGTAGTAGTAGTAGTAGTAGTAATGGTTCTTCTTGTAGTAGTAGTAGTGGTTGTTGTAGTGATTGTTCTTGTAGTAGTAGTAGTAGAGGTGGTGGTTGTTCTTGTAGTAGTAGTAGTGGTTGTTATTGTAATAGTAGTAGTACTAGTAGTAGTAGTGGTTTTTGTTGTAATAGTAGTAATAGCTGTAGTGGTTGTTCTTGTAGTAGTAGAGGTTGTTCTTGTAGTAGTAGTAGTGGTTGTTCTTGTAGTAGTATTAGAAGTAGTAATAGTAGTAATGGTTCTTCTTGTAGTAATAGTAGTGGTAGTTGTAGTGGTTGTTCTTGTAGTAGTAGTGGTTGTTTTGTAGTAGTAGTAGTAGTGGTTGTTCTTGTAGTATTAGTAGTGTTTGTTCTTGTAGTAGTAGTAGTAGTAGAGGTTGTGCTTGTAGTAGTAGTAGTGGTTGTTCTTGTAGTAGTAGTAGTGGTTGTTCTTGTAATATTACTAGTAGTAGTAGTGGTTGTTCTTGTAGTAGTAGTAGTGGTTTTTCTTGTATTAGTAGTAGTAGTAGAAGTGGTTTGTCTTGTAGTAGTAGTAGTGGTTGTTCCAGTAATATTAGTAGTAGTAGTAGTAGTAGTAGTGGTTCTTGTTGTAGAAATAGTGTTTGTTCTTGTAGTAGTAGTAGTGGTTGTTCTTGTAATAGTTGTAGTAGTAGTAGCTGTAGTGGTTGTTCTTAAAATAGTTGTATTAGTAGTAGTAGTAGTGGTTGTTCTTGTAATAGTTGTAGTAGTAGTAGTGGTTGTTTTTGTAGTAGTAGTAGTGGTTGTTCTTGTAATAGTTGTAGTAGTAGTTGTAGTAGTGGTTTTTCTTGTAGTAGTTGTAGTGGTTGATCTTGTTGTAGTAGTACTACTAGTAGTAGTACTGGTGGTTCTTGTTCTGGTAGTAGTGGTTGTTCTTGTAGTAGTAGTAGTGGTTGTTCTTCTAATAGTAGTAGTAGTAGTAGTGGTTGTTCTTGCAGTAGTATTGGTGTACTTGTAGTAGTAGTAGTAGTAGTAGTAGTAGTAGTAGTAGTAGTAGTTGTGGTTGTTCTTGTAGTAGTAGTAGTAGTAGTAGTAGTAGTAGTAGTAGAAGTGGTTGTTCTTGTACTAATATTGGTGTACTTCTAGTAGTAGTAGTGGTAGTTGTAGTGTTTTTTCTTGTAGTAGTAGTAGTGGTTGTTCTTGTAATATTAGAAGTAGTAGTAGTGATGTTTCTTGTTGTAGTAGTAGTGGTTGTTATTGTAGTAGTAGAAGTGGTTGTTCTTGTAATAGTAGTAGTAGTAGTAGTAGTGGTTGTTCTTGTAGTATTAGCAGTGGTTGTTCTTGTAGTAGTAGTAGAGGTTTTTCTTGTAGTAGTAGTAGTGGTTGTTCTTGTAGTAGTATTAGTAGTATTAGTAGTAGTAATGGTTCTTCTTGTCGTAGTAGGAGTGGTAGTTGTAGTTGTTGTTCTTGCAGTAGTAGTAGAGGTTGTTTTTGTAGTAGTAGTAGTAGTGGTTGTTCTTGTAGTATTAGTAGTGGTTGTTCTTGAAGTAGTAGTAGTAGTAGAGGTTGTACTTGTAGTAGTAGTAGTGTTTGTTCTTGTAATAGTAGTAGTAGTAGTAGTGGTTGTTCTTGTAGTAGTATTGGTGTACTTGTAGTAGTAGTAGTAGTAGTAGTAGTGGTTGTTCTTGTAGTAGTAGTAGTAGTAGTAGTAGTAGTAGTAGTAGTAGTAGTAGACGTGGTTGTTCTTGTACTAATATTGGTGTACTTCTAGTAGTAGTAGTGGTAGTTGTAGTGTTTTTTCTTGTAGTAGTAGTAGTGGTTGTTCTTGTAATATTAGAAGTAGTAGTAGTGATGTTTCTTGTTGTAGTAGTAGTGGTTGTTATTGTAGTAGTAGAAGTGGTTGTTCTTGTAATAGTAGTAGTAGTGGTAGTGGTTGTTCTTGTAGTATTAGCAGTGGTTGTTCTTGTAGTAGTAGTAGAGGTTTTTCTTGTAGTAGTAGTAGTGGTTGTTCTTGTAGTAGTATTAGTAGTATTAGTAGTAGTAATGGTTCTTCTTGTCGTAGTAGGAGTGGTAGTTGTAGTTGTTGTTCTTGCAGTAGTAGTAGAGGTTGTTTTTGTAGTAGTAGTAGTAGTGGTTGTTCTTGTAGTATTAGTAGTGGTTGTTCTTGAAGTAGTAGTAGTAGTAGAGGTTGTTATTGTAGTAGTAGTAGTGGTTGTTCTTGTAGTAGTATTGGTGTACTTGTAGTAGTAGTAGTAGTAGTTGTAGTGGTTGTTCTTGTAGTAGTAGTAGTAGTAGTAGTAGTAGTAGTAGTAGTAGAAGTGGTTGTTCTTGCACTAATATTGGTGTACTTCTAGTAGTAGTAGTGGTAGTTGTAGTGTTTTTTCTTGTAGTAGTAGTAGTGGTTGTTCTTGTAATATTAGAAGTAGTAGTAGTGATGTTTCTTGTTGTAGTAGTAGTGGTTGTTATTGTAGTAGTAGAAGTGGTTGTTCTTGTAATAGTAGTAGTAGTAGTAGTGGTTGTTCTTGTAGTATTAGCAGTGGTTGTTCTTGTAGTAGTAGTAGAGGTTTTTCTTGTAGTAGTAGTAGTGGTTGTTCTTGTAGTAGTATTAGTAGTATTAGTAGTAGTAATGGTTCTTCTTGTCGTAGTAGGAGTGGTAGTTGTAGTTGTTGTTCTTGCAGTAGTAGTAGAGGTTGTTTTTGTAGTAGTAGTAGTAGTGGTTGTTCTTGTAGTATTAGTAGTGGTTGTTCTTGAAGTAGTAGTAGTAGTAGAGGTTGTTCTTGTAGTAGTAGTAGTGGTTGTTCTTGTAGTAGTAGAAGTGGTTGTTCTTGTAATATTAGTAGTACTAGTAGTAGTAGTGGTTTTTCTTGTAATATTAGTAGTAGTAGTAGTGGTTGTTCTTGTAGTAGTAGTAGTAGAAGTGGTTGTTCTTGTAATAGTAGTAGTAGTAGTGGTTGTTCTTGTAGTAGTAGTAGTGGTTGTTCTTGCAATATTAGAATTAGTAGTAGTGGTGGTTCTTGTTGTAGTAGTAGTGGTTGTTCTTGTAATAGTAGTTGTAGTAGTGGTTGTAGTGGTTGTTCTTGTAGTAGTAGTAGTGATTGTTCTTGTAGTGGTAGTAGTAGTGGTGGTGGTTGTTCTTGTAGTAGTAGTAGTGGTTGTTATTGTAATAGTAGTAGTACTAGTAGTAGTAGTGGTTTTTGTTGTAATAGTAGTAATAGCAGTAGTGGTTGTTCTAGTAGTAGTAGAGGTTGATCTTGTAGTAGTAGTAGTGGTTGTTCTTGTAGTAGTAGTAGTAGTAGTAGTAGTAGTAGTAGTAGTAGTAGTAGTAATGGTTCTTCTTGTAGTAGTAGTGGTGGTAGTTGTAGTGGTTGTTCTTGTAGTAGTAGTAGTGGTTGTTTTTGTAGTAGTAGTAGTAGTGGTTGTTCTTGTAGTATTAGTAGTGCTTGTTCTTGTAGTAGTAGTAGTAGAAGAGGTTGTTTTGTAGTAGTAGTAGTGGTTGTTCTTGTAGTAGTATTGGTGTACTTGTAGTAGTAGTAGTAGTTGTAGTGGTTGTTCTTGTAGTAGTAGTAGTAGTAGTAGCAGAAGTGGTTGTTCTTGTACTAGTATTGGTGTACTTGTAGTAGTAGTAGTGGTAGTTGTAGTGGTTTTTCTTGTAGTAGTAGTAGTGGTTGTTCTTGTAATATTAGAAGTAGTAGTAGTGATGTTTCTTGTTGTAGTAATAGTGGTTGTTATTGTAGTAGTAGTAGTGGTTGTTCTTGTAATAGTAGTAGTAGTAGTAGTGGTTGTTCTTGTAGTAGTAGTGGTTGCACTTGTAGTAGTACTAGTAGTTGTAGTGGTTGTTCTTGAAGTAGTAGTAATGGTAGTAGTGGTTGTCCTTGTAGTAGTAGTAGTGGTTGTTCTTGTAATGGTAGTAGTAGTAGTAGTGGTCTTTGTTCTTGTAGGAGTAGTAGTGATTGTTCTTGTGGTAGCAGTAGTAGTGGTGGTGGTTGTAATTGTAGTAGTAGTAGTGGTTGTTATTGTAATAGTAGTAGTACTAGTAGTAATAGTGGTTTTTGTTGTAATAGTAGTAATAGCAGTAGTGGTTGTTCTTGTAGTAGTAGAGGTTGTTCTTGTAGTAGTAGTAGTGGTTGTTCTTGTAGTAGTAGTAGTAGTAGTAGTAGTAGTTGTAGTAGTAATACTAATGGTTTTTCTTGTAGTAGTAGTAGTGGTAGTTGTAGTGGTTGTTCTTGTAGTAGTAGTAGTGGCTGTTTTTGTAGTAGTAGTAGTAGTGGTTGTTCTTGTAGTATTAGTAGTGCTTGTTCTTGTAGTAATAGTAGTAGAAGAGGTTCTTCCTGTAGTAGTAGTAGTGGTTGTTCTTGTAGTAGTAGTAGTAGTAGTAGTAATGGTTCTTCTTGTAGTAGTAGTAGTGGTTGTTGTAGTGATTGTTCTTGTAGTAGTAGTAGTAGAGGTGGTGGTTGTTCTTGTAGTAGTAGTAGTGGTTGTTATTGTAATAGTAGTAGTACTAGTAGTAGTAGTGGTTTTTGTTGTAATAGTAGTAATAGCTGTAGTGGTTGTTCTTGTAGTAGTAGAGGTTGTTCTTGTAGTAGTAGTAGTGGTTGTTCTTGTAGTAGTATTAGAAGTAGTAATAGTAGTAATGGTTCTTCTTGTAGTAATAGTAGTGGTAGTTGTAGTGGTTGTTCTTGTAGTAGTAGTGGTTGTTTTGTAGTAGTAGTAGTAGTGGTTGTTCTTGTAGTATTAGTAGTGTTTGTTCTTGTAGTAGTAGTAGTAGAGGTTGTGCTTGTAGTAGTAGTAGTGGTTGTTCTTGTAGTAGTAGTAGTGGTTGTTCTTGTAATATTACTAGTAGTAGTAGTGGTTGTTCTTGTAGTAGTAGTAGTGGTTTTTCTTGTATTAGTAGTAGTAGTAGAAGTGGTTTGTCTTGTAGTAGTAGTAGTGGTTGTTCCAGTAATATTAGTAGTAGTAGTAGTAGTAGTGGTTCTTGTTGTAGAAATAGTGTTTGTTCTTGTAGTAGTAGTAGTGGTTGTTCTTGTAATAGTTGTAGTAGTAGTAGCTGTAGTGGTTGTTCTTAAAATAGTTGTATTAGTAGTAGTAGTAGTGGTTGTTCTTGTAATAGTTGTAGTAGTAGTAGTGGTTGTTTTTGTAGTAGTAGTAGTGGTTGTTCTTGTAATAGTTGTAGTAGTAGTTGTAGTAGTGGTTTTTCTTGTAGTAGTTGTAGTGGTTGATCTTGTTGTAGTAGTACTACTAGTAGTAGTACTGGTGGTTCTTGTTGTGGTAGTAGTGGTTGTTCTTGTAGTAGTTGTAGTGGTTGTTCTTGCAGTAGTATTGGTGTACTTGTAGTAGTAGTAGTAGTAGTAGTAGTAGTAGTAGTTGTAGTGGTTGTTCTTGTAGTAGTAGTAGTAGTAGTAGTAGTAGTAGTAGAAGTGGTTGTTCTTGTACTAATATTGGTGTACTTCTAGTAGTAGTAGTGGTAGTTGTAGTGTTTTTTCTTGTAGTAGTAGTAGTGGTTGTTCTTGTAATATTAGAAGTAGTAGTAGTGATGTTTCTTGTTGTAGTAGTAGTGGTTGTTATTGTAGTAGTAGAAGTGGTTGTTCTTGTAATAGTAGTAGTAGTAGTAGTGGTTGTTCTTGTAGTATTAGCAGTGGTTGTTCTTGTAGTAGTAGTAGAGGTTTTTCTTGTAGTAGTAGTAGTGGTTGTTCTTGTAGTAGTATTAGTAGTATTAGTAGTAGTAATGGTTCTTCTTGTCGTAGTAGGAGTGGTAGTTGTAGTTGTTGTTCTTGCAGTACTAGTAGAGGTTGTTTTTGTAGTAGTAGTAGTAGTGGTTGTTCTTGTAGTATTAGTAGTGGTTGTTCTTGAAGTAGTAGTAGTAGTAGAGGTTGTACTTGTAGTAGTAGTAGTGGTTGTTCTTGTAATAGTAGTAGTAGTAGTAGTAGTAGTTGTTCTTGTAGTAGTATTGGTGTACTTGTAGTAGTAGTAGTAGTAGTAGTAGTTGTAGTGGTTGTTCTTGTAGTAGTAGTAGTAGTAGTAGTAGTAGTAGTAGTAGAAGTGGTTGTTCTTGTACTAATATTGGTGTACTTCTAGTAGTAGTAGTGGTAGTTGCAGTGTTTTTTCTTGTAGTAGTAGTAGTGGTTGTTCTTGTAATATTAGAAGTAGTAGTAGTGATGTTTCTTGTTGTAGTAGTAGTGGTTGTTATTGTAGTAGTAGAAGTGGTTGTTCTTGTAATAGTAGTAGTAGTAGTAGTGGTTGTTCTTGTAGTATTAGCAGTGGTTGTTCTTGTAGTAGTAGTAGAGGTTTTTCTTGTAATAGTAGTAGTGGTTGTTCTTGTAGTAGTATTAGTAGTATTAGTAGTAGTAATGGTTCTTCTTGTCGTAGTAGGAGTGGTAGTTGTAGTTGTTGTTCTTGCAGTAGTAGTAGAGGTTGTTTTTGTAGTAGTAGTAGTAGTGGTTGTTCTTGTAGTATTAGTAGTGGTTGTTCTTGAAGTAGTAGTAGTAGTAGAGGTTGTTATTGTAGTAGTAGTAGTGGTTGTTCTTGTAGTAGTATTGGTGTACTTGTAGTAGTAGTAGTAGTAGTTGTAGTGGTTGTTCTTGTAGTAGTAGTAGTAGTAGTAGTAGTAGTAGTAGAAGTGGTTGTTCTTGTACTAATATTGGTGTACTTCTAGTAGTAGTAGTGGTAGTTGTAGTGTTTTTTCTTGTAGTAGTAGTGGTTGTTCTTGTAATATTAGAAGTAGTAGTAGTGATGTTTCTTGTTGTAGTAGTAGTGGTTGTTATTGTAGTAGTAGAAGTGGTTGTTCTTGTAATAGTAGTAGTAGTAGTAGTGGTTGTTCTTGTAGTATTAGCAGTGGTTGTTCTTGTAGTAGTAGTAGAGGTTTTTCTTGTAGTAGTAGTAGTGGTTGTTCTTGTAGTAGTATTAGTAGTATTAGTAGTAGTAATGGTTCTTCTTGTCGTAGTAGGAGTGGTAGTTGTAGTTGTTGTTCTTGCAGTAGTAGTAGAGGTTGTTTTTGTAGTAGTAGTAGTAGTGGTTGTTCTTGTAGTATTAGTAGTGGTTGTTCTTGAAGTAGTAGTAGTAGTAGAGGTTGTTCTTGTAGTAGTAGTAGTGGTTGTTCTTGTAGTAGTAGAAGTGGTTGTTCTTGTAATATTAGTAGTACTAGTAGTAGTAGTGGTTTTTCTTGTAATATTAGTAGTAGTAGTAGTGGTTGTTCTTGTAGTAGTAGTAGTAGAAGTGGTTGTTCTTGTAATAGTAGTAGTAGTAGTGGTTGTTCTTGTAGTAGTAGTAGTGGTTGTTCTTGCAATATTAGAATTAGTAGTAGTGGTGGTTCTTGTTGTAGTAGTAGTGGTTGTTCTTGTAATAGTAGTTGTAGTAGTGGTTGTAGTGGTTGTTCTTGTAGTAGTAGTAGTGATTGTTCTTGTAGTGGTAGTAGTAGTGGTGGTGGTTGTTCTTGTAGTAGTAGTAGTGGTTGTTATTTTAATAGTAGTAGTACTAGTAGTAGTAGTGGTTTTTGTTGTAATAGTAGTAATAGCAGTAGTGGTTGTTCTAGTAGTAGTAGAGGTTGATCTTGTAGTAGTAGTAGTGGTTGTTCTTGTAGTAGTAGTAGTAGTAGTAGTAGTAGTAGTAGTAGTAGTAGTAATGGTTCTTCTTGTAGTAGTAGTGGTGGTAGTTGTAGTGGTTGTTCTTGTAGTAGTAGTAGTGGTTGTTTTTGTAGTAGTAGTAGTAGTGGTTGTTCTTGTAGTATTAGTAGTGCTTGTTCTTGTAGTAGTAGTAGTAGAAGAGGTTGTTTTTGTAGTAGTAGTAGTGGTTGTTCTTGTAGTAGTATTGGTGTACTTGTAGTAGTAGTAGTAGTTGTAGTGGTTGTTCTTGTAGTAGTAGTAGTAGTAGTAGTAGCAGAAGTGGTTGTTCTTGTACTAGTATTGGTGTACTTGTAGTAGTAGTAGTGGTAGTTGTAGTATTTTT
The DNA here is from genome assembly GCF_030867095.1 of Alligator mississippiensis. NCBI lineage: Eukaryota > Metazoa > Chordata > Crocodylia > Alligatoridae > Alligator > Alligator mississippiensis. Next base: position 22,361,092 of record NC_081837.1, on the reverse strand, counting down.
TCTTGTAGTAGTAGTAGTGGTTGTTCTTGTAATATTAGAAGTAGTAGTAGTGATGTTTCTTGTTGTAGTAATAGTGGTTGTTATTGTAGTAGTAGTAGTGGTTGTTCTTGTAATAGTAGTAGTAGTAGTAGTGGTTGTTCTTGTAGTAGTAGTGGTTGCACTTGTAGTAGTACTAGTAGTTGTAGTGGTTGTTCTTGAAGTAGTAGTAATGGTAGTAGTGGTTGTCCTTGTAGTAGTAGTAGTGGTTGTTCTTGTAATGGTAGTAGTAGTAGTAGTGGTCTTTGTTCTTGTAGGAGTAGTAGTGATTGTTCTTGTGGTAGCAGTAGTAGTGGTGGTGGTTGTAATTGTAGTAGTAGTAGTGGTTGATATTGTAATAGTAGTAGTACTAGTAGTAATAGTGGTTTTTGTTGTAATAGTAGTAATAGCAGTAGTGGTTGTTCTTGTAGTAGTAGAGGTTGTTCTTGTAGTAGTAGTAGTGGTTGTTCTTGTAGTAGTAGTAGTAGTAGTAGTAGTAGTAGTTGTAGTAGTAGTACTAATGGTTTTTCTTGTAGTAGTAGTAGTGGTAGTTGTAGTGGTTGTTCTTGTAGTAGTAGTAGTGGCTGTTTTTGTAGTAGTAGTAGTAGTGGTTGTTCTTGTTGTATTAGTAGTGCTTGTTCTTGTAGTAGTAGTAGTAGAAAAGGTTCTTCCTGTAGTAGTAGTAGTGGTTGTTCTTGTAGTAGTAGTAGTAGTAGTAGTAGTAATGGTTCTTCTTGTAGTAGTAGTAGTGGTTGTTGTAGTGATTGTTCTTGTAGTAGTAGTAGTAGAGGTGGTGGTTGTTCTTGTAGTAGTAGTAGTGGTTGTTATTGTAATAGTAGTAGTACTAGTAGTAGTAGTGGTTTTTGTTGTAATAGTAGTAATAGCTGTAGTGGTTGTTCTTGTAGTAGTAGAGGTTGTTCTTGTAGTAGTAGTAGTGGTTGTTCTTGTAGTAGTATTAGAAGTAGTAATAGTAGTAATGGTTCTTCTTGTAGTAATAGTAGTGGTAGTTGTAGTGGTTGTTCTTGTAGTAGTAGTGGTTGTTTTGTAGTAGTAGTAGTAGTGGTTTTTCTTGTAGTATTAGTAGTGTTTGTTCTTGTAGTAGTAGTAGTAGTAGAGGTTGTGCTTGTAGTAGTAGTAGTGGTTGTTCTTGTAGTAGTAGTAGTGGTTGTTCTTGTAATATTACTAGTAGTAGTAGTGGTTGTTCTTGTAGTAGTAGTAGTGGTTTTTCTTGTATTAGTAGTAGTAGTAGAAGTGGTTTGTCTTGTAGTAGTAGTAGTGGTTGTTCCAGTAATATTAGTAGTAGTAGTAGTAGTAGTGGTTCTTGTTGTAGAAATAGTGTTTGTTCTTGTAGTAGTAGTAGTGGTTGTTCTTGTAATAGTTGTAGTAGTAGTAGCTGTAGTGGTTGTTCTTAAAATAGTTGTATTAGTAGTAGTAGTGGTTGTTCTTGTAATAGTTGTAGTAGTAGTAGTGGTTGTTTTTGTAGTAGTAGTAGTGGTTGTTCTTGTAATAGTTGTAGTAGTAGTTGTAGTAGTGGTTTTTCTTGTAGTAGTTGTAGTGGTTGATCTTGTTGTAGTAGTACTACTAGTAGTAGTACTGGTGGTTCTTGTTGTGGTAGTAGTGGTTGTTCTTGTAGTAGTAGTAGTGGTTGTTCTTGCAGTAGTATTGGTGTACTTGTAGTAGTAGTAGTAGTAGTAGTAGTAGTTGTAGTGGTTGTTCTTGTAGTAGTAGTAGTAGTAGTAGTAGTAGTAGAAGTGGTTGTTCTTGTACTAATATTGGTGTACTTCTAGTAGTAGTAGTGGTAGTTGTAGTGTTTTTTCTTGTAGTAGTAGTAGTGGTTGTTCTTGTAATATTAGAAGTAGTAGTAGTGATGTTTCTTGTTGTAGTAGTAGTGGTTGTTATTGTAGTAGTAGAAGTGGTTGTTCTTGTAATAGTAGTAGTAGTAGTAGTGGTTGTTCTTGTAGTATTAGCAGTGGTTGTTCTTGTAGTAGTAGTAGAGGTTTTTCTTGTAGTAGTAGTAGTGGTTGTTCTTGTAGTAGTATTAGTAGTATTAGTGTTAGTAATGGTTCTTCTTGTCGTAGTAGGAGTGGTAGTTGTAGTCGTTGTTCTTGCAGTAGTAGTAGAGGTTGTTTTTGTAGTAGTAGTAGTAGTGGTTGTTCTTGTAGTATTAGTAGTGGTTGTTCTTGAAGTAGTAGTAGTAGTAGAGGTTGTACTTGTAGTAGTAGTAGTGGTTGTTCTTGTAATAGTAGTAGTAGTAGTAGTAGTAGTTGTTCTTGTAGTAGTATTGGTGTACTTGTAGTAGTAGTAGTAGTAGTAGTTGTAGTGGTTGTTCTTGTAGTAGTAGTAGTAGTAGTAGTAGTAGTAGTAGTAGCAGAAGTGGTTGTTCTTGTACTAATATTGGTGTACTTCTAGTAGTAGTAGTGGTAGTTGTAGTGTTTTTTCTTGTAGTAGTAGTAGTGGTTGTTCTTGTAATATTAGAAGTAGTAGTAGTGATGTTTCTTGTTGTAGTAGTAGTGGTTGTTATTGTAGTAGTAGAAGTGGTTGTTCTTGTAATAGCAGTAGTAGTAGTAGTGGTTGTTCTTGTAGTATTAGCAGTGGTTGTTCTTGTAGTAGTAGTAGAGGTTTTTCTTGTAGTAGTAGTAGTGGTTGTTCTTGTAGTAGTATTAGTAGTATTAGTAGTAGTAATGGTTCTTCTTGTCGTAGTAGGAGTGGTAGTTGTAGTTGTTGTTCTTGCAGTAGTAGTAGAGGTTGTTTTTGTAGTAGTAGTAGTAGTGGTTGTTCTTGTAGTATTAGTAGTGGTTGTTCTTGAAGTAGTAGTAATAGTAGAGGTTGTTCTTGTAGTAGTAGTAGTGGTTGTTCTTGTAGTAGTAGAAGTGGTTGTTCTTGTAATATTAGTAGTACTAGTAGTAGTAGTGGTTTTTCTTGTAATATTAGTAGTAGTAGTAGTGGTTGTTCTTGTAGTAGTAGTAGTAGAAGTGGTTGTTCTTGTAATAGTAGTAGTAGTAGTGGTTGTTCTTGTAGTAGTAGTAGTGGTTGTTCTTGCAATATTAGAATTAGTAGTAGTGGTGGTTCTTGTTGTAGTAGTAGTGGTTGTTCTTGTAATAGTAGTTGTAGTAGTGGTTGTAGTGGTTGTTCTTGTAGTAGTAGTAGTGATTGTTCTTGTAGTGGTAGTAGTAGTGGTGGTGGTTGTTCTTGTAGTAGTAGTAGTGTTTGTTATTGTAATAGTAGTAGTACTAGTAGTAGTAGTGGTTTTTGTTGTAATAGTAGTAATAGCAGTAGTGGTTGTTCTAGTAGTAGTAGAGGTTGATCTTGTAGTAGTAGTAGTGGTTGTTCTTGTAGTAGTAGTAGTAGTAGTAGTAGTAGTAGTAATGGTTCTTCTTGTAGTAGTAGTGGTGGTAGTTGTAGTGGTTGTTCTTGTAGTAGTAGTAGTGGTTGTTTTTGTAGTAGTAGTAGTAGTGGTTGTTCTTGTAGTATTAGTAGTGCTTGTTCTTGTAGTAGTAGTAGTAGAAGAGGTTGTTTTTGTAGTAGTAGTAGTGGTTGTTCTTATAGTAGTATTGGTGTACTTGTAGTAGTAGTAGTAGTTGTAGTGGTTGTTCTTGTAGTAGTAGTAGTAGTAGTAGTAGCAGAAGTGGTTGTTCTTGTACTAGTATTGGTGTACTTGTAGTAGTAGTAGTGGTAGTTGTAGTGGTTTTTCTTGTAGTAGTAGTAGTGGTTGTTCTTGTAATATTAGAAGTAGTAGTAGTGATGTTTCTTGTTGTAGTAATAGTGGTTGTTATTGTAGTAGTAGTAGTGTTTGTTCTTGTAATAGTAGTAGTAGTAGTAGTGGTTGTTCTTGTAGTAGTAGTGGTTGCACTTGTAGTAGTACTAGTAGTTGTAGTGGTTGTTCTTGAAGTAGTAGTAGTGGTAGTAGTGGTTGTCCTTGTAGTAGTAGTAGTGGTTGTTCTTGTAATGGTAGTAGTAGTAGTAGTGGTCTTTGTTCTTGTAGGAGTAGTAGTGATTGTTCTTGTAGTAGCAGTAGTAGTGGTGGTGGTTGTAATTGTAGTAGTAGTAGTGGTTGTTATTGTAATAGTAGTAGTACTAGTAGTAATAGTGGTTTTTGTTGTAATAGTAGTAATAGCAGTAGTGGTTGTTCTTGTAGTAGTAGAGGTTGTTCTTGTAGTAGTAGTAGTGGTTGTTCTTGTAGTAGTAGTAGTAGTAGTAGTAGTAGTAGTAGTAGTTGTAGTAGTAGTACTAATGGTTTTTCTTGTAGTAGTAGTAGTGGTAGTTGTAGTGGTTGTTCTTGTAGTAGTAGTAGCGGCTGTTTTTGTAGTAGTAGTAGTAGTGGTTGTTCTTGTAGTATTAGTAGTGCTTGTTCTTGTAGTAGTAGTAGTAGAAGAGGTTCTTCTTCTAGTAGTAGTAGTGGTTGTTCTTGTAGTAGTAGTAGTAGTAGTAGTAGTAATGGTTCTTCTTGTAGTAGTAGTAGTGGTTGTTGTAGTGATTGTTCTTGTAGTAGTAGTAGTAGTGGTGGTGGTTGTTCTTGTAGTAGTAGTAGTGGTTGTTATTGTAATAGTAGTAGTACTAGTAGTAGTAGTGGTTTTTGTTGTAATAGTAGTAATAGCTGTAGTGGTTGTTCTTGTAGTAGTAGAGGTTGTTCTTGTAGTAGTAGTAGTGGTTGTTCTTGTAGTAGTATTAGAAGTAGTAATAGTAGTAATGGTTCTTCTTGTAGTAATAGTAGTGGTAGTTGTAGTGGTTGTTCTTGTAGTAGTAGTGGTTGTTTTGTAGTAGTAGTAGTAGTGGTTGTTCTTGTAGTATTAGTAGTGTTTGTTCTTGTAGTAGTAGTAGTAGTAGTAGAGGTTGTGCTTGTAGTAGTAGTAGTGGTTGTTCTTGTAGTAGTAGTAGTGGTTGTTCTTGTAATATTACTAGTAGTAGTAGTGGTTGTTCTTGTAGTAGTAGTAGTGGTTTTACTTGTATTAGTAGTAATAGTAGAAGTGGTTTGTCTTGTAGTAGTAGTAGTAGTGGTTGTTCCAGTAATATTAGTAGTAGTAGTAGTGGTGGTGGTTCTTGTTGTAGAAATAGTGTTTGTTCTTGTAGTAGTAGTAGTGGTTGTTCTTGTAATAGTTGTAGTAGTAGTAGCTGTAGTGGTTGTTCTTAAAATAGTTGTATTAGTAGTAGTAGTAGTGGTTGTTCTTGTAATAGTTGTAGTAGTAGTAGTGGTTGTTTTTGTAGTAGTAGTAGTGGTTGTTCTTGTAATAGTTGTAGTAGTAGTTGTAGTAGTGGTTTTTCTTGTAGTAGTTGTAGTGGTTGATCTTGTTGTAGTAGTACTACTAGTAGTAGTACTGGTGGTTCTTGTTGTGGTAGTAGTGGTTGTTCTTGTAGTAGTAGTAGTGGTTGTTCTTCTAATAGTAGTAGTAGTAGTAGTGGTTGTTCTTGCAGTAGTATTGGTGTACTTGTAGTAGTAGTAGTAGTAGTAGTAGTTGTAGTGGTTGTTCTTCTAGTAGTAGTAGTAGTAGTAGTAGTAGTAGTAGTAGTAGAAGTGGTTGTACTTCTACTAATATTGGTGTACTTCTAGTAGTAGTAGTGGTAGTTGTAGTGTTTTTTTCTTGTAGTAGTAGTAGTGGTTGTTCTTGTAATATTAGAAGTAGTAGTAGTGATGTTTCTTGTTGTAGTAGTAGTGGTTGTTATTGTAGTAGTAGAAGTGGTTGTTCTTGTAATAGTAGTAGTAGTAGTGGTTGTTCTTGTAGTATTAGCAGTGGTTGTTCTTGTAGTAGTAGTAGAGGTTTTTCTTGTAGTAGTAGTAGTGGTTGTTCTTGTAGTAGTATTAGTAGTATTAGTAGTAGTAATGGTACTTCTTGTCGTAGTAGGAGTGGTAGTTGTAGTTGTTGTTCTTGCAGTAGTAGTAGAGGTTGTTTTTGTAGTAGTAGTAGTAGTGGTTGTTCTTGTAGTATTAGTAGTGGTTGTTCTTGAAGTAGTAGTAGTAGTAGAGGTTGTTCTTGTAGTAGTAGTAGTGGTTGTTCTTGTAATAGTAGTAGTAGTAGTAGTGGTTGTTCTTGTAGTAGTATTGGTGTACTTGTAGTAGTAGTAGTAGTAGTAGTTGTAGTGGTTGTTCTTGTAGTAGTAGTAGTAGTAGTAGTAGTAGTAGTAGTAGTAGTAGAAGTGGTTGTTCTTGTACTAATATTGGTGTACTTCTAGTACTAGTAGTGGAAGTTGTAGTGTTTTTTCTTGTAGTAGTAGTAGTGGTTGTTCTTGTAATATTAGAAGTAGTAGTAGTGATGTTTCTTGTTGTAGTAGTAGTGGTTGTTATTGTAGTAGTAGAAGTGGTTGTTCTTGTAATAGTAGTAGTAGTAGTAGTGGTTGTTCTTGTAGTATTAGCAGTGGTTGTTCTTGTAGTATTAGCAGTGGTTTTTCTTGTAGTAGTAGTAGTGGTTGTTCTTGTAGTAGTATTAGTAGTATTAGTAGTAGTAATGTTTCTTCTTGTCGTAGTAGGAGTGGTAGTTGTAGTTGTTGTTCTTGCAGTAGTAGTAGAGGTTGTTTTTGTAGTAGTAGTAGTAGTGGTTGTTCTTGTAGTATTGGTAGTGGTTGTTCTTGAAGTAGTAGTAGTAGTAGAGGTTGTTCTTGTAGTAGTAGTAGTGGTTGTTCTTGTAGTAGTAGAAGTGGTTGTTCTTGTAATATTAGTAGTACTAGTAGTAGTAGTGGTTTTTCTTGTAATATTAGTAGTAGTAGTAGTAGTGGTTGTTCTTGTAGTAGTAGTAGTAGAAGTGGTTGTTCTTGTAATAGTAGTAGTAGTAGTGGTTGTTCTTGTAGTAGTAGTAGTGGTTGTTCTTGCAATATTAGAATTAGTAGTAGTGGTGGTTCTTGTTGTAGTAGTAGTGGTTGTTCTTGTAATAGTAGTTGTAGTAGTGGTTGTAGTGGTTGTTCTTGTAGTAGTAGTAGTGATTGTTCTTGTAGTGGTAGTAGTAGTGGTGGTGGTTGTTCTTGTAGTAGTAGTGGTGGTTGTTATTGTAATAGTAGTAGTACTAGTAGTAGTAGTGGTTTTTGTTGTAATAGTAGTAATAGCAGTAGTGGTTGTTCTAGTAGTAGTAGAGGTTGATCTTGTAGTAGTAGTAGTGGTTGTTCTTGTAGTAGTAGTAGTAGTAGTAGTAGTAGTAGTAGTAGTAGTAGTAGTAATGGTTCTTCTTGTAGTAGTAGTGGTGGTAGTTGTAGTGGTTGTTCTTGTAGTAGTAGTAGTGGTTGTTTTTGTAGTAGTAGTAGTAGTGGTTGTTCTTGTAGTATTAGTAGTGCTTGTTCTTGTAGTAGTAGTAGTAGAAGAGGTTGTTTTTGTAGCAGTAGTAGTGGTTGTTCTTGTAGTAGTATTGGTGTACTTGTAGTAGTAGTAGTAGTTGTAGTGGTTGTTCTTGTAGTAGTAGTAGTAGTAGTAGCAGAAGTGGTTGTTCTTGTACTAGTATTGGTGTACTTGTAGTAGTAGTAGTGGTAGTTGTAGTGGTTTTTCTTGTAGTAGTAGTAGTGGTTGTTCTTGTAATATTAGAAGTAGTAGTAGTGATGTTTCTTGTTGTAGTAATAGTGGTTGTTATTGTAGTAGTAGTAGTGGTTGTTCTTGTAATAGTAGTAGTAGTAGTAGTGGTTGTTCTTGTAGTAGTAGTGGTTGCACTTGTAGTAGTACTAGTAGTTGTAGTGGTTGTTCTTGAAGTAGTAGTAATGGTAGTAGTGGTTGTCCTTGTAGTAGTAGTAGTGGTTGTTCTTGTAATGGTAGTAGTAGTAGTAGTGGTCTTTGTTCTTGTAGGAGTAGTAGTGATTGTTCTTGTGGTAGCAGTAGTAGTGGTGGTGGTTGTAATTGTAGTAGTAGTAGTGGTTGTTATTGTAATAGTAGTAGTACTAGTAGTAATAGTGGTTTTTGTTGTAATAGTAGTAATAGCAGTAGTGGTTGTTCTTGTAGTAGTAGAGGTTGTTCTTGTAGTAGTAGTAGTGGTTGTTCTTGTAGTAGTAGTAGTAGTAGTAGTAGTAGTAGTAGTTGTAGTAGTAGTACTAATGGTTTTTCTTGTAGTAGTAGTAGTGGTAGTTGTAGTGGTTGTTCTTGTAGTAGTAGTAGTGGCTGTTTTTGTAGTAGTAGTAGTAGTGGTTGTTCTTGTAGTATTAGTAGTGCTTGTTCTTGTAGTAGTAGTAGTAGAAGAGGTTCTTCCTGTAGTAGTAGTAGTGGTTGTTCTTGTAGTAGTAGTAGTAGTAGTAGTAATGGTTCTTCTTGTAGTAGTAGTAGTGGTTGTTGTAGTGATTGTTCTTGTAGTAGTAGTAGTAGAGGTGGTGGATGTTCTTGTAGTAGTAGTAGTGGTTGTTATTGTAATAGTAGTAGTACTAGTAGAAGTAGTGGTTTTTGTTGTAATAGTAGTAATAGCTGTAGTGGTTGTTCCTGTAGTAGTAGAGGTTGTTCTTGTAGTAGTAGTAGTGGTTGTTCTTGTAGTAGTATTAGAAGTAGTAATAGTAGTAATGGTTCTTCTTGTAGTAATAGTAGTGGTAGTTGTAGTGGTTGTTCTTGTAGTAGTAGTGGTTGTTTTGTAGTAGTAGTAGTAGTGGTTGTTCTTGTAGTATTAGTAGTGTTTGTTCTTGTAGTAGTAGTAGTAGTAGTAGAGGTTGTGCTTGTAGTAGTAGTAGTGGTTGTTCTTGTAGTAGTAGTAGTGGTTGTTCTTGTAATGTTACTAGTAGTAGTAGTGGTTGTTCTTGTAGTAGTAGTAGTGGTTTTTCTTGTATTAGTAGTAGTAGTAGAAGTGGTTTGTCTTGTAGTAGTAGTAGTGGTTGTTCCAGTAATATTAGTAGTAGTAGTAGTAGTGGTGGTTCTTGTTGTAGAAATAGTGTTTGTTCTTGTAGTAGTAGTAGTGGTTGTTCTTGTAATAGTTGTAGTAGTAGTAGCTGTAGTGGTTGTTCTTAAAATAGTTGTATTAGTAGTATTAGTAGTGGTTGTTCTTGTAATAGTTGTAGTAGTAGTAGTGGTTGTTTTTGTAGTAGTAGTAGTGGTTGTTCTTGTAATAGTTGTAGTAGTAGTTGTAGTAGTGGTTTTTCTTGTAGTAGTTGTAGTGGTTGATCTTGTTGTAGTTATACTACTAGTAGTAGTACTGGTGGTTCTTGTTGTGGTAGTAGTGGTTGTTCTTGTAGTAGTAGTAGTGGTTGTTCTTCTAATAGTAGTAGTAGTAGTGGTTGTTCTTGCAGTAGTATTGGTGTACTTGTAGTAGTAGTAGTAGTAGTAGTAGTTGTATTGGTTGTTCTTGTAGTAGTAGTAGTAGTAGTAGTAGTAGTAGTAGTAGTAGAAGTGGTTGTTCTTGTACTAATATTGGTGTACTTCTAGTAGTAGTAGTGGTAGTTGTAGTGTTTTTTTCTTGTAGTGGTAGTAGTGGTTGTTCTTGTAATATTAGAAGTAGTAGTAGTGATGTTTCTTGTTGTAGTAGTAGTGGTTGTTATTGTAGTAGTAGAAGTGGTTGTTCTTGTAATAGTAGTAGTAGTAGTAGTGGTTGTTCTTGTAGTATTAGCAGTGGTTGTTCTTGTAGTAGTAGTAGAGGTTTTTCTTGTAGTAGTAGTAGTGGTTGTTCTTGTAGTAGTATTAGTAGTATTAGTAGTAGTAATGGTTCTTCTTGTCGTAGTAGGAGTGGTAGTTGTAGTTGTTGTTCTTGCAGTAGTAGTAGAGGTTGTTTTTGTAGTAGTAGTAGTAGTGGTTGTTCTTGTAGTATTAGTAGTGGTTGTTCTTGAAGTAGTAGTAGTAGTAGAGGTTGTTCTTGTAGTAGTAGTAGTGGTTGTTCTTGTAATAGTAGTAGTAGTAGTAGTAGTGGTTGTTCTTGTAGTAGTATTGGTGTACTTGTAGTAGTAGTAGTAGTAGTAGTTGTAGTGGTTGTTCTTGTAGTAGTAGTAGTAGTAGTAGTAGTAGTAGTAGTAGTAGTAGAAGTGGTTGTTCTTGTACTAATATTGGTGTACTTCTAGTAGTAGTAGTGGTAGTTGTAGTGTTTTTTCTTGTAGTAGTAGTAGTGGTTGTTCTTGTAATATTAGAAGTAGTAGTAGTGATTTTTCTTGTTGTAGTAGTAGTGGTTGTTATTGTAGTAGTAGAAGTGGTTGTTCTTGTAATAGTAGTAGTAGTAGTAGTAGTAGTAGTGGTTGTTCTTGTAGTATTAGTAGTGGTTGTTCTTGTAGTAGTAGTAGAGGTTTTTCTTGTAGTAGTAGTAGTGGTTGTTCTTGTAGTAGTATTAGTAGTATTAGTAGTAGTAATGGTTCTTCTTGTCGTAGTAGGAGTGGTAGTTGTAGTTGTTGTTCTTGCAGTAGTAGTAGAGGTTGTTTTTGTAGTAGTAGTAGTAGTGGTTGTTCTTGTAGTATTAGTAGTGGTTGTTCTTGAAGTAGTAGTAGTAGTAGAGGTTGTTCTTGTAGTAGTAGTAGTGGTTGTTCTTGTAGTAGTAGAAGTGGTTGTTCTTGTAATATTAGTAGTACTAGTAGTAGTAGTGGTTTTTCTTGTAATATTAGTAGTAGTAGTAGTGGTTGTTCTTGTAGTAGTAGTAGTAGAAGTGGTTGTTCTTGTAATAGTAGTAGTAGTAGTGGTTGTTCTTGTAGTAGTAGTAGTGGTTGTTCTTGCAATATTAGAATTAGTAGTAGTGGTGGTTCTTGTTGTAGTAGTAGTGGTTGTTCTTGTAATAGTAGTTGTAGTAGTGGTTGTAGTGGTTGTTCTTGTAGTAGTAGTAGTGATTGTTCTTGTAGTGGTAGTAGTAGTGGTGGTGGTTGTTCTTGTAGTAGTAGTAGTGGTTGTTATTGTAATAGTAGTAGTACTAGTAGTAGTAGTGGTTTTTGTTGTAATAGTAGTAATAGCAGTAGTGGTTGTTCTAGTAGTAGTAGAGGTTGATCTTGTAGTAGTAGTAGTGGTTGTTCTTGTAGTAGTAGTAGTAGTAGTAGTAGTAGTAGTAGTAGTAGTAATGGTTCTTCTTGTAGTAGTAGTGGTGGTAGTTGTAGTGGTTGTTCTTGTAGTAGTAGTAGTGGTTGTTTTTGTAGTAGTAGTAGTAGTGGTTGTTCTTGTAGTATTAGTAGTGCTTGTTCTTGTAGTAGTAGTAGTAGAAGAGGTTGTTTTTGTAGTAGTAGTAGTGGTTGTTCTTGTAGTAGTATTGGTGTACTTGTAGTAGTAGTAGTAGTTGTAGTGGTTGTTCTTGTAGTAGTAGTAGTAGTAGTAGTAGTAGCAGAAGTGGTTGTTCTTGTACTAGTATTGGTGTACTTGTAGTAGTAGTAGTGGTAGTTGTAGTGGTTTTTCTTGTAGTAGTAGTAGTGGTTGTTCTTGTAATATTAGAAGTAGTACTAGTGATGTTTCTTGTTGTAGTAATAGTGGTTGTTATTGTAGTAGTAGTAGTGGTTGTTCTTGTAATAGTAGTAGTAGTAGTGGTTGTTCTTGTAGTAGTAGTGGTTGCACTTGTAGTAGTACTAGTAGTTGTAGTGGTTGTTCTTGAAGTAGTAGTAATGGTAGTAGTGGTTGTCCTTGTAGTAGTAGTAGTGGTTGTTCTTGTAATGGTAGTAGTAGTAGTAGTGGTCTTTGTTCTTGTAGGAGTAGTAGTGATTGTTCTTGTGGTAGCAGTAGTAGTGGTGGTGGTTGTAATTGTAGTAGTAGTAGTGGTTGTTATTGTAATAGTAGTAGTACTAGTAGTAATAGTGGTTTTTGTTGTAATAGTAGTAATAGCAGTAGTGGTTGTTCTTGTAGTAGTAGAGGTTGTTCTTGTAGTAGTAGTAGTGGTTGTTCTTGTAGTAGTAGTAGTAGTAGTAGTAGTAGTAGTTGTAGTAGTAGTACTAATGGTTTTTCTTGTAGTAGTAGTAGTGGTAGTTGTAGTGGTTGTTCTTGTAGTAGTAGTAGTGGCTGTTTTTGTAGTAGTAGTAGTAGTGGTTGTTCTTGTAGTATTAGTAGTGCTTGTTCTTGTAGTAGTAGTAGTAGAAGAGGTTCTTCCTGTAGTAGTAGTAGTGGTTGTTCTTGTAGTAGTAGTAGTAGTAGTAGTAGTAATGGTTCTTCTTGTAGTAGTAGTAGTGGTTGTTGTAGTGATTGTTCTTGTAGTAGTAGTAGTAGAGGTGGTGGTTGTTCTTGTAGTAGTAGTAGTGGTTGTTCTTGTAGTATTAGTAGTGGTTGTTCTTGAAGTAGTAGTAGTAGTAGAGGTTGTTCTTGTAGTAGTAGTAGTGGTTGTTCTTGTAGTAGTAGAAGTGGTTGTTCTTGTAATATTAGTAGTACTAGTAGTAGTAGTGGTTTTTCTTGTAATATTAGTAGTAGTAGTAGTGGTTGTTCTTGTAGTAGTAGTAGTAGAAGTGGTTGTTCTTGTAATAGTAGTAGTAGTAGTGGTTGTTCTTGTAGTAGTAGTAGTGGTTGTTCTTGCAATATTAGAATTAGTAGTAGTGGTGGTTCTTGTTGTAGTAGTAGTGGTTGTTCTTGTAATAGTAGTTGTAGTAGTGGTTGTAGTGGTTGTTCTTGTTGTAGTAGTAGTGATTGTTCTTGTAGTGGTAGTAGTAGTGGTGGTGGTTGTTCTTGTAGTAGTAGTAGTGTTTGTTATTGTAATAGTAGTAGTACTAGTAGTAGTAGTGGTTTTTGTTGTAATAGTAGTAATAGCAGTAGTGGTTGTTCTAGTAGTAGTAGAGGTTGATCTTGTAGTAGTAGTAGTGGTTGTTCTTGTAGTAGTAGTAGTAGTAGTAGTAGTAGTAGTAGTAGTAATGGTTCTTCTTGTAGTAGTAGTGGTGGTAGTTGTAGTGGTTGTTCTTGTAGTAGTAGTAGTGGTTGTTTTTGTAGTAGTAGTAGTAGTGGTTGTTCTTGTAGTATTAGTAGTGCTTGTTCTTGTAGTAGTAGTAGTAGAAGAGGTTGTTTTTGTAGTAGTAGTAGTGGTTGTTCTTGTAGTAGTATTGGTGTACTTGTAGTAGTAGTAGTAGTTGTAGTGGTTGTTCTTGTAGTAGTAGTAGTAGTAGTAGCAGAAGTGGTTGTTCTTGTACTAGTATTGGTGTACTTGTAGTAGTAGTAGTGGTAGTTGTAGTGGTTTTTCTTGTAGTAGTAGTAGTGGTTGTTCTTGTAATATTAGAAGTAGTAGTAGTGATGTTTCTTGTTGTAGTAATAGTGGTTGTTATTGTAGTAGTAGTAGTGGTTGTTCTTGTAATAGTAGTAGTAGTAGTAGTGGTTGTTCTTGTAGTAGTAGTGGTTGCACTTGTAGTAGTACTAGTAGTTGTAGTGGTTGTTCTTGAAGTAGTAGCAATGGTAGTAGTGGTTGTCCTTGTAGTAGTAGTAGTGGTTGTTCTTGTAATGGTAGTAGTAGTAGTAGTGGTCTTTGTTCTTGTAGGAGTAGTAGTGATTGTTCTTGTGGTAGCAGTAGTAGTGGTGGTGGTTGTAATTGTAGTAGTAGTAGTGGTTGTTATTGTAATAGTAGTAGTACTAGTAGTAATAGTGGTTTTTGTTGTAATAGTAGTAATAGCAGTAGTGGTTGTTCTTGTAGTAGTAGAGGTTGTTCTTGTAGTAGTAGTAGTGGTTGTTCTTGTAGTAGTAGTAGTAGTAGTAGTAGTAGTAGTAGTTGTAGTAGTAGTACTAATGGTTTTTCTTGTAGTAGTAGTAGTGGTAGTTGTAGTGGTTGTTCTTGTAGTAGTAGTAGTGGCTGTTTTTGTAGTAGTAGTAGTGGTGGTTGTTCTTGTAGTATTAGTAGTGCTTGTTCTTGTAGTAGTAGTAGTAGAAGAGGTTCTTCCTGTAGTAGTAGTAGTGGTTGTTCTTGTAGTAGTAGTAGTAGTAGTAGTAATGGTTCTTCTTGTAGTAGTAGTAGTGGTTGTTGTAGTGATTGTTCTTGTAGTAGTAGTAGTAGAGGTGGTGGTTGTTCTTGTAGTAGTAGTAGTGGTTGTTATTGTAATAGTAGTAGTACTAGTAGTAGTAGTGGTTTTTGTTGTAATAGTAGTAATAGCTGTAGTGGTTGTTCTTGTAGTAGTAGAGGTTGTTCTTGTAGTAGTAGTAGTGGTTGTTCTTGTAGTAGTATTAGAAGTAGTAATAGTAGTAATGGTTCTTCTTGTAGTAATAGTAGTGGCAGTTGTAGTGGTTGTTCTTGTAGTAGTAGTGGTTGTTTTGTAGTAGTAGTAGTAGTGGTTGTTCTTGTAGTATTAGTAGTGTTTGTTCTTGTAGTAGTAGTAGTAGAGGTTGTGCTTGTAGTAGTAGTAGTGGTTGTTCTTGTAGTAGTAGTAGTGGTTGTTCTTGTAATATTACTAGTAGTAGTAGTGGTTGTTCTTGTAGTAGTAGTAGTGGTTTTTCTTGTATTAGTAGTAGTAGTAGAAGTGGTTTGTCTTGTAGTAGTAGTAGTGGTTGTTCCAGTAATATTAGTAGTAGTAGTAGTAGTAGTGGTTCTTGTTGTAGAAATAGTGTTTGTTCTTGTAGTAGTAGTAGTGGTTGTTCTTGTAATAGTTGTAGTAGTAGTAGCTGTAGTGGTTGTTCTTAAAATAGTTGTATTAGTAGTAGTAGTGGTTGTTCTTGTAATAGTTGTAGTAGTAGTAGTGGTTGTTTTTGTAGTAGTAGTAGTGGTTGTTCTTGTAATAGTTGTAGTAGTAGTTGTAGTAGTGGTTTTTCTTGTAGTAGTTGTAGTGGTTGATCTTGTTGTAGTAGTACTACTAGTAGTAGTACTGGTGGTTCTTGTTGTGGTAGTAGTGGTTGTTCTTGTAGTAGTAGTAGTGGTTGTTCTTGCAGTAGTATTGGTGTACTTGTAGTAGTAGTAGTAGTAGTAGTAGTAGTTGTAGTGGTTGTTCTTGTAGTAGTAGTAGTAGTAGTAGTAGTAGTAGTAGAAGTGGTTTTTCTTGTACTAATATTGGTGTACTTCTAGTAGTAGTAGTGGTAGTTGTAGTGTTTTTTTCTTGTAGTAGTAGTAGTGGTTGTTCTTGTAATATTAGAAGTAGTAGTAGTGATGTTTCTTGTTGTAGTAGTAGTGGTTGTTATTGTAGTAGTAGAAGTGGTTGTTCTTGTAATAGTAGTAGTAGTAGTAGTGGTTGTTCTTGTAGTATTAGCAGTGGTTGTTCTTGTAGTAGTAGTAGAGGTTTTTCTTGTAGTAGTAGTAGTGTTTGTTCTTGTAGTAGTATTAGTAGTATTAGTAGTAGTAATGGTTCTTCTTGTCGTAGTAGGAGTGGTAGTTGTAGTTGTTGTTCTTGCAGTAGTAGTAGAGGTTGTTTTTGTAGTAGTAGTAGTGGTGGTTGTTCTTGTAGTATTAGTAGTGGTTGTTCTTGAAGTAGTAGTAGTAGTAGAGGTTGTTCTTGTAGTAGTAGTAGTGGCTGTTCTTGTAGTAGTAGAAGTGGTTGTTCTTGTAATATTAGTAGTACTAGTAGTAGTAGTGGTTTTTCTTGTAATATTAGTAGTAGTAGTAGTGGTTGTTCTTGTAGTAGTAGTAGTAGAAGTGGTTGTTCTTGTAATAGTAGTAGTAGTGTGGTTGTTCTTGTAGTAGTAGTAGTGGTTGTTCTTGCAATATTAGAATTAGTAGTAGTGGTGGTTCTTGTTGTAGTAGTAGTGGTTGTTCTTGTAATAGTAGTTGTAGTAGTGGTTGTAGTGGTTGTTCTTGTAGTAGTAGTAGTGATTGTTCTTGTAGTGGTAGTAGTAGTGTTGGTGGTTGTTCTTGTAGTAGTAGTAGTGGTTGTTATTGTAATAGTAGTAGTACTAGTAGTAGTAGTGGTTTTTGTTGTAATAGTAGTAATAGCAGTAGTGGTTGTTCTAGTAGTAGTAGAGGTTGATCTTGTAGTAGTAGTAGTGGTTGTTCTTGTAGTAGTAGTAGTAGTAGTAGTAGTAGTAGTAGTAGTAATGGTTCTTCTTGTAGTAGTAGTGGTGGTAGTTGTAGTGGTTGTTCTTGTAGTAGTAGTAGTGGTTGTTTTTGTAGTAGTAGTAGTAGTGGTTGTTCTTGTAGAATTAGTAGAGCTTGTTCTTGTAGTAGTAGTAGTAGAAGAGGTTGTTTTTGTAGTAGTAGTAGTGGTTGTTCTTGTAGTAGTATTGGTGTACTTGTAGTAGTAGTAGTAGTTGTAGTGGTTGTTCTTGTAATAGTAGTAGTAGTAGCAGAAGTGGTTGTTCTTGTACTAGTATTGGTGTACTTGTAGTAGTAGTAGTGGTAGTTGTAGTGGTTTTTCTTGTAGTAGTAGTAGTGGTTGTTCCAGTAATATTAGAAGTAGTAGTAGTAGTGGTGGTTCTTGTTGTAGAAATAGTGTTTGTTCTTGTAGTAGTAGTAGTGGTTGTTCTTGTAATAGTTGTAGTAGTAGTAGTGGTTGTTTTTGTAGTAGTAGTAGTGGTTGTTCTTGTAATAGTTGTAGTAGGAGATGTAGTAGTGGTTTTTCTTGTAGTAGTTGTAGTGGTTGATCTTGTTGTAGTAGTACTACTAGTAGTAGTACTGGTGGTTCTTGTTGTGGTAGTAGTGGTTGTTCTTGTAGTAGTAGTAGTGGTTGTTCTTCTAATAGTAGTAGTAGTAGTAGTAGTGGTTGTTCTTGCAGTAGTATTGGTGTACTTGTAGTAGTAGTAGTAGTAGTAGTAGTAGTTGTAGTGGTTGTTCTTGTAGTAGTAGTAGTAGTAGTAGTAGTAGTAGTCGTAGAAGTGGTTGTAATTCTACTAATATTGGTGTACTTCTAGTAGTAGTAGTGGTAGTTGTAGTGTTTTTTTCTTGTAGTAGTAGTAGTGGTTGTTCTTGTAATATTAGAAGTAGTAGTAGTGATGTTTCTTGTAGTAGTAGTGGTTGTTATTGTAGTAGTAGAAGTGGTTGTTCTTGTAATAGTAGTAGTAGTAGTGGTTTTTCTTGTAGTATTAGCAGTGGTTGTTCTTGTAGTAGTAGTAGAGGTTTTTCTTGTAGTAGTAGTAGTGGTTGTTCTTGTAGTAGTATTAGTAGTATTAGTAGTAGTAATGGTTCTTCTTGTCGTAGTAGGAGTGGTAGTTGTAGTTGTTGTTCTTGCAGTAGTAGTAGAGGTTGTTTTTGTAGTAGTAGTAGTAGTGGTTGTTCTTGTAGTATTAGTAGTGGTTGTTCTTGAAGTTGTAGTAGTAGTAGAGGTTGTTCTTGTAGCAGTAGTAGTGGTTGTTCTTGTAATAGTAGTAGTAGTAGTAGTGGTTGTTCTTGTAGTAGTATTGGTGTACTTGTAGTAGTAGTAATAGTAGTTGTAGTGGTTGTTCTTGTAGTAGTAGTAGTAGTAGTAGTAGTAGTAGTAGTAGTAGTAGTAGTAGTAGTAGAAGTGGTTGTTCTTGTACTAATATTGGTGTACTTCTAGTAGTAGTAGTGGTAGTTGTAGTGTTTTTTCTTGTAGTAGTAGTAGTGGTTGTTCTTGTAATATTAGAAGTAGTAGTAGTGATGTTTCTTGTTGTAGTAGTAGTGGTTGTTATTGTAGTAGTAGAAGTGGTTGTTCTTGTAATAGTAGTAGTAGTAGTAGTGGTTGTTCTTGTAGTATTAGCAGTGGTTGTTCTTGTAGTATTAGCAGTGGTTTTTCTTGTAGTAGTAGTAGTGGTTGTTCTTGTAGTAGTATTAGTAGTATTAGTAGTAGTAATGGTTCTTCTTGTCGTAGTAGGAGTGGTAGTTGTAGTTGTTGTTCTTGCAGTAGTAGTAGAGGTTGTTTTTGTAGTAGTAGTAGTAGTGGTTGTTCTTGTAGTATTGGTAGTGGTTGTTCTTGAAGTAGTAGTAGTAGTAGAGGTTGTTCTTGTAGTTGTAGTAGTGGTTGTTCTTGTAGTAGTAGAAGTGGTTGTTCTTGTAATATTAGTAGTACTAGTAGTAGAAGTGGTTTTTCTTGTAATATTAGTAGTAGTAGTAGTAGTGGTTGTTCTTGTAGTAGTAGTAGTAGAAGTGGTTGTTCTTGTAATAGTAGTAGTAGTAGTGGTTGTTCTTGTAGTAGTAGTAGTGGTTGTTCTTGCAATATTAGAATTAGTAGTAGTGGTGGTTCTTGTTGTAGTAGTAGTGGTTGTTCTTGTAATAGTAGTTGTAGTAGTGGTTGTAGTGGTTGTTCTTGTAGTAGTAGTAGTAGTAGTAGTAGTAGTAGTAGAAGTAGTAGTAGTAGTAATGGTTCTTCTTGTAGTAGTAGTGGTGGTAGTTGTAGTGGTTGTTCTTGTAGTAGTAGTAGTGGTTGTTTTTGTAGTAGTAGTAGTAGTGGTTGTTCTTGTAGTATTAGTAGTGCTTGTTCTTGTAGTAGTAGTAGTAGAAGAGGTTGTTTTTGTAGCAGTAGTAGTGGTTGTTCTTGTAGTAGTGTTGGTGTACTTGTAGTAGTAGTAGTAGTTGTAGTGGTTGTTCTTGTAGTAGTAGTAGTAGTAGTAGCAGAAGTGGTTGTTCTTGTACTAGTATTGGTGTACTTGTAGTAGTAGTAGTGGTAGTTGTAGTGGTTTTTCTTGTAGTAGTAGTAGTGGTTGTTCTTGTAATATTAGAAGTAGTAGTAGTGATGTTTCTTGTTGTAGTAATAGTGGTTGTTATTGTAGTAGTAGTAGTGGTTGTTCTTGTAATAGTAGTAGTAGTAGTAGTGGTTGTTCTTGTAGTAGTAGTGGTTGCACTTGTAGTAGTACTAGTAGTTGTAGTGGTTGTTCTTGAAGTAGTAGTAATGGTAGTAGTGGTTGTCCTTGTAGTAGTAGTAGTGGTTGTTCTTGTAATGGTAGTAGTAGTAGTAGTGGTCTTTGTTCTTGTAGGAGTAGTAGTGATTGTTCTTGTGGTAGCAGTAGTAGTGGTGGTGGTTGTAATTGTAGTAGTAGTAGTGGTTGTTATTGTAATAGTAGTAGTACTAGTAGTAATAGTGGTTTTTGTTGTAATAGTAGTAATAGCAGTAGTGGTTGTTCTTGTAGTAGTAGAGGTTGTTCTTGTAGTAGTAGTAGTGGTTGTTCTTGTAGTAGTAGTAGTAGTAGTAGTAGTAGTAGTAGTAGTTGTAGTAGTAGTACTAATGGTTTTTCTTGTAGTAGTAGTAGTGGTAGTTGTAGTGGTTGTTCTTGTAGTAGTAGTAGTGGCTGTTTTTGTAGTAGTAGTAGTAGTGGTTTTTCTTGTAGTATTAGTAGTGCTTGTTCTTGTAGTAGTAGTAGTAGAAGAGGTTCTTCCTGTAGTAGTAGTAGTGGTTGTTCTTGTAGTAGTAGTAGTAGTAGTAGTAATGGTTCTTCTTGTAGTAGTAGTAGTGGTTGTTGTAGTGATTGTTCTTGTAGTAGTAGTAGTAGAGGTGGTGGATGTTCTTGTAGTAGTAGTAGTGGTTGTTATTGTAATAGTAGTAGTACTAGTAGTAGTAGTGGTTTTTGTTGTAATAGTAGTAATAGCTGTAGTGGTTGTTCCTGTAGTAGTAGAGGTTGTTCTTGTAGTAGTAGTAGTGGTTGTTCTTGTAGTAGTATTAGAAGTAGTAATAGTAGTAATGGTTCTTCTTGTAGTAATAGTAGTGGTAGTTGTAGTGGTTGTTCTTGTAGTAGTAGTGGTTGTTTTCTCGTAGTAGTAGTAGTGGTTGTTCTTGTAGTATTAGTAGTGTTTGTTCTTGTAGTAGTAGTAGTAGTAGAGGTTGTGCTTGTAGTAGTAGTAGTGGTTGTTCTTGTAGTAGTAGTAGTGGTTGTTCTTGTAATATTACTAGTAGTAGTAGTGGTTGTTCTTGTAGTAGTAGTAGTGGTTTTTCTTGTATTAGTAGTAGTAGTAGAAGTGGTTTGTCTTGTAGTAGTAGTAGTGGTTGTTCCAGTAATATTAGTAGTAGTAGTAGTAGTAGTGGTTCTTGTTGTAGAAATAGTGTTTGTTCTTGTAGTAGTAGTAGTGGTTGTTCTTGTAATAGTTGTAGTAGTAGTAGCTGTAGTGGTTGTTCTTAAAATAGTTGTATTAGTAGTAGTAGTAGTGGTTGTTCTTGTAATAGTTGTAGTAGTAGTAGTGGTTGTTTTTGTAGTAGTAGTAGTGGTTGTTCTTGTAATAGTTGTAGTAGTAGTTGTAGTAGTGGTTTTATTTGTAGTAGTTGTAGTGGTTGATCTTGTTGTAGTAGTACTACTAGTAGTAGTACTGGTGGTTCTTGTTGTGGTAGTAGTGGTTGTTCTTGTAGTAGTAGTAGTGGTTGTTCTTGTAGTGGTAGTAGTAGTGGTGGTGGTTGTTCTTGTAGTAGTAGTAGTGGTTGTTATTGTAATAGTAGTAGTACTAGTAGTAGTAGTGGTTTTTGTTGTAATAGTAGTAATAGCAGTAGTGGTTGTTCTAGTAGTAGTAGAGGTTGATCTTGTAGTAGTAGTAGTAGTTGTTCTTGTAGTAGTAGTAGTAGTAGTAGTAGTAGTAGTAATGGTTCTTCTTGTAGTAGTAGTGGTGGTAGTTGTAGTGGTTGTTCTTGTAGTAGTAGTAGTGGTTGTTTTTGTAGTAGTAGTAGTAGTGGTTGTTCTTGTAATATTAGAAGTAGTAGTAGTGATGTTTCTTGTTGTAGTAGTAGTGGTTGTTATTGTAGTAGTAGAAGTGGTTGTTCTTGTAATAGTAGTAGTAGTAGTAGTAGTGGTTGTTCTTGTAGTATTAGCAGTGGTTGTTCTTGTAGTAGTAGTAGAGGTTTTTCTTGTAGTAGTAGTAGTGGTTGTTCTTGTAGTAGTATTAGTAGTATTAGTAGTAGTAATGGTTCTTCTTGTCGTAGTAGGAGTGGTAGTTGTAGTTGTTGTTCTTGCAGTAGTAGTAGAGGTTGTTTTTGTAGTAGTAGTAGTAGTGGTTGTTCTTGTAGTATTAGTAGTGGTTGTTCTTGAAGTAGTAGTAGTAGTAGAGGTTGTTCTTGTAGTAGTAGTAGTGGTTGTTCTTGTAGTAGTAGAAGTGGTTGTTCTTGTAATATTAGTAGTACTAGTAGTAGTAGTGGTTTTTCTTGTAATATTAGTAGTAGTAGTAGTGGTTGTTCTTGTAGTAGTAGTAGTAGAAGTGGTTGTTCTTGTAATAGTAGTAGTAGTAGTGGTTGTTCTTGTAGTAGTAGTAGTGGTTGTTCTTGCAACATTAGAATTAGTAGTAGTGGTGGTTCTTGTTGTAGTAGTAGTGGTTGTTCTTGTAATAGTAGTTGTAGTAGTGGTTGTAGTGGTTGTTCTTGTAGTAGTAGTAGTGATTGTTCTTGTAGTGGTAGTAGTAGTGGTCGTGGTTGTTCTTGTAGTAGTAGTAGTGGTTGTTATTGTAATAGTAGTAGTACTAGTAGTAGTAGTGGTTTTTGTTGTAATAGTAGTAATAGCAGTAGTGGTTGTTCTAGTAGTAGTAGAGGTTGATCTTGTAGTAGTAGTAGTGGTTGTTCTTGTAGTAGTAGTAGTAGTAGTAGTAGTAGTAGTAGTAGTAATGGTTCTTCTTGTAGTAGTAGTGGTGGTAGTTGTAGTGGTTGTTCTTGTAGTAGTAGTAGTGGTTGTTTTTGTAGTAGTAGTAGTAGTGGTTGTTCTTGTAGTATTAGTAGTGCTTGTTCTTGTAGTAGTAGTAGTAGAAGAGGTTGTTTTTGTAGTAGTAGTAGTGGTTGTTCTTGTAGTAGTATTGGTGTACTTGTAGTAGTAGTAGTAGTTGTAGTGGTTGTTCTTGTAGTAGTAGTAGTAGTAGTAGCAGAAGTGGTTGTTCTTGTACTAGTATTGGTGTACATGTAGTAGTAGTAGTGGTAGTTGTAGTGGTTGTTCTTGTAGTAGTAGTAGTGGCTGTTTTTGTTGTAGTAGTAGTAGTAGTAGTGATGTTTCTTGTTGTAGTAATAGTGGTTGTTATTGTAGTAGTAGTAGTGGTTGTTCTTGTAATGGTAGTAGTAGTAGTAGTGGTCTTTGTTCTTGTAGGAGTAGTAGTGATTGTTCTTGTGGTAGCAGTAGTAGTGGTGGTGGTTGTAATTGTAGTAGTAGTAGTGGTTGTTATTGTAATAGTAGTAGTACTAGTAGTAATAGTGGTTTTTGTTGTAATAGTAGTAATAGCAGTAGTGGTTGTTCTTGTAGTAGTAGAGGTTGTTCTTGTAGTAGTAGTAGTGGTTGTTCTTGTAGTAGTAGTAGTAGTAGTAGTAGTAGTTGTAGTAGTAGTACTAATGGTTTTTCTTGTAGTAGTAGTAGTGGTAGTTGTAGTGGTTGTTCTTGTAGTAGTAGTAGTGGCTGTTTTTGTAGTAGTAGTAGTAGTGGTTGTTCTTGTAGTATTAGTAGTGCTTGTTCTTGTAGTAGTAGTAGTAGAAGAGGTTCTTCCTGTAGTAGTAGTAGTGGTTGTTCTTGTAGTAGTAGTAGTAGTAGTAGTAATGGTTCTTCTTGTAGTAGTAGTAGTGGTTGTTGTAGTGATTGTTCTTGTAGTAGTAGTAGTAGAGGTGGTGGTTGTTCTTGTATTAGTAGTAGTGGTTGTTATTGTAATAGTAGTAGTACTAGTAGTAGTAGTGGTTTTTGTTGTAATAGTAGTAATAGCTGTAGTGGTTGTTCTTGTAGTAGTATTAGTAGTATTAGTAGTAGTAATGGTTCTTCTTGTCGTAGTAGGAGTGGTAGTTGTAGTTGTTGTTCTTGCAGTAGTAGTAGAGGTTGTTTTTGTAGTAGTAGTAGTAGTGGTTGTTCTTGTAGTATTAGTAGTGGTTGTTCTTGAAGTAGTAGTAGTAGTAGAGGTTGTTCTTGTAGTAGTAGTAGTGGTTGTTCTTGTAGTAGTAGAAGTGGTTGTTCTTGTAATATTAGTAGTACTAGTAGTAGTAGTGGTTTTTCTTGTAATATTAGTAGTAGTAGTAGTGGTTGTTCTTGTAGTAGTAGTAGTAGAAGTGGTTGTTCTTGTAATAGTAGTAGTAGTAGTGGTTGTTCTTGTAGTAGTAGTAGTGGTTGTTCTTGCAATATTAGAATTAGTAGTAGTGGTGGTTCTTGTTGTAGTAGTAGTGGTTGTTCTTGTAATAGTAGTTGTAGTAGTGGTTGTAGTGGTTGTTCTTGTAGTAGTAGTAGTGATTGTTCTTGTAGTGGTAGTAGTAGTGGTGGTGGTTGTTCTTGTAGTAGTAGTAGTGGTTGTTATTGTAATAGTAGTAGTACTAGTAGTAGTAGTGGTTTTTGTTGTAATAGTAGTAATAGCAGTAGTGGTTGTTCTAGTAGTAGTAGAGGTTGATCTTGTAGTAGTAGTAGTGGTTGTTCTTGTAGTAGTAGTAGTAGTAGTAGTAGTAGTAGTAGTAGTAATGGTTCTTCTTGTAGTAGTAGTGGTGGTAGTTGTAGTGGTTGTTCTTGTAGTAGTAGTAGTGGTTGTTTTTGTAGTAGTAGTAGTAGTGGTTGTTCTTGTAGTATTAGTAGTGCTTGTTCTTGTAGTAGTAGTAGTAGAAGAGGTTGTTTTTGTAGTAGTAGTAGTGGTTGTTCTTGTAGTAGTATTGGTGTACTTGTAGTAGTAGTAGTAGTTGTAGTGGTTGTTCTTGTAGTAGTAGTAGTAGTAGCAGAAGTGGTTGTTCTTGTACTAGTATTGGTGTACTTGTAGTAGTAGTAGTGGTAGTTGTAGTGGTTTTTCCTGTAGTAGTAGTAGTGGTTGTTCTTGTAATATTAGAAGTAATAGTAGTGATGTTTCTTGTTGTAGTAATAGTGGTTGTTATTGTAGTAGTAGTAGTGGTTGTTCTTGTAATAGTAGTAGTAGTAGTAGTGGTTGTTCTTGTAGTAGTAGTGGTTGCACTTGTAGTAGTACTAGTAGTTGTAGTGGTTGTTCTTGAAGTAGTAGTAGTGGTAGTAGTGGTTGTCCTTGTAGTAGTAGTAGTGGTTGTTCTTGTAATGGTAGTAGTAGTAGTAGTGGTCTTTGTTCTTGTAGGAGTAGTAGTGATTGTTCTTGTAGTAGCAGTAGTAGTGGTGGTGGTTGTAATTGTAGTAGTAGTAGTGGTTGTTATTGTAATAGTAGTAGTACTAGTAGTAATAGTGGTTTTTGTTGTAATATTAGTAATAGCAGTAGTGGTTGTTCTTGTAGTAGTAGAGGTTGTTCTTGTAGTAGTAGTAGTGGTTGTTCTTGTAGTAGTAGTAGTAGTAGTAGTAGTTGTAGTAGTAGTACTAATGGTTTTTCTTGTAGTAGTAGTAGTGGTAGTTGTAGTGGTTGTTCTTGTAGTAGTAGTAGCGGCTGTTTTTGTAGTAGTAGTAGTAGTGGTTGTTCTTGTAGTATTAGTAGTGCTTGTTCTTGTAGTAGTAGTAGTAGAAGAGGTTGTTCTTGTAGTAGTAGTAATGGTTGTTATTGTAATAGTAGTAGTACTAGTAGTAGTAGTGTTTTTTGTTGTAATAGTAGTAATAGCTGTAGTGGTTGTTCTTGTAGTAGTAGAGGTTGTTCTTGTAGTAGTAGTGGTGGTTGTTCTTGTAGTAGTATTAGAAGTAGTAATAGTAGTAATGGTTCTTCTTGTAGTAATAGTAGTGGTAGTTGTAGTGGTTGTTCTTGTAGTAGTAGTGGTTGTTTTGTAGTAGTAGTAGTAGTAGTGGTTGTTCTTGTAGTATTAGTAGTGTTTGTTCTTGTAGTAGTAGTAGTAGTAGTAGAGGTTGTGCTTGTAGTAGTAGTAGTGGTTGTTCTTGTAGTAGTAGTAGTGGTTTTACTTGTATTAGTAGTAATAGTAGAAGTGGTTTGTCTTGTAGTAGTAGTAGTAGTGGTTGTTCCAGTAATATTAGTAGTAGTAGTAGTGGTGGTGGTTCTTGTTGTAGAAATAGTGTTTGTTCTTGTAGTAGTAGTAGTGGTTGTTCTTGTAATAGTTGTAGTAGTAGTAGCTGTAGTGGTTGTTCTTAAAATAGTTGTATTAGTAGTAGTAGTAGTGGTTGTTCTTGTAATAGTTGTAGTAGTAGTAGTGGTTGTTTTTGTAGTAGTAGTAGTGGTTGTTCTTGTAATAGTTGTAGTAGTAGTTGTAGTAGTGGTTTTTCTTGTAGTAGTTGTAGTGGTTGATCTTGTTGTAGTAGTACTACTAGTAGTAGTACTGGTGGTTCTTGTTGTGGTAGTAGTGGTTGTTCTTGTAGTAGTAGTAGTGGTTGTTCTTCTAATAGTAGTAGTAGTAGTAGTGGTTGTTCTTGCAGTAGTATTGGTGTACTTGTAGTAGTAGTAGTAGTAGTAGTAGTAGTAGTTGTAGTGGTTGTTCTTCTAGTAGTAGTAGTAGTAGTAGCAGTAGTAGTAGAAGTGGTTGTTCTTGTACTAATATTGGTGTACTTCTAGTAGTAGTAGTGGTAGTTGTAGTGTTTTTTCTTGTAGTAGTAGTAGTGGTTGTTCTTGTAATATTAGAAGTAGTAGTAGTGATGTTTCTTGTTGTAGTAGTAGTGGTTGTTATTGTAGTAGTAGAAGAGGTTGTTCTTGTAATAGTAGTAGTAGTAGTAGTGGTTGTTCTTGTAGTATTAGCAGTGGTTGTTCTTGTAGTAGTAGTAGAGGTTTTTCTTGTAGTAGTAGTAGTGGTTGTTCTTGTAGTAGTATTAGTAGTATTAGTAGTAGTAATGGTTCTTCTTGTCGTAGTAGGAGTGGTAGTTGTAGTTGTTGTTCTTGCAGTAGTAGTAGAGGTTGTTTTTGTAGTAGTAGTAGTAGTGGTTGTTCTTGTAGTATTAGTAGTGGTTGTTCTTGAAGTAGTAGTAGTAGTAGAGGTTGTTCTTGTAGTAGTAGTAGTGGTTGTTCTTGTAATAGTAGTAGTAGTAGTAGTGGTTGTTCTTGTAGTAGTATTGGTGTACTTGTAGTAGTAGTAGTAGTAGTAGTTGTAGTGGTTGTTCTTGTAGTAGTAGTAGTAGTAGTAGTAGTAGTAGTAGTAGTAGTAGTAGAAGTGGTTTTTCTTGTACTAATATTGGTGTACTTCTAGTAGTAGTAGTGGTAGTTGTAGTGTTTTTTCTTGTAGTAGTAGTAGTGGTTGTTCTTGTAATATTAGAAGTAGTAGTAGTGATGTTTCTTGTTGTAGTAGTAGTGGTTGTTATTGTAGTAGTAGAAGTGGTTGTTCTTGTAATAGTAGTAGTAGTAGTAGTGGTTGTTCTTGAAGTAGTAGTAGTGGTAGTAGTGGTTGTCCTTGTAGTAGTAGTAGTGGTTGTTCTTGTAATGGTAGTAGTAGTAGTAGTGGTCTTTGTTCTTGTAGGAGTAGTAGTGATTGTTCTTGTAGTAGCAGTAGTAGTGGTGGTGGTTGTAATTGTAGTAGTAGTAGTGGTTGTTATTGTAATAGTAGTAGTACTAGTAGTAATAGTGGTTTTTGTTGTAATAGTAGTAATAGCAGTAGTGGTTGTTCTTGTAGTAGTAGAGGTTGTTCTTGTAGTAGTAGTAGTAGTAGTAGTAGTAGTAGTAGTAGTACTAATGGTTTTTCTTGTAGTAGTAGTAGTGGTAGTTGTAGTGGTTGTTCTTGTAGTAGTAGTAGTGGCTGTTTTTGTAGTAGTAGTAGAAGTGGTTGTTCTTGTAGTATTAGTAGTGCTTGTTCTTGTAGTAGTAGTAGTAGAAGAGGTTGTTCTTGTAGTAGTAGTAGTGGTTGTTCTTGTAGTAGTAGTAGTAGTAGTAGTAGTAATGGTTCTTCTTGTAGTAGTAGTAGTGGTTGTTGTAGTGATTGTTCTTGTAGTAGTAGTAGTAGAGGTGGTGGTTGTTCTTGTAGTAGTAGTGGTTGTTATTGTAATAGTAGTAGTACTAGTAGTAGTAGTGGTTTTTGTTGTAATAGTAGTAATAGCTGTAGTGGTTGTTCTTGTAGTAGTTAGAGGTTGTTCTTGTAGTAGTAGTAGTGGTTGTTCTTGTAGTAGTATTAGAAGTAGTAATAGTAGTGATGGTTCTTCTTGTAGTAATAGTAGTGGTAGTTGTAGTGGTTGTTCTTGTAGTAGTTGTGGTTGTTTTGTAGTAGTAGTAGTAGTGGTTGTTCTTGTAGTATTAGTAGTGTTTGTTCTTGTAGTAGTAGTAGTAGTAGTAGAGGTTGTGCTTGTAGTAGTAGTAGTGGTTGTTCTTGTACTAGTAGTAGTGGTTGTTCTTGTAATATTAAGTAGTAGTAGTAGTGGTTGTTCTTGTAGTAGTAGTAGTGGTTTTTCTTGTATTAGTAGTAATAGTAGAAGTGGTTTGTCTTGTAGTAGTAGTAGTAGTGGTTGTTCCAGTAATATTAGTAGTAGTAGTAGTGGTGGTGGTTCTTGTTGTAGAAATAGTGTTTGTTCTTGTAGTAGTAGTAGTGGTTGTTCTTGTAATAGTTGTAGTAGTAGTAGCTGTAGTGGTTGTTCTTAAAATAGTTGTATTAGTAGTAGTAGTAGTGGTTGTTCTTGTAATAGTTGTAGTAGTAGTAGTGGTTGTTTTTGTAGTAGTAGTAGTGGTTGTTCTTGTAATAGTTGTAGTAGTAGTTGTAGTAGTGGTTTTTCTTGTAGTAGTTGTAGTGGTTGATCTTGTTGTAGTAGTACTACTAGTAGTAGTACTGGTGGTTCTTGTTGTGGTAGTAGTGGTTGTTCTTGTAGTAGTAGTAGTGGTTGTTCTTCTAATAGTAGTAGTAGTAGTAGTGGTTGTTCTTGCAGTAGTATTGGTGTACTTGTAGTAGTAGTAGTAGTAGTAGTAGTTGTAGTGGTTGTTCTTCTAGTAGTAGTAGTAGTAGTAGTAGTAGTAGAAGTGGTTGTTCTTGTACTAATATTGGTGTACTTCTAGTAGTAGTAGTGGTAGTTGTAGTGTTTTTTCTTGTAGTAGTAGTAGTGGTTGTTCTTGTAATATTAGAAGTAGTAGTAGTGATGTTTCTTGTTGTAGTAGTAGTGGTTGTTATTGTAGTAGTAGAAGAGGTTGTTCTTGTAATAGTAGTAGTAGTAGTAGTGGTTGTTCTTGTAGTAGTAGAAGAGGTTGTTCTTGTAATAGTAGTAGTAGTAGTAGTGGTTGTTCTTGTAGTATTAGCAGTGGTTGTTCTTGTAGTAGTAGTAGAGGTTTTTCTTGTAGTAGTAGTAGTGGTTGTTCTTGTAGTAGTATTAGTAGTATTAGTAGTAGTAATGGTTCTTCTTGTCGTAGTAGGTGTGGTAGTTGTAGTTGTTGTTCTTGCAGTAGTAGTAGAGGTTGTTTTTGTAGTAGTAGTAGTAGTGGTTGTTCTTGTAGTATTAGTAGTGGTTGTTCTTGAAGTAGTAGTAGTAGTAGAGGTTGTTCTTGTAGTAGTAGTAGTGGTTGTTCTTGTAATAGTAGTAGTAGTAGTAGTGGTTGTTCTTGTAGTAGTATTGGTGTACTTGCAGTAGTAGTAGTAGTAGTAGTTGTAGTGGTTGTTCTTGTAGTAGTAGTAGTAGTAGTAGTAGTAGTAGTAGAAGTGGTTTTTCTTGTACTAATATTGGTGTACTTCTAGTAGTAGTAGTGGTAGTTGTAGTGTTTTTTTCTTGTAGTAGTAGTAGTGGTTGTTCTTGTAATATTAGAAGTAGTAGTAGTGATGTTTCTTGTTGTAGTAGTAGTGGTTGTTATTGTAGTAGTAGAAGTGGTTGTTCTTGTAATAGTAGTAGTAGTAGTAGTGGTTGTTCTTGTAGTATTAGCAGTGGTTGTTCTTGTAGTAGTAGTAGAGGTTTTTCTTGTAGTAGTAGTAGTGTTTGTTCTTGTAGTAGTATTAGTAGTATTAGTAGTAGTAATGGTTCTTCTTGTCGTAGTAGGAGTGGTAGTTGTAGTTGTTGTTCTTGCAGTAGTAGTAGAGGTTGTTTTTGTAGTAGTAGTAGTGGTGGTTGTTCTTGTAGTATTAGTAGTGGTTGTTCTTGAAGTAGTAGTAGTAGTAGAGGTTGTTCTTGTAGTAGTAGTAGTGGCTGTTCTTGTAGTAGTAGAAGTGGTTGTTCTTGTAATATTAGTAGTACTAGTAGTAGTAGTGGTTTTTCTTGTAATATTAGTAGTAGTAGTAGTGGTTGTTCTTGTAGTAGTAGTAGTAGAAGTGGTTGTTCTTGTAATAGTAGTAGTAGTGTGGTTGTTCTTGTAGTAGTAGTAGTGGTTGTTCTTGCAATATTAGAATTAGTAGTAGTGGTGGTTCTTGTTGTAGTAGTAGTGGTTGTTCTTGTAATAGTAGTTGTAGTAGTGGTTGTAGTGGTTGTTCTTGTAGTAGTAGTAGTGATTGTTCTTGTAGTGGTAGTAGTAGTGTTGGTGGTTGTTCTTGTAGTAGTAGTAGTGGTTGTTATTGTAATAGTAGTAGTACTAGTAGTAGTAGTGGTTTTTGTTGTAATAGTAGTAATAGCAGTAGTGGTTGTTCTAGTAGTAGTAGAGGTTGATCTTGTAGTAGTAGTAGTGGTTGTTCTTGTAGTAGTAGTAGTAGTAGTAGTAGTAGTAGTAGTAGTAGTAATGGTTCTTCTTGTAGTAGTAGTGGTGGTAGTTGTAGTGGTTGTTCTTGTAGTAGTAGTAGTGGTTGTTTTTGTAGTAGTAGTAGTAGTGGTTGTTCTTGTAGAATTAGTAGTGCTTGTTCTTGTAGTAG
Source organism: Alligator mississippiensis (assembly GCF_030867095.1). NCBI lineage: Eukaryota > Metazoa > Chordata > Crocodylia > Alligatoridae > Alligator > Alligator mississippiensis. The sequence goes on along the minus strand of NC_081837.1, from coordinate 22,331,944 downwards.
TAGTAGTAGAAGAGGTTGTTTTTGTAGTAGTAGTAGTGGTTGTTCTTGTAGTAGTATTGGTGTACTTGTAGTAGTAGTAGTAGTTGTAGTGGTTGTTCTTGTAATAGTAGTAGTAGTAGCAGAAGTGGTTGTTCTTGTACTAGTATTGGTGTACTTGTAGTAGTAGTAGTGGTAGTTGTAGTGGTTTTTCTTGTAGTAGTAGTAGTGGTTGTTCCAGTAATATTAGAAGTAGTAGTAGTAGTGGTGGTTCTTGTTGTAGAAATAGTGTTTGTTCTTGTAGTAGTAGTAGTGGTTGTTCTTGTAATAGTTGTAGTAGTAGTAGTGGTTGTTTTTGTAGTAGTAGTAGTGGTTGTTCTTGTAATAGTTGTAGTAGGAGATGTAGTAGTGGTTTTTCTTGTAGTAGTTGTAGTGGTTGATCTTGTTGTAGTAGTACTACTAGTAGTAGTACTGGTGGTTCTTGTTGTGGTAGTAGTGGTTGTTCTTGTAGTAGTAGTAGTGGTTGTTCTTCTAATAGTAGTAGTAGTAGTAGTAGTGGTTGTTCTTGCAGTAGTATTGGTGTACTTGTAGTAGTAGTAGTAGTAGTAGTAGTAGTTGTAGTGGTTGTTCTTGTAGTAGTAGTAGTAGTAGTAGTAGTAGTAGTCGTAGAAGTGGTTGTAATTCTACTAATATTGGTGTACTTCTAGTAGTAGTAGTGGTAGTTGTAGTGTTTTTTTCTTGTAGTAGTAGTAGTGGTTGTTCTTGTAATATTAGAAGTAGTAGTAGTGATGTTTCTTGTAGTAGTAGTGGTTGTTATTGTAGTAGTAGAAGTGGTTGTTCTTGTAATAGTAGTAGTAGTAGTGGTTTTTCTTGTAGTATTAGCAGTGGTTGTTCTTGTAGTAGTAGTAGAGGTTTTTCTTGTAGTAGTAGTAGTGGTTGTTCTTGTAGTAGTATTAGTAGTATTAGTAGTAGTAATGGTTCTTCTTGTCGTAGTAGGAGTGGTAGTTGTAGTTGTTGTTCTTGCAGTAGTAGTAGAGGTTGTTTTTGTAGTAGTAGTAGTAGTGGTTGTTCTTGTAGTATTAGTAGTGGTTGTTCTTGAAGTTGTAGTAGTAGTAGAGGTTGTTCTTGTAGCAGTAGTAGTGGTTGTTCTTGTAATAGTAGTAGTAGTAGTAGTGGTTGTTCTTGTAGTAGTATTGGTGTACTTGTAGTAGTAGTAGTAGTAGTTGTAGTGGTTGTTCTTGTAGTAGTAGTAGTAGTAGTAGTAGTAGTAGTAGTAGTAGTAGTAGAAGTGGTTGTTCTTGTACTAATATTGGTGTACTTCTAGTAGTAGTAGTGGTAGTTGTAGTGTTTTTTCTTGTAGTAGTAGTAGTGGTTGTTCTTGTAATATTAGAAGTAGTAGTAGTGATGTTTCTTGTTGTAGTAGTAGTGGTTGTTATTGTAGTAGTAGAAGTGGTTGTTCTTGTAATAGTAGTAGTAGTAGTAGTGGTTGTTCTTGTAGTATTAGCAGTGGTTGTTCTTGTAGTATTAGGAGTGGTTTTTCTTGTAGTAGTAGTAGTGGTTGTTCTTGTAGTAGTATTAGTAGTATTAGTAGTAGTAATGGTTCTTCTTGTCGTAGTAGGAGTGGTAGTTGTAGTTGTTGTTCTTGCAGTAGTAGTAGAGGTTGTTTTTGTAGTAGTAGTAGTAGTGGTTGTTCTTGTAGTATTGGTAGTGGTTGTTCTTGAAGTAGTAGTAGTAGTAGAGGTTGTTCTTGTAGTTGTAGTAGTGGTTGTTCTTGTAGTAGTAGAAGTGGTTGTTCTTGTAATATTAGTAGTACTAGTAGTAGAAGTGGTTTTTCTTGTAATATTAGTAGTAGTAGTAGTAGTGGTTGTTCTTGTAGTAGTAGTAGTAGAAGTGGTTGTTCTTGTAATAGTAGTAGTAGTAGTGGTTGTTCTTGTAGTAGTAGTAGTGGTTGTTCTTGCAATATTAGAATTAGTAGTAGTGGTGGTTCTTGTTGTAGTAGTAGTGGTTGTTCTTGTAATAGTAGTTGTAGTAGTGGTTGTAGTGGTTGTTCTTGTAGTAGTAGTAGTAGTAGTAGTAGTAGTAGTAGAAGTAGTAGTAGTAGTAATGGTTCTTCTTGTAGTAGTAGTGGTGGTAGTTGTAGTGGTTGTTCTTGTAGTAGTAGTAGTGGTTGTTTTTGTAGTAGTAGTAGTAGTGGTTGTTCTTGTAGTATTAGTAGTGCTTGTTCTTGTAGTAGTAGTAGTAGAAGAGGTTGTTTTTGTAGCAGTAGTAGTGGTTGTTCTTGTAGTAGTGTTGGTGTACTTGTAGTAGTAGTAGTAGTTGTAGTGGTTGTTCTTGTAGTAGTAGTAGTAGTAGTAGCAGAAGTGGTTGTTCTTGTACTAGTATTGGTGTACTTGTAGTAGTAGTAGTGGTAGTTGTAGTGGTTTTTCTTGTAGTAGTAGTAGTGGTTGTTCTTGTAATATTAGAAGTAGTAGTAGTGATGTTTCTTGTTGTAGTAATAGTGGTTGTTATTGTAGTAGTAGTAGTGGTTGTTCTTGTAATAGTAGTAGTAGTAGTAGTGGTTGTTCTTGTAGTAGTAGTGGTTGCACTTGTAGTAGTACTAGTAGTTGTAGTGGTTGTTCTTGAAGTAGTAGTAATGGTAGTAGTGGTTGTCCTTGTAGTAGTAGTAGTGGTTGTTCTTGTAATGGTAGTAGTAGTAGTAGTGGTCTTTGTTCTTGTAGGAGTAGTAGTGATTGTTCTTGTGGTAGCAGTAGTAGTGGTGGTGGTTGTAATTGTAGTAGTAGTAGTGGTTGTTATTGTAATAGTAGTAGTACTAGTAGTAATAGTGGTTTTTGTTGTAATAGTAGTAATAGCAGTAGTGGTTGTTCTTGTAGTAGTAGAGGTTGTTCTTGTAGTAGTAGTAGTGGTTGTTCTTGTAGTAGTAGTAGTAGTAGTAGTAGTAGTAGTAGTAGTTGTAGTAGTAGTACTAATGGTTTTTCTTGTAGTAGTAGTAGTGGTAGTTGTAGTGGTTGTTCTTGTAGTAGTAGTAGTGGCTGTTTTTGTAGTAGTAGTAGTAGTGGTTTTTCTTGTAGTATTAGTAGTGCTTGTTCTTGTAGTAGTAGTAGTAGAAGAGGTTCTTCCTGTAGTAGTAGTAGTGGTTGTTCTTGTAGTAGTAGTAGTAGTAGTAGTAATGGTTCTTCTTGTAGTAGTAGTAGTGGTTGTTGTAGTGATTGTTCTTGTAGTAGTAGTAGTAGAGGTGGTGGATGTTCTTGTAGTAGTAGTAGTGGTTGTTATTGTAATAGTAGTAGTACTAGTAGTAGTAGTGGTTTTTGTTGTAATAGTAGTAATAGCTGTAGTGGTTGTTCCTGTAGTAGTAGAGGTTGTTCTTGTAGTAGTAGTAGTGGTTGTTCTTGTAGTAGTATTAGAAGTAGTAATAGTAGTAATGGTTCTTCTTGTAGTAATAGTAGTGGTAGTTGTAGTGGTTGTTCTTGTAGTAGTAGTGGTTGTTTTCTCGTAGTAGTAGTAGTGGTTGTTCTTGTAGTATTAGTAGTGTTTGTTCTTGTAGTAGTAGTAGTAGTAGAGGTTGTGCTTGTAGTAGTAGTAGTGGTTGTTCTTGTAGTAGTAGTAGTGGTTGTTCTTGTAATATTACTAGTAGTAGTAGTGGTTGTTCTTGTAGTAGTAGTAGTGGTTTTTCTTGTATTAGTAGTAGTAGTAGAAGTGGTTTGTCTTGTAGTAGTAGTAGTGGTTGTTCCAGTAATATTAGTAGTAGTAGTAGTAGTAGTGGTTCTTGTTGTAGAAATAGTGTTTGTTCTTGTAGTAGTAGTAGTGGTTGTTCTTGTAATAGTTGTAGTAGTAGTAGCTGTAGTGGTTGTTCTTAAAATAGTTGTATTAGTAGTAGTAGTAGTGGTTGTTCTTGTAATAGTTGTAGTAGTAGTAGTGGTTGTTTTTGTAGTAGTAGTAGTGGTTGTTCTTGTAATAGTTGTAGTAGTAGTTGTAGTAGTGGTTTTATTTGTAGTAGTTGTAGTGGTTGATCTTGTTGTAGTAGTACTACTAGTAGTAGTACTGGTGGTTCTTGTTGTGGTAGTAGTGGTTGTTCTTGTAGTAGTAGTAGTGGTTGTTCTTGTAGTGGTAGTAGTAGTGGTGGTGGTTGTTCTTGTAGTAGTAGTAGTGGTTGTTATTGTAATAGTAGTAGTACTAGTAGTAGTAGTGGTTTTTGTTGTAATAGTAGTAATAGCAGTAGTGGTTGTTCTAGTAGTAGTAGAGGTTGATCTTGTAGTAGTAGTAGTAGTTGTTCTTGTAGTAGTAGTAGTAGTAGTAGTAGTAGTAGTAATGGTTCTTCTTGTAGTAGTAGTGGTGGTAGTTGTAGTGGTTGTTCTTGTAGTAGTAGTAGTGGTTGTTTTTGTAGTAGTAGTAGTAGTGGTTGTTCTTGTAATATTAGAAGTAGTAGTAGTGATGTTTCTTGTTGTAGTAGTAGTGGTTGTTATTGTAGTAGTAGAAGTGGTTGTTCTTGTAATAGTAGTAGTAGTAGTAGTAGTGGTTGTTCTTGTAGTATTAGCAGTGGTTGTTCTTGTAGTAGTAGTAGAGGTTTTTCTTGTAGTAGTAGTAGTGGTTGTTCTTGTAGTAGTATTAGTAGTATTAGTAGTAGTAATGGTTCTTCTTGTCGTAGTAGGAGTGGTAGTTGTAGTTGTTGTTCTTGCAGTAGTAGTAGAGGTTGTTTTTGTAGTAGTAGTAGTAGTGGTTGTTCTTGTAGTATTAGTAGTGGTTGTTCTTGAAGTAGTAGTAGTAGTAGAGGTTGTTCTTGTAGTAGTAGTAGTGGTTGTTCTTGTAGTAGTAGAAGTGGTTGTTCTTGTAATATTAGTAGTACTAGTAGTAGTAGTGGTTTTTCTTGTAATATTAGTAGTAGTAGTAGTGGTTGTTCTTGTAGTAGTAGTAGTAGAAGTGGTTGTTCTTGTAATAGTAGTAGTAGTAGTGGTTGTTCTTGTAGTAGTAGTAGTGGTTGTTCTTGCAACATTAGAATTAGTAGTAGTGGTGGTTCTTGTTGTAGTAGTAGTGGTTGTTCTTGTAATAGTAGTTGTAGTAGTGGTTGTAGTGGTTGTTCTTGTAGTAGTAGTAGTGATTGTTCTTGTAGTGGTAGTAGTAGTGGTCGTGGTTGTTCTTGTAGTAGTAGTAGTGGTTGTTATTGTAATAGTAGTAGTACTAGTAGTAGTAGTGGTTTTTGTTGTAATAGTAGTAATAGCAGTAGTGGTTGTTCTAGTAGTAGTAGAGGTTGATCTTGTAGTAGTAGTAGTGGTTGTTCTTGTAGTAGTAGTAGTAGTAGTAGTAGTAGTAGTAGTAGTAATGGTTCTTCTTGTAGTAGTAGTGGTGGTAGTTGTAGTGGTTGTTCTTGTAGTAGTAGTAGTGGTTGTTTTTGTAGTAGTAGTAGTAGTGGTTGTTCTTGTAGTATTAGTAGTGCTTGTTCTTGTAGTAGTAGTAGTAGAAGAGGTTGTTTTTGTAGTAGTAGTAGTGGTTGTTCTTGTAGTAGTATTGGTGTACTTGTAGTAGTAGTAGTAGTTGTAGTGGTTGTTCTTGTAGTAGTAGTAGTAGTAGTAGCAGAAGTGGTTGTTCTTGTACTAGTATTGGTGTACATGTAGTAGTAGTAGTGGTAGTTGTAGTGGTTGTTCTTGTAGTAGTAGTAGTGGCTGTTTTTGTTGTAGTAGTAGTAGTAGTAGTGATGTTTCTTGTTGTAGTAATAGTGGTTGTTATTGTAGTAGTAGTAGTGGTTGTTCTTGTAATGGTAGTAGTAGTAGTAGTGGTCTTTGTTCTTGTAGGAGTAGTAGTGATTGTTCTTGTGGTAGCAGTAGTAGTGGTGGTGGTTGTAATTGTAGTAGTAGTAGTGGTTGTTATTGTAATAGTAGTAGTACTAGTAGTAATAGTGGTTTTTGTTGTAATAGTAGTAATAGCAGTAGTGGTTGTTCTTGTAGTAGTAGAGGTTGTTCTTTTAGTAGTAGTAGTGGTTGTTCTTGTAGTAGTAGTAGTAGTAGTAGTAGTAGTTGTAGTAGTAGTACTAATGGTTTTTCTTGTAGTAGTAGTAGTGGTAGTTGTAGTGGTTGTTCTTGTAGTAGTAGTAGTGGCTGTTTTTGTAGTAGTAGTAGTGGTGGTTGTTCTTGTAGTATTAGTAGTGCTTGTTCTTGTAGTAGTAGTAGTAGAAGAGGTTCTTCCTGTAGTAGTAGTAGTGGTTGTTCTTGTAGTAGTAGTAGTAGTAGTAGTAATGGTTCTTCTTGTAGTAGTAGTAGTGGTTGTTGTAGTGATTGTTCTTGTAGTAGTAGTAGTAGAGGTGGTGGTTGTTCTTGTATTAGTAGTAGTGGTTGTTATTGTAATAGTAGTAGTACTAGTAGTAGTAGTGGTTTTTGTTGTAATAGTAGTAATAGCTGTAGTGGTTGTTCTTGTAGTAGTAGAGGTTGTTCTTGTAGTAGTAGTAGTGGTTGTTCTTGTAGTAGTATTAGAAGAAGTAATAGTAGTAATGGTTCTTCTTGTAGTAATAGTAGTGGTAGTTGTAGTGGTTGTTCTTGTAGTAGTAGTAGTAGTAGTAGAGGTTGTGCTTGTAGTAATAGTAGTGGTTGTTCTTGTAGTAGTAGTAGTGGTTGTTCTTGTAATATTACTAGTACTAGTAGTGGTTGTTCTTGTAGTAGTAGTAGTGGTTTTTCTTGTATTAGTAGTAGTAGTAGAAGTGGTTTGTCTTGTAGTAGTAGTAGTGGTTGTTCCAGTAATATTAGTAGTAGTAGTAGTAGTGGTGGTTCTTGTTGTAGAAATAGTGTTTGTTCTTGAAGTAGTAGTAGTGGTTGTTCTTGTAATAGTTGTAGTAGTAGTAGCTGTAGTGGTTGTTCTTAAAATAGTTGTATTAGTAGTAGTAGTAGTGGTTGTTCTTGTAATAGTTGTAGTAGTAGTAGTGGTTGTTTTTGTAGTAGTAGTAGTGGTTGTTCTTGTAATAGTTGTAGTAGTAGTTGTAGTAGTGGTTTTTCTTGTAGTAGTTGTAGTGGTTGATCTTGTAGTAGTACTACTAGTAGTAGTACTGGTGGTTCTTGTTGTGGTAGTAGTGGTTGTTCTTGTAGTAGTAGTAGTGGTTGTTCTTCTAATAGTAGTAGTAGTAGTAGTGGTTGTTCTTGCAGTAGTATTAGTGTACTTGTAGTAGTAGTAGTAGTTGTTGTAGTGGTTGTTCTTGTAGTAGTAGTAGTAGTAGTAGTAGTAGTAGTAGAAGAAGTGGTTGTTCTTGTACTAATATTGGTGTACTTCTAGTAGTAGTAGTGGTAGTTGTAGTGTTTTTTCTTGTAGTAGTAGTAGTGGTTGTTCTTGTAATATTAGAAGTAGTAGTAGTGATGTTTCTTGTTGTAGTAGTAGTGGTTGTTATTGTAGTAGTAGAAGTGGTTGTTCTTGTAATAGTAGTAGTAGTAGTAGTGGTTGTTCTTGTAGTATTAGCAGTGGTTGTTCTTGTAGTAGTAGTAGAGGTTTTTCTTGTAGTAGTAGTAGTGGTTGTTCTTGTAGTAGTATTAGTAGTATTAGTAGTAGTAATGGTTCTTCTTGTCGTAGTAGGAGTGGTAGTTGTAGTTGTTGTTCTTGCAGTAGTAGTAGAGGTTGTTCTTGTAGTAGTAGTAGTGGTTGTTTTTGTAGTAGTAGTAGTAGTGGTTGTTCTTGTAGTATTAGTAGTGCTTGTTCTTGTAGTAGTAGTAGTAGAAGAGGTTGTTTTTGTAGTAGTAGTAGTGGTTGTTCTTGTAGTAGTATTGGTGTACTTGTAGTAGTAGTAGTAGTTGTAGTGGTTGTTCTTGTAGTAGTAGTAGTAGTAGTAGCAGAAGTGGTTGTTCTTGTACTAGTATTGGTGTACTTGTAGTAGTAGTAGTGGTAGTTGTAGTGGTTTTTCTTGTAGTAGTAGTAGTAGTGGTTGTTCTTGTAATATTAGAAGTAGTAGTAGTGATGTTTCTTGTTGTAGTAATAGTGGTTGTTATTGTAGTAGTATTAGTGGTTGTTCATGTAATAGTAGTAGTAGTAGTAGTGGTTGTTCTTGTAGTAGTAGTGGTTGCACTTGTAGTAGTACTAGTAGTTGTAGTGGTTGTTCTTGAAGTAGTAGTAGTGGTAGTAGTGGTTGTCCTTGTAGTAGTAGTAGTGGTTGTTCTTGTAATGGTAGTAGTAGTAGTAGTGGTCTTTGTTCTTGTAGGAGTAGTAGTGATTGTTCTTGTAGTAGCAGTAGTAGTGGTGGTGGTTGTAATTGTAGTAGTAGTAGTGGTTGTTATTGTAATAGTAGTAGTACTAGTAGTAATAGTGGTTTTTGTTGTAATAGTAGTAATAGCAGTAGTGGTTGTTCTTGTAGTAGTAGAGGTTGTTCTTGTAGTAGTAGTAGTAGTAGTAGTAGTAGTACTAATGGTTTTTCTTGTAGTAGTAGTAGTGGTAGTTGTAGTGGTTGTTCTTGTAGTAGTAGTAGTGGCTGTTTTTGTAGTAGTAGTAGAAGTGGTTGTTCTTGTAGTATTAGTAGTGCTTGTTCTTGTAGTAGTAGTAGTAGAAGAGGTTGTTCTTGTAGTAGTAGTAGTGGTTGTTCTTGTAGTAGTAGTAGTAGTAGTAGTAATGGTTCTTCTTGTAGTAGTAGTAGTGGTTGTTGTAGTGATTGTTCTTGTAGTAGTAGTAGAGGTGGTGGTTGTTCTTGTAGTAGTAGTGGTTGTTATTGTAATAGTAGTAGTACTAGTAGTAGTAGTGGTTTTTGTTGTAATAGTAGTAATAGCTGTAGTGGTTGTTCTTGTAGTAGTAGAGGTTGTTCTTGTAGTAGTAGTAGTGGTTGTTCTTGTAGTAGTATTAGAAGTAGTAATAGTAGTAATGGTTCTTCTTGTAGTAATAGTAGTGGTAGTTGTAGTGGTTGTTCTTGTAGTAGTTGTGGTTGTTTTGTAGTAGTAGTAGTAGTGGTTGTTCTTGTAGTATTAGTAGTGTTTGTTCTTGTAGTAGTAGTAGTAGTAGTAGAGGTTGTGCTTGTAGTAGTAGTAGTGGTTGTTCTTGTACTAGTAGTAGTGGTTGTTCTTGTAATATTAAGTAGTAGTAGTAGTGGTTGTTCTTGTAGTAGTAGTAGTGGTTTTTCTTGTATTAGTAGTAATAGTAGAAGTGGTTTGTCTTGTAGTAGTAGTAGTAGTGGTTGTTCCAGTAATATTAGTAGTAGTAGTAGTGGTGGTGGTTCTTGTTGTAGAAATAGTGTTTGTTCTTGTAGTAGTAGTAGTGGTTGTTCTTGTAATAGTTGTAGTAGTAGTAGCTGTAGTGGTTGTTCTTAAAATAGTTGTATTAGTAGTAGTAGTAGTGGTTGTTCTTGTAACAGTTGTAGTAGTAGTAGTGGTTGTTTTTGTAGTAGTAGTAGTGGTTGTTCTTGTAATAGTTGTAGTAGTAGTTGTAGTAGTGGTTTTTCTTGTAGTAGTTGTAGTGGTTGATCTTGTTGTAGTAGTACTACTAGTAGTAGTACTGGTGGTTCTTGTTGTGGTAGTAGTGGTTGTTCTTGTAGTAGTAGTAGTGGTTGTTCTTCTAATAGTAGTAGTAGTAGTAGTGGTTGTTCTTGCAGTAGTATTGGTGTACTTGTAGTAGTAGTAGTAGTAGTAGTAGTAGTTGTAGTGGTTGTTCTTCTAGTAGTAGTAGTAGTAGTAGTAGTAGAAGTGGTTGTTCTTGTACTAATATTGGTGTACTTCTAGTAGTAGTAGTGGTAGTTGTAGTGTTTTTTCTTGTAGTAGTAGTAGTGGTTGTTCTTGTAATATTAGAAGTAGTAGTAGTGATGTTTCTTGTTGTAGTAGTAGTGGTTGTTATTGTAGTAGTAGAAGAGGTTGTTCTTGTAATAGTAGTAGTAGTAGTAGTGGTTGTTCTTGTAGTATTAGCAGTGGTTGTTCTTGTAGTAGTAGTAGAGGTTTTTCTTGTAGTAGTAGTAGTGGTTGTTCTTGTAGTAGTATTAGTAGTATTAGTAGTAGTAATGGTTCTTCTTGTCGTAGTAGGAGTGGTAGTTGTAGTTGTTGTTCTTGCAGTAGTAGTAGAGGTTGTTTTTGTAGTAGTAGTAGTAGTGGTTGTTCTTGTAGTATTAGTAGTGGTTGTTCTTGAAGTAGTAGTAGTAGTAGAGGTTGTTCTTGTAGTAGTAGTAGTGGTTGTTCTTGTAATAGTAGTAGTAGTAGTAGTGGTTGTTCTTGTAGTAGTATTGGTGTACTTGCAGTAGTAGTAGTACTAGTAGTTGTAGTGGTTGTTCTTGTAGTAGTAGTAGTAGTAGTAGTAGTAGTAGTAGTAGAAGTGGTTTTTCTTGTACTAATATTGGTGTACTTCTAGTAGTAGTAGTGGTAGTTGTAGTGTTTTTTCTTGTAGTAGTAGTAGTGGTTGTTCTTGTAATATTAGAAGTAGTAGTAGTGATGTTTCTTGTTGTAGTAGTAGTGGTTGTTATTGTAGTAGTAGAAGTGGTTGTTCTTGTAATAGTAGTAGTAGTAGTAGTGGTTGTTCTTGTAGTATTAGCAGTGGTTGTTCTTGTAGTAGTAGTAGAGGTTTTTCTTGTAGTAGTAGTAGTAGTGTTTGTTCTTGTAGTAGTATTAGTAGTATTAGTAGTAGTAATGGTTCTTCTTGTCGTAGTAGGAGTGGTAGTTGTAGTTGTTGTTCTTGCAGTAGTAGTAGAGGTTGTTTTTGTAGTAGTAGTAGTGGTGGTTGTTCTTGTAGTATTAGTAGTGGTTGTTCTTGAAGTAGTAGTAGTAGTAGAGTTTGTTCTTGTAGTAGTAGTAGTGGCTGTTCTTGTAGTAGTAGAAGTGGTTGTTCTTGTAATATTAGTAGTACTAGTAGTAGTAGTGGTTTTTCTTGTAATATTAGTAGTAGTAGTAGTGGTTGTTCTTGTAGTAGTAGTAGTAGAAGTGGTTGTTCTTGTAATAGTAGTAGTAGTGTGGTTGTTCTTGTAGTAGTAGTAGTGGTTGTTCTTGCAATATTAGAATTAGTAGTAGTGGTGGTTCTTGTTGTAGTAGTAGTGGTTGTTCTTGTAATAGTAGTTGTAGTAGTGGTTGTAGTGGTTGTTCTTGTAGTAGTAGTAGTGATTGTTCTTGTAGTGGTAGTAGTAGTGTTGGTGGTTGTTCTTGTAGTAGTAGTAGTGGTTGTTATTGTAATAGTAGTAGTACTAGTAGTAGTAGTGGTTTTTGTTGTAATAGTAGTAATAGCAGTAGTGGTTGTTCTAGTAGTAGTAGAGGTTGATCTTGTAGTAGTAGTAGTGGTTGTTCTTGTAGTAGTAGTAGTAGTAGTAGTAGTAGTAGTAATGGTTCTTCTTGTAGTAGTAGTGGTGGTAGTTGTAGTGGTTGTTCTTGTAGTAGTAGTAGTGGTTGTTTTTGTAGTAGTAGTAGTAGTGGTTGTTCTTGTAGTATTAGTAGTGCTTGTTCTTGTAGTAGTAGTAGTAGAAGAGGTTGTTTTTGTAGTAGTAGTAGTGGTTGTTCTTGTAGTAGTATTGGTGTACTTGTAGTAGTAGTAGTAGTTGTAGTGGTTGTTCTTGTAGTAGTAGTAGTAGTAGTAGCAGAAGTGGTTGTTCTTGTACTAGTATTGGTGTACTTGTAGTAGTAGTAGTGGTAGTTGTAGTGGTTTTTCTTGTAGTAGTAGTAGTGGTTGTTCTTGTAATATTAGAAGTAGTAGTAGTGATGTTTCTTGTTGTAGTAATAGTGGTTGTTATTGTAGTAGTAGTAGTGGTTGTTCTTGTAATAGTAGTAGTAGTAGTGGTTGTTCTTGTAGTAGTAGTGGTTGCACTTGTAGTAGTACTAGTAGTTGTAGTGGTTGTTCTTGAAGTAGTAGTAGTGGTAGTAGTGGTTGTCCTTGTAGTAGTAGTAGTGGTTGTTCTTGTAATGGTAGTAGTAGTAGTAGTGGTCTTTGTTCTTGTAGGAGTAGTAGTGATTGTTCTTGTGGTAGCAGTAGTAGTGGTGGTGGTTGTAATTGTAGTAGTAGTAGTGGTTGTTATTGTAATAGTAGTAGTACTAGTAGTAATAGTGGTTTTTGTTGTAATAGTAGTAATAGCAGTAGTGGTTGTTCTTGTAGTAGTAGAGGTTGTTCTTGTAGTAGTAGTAGTGGTTGTTCTTGTAGTAGTAGTAGTAGTAGTAGTAGTAGTAGTAGTTGTAGTAGTAGTACTAATGGTTTTTCTTGTAGTAGTAGTAGTGGTAGTTGTAGTGGTTGTTCTTGTAGTAGTAGTAGTGGCTGTTTTTGTAGTAGTAGTAGTAGTGGTTGTTCTTGTAGTATTAGTAGTGCTTGTTCTTGTAGTAGTAGTAGTAGAAGAGGTTCTTCCTGTAGTAGTAGTAGTGGTTGTTCTTGTAGTAGTAGTAGTAGTAGTAGTAATGGTTCTTCTTGTAGTAGTAGTAGTGGGTGTTGTAGTGATTGTTCTTGTAGTAGTAGTAGTAGAGGTGGTGGATGTTCTTGTAGTAGTAGTAGTGGTTGTTATTGTAATAGTAGTAGTACTAGTAGTAGTAGTGGTTTTTGTTGTAATAGTAGTAATAGCTGTAGTGGTTGTTCCTGTAGTAGTAGAGGTTGTTCTTGTAGTAGTAGTAGTGGCTGTTCTTGTAGTAGTATTAGAAGTAGTAATAGTAGTAATGGTTCTTCTTGTAGTAATAGTAGTGGTAGTTGTAGTGGTTGTTCTTGTAGTAGTAGTGGTTGTTTTGTAGTAGTAGTAGTAGTGGTTGTTCTTGTAGTATTAGTAGTGTTTGTTCTTGTAGTAGTAGTAGTAGTAGAGGTTGTGCTTGTAGTAGTAGTAGTGGTTGTTCTTGTAGTAGTAGTAGTGGTTGTTCTTGTAATATTACTAGTAGTAGTAGTGGTTGTTCTTGTAGTAGTAGTAGTGGTTTTTCTTGTATTAGTAGTAGTAGTAGAAGTGGTTTGTCTTGTAGTAGTAGTAGTGGTTGTTCCAGTAATATTAGTAGTAGTAGTAGTAGTAGTGGTTCTTGTTGTAGAAATAGTGTTTGTTCTTGTAGTAGTAGTAGTGGTTGTTCTTGTAATAGTTGTAGTAGTAGTAGCTGTAGTGGTTGTTCTTAAAATAGTTGTATTAGTAGTAGTAGTAGTGGTTGTTCTTGTAATAGTTGTAGTAGTAGTAGTGGTTGTTTTTGTAGTAGTAGTAGTGGTTGTTCTTGTAATAGTTGTAGTAGTAGTTGTAGCAGTGGTTTTTCTTGTAGTAGTTGTAGTGGTTGATCTTGTTGTAGTAGTACTACTAGTAGTAGTACTGGTGGTTCTTGTTGTGGTAGTAGTGGTTGTTCTTGTAGTAGTAGTAGTGGTTGTTCTTCTAATAGTAGTAGTAGTAGTAGTGGTTGTTCTTGCAGTAGTATTGGTGTACTTGTAGTAGTAGTAGTAGTAGTAGTAGTAGTAGTAGTAGTTGTAGTGGTTGTTCTTGAAGTAGTAGTAGTAGTAGTAGTAGAAGTGGTTGTTCGTGTACTAATATTGGTGTACTTCTAGTAGTAGTAGTGGTAGTTGTAGTGTTTTTTCTTGTAGTAGTAGTAGTGGTTGTTCTTGTAATATTAGAAGTAGTAGTAGTGATGTTTCTTGTTGTAGTAGTAGTGGTTGTTATTGTAGTAGTAGAAGTGGTTGTTCTTGTAATAGTAGTAGTAGTAGTAGTGGTTGTTCTTGTAGTATTAGCAGTGGTTGTTCTTGTAGTAGTAGTAGAGGTTTTTCTTGTAGTAGTAGTAGTGGTTGTTCTTGTAGTAGTATTAGTAGTATTAGTAGTAGTAATGGTTCTTCTTGTCGTAGTAGGAGTGGTAGTTGTAGTCGTTGTTCTTGCAGTAGTAGTAGAGGTTGTTTTTGTAGTAGTAGTAGTAGTGGTTGTTCTTGTAGTATTAGTAGTGGTTGTTCTTGAAGTAGTAGTAGTAGTAGAGGTTGTACTTGTAGTAGTAGTAGTGGTTGTTCTTGTAATAGTAGTAGTAGTAGTAGTAGTTGTTGTTCTTGTAGTAGTATTGGTGTACTTGTAGTAGTAGTAGTAGTAGTAGTTGTAGTGGTTGTTCTTGTAGTAGTAGTAGTAGTAGTAGTAGTAGTAGTAGTAGTAGTAGAAGTGGTTGTTCTTGTACTAATATTGGTGTACTTCTAGTTGTAGTAGTGGTAGTTGTAGTGTTTTTTCTTGTAGTAGTAGTAGTGGTTGTTCTTGTAATATTAGAAGTAGTAGTAGTGATGTTTCTTGTTGTAGTAGTAGTGGTTGTTATTGTAGTAGTAGAAGTGGTTGTTCTTGTAATAGCAGTAGTAGTAGTAGTGGTTGTTCTTGTAGTATTAGCAGTGGTTGTTCTTGTAGTAGTAGTAGAGGTTTTTCTTGTAGTAGTAGTAGTGGTTGTTCTTGTAGTAGTATTAGTAGTTTTAGTAGTAGTAATGGTTCTTCTTGTCGTAGTAGGAGTGGTAGTTGTAGTTGTTGTTCTTGCAGTAGTAGTAGAGGTTGTTTTTGTAGTAGTAGTAGTAGTGGTTGTTCTTGTAGTATTAGTAGTGGTTGTTCTTGAAGTAGTAGTAGTAGTAGAGGTTGTTCTTGTAGTAGTAGTAGTGGTTGTTCTTGTAGTAGTAGAAGTGGTTGTTCTTGTAATATTAGTAGTACTAGTAGTAGTAGTGGTTTTTCTTGTAATATTAGTAGTAGTAGTAGTGGTTGTTCTTGTAGTAGTAGTAGTAGAAGTGGTTGTTCTTGTAATAGTAGTAGTAGTAGTGGTTGTTCTTGTAGTAGTAGTAGTGGTTGTTCTTGCAATATTAGAATTAGTAGTAGTGGTGGTTCTTGTTGTAGTAGTAGTGGTTGTTCTTGTAATAGTAGTTGTAGTAGTGCTTGTAGTGGTTGTTCTTGTAGTAGTAGTAGTGATTGTTCTTGTAGTGGTAGTAGTAGTGGTGGTGGTTGTTCTTGTAGTAGTAGTAGTGGTTGTTATTGTAATAGTAGTAGTACTAGTAGTAGTAGTGGTTTTTGTTGTAATAGTAGTAATAGCAGTAGTGGTTGTTCTAGTAGTAGTAGAGGTTGATCTTGTAGTAGTAGTAGTAGTTGTTCTTGTAGTAGTAGTAGTAGTAGTAGTAGTAGTAGTAATGGTTCTTCTTGTAGTAGTAGTGGTGGTAGTTGTAGTGGTTGTTCTTGTAGTAGTAGTAGTGGTTGTTTTTGTAGTAGTAGTAGTAGTGGTTGTTCTTGTAATATTAGAAGTAGTAGTAGTGATGTTTCTTGTTGTAGTAGTAGTGGTTGTTATTGTAGTAGTAGAAGTGGTTGTTCTTGTAATAGTAGTAGTAGTAGTAGTAGTGGTTGTTCTTGTAGTATTAGCAGTGGTTGTTCTTGTAGTAGTAGTAGAGGTTTTTCTTGTAGTAGTAGTAGTGGTTGTTCTTGTAGTAGTATTAGTAGTATTAGTAGTAGTAATGGTTCTTCTTGTCGTAGTAGGAGTGGTAGTTGTAGTTGTTGTTCTTGCAGTAGTAGTAGAGGTTGTTTTTGTAGTAGTAGTAGTAGTGGTTGTTCTTGTAGTATTAGTAGTGGTTGTTCTTGAAGTAGTAGTAGTAGTAGAGGTTGTTCTTGTAGTAGTAGTAGTGGTTGTTCATGTAGTAGTAGAAGTGGTTGTTCTTGTAATATTAGTAGTACTAGTAGTAGTAGTGGTTTTTCTTGTAATATTAGTAGTAGTAGTAGTGGTTGTTCTTGTAGTAGTAGTAGTAGAAGTGGTTGTTCTTGTAATAGTAGTAGTAGTAGTGGTTGTTCTTGTAGTAGTAGTAGTGGTTGTTCTTGCAATATTAGAATTAGTAGTAGTGGTGGTTCTTGTTGTAGTAGTAGTGGTTGTTCTTGTAATAGTAGTTGTAGTAGTGGTTGTAGTGGTTGTTCTTGTAGTAGTAGTAGTGATTGTTCTTGTAGTGGTAGTAGTAGTGGTGGTGGTTGTTCTTGTAGTAGTAGTAGTGGTTGTTATTGTAATAGTAGTAGTACTAGTAGTAGTAGTGGTTTTTGTTGTAATAGTAGTAATAGCAGTAGTGGTTGTTCTAGTAGTAGTAGAGGTTGATCTTGTAGTAGTAGTAGTAGTTGTTCTTGTAGTAGTAGTAGTAGTAGTAGTAGTAGTAGTAATGGTTCTTCTTGTAGTAGTAGTGGTGGTAGTTGTAGTGGTTGTTCTTGTAGTAGTAGTAGTGGTTGTTTTTGTAGTAGTAGTAGTAGTGGTTGTTCTTGTAATATTAGAAGTAGTAGTAGTGATGTTTCTTGTTGTAGTAGTAGTGGTTGTTATTGTAGTAGTAGAAGTGGTTGTTCTTGTAATAGTAGTAGTAGTAGTAGTAGTGGTTGTTCTTGTAGTATTAGCAGTGGTTGTTCTTGTAGTAGTAGTAGAGGTTTTTCTTGTAGTAGTAGTAGTGGTTGTTCTTGTAGTAGTATTAGTAGTATTAGTAGTAGTAATGGTTCTTCTTGTCGTAGTAGGAGTGGTAGTTGTAGTTGTTGTTCTTGCAGTAGTAGTAGAGGTTGTTTTTGTAGTAGTAGTAGTAGTGGTTGTTCTTGTAGTATTAGTAGTGGTTGTTCTTGAAGTAGTAGTAGTAGTAGAGGTTGTTCTTGTAGTAGTAGTAGTGGTTGTTCATGTAGTAGTAGAAGTGGTTGTTCTTGTAATATTAGTAGTACTAGTAGTAGTAGTGGTTTTTCTTGTAATATTAGTAGTAGTAGTAGTGGTTGTTCTTGTAGTAGTAGTAGTAGAAGTGGTTGTTCTTGTAATAGTAGTAGTAGTAGTGGTTGTTCTTGTAGTAGTAGTAGTGGTTGTTCTTGCAATATTAGAATTAGTAGTAGTGGTGGTTCTTGTTGTAGTAGTAGTGGTTGTTCTTGTAATAGTAGTTGTAGTAGTGGTTGTAGTGGTTGTTCTTGTAGTAGTAGTAGTGATTGTTCTTGTAGTGGTAGTAGTAGTGGTGGTGGTTGTTCTTGTAGTAGTAGTAGTGGTTGTTATTGTAATAGTAGTAGTACTAGTAGTAGTAGTGGTTTTTGTTGTAATAGTAGTAATAGCAGTAGTGGTTGTTCTAGTAGTAGTAGAGGTTGATCTTGTAGTAGTAGTAGTGGTTGTTCTTGTAGTAGTAGTAGTAGTAGTAGTAGTAGTAGTAGTAGTAATGGTTCTTCTTGTAGTAGTAGTGGTGGTAGTTGTAGTGGTTGTTCTTGTAGTAGTAGTAGTGGTTGTTTTTGTAGTAGTAGTAGTAGTGGTTGTTCTTGTAGTATTAGTAGTGCTTGTTCTTGTAGTAGTAGTAGTAGAAGAGGTTGTTTTTGTAGTAGTAGTAGTGGTTTTTCTTGTAATATTAGTAGTAGTAGTAGTGGTTGTTCTTGTAGTAGTAGTAGTAGAAGTGGTTGTTCTTGTAATAGTAGTAGTAGTAGTGGTTGTTCTTGTAGTAGTAGTAGTGGTTGTTCTTGCAATATTAGAATTAGTAGTAGTGGTGGTTCTTGTTGTAGTAGTAGTGGTTGTTCTTGTAATAGTAGTTGTAGTAGTGGTTGTAGTGGTTGTTCTTGTAGTAGTAGTAGTGATTGTTCTTGTAGTGGTAGTAGTAGTGGTGGTGGTTGTTCTTGTAGTAGTAGTAGTGGTTGTTATTGTAATAGTAGTAGTACTAGTAGTAGTAGTGGTTTTTGTTGTAATAGTAGTAATAGCAGTAGTGGTTGTTCTAGTAGTAGTAGAGGTTGATCTTGTAGTAGTAGTAGTGGTTGTTCTTGTAGTAGTAGTAGTAGTAGTAGTAGTAGTAGTAGTAATGGTTCTTCTTGTAGTAGTAGTGGTGGTAGTTGTAGTGGTTGTTCTTGTAGTAGTAGTAGTGGTTGTTTTTGTAGTAGTAGTAGTAGTGGTTGTTCTTGTAGTATTAGTAGTGCTTGTTCTTGTAGTAGTAGTAGTAGAAGAGGTTGTTTTTGTAGTAGTAGTAGTGGTTGTTCTTGTAGTAGTATTGGTGTACTTGTAGTAGTAGTAGTAGTTGTAGTGGTTGTTCTTGTAGTAGTAGTAGTAGTAGTAGCAGAAGTGGTTGTTCTTGTACTAGTATTGGTGTACTTGTAGTAGTAGTAGTGGTAGTTGTAGTGGTTTTTCTTGTAGTAGTAGTAGTGGTTGTTCTTGTAATATTAGAAGTAGTAGTAGTGATGTTTCTTGTTGTAGTAATAGTGGTTGTTATTGTAGTAGTAGTAGTGTTTGTTCTTGTAATAGTAGTAGTAGTAGTAGTGGTTGTTCTTGTAGTAGTAGTGGTTGCACTTGTAGTAGTACTAGTAGTTGTAGTGGTTGTTCTTGAAGTAGTAGTAGTGGTAGTAGTGGTTGTCCTTGTAGTAGTAGTAGTGGTTGTTCTTGTAATGGTAGTAGTAGTAGTAGTGGTCTTTGTTCTTGTAGGAGTAGTAGTGATTGTTCTTGTAGTAGCAGTAGTAGTGGTGGTGGTTGTAATTGTAGTAGTAGTAGTGGTTGTTATTGTAATAGTAGTAGTACTAGTAGTAATAGTGGTTTTTGTTGTAATAGTAGTAATAGCAGTAGTGGTTGTTCTTGTAGTAGTAGAGGTTGTTCTTGTAGTAGTAGTAGTGGTTGTTCTTGTAGTAGTAGTAGTAGTAGTAGTAGTTGTAGTAGTAGTACTAATGGTTTTTCTTGTAGTAGTAGTAGTGGTAGTTGTAGTGGTTGTTCTTGTAGTAGTAGTAGTGGCTGTTTTTGTAGTAGTAGTAGTAGTGGTTGTTCTTGTAGTATTAGTAGTGCTTGTTCTTGTAGTAGTAGTAGTAGAAGAGGTTCTTCTTCTAGTAGTAGTAGTGGTTGTTCTTGTAGTAGTAGTAGTAGTAGTAGTAGTAATGGTTCTTCTTGTAGTAGTAGTAGTGGTTGTTGTAGTGATTGTTCTTGTAGTAGTAGTAGTAGAGGTGGTGGTTGTTCTTGTAGTAGTAGTAGTGGTTGTTATTGTAATAGTAGTAGTACTAGTAGTAGTAGTGGTTTTTGTTGTAATAGTAGTAATAGCTGTAGTGGTTGTTCTTGTAGTAGTAGAGGTTGTTCTTGTAGTAGTAGTAGTGGTTGTTCTTGTAGTAGTATTAGAAGTAGTAATAGTAGTAATGGTTCTTCTTGTAGTAATAGTAGTGGTAGTTGTAGTGGTTGTTCTTGTAGTAGTAGTGGTTGTTTTGTAGTAGTAGTAGTAGTGGTTGTTCTTGTAGTATTAGTAATGTTTGTTCTTGTAGTAGTAGTAGTAGTAGTAGTAGTAGAGGTTGTGCTTGTAGTAGTAGTAGTGGTTGTTCTTGTAGTAGTAGTAGTGGTTGTTCTTGTAATATTACTAGTAGTAGTAGTGGTTGTTCTTGTAGTAGTAGTAGTGGTTTTTCTTGTATTAGTAGTAGTAGTAGAAGTGGTTTGTCTTGTAGTAGTAGTAGTGGTTGTTCCAGTAATATTAGAAGTAGTAGTAGTAGTGGTGGTTCTTGTTGTAGAAATAGTGTTTGTTCTTGTAGTAGTAGTAGTGGTTGTTCTTGTAATAGTTGTAGTAGTAGTAGTGGTTGTTTTTGTAGTAGTAGTAGTGGTTGTTCTTGTAATAGTTGTAGTAGGAGATGTAGTAGTGGTTTTTCTTGTAGTAGTTGTAGTGGTTGATCTTGTTGTAGTAGTACTACTAGTAGTAGTACTGGTGGTTCTTGTTGTGGTAGTAGTGGTTGTTCTTGTAGTAGTAGTAGTGGTTGTTCTTCTAATAGTAGTAGTAGTAGTAGTAGTGGTTGTTCTTGCAGTAGTATTGGTGTACTTGTAGTAGTAGTAGTAGTAGTAGTTGTAGTGGTAGTTCTTGTAGTAGTAGTAGTAGTAGTAGTAGTAGTAGTCGTAGAAGTGGTTGTAATTCTACTAATATTGGTGTACTTCTAGTAGTAGTAGTGGTAGTTGTAGTGTTTTTTTCTTGTAGTAGTAGTAGTGGTTGTTCTTGTAATATTAGAAGTAGTAGTAGTGATGTTTCTTGTAGTAGTAGTGGTTGTTATTGTAGTAGTAGAAGTGGTTGTTCTTGTAATAGTAGTAGTAGTAGTGGTTTTTCTTGTAGTAGTTGTAGTGGTTGATCTTGTTGTAGTAGTACTACTAGTAGTAGTACTGGTGGTTCTTGTTGTGGTAGTAGTGGTTGTTCTTGTAGTAGTAGTAGTGGTTGTTCTTCTAATAGTAGTAGTAGTAGTAGTGGTTGTTCTTGCAGTAGTATTGGTGTACTTGTAGTAGTAGTAGTAGTAGTAGTAGTAGTTGTAGTGGTTGTTCTTGTAGTAGTAGTAGTAGTAGTAGTAGTAGTAGTAGTAGAAGTGGTTGTTCTTGTACTAATATTGGTGTACTTCTAGTAGTAGTAGTGGTAGTTGTAGTGTTTTTTCTTGTAGTGGTAGTAGTGGTTGTTCTTGTAATATTAGAAGTAGTAGTAGTGATGTTTCTTGTTGTAGTAGTAGTGGTTGTTATTGTAGTAGTAGAAGTGGTTGTTCTTGTAATAGTAGTAGTAGTGGTGGTTGTTCTTGTAGTATTAGCAGTGGTTGTTCTTGTAGTAGTAGTAGAGGTTTTTCTTGTAGTAGTAGTAGTGCTTGTTCTTGTAGTAGTATTAGTAGTATTAGTAGTAGTAATGGTTCTTCTTGTCGTAGTAGGAGTGGTAGTTGTAGTTGTTGTTCTTGCAGTAGTAGTAGAGGTTGTTTTTGTAGTAGTAGTAGTAGTGGTTGTTCTTGTAGTATTAGTAGTGGTTGTTCTTGAAGTAGTAGTAGTAGTAGAGGTTGTTCTTGTAGTAGTAGTAGTGGTTGTTCTTGTAATAGTAGTAGTAGTAGTAGTAGTGGTTGTTCTTGTAGTAGTATTGGTGTACTTGTAGTAGTAGTAGTAGTAGTAGTAGTTGTAGTGGTTGTTCTTGTAGTAGTAGTAGTAGTAGTAGTAGTAGTAGTAGTAGTAGAAGTGATTGTTCTTGTACTAATATTGGTGTACTTCTAGTAGTAGTAGTGGTAGTTGTAGTGTTTTTTCTTGTAGTAGTAGTAGTGGTTGTTCTTGTAATATTAGAAGTAGTAGTAGTGATGTTTCTTGTTGTAGTAGTAGTGGTTGTTATTGTAGTAGTAGAAGTGGTTGTTCTTGTAATAGTAGTAGGAGTAGTAGTAGTAGTGGTTGTTCTTGTAGTATTAGCAGTGGTTGTTCTTGTAGTAGTAGTAGAGGTTTTTCTTGTAGTAGTAGTAGTGGTTGTTCTTGTAGTAGTATTAGTAGTATTAGTAGTAGTAATGGTTCTTCTTGTCGTAGTAGGAGTGGTAGTTGTAGTTGTTGTTCTTGCAGTAGTAGTAGAGGTTGTTTTTGTAGTAGTAGTAGTAGTGGTTGTTCTTGTAGTATTAGTAGTGGTTGTTCTTGAAGTAGTAGTAGTAGTAGAGGTTGTTCTTGTAGTAGTAGTAGTGGTTGTTCTTGTAGTAGTAGAAGTGGTTGTTCTTGTAATATTAGTAGTACTAGTAGTAGTAGTGGTTTTTCTTGTAATATTAGTAGTAGTAGTAGTGGTTGTTCTTGTAGTAGTAGTAGTAGAAGTGGTTGTTCTTGTAATAGTAGTAGTAGTAGTGGTTGTTCTTGTAGTAGTAGTAGTGGTTGTTCTTGCAATATTAGAATTAGTAGTAGTGGTGGTTCTTGTTGTAGTAGTAGTGGTTGTTCTTGTAATAGTAGTTGTAGTAGTGGTTGTAGTGGTTGTTCTTGTAGTAGTAGTAGTGATTGTTCTTGTAGTGGTAGTAGTAGTGGTGGTGGTTGTTCTTGTAGTAGTAGTAGTGGTTGTTATTGTAATAGTAGTAGTACTAGTAGTAGTAGTGGTTTTTGTTGTAATAGTAGTAATAGCAGTAGTGGTTGTTCTAGTAGTAGTAGAGGTTGATCTTGTAGTAGTAGTAGTGGTTGTTCTTGTAGTAGTAGTAGTAGTAGTAGTAGTAGTAGTAGTAGTAATGGTTCTTCTTGTAGTAGTAGTGGTGGTAGTTGTAGTGGTTGTTCTTGTAGTAGTAGTAGTGGTTGTTTTTGTAGTAGTAGTAGTAGTGGTTGTTCTTGTAGTATTAGTAGTGCTTGTTCTTGTAGTAGTAGTAGTAGAAGAGGTTGTTTTTGTAGTAGTAGTAGTGGTTGTTCTTGTAGTAGTATTGGTGTACTTGTAGTAGTAGTAGTAGTTGTAGTGGTTGTTCTTGTAGTAGTAGTAGTAGTAGTAGCAGAAGTGGTTGTTCTTGTACTAGTATTGGTGTACTTGTAGTAGTAGTAGTGGTAGTTGTAGTGGTTTTTCTTGTAGTAGTAGTAGTGGTTGTTCTTGTAATATTAGAAGTAGTAGTAGTGATGTTTCTTGTTGTAGTAATAGTGGTTGTTATTGTAGTAGTAGTAGTGTTTGTTCTTGTAATAGTAGTAGTAGTAGTAGTGGTTGTTCTTGTAGTAGTAGTGGTTGCACTTGTAGTAGTACTAGTAGTTGTAGTGGTTGTTCTTGAAGTAGTAGTAGTGGTAGTAGTGGTTGTCCTTGTAGTAGTAGTAGTGGTTGTTCTTGTAATGGTAGTAGTAGTAGTAGTGGTCTTTGTTCTTGTAGGAGTAGTAGTGATTGTTCTTGTAGTAGCAGTAGTAGTGGTGGTGGTTGTAATTGTAGTAGTAGTAGTGGTTGTTATTGTAATAGTAGTAGTACTAGTAGTAATAGTGGTTTTTGTTGTAATAGTAGTAATAGCAGTAGTGGTTGTTCTTGTAGTAGTAGAGGTTGTTCTTGTAGTAGTAGTAGTGGTTGTTCTTGTAGTAGTAGTAGTAGTAGTAGTAGTAGTTGTAGTAGTAGTACTAATGGTTTTTCTTGTAGTAGTAGTAGTGGTAGTTGTAGTGGTTGTTCTTGTAGTAGTAGTAGTGGCTGTTTTTGTAGTAGTAGTAGTAGTGGTTGTTCTTGTAGTATTAGTAGTGCTTGTTCTTGTAGTAGTAGTAGTAGAAGAGGTTCTTCTTCTAGTAGTAGTAGTGGTTGTTCTTGTAGTAGTAGTAGTAGTAGTAGTAGTAATGGTTCTTCTTGTAGTAGTAGTAGTGGTTGTTGTAGTGATTGTTCTTGTAGTAGTAGTAGTAGAGGTGGTGGTTGTTCTTGTAGTAGTAGTAGTGGTTGTTATTGTAATAGTAGTAGTACTAGTAGTAGTAGTGGTTTTTGTTGTAATAGTAGTAATAGCTGTAGTGGTTGTTCTTGTAGTAGTAGAGGTTGTTCTTGTAGTAGTAGTAGTGGTTGTTCTTGTAGTAGTATTAGAAGTAGTAATAGTAGTAATGGTTCTTCTTGTAGTAATAGTAGTGGTAGTTGTAGTGGTTGTTCTTGTAGTAGTAGTGGTTGTTTTGTAGTAGTAGTAGTAGTGGTTGTTCTTGTAGTATTAGTAACGTTTGTTCTTGTAGTAGTAGTAGTAGTAGTAGTAGTAGAGGTTGTGCTTGTAGTAGTAGTAGTGGTTGTTCTTGTAGTAGTAGTAGTGGTTGTTCTTGTAATATTACTAGTAGTAGTAGTGGTTGTTCTTGTAGTAGTAGTAGTGGTTTTTCTTGTATTAGTAGTAGTAGTAGAAGTGGTTTGTCTTGTAGTAGTAGTAGTGGTTGTTCCAGTAATATTAGAAGTAGTAGTAGTAGTGGTGGTTCTTGTTGTAGAAATAGTGTTTGTTCTTGTAGTAGTAGTAGTGGTTGTTCTTGTAATAGTTGTAGTAGTAGTAGTGGTTGTTTTTGTAGTAGTAGTAGTGGTTGTTCTTGTAATAGTTGTAGTAGGAGATGTAGTAGTGGTTTTTCTTGTAGTAGTTGTAGTGGTTGATCTTGTTGTAGTAGTACTACTAGTAGTAGTACTGGTGGTTCTTGTTGTGGTAGTAGTGGTTGTTCTTGTAGTAGTAGTAGTGGTTGTTCTTCTAATAGTAGTAGTAGTAGTAGTAGTGGTTGTTCTTGCAGTAGTATTGGTGTACTTGTAGTAGTAGTAGTAGTAGTAGTTGTAGTGGTTGTTCTTGTAGTAGTAGTAGTAGTAGTAGTAGTAGTAGTCGTAGAAGTGGTTGTAATTCTACTAATATTGGTGTACTTCTAGTAGTAGTAGTGGTAGTTGTAGTGTTTTTTTCTTGTAGTAGTAGTAGTGGTTGTTCTTGTAATATTAGAAGTAGTAGTAGTGATGTTTCTTGTAGTAGTAGTGGTTGTTATTGTAGTAGTAGAAGTGGTTGTTCTTGTAATAGTAGTAGTAGTAGTGGTTTTTCTTGTAGTAGTTGTAGTGGTTGATCTTGTTGTAGTAGTACTACTAGTAGTAGTACTGGTGGTTCTTGTTGTGGTAGTAGTGGTTGTTCTTGTAGTAGTAGTAGTGGTTGTTCTTCTAATAGTAGTAGTAGTAGTAGTGGTTGTTCTTGCAGTAGTATTGGTGTACTTGTAGTAGTAGTAGTAGTAGTAGTAGTAGTTGTAGTGGTTGTTCTTGTAGTAGTAGTAGTAGTAGTAGTAGTAGTAGTAGTAGAAGTGGTTGTTCTTGTACTAATATTGGTGAACTTCTAGTAGTAGTAGTGGTAGTTGTAGTGTTTTTTCTTGTAGTGGTAGTAGTGGTTGTTCTTGTAATATTAGAAGCAGTAGTAGTGATGTTTCTTGTTGTAGTAGTAGTGGTTGTTATTGTAGTAGTAGAAGTGGTTGTTCTTGTAATAGTAGTAGTAGTAGTAGTGGTTGTTCTTGTAGTATTAGCAGTGGTTGTTCTTGTAGTAGTAGTAGAGGTTTTTCTTGTAGTAGTAGTAGTGGTTGTTCTTGTAGTAGTATTAGTAGTATTAGTAGTAGTAATGGTTCTTCTTGTCGTAGTAGGAGTGGTAGTTGTAGTTGTTGTTCTTGCAGTAGTAGTAGAGGTTGTTTTTGTAGTAGTAGTAGTAGTGGTTGTTCTTGTAGTATTAGTAGTGGTTGTTCTTGAAGTAGTAGTAGTAGTAGAGGTTGTTCTTGTAGTAGTAGTAGTGGTTGATCTTGTAATAGTAGTAGTAGTAGTAGTGGTTGTTCTTGTAGTAGTATTGGTGTACTTGTAGTAGTAGTAGTAGTAGTAGTTGTAGTGGTTGTTCTTGTAGTAGTAGTAGTAGTAGTAGTAGTAGTAGTAGAAGTGGTTGTTCTTGTACTAATATTGGTGTACTTCTAGTAGTAGTAGTGGTAGTTGTAGTGTTTTTTCTTGTAGTAGTAGTAGTGGTTGTTCTTGTAATATTAGAAGTAGTAGTAGTGATGTTTCTTGTTGTAGTAGTAGTGGTTGTTATTGTAGTAGTAGAAGTGGTTGTTCTTGTAATAGTAGTAGTAGTAGTAGTAGTAGTGGTTGTTCTTGTAGTATTAGCAGTGGTTGTTCTTGTAGTAGTAGTAGAGGTTTTTCTTGTAGTAGTAGTAGTGGTTGTTCTTGTAGTAGTATTAGTAGTATTAGTAGTAGTAATGGTTCTTCTTGTCGTAGTAGGAGTGGTAGTTGTAGTTGTTGTTCTTGCAGTAGTAGTAGAGGTTGTTTTTGTAGTAGTAGTAGTAGTGGTTGTTCTTGTAGTATTAGTAGTGGTTGTTCTTGAAGTAGTAGTAGTAGTAGAGGTTGTTCTTGTAGTAGTAGTAGTGGTTGTTCTTGTAGTAGTAGAAGTGGTTGTTCTTGTAATATTAGTAGTACTAGTAGTAGTAGTGGTTTTTCTTGTAATATTAGTAGTAGTAGTAGTGGTTGTTCTTGTAGTAGTAGTAGTAGAAGTGGTTGTTCTTGTAATAGTAGTAGTAGTAGTGGTTGTTCTTGTAGTAGTAGTAGTGGTTGTTCTTGCAATATTAGAATTAGTAGTAGTGGTGGTTCTTGTTGTAGTAGTAGTGGTTGTTCTTGTAATAGTAGTTGTAGTAGTGGTTGTAGTGGTTGTTCTTGTAGTAGTAGTAGTGATTGTTCTTGTAGTGGTAGTAGTAGTGGTGGTGGTTGTTCTTGTAGTAGTAGTAGTGGTTGTTATTGTAATAGTAGTAGTACTAGTAGTAGTAGTGGTTTTTGTTGTAATAGTAGTAATAGCAGTAGTGGTTGTTCTAGTAGTAGTAGAGGTTGATCTTGTAGTAGTAGTAGTGGTTGTTCTTGTAGTAGTAGTAGTAGTAGTAGTAGTAGTAGTAGTAGTAATGGTTCTTCTTGTAGTAGTAGTGGTGGTAGTTGTAGTGGTTGTTCTTGTAGTAGTAGTAGTGGTTGTTTTTGTAGTAGTAGTAGTAGTGGTTGTTCTTGTAGTATTAGTAGTGCTTGTTCTTGTAGTATTAGTAGTAGAAGAGGTTGTTTTTGTAGTAGTAGTAGTGGTTGTTCTTGTAGTAGTATTGGTGTACTTGTAGTAGTAGTAGTAGTTGTAGTGGTTGTTCTTGTAGTAGTAGTAGTAGTAGTAGCAGAAGTGTTTGTTCTTGTACTAGTATTGGTGTACTTGTAGTAGTAGTAGTGGTAGTTGTAGTGGTTTTTCTTGTAGTAGTAGTAGTGGTTGTTCTTGTAATATTAGAAGTAGTAGTAGTGATGTTTCTTGTTGTAGTAATAGTGGTTGTTATTGTAGTAGTAGTAGTGGTTGTTCTTGTAATAGTAGTAGTAGTAGTAGTGGTTGTTCTTGTAGTAGTAGTGGTTGCACTTGTAGTAGTACTAGTAGTTGTAGTGGTTGTTCTTGAAGTAGTAGTAATGGTAGTAGTGGTTGTCCTTGTAGTAGTAGTAGTGGTTGTTCTTGTAATGGTAGTAGTAGTAGTAGTGGTCTTTGTTCTTGTAGGAGTAGTAGTGATTGTTCTTGTGGTAGCAGTAGTAGTGGTGGTGGTTGTAATTGTAGTAGTAGTAGTGGTTGTTATTGTAATAGTAGTAGTACTAGTAGTAATAGTGGTTTTTGTTGTAATAGTAGTAATAGCAGTAGTGGTTGTTCTTGTAGTAGTAGAGGTTGTTCTTGTAGTAGTAGTAGTGGTTGTTCTTGTAGTAGTAGTAGTAGTAGTAGTAGTATTAGTAGTTGTAGTAGTAGTACTAATGGTTTTTCTTGTAGTAGTAGTAGTGGTAGTTGTAGTGGTTGTTCTTGTAGTAGTAGTAGTGGCTGTTTTTGTAGTAGTAGTAGTAGTGGTTGTTCTTGTAGTATTAGTAGTGCTTGTTCTTGTAGTAGTAGTAGTAGAAGAGGTTCTTCCTGTAGTAGTAGTAGTGGTTGTTCTTGTAGTAGTAGTAGTAGTAGTAGTAATGGTTCTTCTTGTAGTAGTAGTAGTGGTTGTTGTAGTGATTGTTCTTGTAGTAGTAGTAGTAGAGGTGGTGGTTGTTCTTGTAGTAGTAGTAGTGGTTGTTATTGTAATAGTAGTAGTACTAGTAGTAGTAGTGGTTTTTGTTGTAATAGTAGTAATAGCTGTAGTGGTTGTTCTTGTAGTAGTAGAGGTTGTTCTTGTAGTAGTAGTAGTGGTTGTTCTTGTAGTAGTATTAGAAGTAGTAATAGTAGTAATGGTTCTTCTTGTAGTAATAGTAGTGGTAGTTGTAGTGGTTGTTCTTGTAGTAGTAGTGGTTGTTTTGTAGTAGTAGTAGTAGTGGTTGTTCTTGTAGTATTACTAGTGTTTGTTCTTGTAGTAGTAGTAGTAGTAGAGGTTGTGCTTGTAGTAGTAGTAGTGGTTGTTCTTGTAGTAGTAGTAGTGGTTGTTCTTGTAATATTACTAGTAGTAGTAGTGGTTGTTCTTGTAGTAGTAGTAGTGGTTTTTCTTGTATTAGTAGTAGTAGTAGAAGTGGTTTGTCTTGTAGTAGTAGTAGTGGTTGTTCCAGTAATATTAGTAGTAGTAGTAGTAGTAGTGGTTCTTGTTGTAGAAATAGTGTTTGTTCTTGTAGTAGTAGTAGTGGTTGTTCTTGTAATAGTTGTAGTAGTAGTAGTGGTTGTTTTTGTAGTAGTAGTAGTGGTTGTTCTTGTAATAGTTGTAGTAGGAGATGTAGTAGTGGTTTTTCTTGTAGTAGTTGTAGTGGTTGATCTTGTTGTAGTAGTACTACTAGTAGTAGTACTGGTGGTTCTTGTTCTGGTAGTAGTGGTTGTTCTTGTAGTAGTAGTAGTGGTTGTTCTTCTAATAGTAGTAGTAGTAGTAGTAGTGGTTGTTCTTGCAGTAGTATTGGTGTACTTGTAGTAGTAGTAGTAGTAGTAGTAGTAGTAGTAGTAGTAGTTGTAGTGGTTGTTCTTGTAGTAGTAGTAGTAGTAGTAGTAGTAGTAGTAGAAGTGGTTGTACTTCTACTAATATTGGTGTACTTCTAGTAGTACTAGTGGTAGTTGTAGTGTTTTTTTCTTGTAGTAGTAGTAGTGGTTGTTCTTGTAATATTAGAAGTAGTAGTAGTGATGTTTCTTGTAGTAGTAGTGGTTGTTATTGTAGTAGTAGAAGTGGTTGTTCTTGTAATAGTAGTAGTAGTAGTGGTTGTTCTTGTAGTATTAGCAGTGGTTGTTCTTGTAGTAGTAGTAGAGGTTTTTCTTGTAGTAGTAGTAGTGGTTGTTCTTGTAGTAGTATTAGTAGTATTAGTAGTAGTAATGGTTCTTCTTGTCGTAGTAGGAGTGGTAGTTGTAGTTGTTGTTCTTGCAGTAGTAGTAGAGGTTGTTTTTGTAGTAGTAGTAGTAGTGGTTGTTCTTGTAGTATTAGTAGTGGTTGTTCTTGAAGTAGTAGTAGTAGTAGAGGTTGTTCTTGTAGTAGTAGTAGTGGTTGTTCTTGTAATAGTAGTAGTAGTAGTAGTGGTTGTTCTTGTAGTAGTATTGGTGTACTTGTAGTAGTAGTAGTAGTAGTAGTTGTAGTGGTTGTTCTTGTAGTAGTAGTAGTAGTAGTAGTAGTAGTAGTAGAAGTGGTTGTTCTTGTACTAATATTGGTGTACTTCTAGTAGTAGTAGTGGTAGTTGTAGTGTTTTTTCTTGTAGTAGTAGTAGTGGTTGTTCTTGTAATATTAGAAGTAGTAGTAGTGATGTTTCTTGTTGTAGTAGTAGTGGTTGTTATTGTAGTAGTAGAAGTGGTTGTTCTTGTAATAGCAGTAGTAGTAGTACTGGTTGTTCTTGTAGTATTAGCAGTGGTTGTTCTTGTAGTAGTAGTAGAGGTTTTTCTTCTAGTAGTAGTAGTGGTTGTTCTTGTAGTAGTATTAGTAGTATTAGTAGTAGTAATGGTTCTTCTTGTCGTAGTAGGAGTGGTAGTTGTAGTTGTTGTTCTTGCAGTAGTAGTAGAGGTTGTTTTTGTAGTAGTAGTAGTGGTTGTTCTTGTAGTATTAGTAGTGGTTGTTCTTGAAGTAGTAGTAGTAGTAGAGGTTGTTCTTGTAGTAGTAGTAGTGGTTGTTCTTGTAGTAGTATTGGTGTACTTGTAGTAGTAGTAGTAGTAGTTGTAGTGGTTGTTCTTGTAGTAGTAGTAGTAGTAGTAGTAGTAGTAGTAGAAGTGGTTGTTCTTGTACTAATATTGGTGTACTTATAGTAGTAGTAGTGGTAGTTGTAGTGTTTTTTCTTGTAGTAGTAGTAGTGGTTGTTCTTGTAATATTAGAAGTAGTAGTAGTGATGTTTCTTGTTGTAGTAGTAGTGGTTGTTATTGTAGTAGTAGAAGTGGTTGTTCTTGTAATAGTAGTAGTAGTAGTAGTGGTTGTTCTTGTAGTATTAGCAGTGGTTGTTCTTGTAGTAGTAGTAGAGTTTTTTCTTGTAGTAGTAGTAGTGGTTGTTCTTGTAGTAGTATTAGTAGTATTAGTAGTAGTAATGGTTCTTCTTGTCGTAGTAGGAGTGGTAGTTGTAGTTGTTGTTCTTGCAGTAGTAGTAGAGGTTGTTTTTGTAGTAGTAGTAGTAGTGGTTGTTCTTGTAGTATTAGTAGTGGTTGTTCTTGAAGTAGTAGTAGTAGTAGAGGTTGTTCTTGTAGTAGTAGTAGTGGTTGTTCTTGTAGTAGTAGAAGTGGTTGTTCTTGTAATATTAGTAGTACTAGTAGTAGTAGTGGTTTTTCTTGTAATATTAGTAGTAGTAGTAGTGGTTGTTCTTGTAGTAGTAGTAGTAGAAGTGGTTGTTCTTGTAATAGTAGTAGTAGTAGTGGTTGTTCTTGTAGTAGTAGTAGTGGTTGTTCTTGCAATATTAGAATTAGTAGTAGTGGTGGTTCTTGTTGTAGTAGTAGTGGTTGTTCTTGTAATAGTAGTTGTAGTAGTGCTTGTAGTGGTTGTTCTTGTAGTAGTAGTAGTGATTGTTCTTGTAGTGGTAGTAGTAGTGGTGGTGGTTGTTCTTGTAGTAGTAGTAGTGGTTGTTTTTGTAATAGTAGTAGTACTAGTAGTAGTAGTGGTTTTTGTTGTAATAGTAGTAATAGCAGTAGTGGTTGTTCTAGTAGTAGTAGAGGTTGATCTTGTAGTAGTAGTAGTGGTTGTTCTTGTAGTAGTAGTAGTAGTAGTAGTAGTAGTAGTAGTAGTAATGGTTCTTCTTGTAGTAGTAGTGGTGGTAGTTGTAGTGGTTGTTCTTGTAGTAGTAGTAGTGGTTGTTTTTGTAGTAGTAGTAGTAGTGGTTGTTCTTGTAGTATTAGTAGTGCTTGTTCTTGTAGTAGTAGTAGTAGAAGAGGTTGTTTTTGTAGTAGTAGTAGTGGTTGTTCTTGTAGTAGTATTGGTGTACTTGTAGTAGTAGTAGTAGTTGTAGTGGTTGTTCTTGTAGTAGTAGTAGTAGTAGTAGCAGAAGTGGTTGTTCTTGTACTAGTATTGGTGTACTTGTAGTAGTAGTAGTGGTAGTTGTAGTGGTTTTTCTTGTAGTAGTAGTAGTGGTTGTTCTTGTAATATTAGAAGTAGTAGTAGTGATGTTTCTTGTTGTAGTAATAGTGGTTGTTATTGTAGTAGTAGTAGTGGTTGTTCTTGTAATAGTAGTAGTAGTAGTAGTGGTTGTTCTTGTAGTAGTAGTGGTTGCACTTGTAGTAGTACTAGTAGTTGTAGTGGTTGTTCTTGAAGTAGTAGTAGTGGTAGTAGTGGTTGTCCTTGTAGTAGTAGTAGTGGTTGTTCTTGTAATGGTAGTAGTAGTAGTAGTGGTCTTTGTTCTTGTAGGAGTAGTAGTGATTGTTCTTGTAGTAGCAGTAGTAGTGGTGGTGGTTGTAATTGTAGTAGTAGTAGTGGTTGTTATTGTAATAGTAGTAGTACTAGTAGTAATAGTGGTTTTTGTTGTAATAGTAGTAATAGCAGTAGTGGTTGTTCTTGTAGTAGTAGAGGTTGTTCTTGTAGTAGTAGTAGTGGTTGTTCTTGTAGTAGTAGTAGTAGTAGTAGTAGTAGTAGTAGTTGTAGTAGTAGTACTAATGGTTTTTCTTGTAGTAGTAGTAGTGGTAGTTGTAGTGGTTGTTCTTGTAGTAGTAGTAGTGGCTGTTTTTGTAGTAGTAGTAGTAGTGGTTGTTCTTGTAGTATTAGTAGTGCTTGTTCTTGTAGTAGTAGTAGTAGAAGAGGTTCTTCTTCTAGTAGTAGTAGTGGTTGTTCTTGTAGTAGTAGTAGTAGTAGTAGTAGTAGTAGTAATGGTTCTTCTTGTAGTAGTAGTAGTGGTTGTTGTAGTGATTGTTCTTGTAGTAGTAGTAGTAGAGGTGGTGGTTGTTCTTGTAGTAGTAGTAGTGGTTGTTATTGTAATAGTAGTAGTACTAGTAGTAGTAGTGGTTTTTGTTGTAATAGTAGTAATAGCTGTAGTGGTTGTTCTTGTAGTAGTAGAGGTTGTTCTTGTAGTAGTAGTAGTGGTTGTTCTTGTAGTAGTATTAGAAGTAGTAATAGTAGTAATGGTTCTTCTTGTAGTAATAGTAGTGGTAGTTGTAGTGGTTGTTCTTGTAGTAGTAGTGGTTGTTTTGTAGTAGTAGTAGTAGTGGTTGTTCTTGTAGTATTAGTAATGTTTGTTCTTGTAGTAGTAGTAGTAGTAGTAGTAGAGGTTGTGCTTGTAGTAGTAGTAGTGGTTGTTCTTGTAGTAATAGTAGTGGTTGTTCTTGTAATATTACTAGTAGTAGTAGTGGTTGTTCTTGTAGTAGTAGTAGTGGTTTTTCTTGAATTAGTAGTAGTAGAAGTGGTTTGTCTTGTAGTAGTAGTAGTGGTTGTTCCAGTAATATTAGTAGTAGTAGTAGTAGTGGTGGTTCTTGTTGTAGAAATAGTGTTTGTTCTTGTAGTAGTAGTAGTGGTTGTTCTTGTAATAGTTGTAGTAGTAGTAGTGGTTGTTTTTGTAGTAGTAGTAGTGGTTGTTCTTGTAATAGTTGTAGTAGGAGATGTAGTAGTGGTTTTTCTTGTAGTAGTTGTAGTGGTTGATCTTGTTGTAGTAGTACTACTAGTAGTAGTACTGGTGGTTCCTGTTGTGGTAGTAGTGGTTGTTCTTGTAGTAGTAGTAGTGGTTGTTCTTCTAATAGTAGTAGTAGTAGTAGTAGTGGTTGTTCTTGCAGTAGTATTGGTGTAATTGTAGTAGTAGTAGTAGTAGTAGTAGTAGTAGTAGTAGTAGTAGTTGTAGTGGTTGTTCTTGTAGTAGTAGTAGTAGTAGTAGTAGTAGTAGTAGAAGTGGTTGTACTTCTACTAATATTGGTGTACTTCTAGTAGTACTAGTGGTAGTTGTAGTGTTTTTTTCTTGTAGTAGTAGTAGTGGTTGTTCTTGTAATATTAGAAGTAGTAGTAGTGATGTTTCTTGTAGTAGTAGTGGTTGTTATTGTAGTAGTAGAAGTGGTTGTTCTTGTAATAGTAGTAGTAGTAGTGGTTGTTCTTGTAGTATTAGCAGTGGTTGTTCTTGTAGTAGTAGTAGAGGTTTTTCTTGTAGTAGTAGTAGTGGTTGTTCTTGTAGTAGTATTAGTAGTATTAGTAGTAGTAATGGTTCTTCTTGTCGTAGTAGGAGTGGTAGTTGTAGTTGTTGTTCTTGCAGTAGTAGTAGAGGTTGTTTTTGTAGTAGTAGTAGTAGTGGTTGTTCTTGTAGTATTAGTAGTGGTTGTTCTTGAAGTAGTAGTAGTAGTAGAGGTTGTTCTTGTAGTAGTAGTAGTGGTTGTTCTTGTAATAGTAGTAGTAGTAGTAGTGGTTGTTCTTGTAGTAGTATTGGTGTACTTGTAGTAGTAGTAGTAGTAGTTGTAGTGGTTGTTCTTGTAGTAGTAGTAGTAGTAGTAGTAGTAGTAGTAGTAGTAGAAGTGGTTGTTCTTGTACTAATATTGGTGTACTTCTAGTAGTAGTAGTGGTAGTTGTAGTGTTTTTTCTTGTAGTAGTAGTAGTGGTTGTTCTTGTAATATTAGAAGTAGTAGTAGTGATGTTTCTTGTTGTAGTAGTAGTGGTTGTTATTGTAGTAGTAGAAGTGGTTGTTCTTGTAATAGTAGTAGTAGTAGTAGTGGTTGTTCTTGTAGTATTAGCAGTGGTTGTTCTTGTAGTATTAGCAGTGGTTTTTCTTGTAGTAGTAGTAGTGGTTGTTCTTGTAGTAGTATTAGTAGTATTAGTAGTAGTAATGGTTCTTCTTGTCGTAGTAGGAGTGGTAGTTGTAGTTGTTGTTCTTGCAGTAGTAGTAGAGGTTGTTTTTGTAGTAGTAGTAGTAGTGGTTGTTCTTGTAGTATTGGTAGTGGTTGTTCTTGAAGTCGTAGTAGTAGTAGAGGTTGTTCTTGTAGTAGTAGTAGTGGTTGTTCTTGTAGTAGTAGAAGTGGTTGTTCTTGTAATATTAGTAGTACTAGTAGTAGTAGTGGTTTTTCTTGTAATATTAGTAGTAGTAGTAGTAGTGGTTGTTCTTGTAGTAGTAGTAGTAGAAGTGGTTGTTCTTGTAATAGTAGTAGTAGTAGTGGTTGTACTTGTAGTAGTAGTAGTGGTTGTTCTTGCAATATTAGAATTAGTAGTAGTGGTGGTTCTTGTTGTAGTAGTAGTGGTTGTTCTTGTAATAGTAGTTGTAGTAGTGGTTGTAGTGGTTGTTCTTGTAGTAGTAGTAGTGATTTTTCTTGTAGTGGTAGTAGTAGTGGTGGTGGTTGTTCTTGTAGTAGTAGTAGTGGTTGTTATTATAATAGTAGTAGTACTAGTAGTAGTAGTGGTTTTTGTTGTAATAGTAGTAATAGCAGTAGTGGTTGTTCTAGTAGTAGTAGAGGTTGATCTTGTAGTAGTAGTAGTGGTTGTTCTTGTAGTAGTAGTAGTAGTAGTAGTAGTAGTAGTAGTAATGGTTCTTCTTGTAGTAGTAGTGGTGGTAGTTGTAGTGGTTGTTCTTGTAGTAGTAGTAGTGGTTGTTTTTGTAGTAGTAGTAGTAGTGGTTGTTCTTGTAGTATTAGTAGTGCTTGTTCTTGTAGTAGTAGTAGTAGAAGAGGTTGTTTTTGTAGCAGTAGTAGTGGTTGTTCTTGTAGTAGTATTGGTGTACTTGTAGTAGTAGTAGTAGTAGTTGTAGTGGTTGTTCTTGTAGTAGTAGTGGTTGCACTTGTAGTAGTACTAGTAGTTGTAGTGGTTGTTCTTGAAGTAGTAGTAATGGTAGTAGTGGTTGTCCTTGTAGTAGTAGTAGTGGTTGTTCTTGTAATGGTAGTAGTAGTAGTAGTGGTCTTTGTTCTTGTAGGAGTAGTAGTGATTGTTCTTGTGGTAGCAGTAGTAGTGGTGGTGGTTGTAATTGTAGTAGTAGTAGTGGTTGTTATTGTAATAGTAGTAGTACTAGTAGTAATAGTGGTTTTTGTTGTAATAGTAGTAATAGCAGTAGTGGTTGTTCTTGTAGTAGTAGAGGTTGTTCTTGTAGTAGTAGTAGTGGTTGTTCTTGTAGTAGTAGTAGTAGTAGTAGTAGTAGTAGTTGTAGTAGTAGTACTAATGGTTTTTCTTGTAGTAGTAGTAGTGGTAGTTGTAGTGGTTGTTCTTGTAGTAGTAGTAGTGGCTGTTTTTGTAGTAGTAGTAGTAGTGGTTGTTCTTGTAGTATTAGTAGTGCTTGTTCTTGTAGTAGTAGTAGTAGAAGAGGTTCTTCCTGTAGTAGTAGTAGTGGTTGTTCTTGTAGTAGTAGTAGTAGTAGTAGTAATGGTTCTTCTTGTAGTAGTAGTAGTGGTTGTTGTAGTGATTGTTCTTGTAGTAGTAGTAGTAGAGGTGGTGGTTGTTCTTGTAGTAGTAGTACTGGTTGTTATTGTAATAGTAGTAGTACTAGTAGTAGTAGTGGTTTTTGTTGTAATAGCAGTAATAGCTGTAGTGGTTGTTCTTGTAGTAGTAGAGGTTGTTCTTGTAGTAGTAGTAGTGGTTGTTCTTGTAGTAGTATTAGAAGTAGTAATAGTAGTAATGGTTCTTCTTGTAGTAATAGTAGTGGTAGTTGTAGTGGTTGTTCTTGTAGTAGTAGTGGTTGTTTTGTAGTAGTAGTAGTAGTGGTTGTTCTTGTAGTATTAGTAGTGTTTGTTCTTGTAGTAGTAGTAGTAGTAGTAGTAGAGGTTGTGCTTGTAGTAATAGTAGTGGTTGTTCTTGTAGTGGTAGTAGTGGTTGTTCTTGTAATATTACTAGTACTAGTAGTGGTTGTTCTTGTAGTAGTAGTAGTGGTTTTTCTTGTATTAGTAGTAGTAGTAGAAGTGGTTTGTCTTGTAGTAGTAGTAGTGGTTGTTCCAGTAATATTAGTAGTAGTAGTAGTAGTGGTGGTTCTTGTTGTAGAAATAGTGTTTGTTCTTGAAGTAGTAGTAGTGGTTGTTCTTGTAATAGTTGTAGTAGTAGTAGCTGTAGTGGTTGTTCTTAAAATAGTTGTATTAGTAGTAGTAGTAGTGGTTGTTCTTGTAATAGTTGTAGTAGTAGTAGTGGTTGTTTTTGTAGTAGTAGTAGTGGTTGTTCTTGTAATAGTTGTAGTAGTAGTTGTAGTAGTGGTTTTTCTTGTAGTAGTTGTAGTGGTTGATCTTGTAGTAGTACTACTAGTAGTAGTACTGGTGGTTCTTGTTGTGGTAGTAGTGGTTGTTCTTGTAGTAGTAGTAGTGGTTGTTCTTCTAATAGTAGTACTAGTAGTAGTGGTTGTTCTTGCAGTAGTATTGGTGTACTTGTAGTAGTAGTAGTAGTAGTAGTAGTAGTTGTTGTAGTGGTTGTTCTTGTAGTAGTAGTAGTAGTAGTAGTAGTAGAAGAAGTGGTTGTTCTTGTACTAATATTGGTGTACTTCTAGTAGTAGTAGTGGTAGTTGTAGTGTTTTTTCTTGTAGTAGTAGTATTGGTTGTTCTTGTAATATTAGAAGTAGTAGTAGTGATGTTTCTTGTTGTAGTAGTAGTGGTTGTTATTGTAGTAGTAGAAGTGGTTGTTCTTGTAATAGTAGTAGTAGTAGTAGTGGTTGTTCTTGTAGTATTAGCAGTGGTTGTTCTTGTAGTAGTAGTAGAGGTTTTTCTTGTAGTAGTAGTAGTGGTTGTTCTTGTAGTAGTATTAGTAGTATTAGTAGTAGTAATGGTTCTTCTTGTCGTAGTAGGAGTGGTAGTTGTAGTTGTTGTTCTTGCAGTAGTAGTAGAGGTTGTTCTTGTAGTAGTAGTAGTGGTTGTTTTTGTAGTAGTAGTAGTAGTGGTTGTTCTTGTAGTATTAGTAGTGCTTGTTCTTGTAGTAGTAGTAGTAGTAGAAGAGGTTGTTTTTGTAGTAGTAGTAGTGGTTGTTCTTGTAGTAGTATTGGTGTACTTGTAGTAGTAGTAGTAGTTGTAGTGGTTGTTCTTGTAGTAGTAGTAGTAGTAGTAGCAGAAGTGGTTGTTCTTGTACTAGTATTGGTGTACTTGTAGTAGTAGTAGTGGTATTTGTAGTGGTTTTTCTTGTAGTAGTAGTAGTGGTTGTTCTTGTAATATTAGAAGTAGTAGTAGTGATGTTTCTTGTTGTAGTAATAGTGGTTGTTATTGTAGTAGTAGTAGTGGTTGTTCTTGTAATAGTAGTAGTAGTAGTAGTGGTTGTTCTTGTAGTAGTAGTGGTTGCACTTGTAGTAGTACTAGTAGTTGTAGTGGTTGTTCTTGAAGTAGTAGTAGTGGTAGTAGTGGTTGTCCTTGTAGTAGTAGTTGTGGTTGTTCTTGTAATGGTAGTAGTAGTAGTAGTGGTCTTTGTTCTTGTAGGAGTAGTAGTGATTGTTCTTGTAGTAGCAGTAGTAGTGGTGGTGGTTGTAATTGTAGTAGTAGTAGTGGTTGTTATTGTAATAGTAGTAGTACTAGTAGTAATAGTGGTTTTTGTTGTAATAGTAGTAATAGCAGTAGTGGTTGTTCTTGTAGTAGTAGAGGTTGTTCTTGTAGTAGTAGTAGTGGTTGTTCTTGTAGTAGTAGTAGTAGTAGTAGTAGTTGTAGTAGTAGTACTAATGGTTTTTCTTGTAGTAGTAGTAGTGGTAGTTGTAGTGGTTGTTCTTGTAGTAGTAGTAGTGGCTGTTTTTGTAGTAGTAGTAGAAGTGGTTGTTCTTGTAGTATTAGTAGTGCTTGTTCTTGTAGTAGTAGTAGTAGAAGAGGTTGTTCTTGTAGTAGTAGTAGTGGTTGTTCTTGTACTAGTAGTAGTGGTTGTTCTTG
The DNA here is from genome assembly GCF_030867095.1 of Alligator mississippiensis. Lineage (NCBI taxonomy): Eukaryota > Metazoa > Chordata > Crocodylia > Alligatoridae > Alligator > Alligator mississippiensis. The sequence continues at coordinate 22,294,899 of NC_081837.1, read as the reverse complement.
TAATATTACTAGTAGTAGTAGTGGTTGTTCTTGTAGTAGTAGTAGTGGTTTTTCTTGTATTAGTAGTAGTAGTAGAAGTGGTTTGTCTTGTAGTAGTAGTAGTGGTTGTTCCAGTAATATTAGTAGTAGTAGTAGTAGTGGTGGTTCTTGTTGTAGAAATAGTGTTTGTTCTTGTAGTAGTAGTAGTGGTTGTTCTTGTAATAGTTGTAGTAGTAATAGTGGTTGTTTTTGTAGTAGTAGTAGTGGTTGTTCTTGTAATAGTTGTAGTAGTAGTTGTAGTAGTGGTTTTTCTTGTAGTAGTTGTAGTGGTTGATCTTGTTGTAGTAGTACTACTAGTAGTAGTACTGGTGGTTCTTGTTGTGGTAGTAGTGGTTGTTCTTGTAGTAGTAGTAGTGGTTGTTCTTCTAATAGTAGTAGTAGTAGTAGTGGTTGTTCTTGCAGTAGTATTGGTGTACTTGTAGTAGTAGTAGTAGTAGTTGTAGTGGTTGTTCTTGTAGTAGTAGTAGTAGTAGTAGTAGTAGTAGTAGTAGTAGTAGTAGAAGTGGTTGTTCTTGTACTAATATTGGTGTACTTCTAGTAGTAGTAGTGGTAGTTGTAGTGTTTTTTCTTGTAGTAGTGGTTGTTCTTGTAATATTAGAAGTAGTAGTAGTGATGTTTCTTGTTGTAGTAGTAGTGGTTGTTATTGTAGTAGTAGAAGTGGTTGTTCTTGTAATAGTAGTAGTAGTAGTAGTGGTTGTTCTTGTAGTATTAGCAGTGGTTGTTCTTGTAGTAGTAGTAGAGGTTTTTCTTGTAGTAGTAGTAGTGGTTGTTCTTGTAGTAGTATTAGTAGTATTAGTAGTAGTAATGGTTCTTCTTGTCGTAGTAGGAGTGGTAGTTGTAGTTGTTCTTGCAGTAGTAGTAGAGGTTGTTTTTGTAGTAGTAGTAGTAGTGGTTGTTCTTGTAGTATTAGTAGTGGTTGTTCTTGAAGTAGTAGTAGTAGAGGTTGTTCTTGTAGTAGTAGTAGTGGTTGTTCTTGTAATAGTAGTAGTAGTAGTAGTGGTTGTTCTTGTAGTAGTATTGGTGTACTTGTAGTAGTAGTAGTAGTAGTAGTTGTAGTGGTTGTTCTTGTTGTAGTAGTAGTAGTAGTAGTAGTAGAAGTGGTTGTTCTTGTACTAATATTGGTGTACTTCTAGTAGTAGTAGTGGTAGTTGTAGTGTTTTTTCTTGTAGTAGTAGTAGTGGTTGTTCTTGTAATATTAGAAGTAGTAGTAGTGATGTTTCTTGTTGTAGTAGTAGTGGTTGTTATTGTAGTAGTAGAAGTGGTTGTTCTTGTAATAGTAGTAGTAGTAGTAGTGGTTGTTCTTGTAGTATTAGCAGTGGTTGTTCTTGTAGTAGTAGTAGAGGTTTTTCTTGTAGTAGTAGTAGTGGTTGTTCTTGTAGTAGTATTAGTAGTATTAGTAGTAGTAATGGTTCTTCTTGTCGTAGTGGGAGTGGTAGTTGTAGTTGTTGTTCTTGCAGTAGTAGTAGAGGTTGTTTTTGTAGTAGTAGTAGTAGTGGTTGTTCTTGTAGTATTAGTAGTGGTTGTTCTTGAAATAGTAGTAGTAGTAGAGGTTGTTCTTGTAGTAGTAGTAGTGGTTGTTCTTGTAGTAGTAGAAGTGGTTGTTCTTGTAATATTAGTAGTACTAGTAGTAGTAGTGGTTTTTCTTGTAATATTAGTAGTAGTAGTAGTGGTTGTTCTTGTAGTAGTAGTAGTAGAAGTGGTTGTTCTTGTAATAGTAGTAGTAGTAGTGGTTGTTCTTGTAGTAGTAGTAGTGGTTGTTCTTGCAATATTAGAATTAGTAGTAGTGGTGGTTCTTGTTGTAGTAGTAGTGGTTGTTCTTGTAATAGTAGTTGTAGTAGTGGTTGTAGTGGTTGTTCTTGTAGTAGTAGTAGTGATTGTTCTTGTAGTGGTAGTAGTAGTGGTGGTGGTTGTTCTTGTATTAGTAGTAGTGGTTGTTATTGTAATAGTAGTAGTACTAGTAGTAGTAGTGGTTTTTGTTGTAATAGTAGTAATAGCAGTAGTGGTTGTTCTAGTAGTAGTAGAGGTTGATCTTGTAGTAGTAGTAGTGGTTGTTCTTGTAGTAGTAGTAGTAGTAGTAGTAGTAGTAGTAGTAATGGTTCTTCTTGTAGTAGTAGTGGTGGTAGTTGTAGTGGTTGTTCTTGTAGTAGTAGTAGTGGTTGTTTTTGTAGTAGTAGTAGTAGTGGTTGTTCTTGTAGTATTAGTAGTGCTTGTTCTTGTAGTAGTAGTAGTAGAAGAGGTTGTTTTTGTAGTAGTAGTAGTGGTTGTTCTTATAGTAGTATTGGTGTACTTGTAGTAGTAGTAGTAGTTGTAGTGGTTGTTCTTGTAGTAGTAGTAGTAGTAGCAGAAGTGGTTGTTCTTGTACTAGTATTGGTGTACTTGTAGTAGTAGTAGTGGTAGTTGTAGTGGTTTTTCTTGTAGTAGTAGTAGTGGTTGTTCTTGTAATATTAGAAGTAGTAGTAGTGATGTTTCTTGTTGTAGTAATAGTGGTTGTTATTGTAGTAGTAGTAGTGGTTGTTCTTGTAATAGTAGTAGTAGTAGTAGTAGTGGTTGTTCTTGTAGTAGTAGTGGTTGCACTTGTAGTAGTACTAGTAGTTGTAGTGGTTGTTCTTGAAGTAGTAGTAGTGGTAGTAGTGGTTGTCCTTGTAGTAGTAGTAGTGGTTGTTCTTGTAATGGTAGTAGTAGTAGTAGTGGTCTTTGTTCTTGTAGGAGTAGTAGTGATTGTTCTTGTAGTAGCAGTAGTAGTGGTGGTGGTTGTAATTGTAGTAGTAGTAGTGGTTGTTATTGTAATAGTAGTAGTACTAGTAGTAATAGTGGTTTTTGTTGTAATATTAGTAATAGCAGTAGTGGTTGTTCTTGTAGTAGTAGAGGTTGTTCTTGTAGTAGTAGTAGTGGTTGTTCTTGTAGTAGTAGTAGTAGTAGTAGTAGTAGTTGTAGTAGTAGTACTAATGGTTGTTCTTGTAGTAGTAGTAGTGGCTGTTTTTGTAGTAGTAGTAGTAGTGGTTGTTCTTGTAGTATTAGTAGTGCTTGTTCTTGTAGTAGTAGTAGTAGAAGAGGTTGTTCTTGTAGTAGTAGTAGTGGTTGTTCTTGTAGTAGTAGTAGTAGTAGTAGTAGTAGTAATGGTTCTTCTTGTAGTAGTAGTAGTGGTTGTTGTAGTGATTGTTCTTGTAGTAGTAGTAGTAGAGGTGGTGGTTGTTCTTGTAGTAGTAGTAGTGGTTGCTATTGTAATAGTAGTAGTACTAGTATTAGTAGTGGTTTTTGTTGTAATAGTAGTAATAGCTGTAGTGGTTGTTCTTGTAGTAGTAGAGGTTGTTCTTGTAGTAGTAGTAGTGGTTGTTCTTGTAGTAGTATTAGAAGTAGTAATAGTAGTAATGGTTCTTCTTGTAGTAATAGTAGTGGTAGTTGTAGTGGTTGTTCTTGTAGTAGTAGTGGTTGTTTTGTAGTAGTAGTAGTAGTGGTTGTTCTTGTAGTATTAGTAGTGTTTGTTCTTGTAGTAGTAGTAGTAGTAGAGGTTGTGCTTGTAGTAGTAGTAGTGGTTGTTCTTGTAGTAGTAGTAGTGGTTTTTCTTGTAATATTACTAGTAGTAGTAGTGGTTGTTCTTGTAGTAGTAGTAGTGGTTTTTCTTGTATTAGTAGTAGTAGTAGAAGTGGTTTGTCTTGTAGTAGTAGTAGTGGTTGTTCCAGTAATATTAGTAGTAGTAGTAGTAGTAGTGGTTCTTGTTGTAGAAATAGTGTTTGTTCTTGTAGTAGTAGTAGTGGTTGTTCTTGTAATAGTTGTAGTAGTAGTAGCTGTAGTGGTTGTTCTTAAAATAGTTGTATTAGTAGTAGTAGTAGTGGTTGTTCTTGTAATAGTTGTAGTAGTAGTAGTGGTTGTTTTTGTAGTAGTAGTAGTGGTTGTTCTTGTAATAGTTGTAGTAGTAGTTGTAGTAGTGGTTTTTCTTGTAGTAGTTGTAGTGGTTGATCTTGTTGTAGTAGTACTACTAGTAGTAGTACTGGTGGTTCTTGTTGTGGTAGTAGTGGTTGTTCTTGTAGTAGTAGTAGTGGTTGTTCTTCTAATAGTAATAGTAGTAGTAGTGGTGGTTGTTCTTGCAGTAGTATTGGTGTACTTGTAGTAGTAGTAGTAGTAGTAGTAGTACTTGTAGTGGTTGTTCTTGTAGTAGTAGTAGTAGTAGTAGTAGTAGTAGTAGTAGTAGTAGTAGTAGAAGTGGTTGTTCTTGTACTAATATTGGTGTACTTCTAGTAGTAGTAGTGGTAGTTGTAGTGTTTTTTCTTGTAGTAGTAGTAGTGGTTGTTCTTGTAATATTAGAAGTAGTAGTAGTGATGTTTCTTGTTGTAGTAGTAGTGGTTGTTATTGTAGTAGTAGAAGTGGTTGTTCTTGTAATAGTAGTAGTAGTAGTAGTGGTTGTTCTTGTAGTATTAGCAGTGGTTGTTCTTGTAGTAGTAGTAGAGGTTTTTCTTGTAGTAGTAGTAGTGGTAGTTCTTGTAGTAGTATTAGTAGTATTAGTAGTAGTAATGGTTCTTCTTGTCGTAGTAGGTGTGGTAGTTGTAGTCGTTCTTGCAGTAGTAGTAGAGGTTGTTTTTGTAGTAGTAGTAGTAGTGGTTGTTCTTGTAGTATTAGTAGTGGTTGTTCTTGAAGTAGTAGTAGTAGTAGAGGTTGTTCTTGTAGTAGTAGTAGTGGTTGTTCTTGTAATAGTAGTAGTAGTAGTAGTGGTTGTTCTTGTAGTAGTATTGGTGTACTTGTAGTAGTAGTAGTAGTAGTAGTTGTAGTGGTTGTTCTTGTAGTAGTAGTAGTAGTAGTAGTAGTAGTAGTAGTAGAAGTGGTTGTTCTTGTACTAATATTGGTGTACTTCTAGTAGTAGTAGTGGTAGTTGTAGTGTTTTTTCTTGTAGTAGTAGTAGTGGTTGTTCTTGTAATATTAGAAGTAGTAGTAGTGATGTTTCTTGTTGTAGTAGTAGTGGTTGTTATTGTAGTAGTAGAAGTGGTTGTTCTTGTAATAGTAGTAGTAGTAGTAGTGGTTGTTCTTGTAGTATTAGCAGTGGTTGTTCTTGTAGTAGTAGTAGAGGTTTTTCTTGTAGTAGTAGTAGTGGTTGTTCTTGTAGTAGTATTAGTAGTATTAGTAGTAGTAATGGTTCTTCTTGTCGTAGTAGGAGTGGTAGTTGTAGTTGTTGTTCTTGCAGTAGTAGTAGAGGTTGTTTTTGTAGTAGTAGTAGTAGTGGTTGTTCTTGTAGTATTAGTAGTGGTTGTTCTTGAAGTAGTAGTAGTAGTAGAGGTTGTTCTTGTAGTAGTAGTAGTGGTTGTTCTTGTAGTAGTATTGGTGTACTTGTAGTAGTAGTAGTAGTAGTTGTAGTGGTTGTTCTTGTAGTAGTAGTAGTAGTAGTAGTAGTAGTAGTAGAAGTGGTTGTTCTTGTACTAATATTGGTGTACTTCTAGTAGTAGTAGTGGTAGTTGCAGTGTTTTTTCTTGTAGTAGTAGTAGTAGTGGTTGTTCTTGTAATAGTAGAAGTAGTAGTAGTGATGTTTCTTGTTGTAGTAGTAGTGGTTGTTATTGTAGTAGTAGAAGTGGTTGTTCTTGTAATAGTAGTAGTAGTAGTAGTGGTTGTTCTTGTAGTATTAGCAGTGGTTGTTCTTGTAGTAGTAGTAGAGGTTTTTCTTGTAGTAGTAGTAGTGGTTGTTCTTGTAGTAGTATTAGAAGTAGTAATAGTAGTAATGGTTCTTCTTGTAGTAATAGTAGTGGTAGTTGTAGTGGTTGTTCTTGTAGTAGTAGTAGTGGTTGTTTTGTAGTAGTAGTAGTAGTGGTTGTTCTTGTAGTATTAGTAGTGTTTGTTCTTGTAGTAGTAGTAGTAGTAGTAGAGGTTGTGCTTGCAGTAGTAGTAGTGGTTGTTCTTGTAGTAGTAGTAGTGGTTGTTCTTGTAATATTACTAGTAGTAGTAGTGGTTGTTCTTGTAGAAGTAGTAGTGGTTTTTCTTGTATTAGTAGTAGTAGTAGAAGTGGTTTGTCTTGTAGTAGTAGTAGTGGTTGTTCCAGTAATATTAGTAGTAGTAGTAGTAGTGGTGGTTCTTGTTGTAGAAATAGTGTTTGTTCTTGTAGTAGTAGTAGTGGTTGTTCTTGTAATAGTTGTAGTAGTAGTAGCTCTAGTGGTTGTTCTTAAAATAGTTGTATTAGTAGTAGTAGTAGTGGTTGTTCTTGTAATAGTTGTAGTAGTAATAGTGGTTGTTTTTGTAGTAGTAGTAGTGGTTGTTCTTGTAATAGTTGTAGTAGTTGTAGTAGTGGTTTTTCTTGTAGTAGTTGTAGTGGTTGATCTTGTTGTAGTAGTACTACTAGTAGTAGTACTGGTGGTTCTTGTTGTGGTAGTAGTGGTTGTTCTTGTAGTAGTAGTAGTGGTTGTTCTTCTAATAGTAGTAGTAGTAGTAGTGGTTGTTCTTGCAGTAGTATTGGTGTACTTGTAGTAGTAGTAGTAGTTGTAGTGGTTGTTCTTGTAGTAGTGGTAGTAGTAGTAGTAGTAGTAGTAGTAGTAGAAGTGGTTGTTCTTGTACTAATATTGGTGTACTTCTAGTAGTAGTAGTGGTAGTTGTAGTGTTTTTTCTTGTAGTAGTAGTAGTGGTTGTTCTTGTAATATTAGAAGTAGTAGTAGTGATGTTTCTTGTTGTAGTAGTAGTGGTTGTTATTGTAGTAGTAGAAGTGGTTGTTCTTGTAATAGTAGTAGTAGTAGTAGTGGTTGTTCTTGTAGTATTAGCAGTGGTTGTTCTTGTAGTAGTAGTAGAGGTTTTTCTTGTAGTAGTAGTAGTGGTTGTTCTTGTAGTAGTATTAGTAGTATTAGTAGTAGTAATGGTTCTTCTTGTCGTAGTAGGAGTGGTAGTTGTAGTTGTTGTTCTTGCAGTAGTAGTAGAGGTTGTTTTTGTAGTAGTAGTAGTAGTGGTTGTTCTTGTAGTATTAGTAGTGGTTGTTCTTGAAATAGTAGTAGTAGTAGAGGTTGTTCTTGTAGTAGTAGTAGTGGTTGTTCTTGTAGTAGTAGAAGTGGTTGTTCTTGTAATATTAGTAGTACTAGTAGTAGTAGTGGTTTTTCTTGTAATATTAGTAGTAGTAGTAGTGGTTGTTCTTGTAGTAGTAGTAGTAGAAGTGGTTGTTCTTGTAATAGTAGTAGTAGTAGTGGTTGTTCTTGTAGTAGTAGTAGTGGTTGTTCTTGCAATATTAGAATTAGTAGTAGTGGTGGTTCTTGTTGTAGTAGTAGTGGTTGTTCTTGTAATAGTAGTTGTAGTAGTGGTTGTAGTGGTTGTTCTTGTAGTAGTAGTAGTGATTGTTCTTGTAGTGGTAGTAGTAGTGGTGGTGGTTGTTCTTGTATTAGTAGTAGTGGTTGTTATTGTAATAGTAGTAGTACTAGTAGTAGTAGTGGTTTTTGTTGTAATAGTAGTAATAGCAGTAGTGGTTGTTCTAGTAGTAGTAGAGGTTGATCTTGTAGTAGTAGTAGTGGTTGTTCTTGTAGTAGTAGTAGTAGTAGTAGTAGTAGTAGTAGTAGTAATGGTTCTTCTTGTAGTAGTAGTGGTGGTAGTTGTAGTGGTTGTTCTTGTAGTAGTAGTAGTGGTTGTTTTTGTAGTAGTAGTAGTAGTGGTTGTTCTTGTAGTATTAGTAGTGCTTGTTCTTGTAGTAGTAGTAGTAGAAGAGGTTGTTTTTGTAGTAGTAGTAGTGGTTGTTCTTATAGTAGTATTGGTGTACTTGTAGTAGTAGTAGTAGTTGTAGTGGTTGTTCTTGTAGTAGTAGTAGTAGTAGTAGCAGAAGTGGTTGTTCTTGTACTAGTATTGGTGTACTTGTAGTAGTAGTAGTGGTAGTTGTAGTGGTTTTTCTTGTAGTAGTAGTAGTGGTTGTTCTTGTAATATTAGAAGTAGTAGTAGTGATGTTTCTTGTTGTAGTAATAGTGGTTGTTATTGTAGTAGTAGTAGTGGTTGTTCTTGTAATAGTAGTAGTAGTAGTAGTAGTGGTTGTTCTTGTAGTAGTAGTGGTTGCACTTGTAGTAATACTAGTAGTTGTAGTGGTTGTTCTTGAAGTAGTAGTAGTGGTAGTAGTGGTTGTCCTTGTAGTAGTAGTAGTGGTTGTTCTTGTAATGGTAGTAGTAGTAGTAGTGGTCTTTGTTCTTGTAGGAGTAGTAGTGATTGTTCTTGTAGTAGCAGTAGTAGTGGTGGTGGTTGTAATTGTAGTAGTAGTAGTGGTTGTTATTGTAATAGTAGTAGTACTAGTAGTAATAGTGGTTTTTGTTGTAATATTAGTAATAGCAGTAGTGGTTGTTCTTGTAGTAGTAGAGGTTGTTCTTGTAGTAGTAGTAGTGGTTGTTCTTGTAGTAGTAGTAGTAGTAGTAGTAGTAGTAGTTGTAGTAGTAGTACTAATGGTTGTTCTTGTAGTAGTAGTAGTGGCTGTTTTTGTAGTAGTAGTAGTAGTGGTTGTTCTTGTAGTATTAGTAGTGCTTGTTCTTGTAGTAGTAGTAGTAGAAGAGGTTGTTCTTGTAGTAGTAGTAGTGGTTGTTCTTGTAGTAGTAGTAGTAGTAGTAGTAGTAGTAATGGTTCTTCTTGTAGTAGTAGTAGTGGTTGTTGTAGTGATTGTTCTTGTAGTAGTAGTAGTAGAGGTGGTGGTTGTTCTTGTAGTAGTAGTAGTGGTTGCTATTGTAATAGTAGTAGTACTAGTATTAGTAGTGGTTTTTGTTGTAATAGTAGTAATAGCTGTAGTGGTTGTTCTTGTAGTAGTAGAGGTTGTTCTTGTAGTAGTAGTAGTGGTTGTTCTTGTAGTAGTATTAGAAGTAGTAATAGTAGTAATGGTTCTTCTTGTAGTAATAGTAGTGGTAGTTGTAGTGGTTGTTCTTGTAGTAGTAGTGGTTGTTTTGTAGTAGTAGTAGTAGTGGTTGTTCTTGTAGTATTAGTAGTGTTTGTTCTTGTAGTAGTAGTAGTAGTAGAGGTTGTGCTTGTAGTAGTAGTAGTGGTTGTTCTTGTAGTAGTAGTAGTGGTTTTTCTTGTAATATTACTAGTAGTAGTAGTGGTTGTTCTTGTAGTAGTAGTAGTGGTTTTTCTTGTATTAGTAGTAGTAGTAGAAGTGGTTTGTCTTGTAGTAGTAGTAGTGGTTGTTCCAGTAATATTAGTAGTAGTAGTAGTAGTAGTGGTTCTTGTTGTAGAAATAGTGTTTGTTCTTGTAGTAGTAGTAGTGGTTGTTCTTGTAATAGTTGTAGTAGTAGTAGCTGTAGTGGTTGTTCTTAAAATAGTTGTATTAGTAGTAGTAGTAGTGGTTGTTCTTGTAATAGTTGTAGTAGTAGTAGTGGTTGTTTTTGTAGTAGTAGTAGTGGTTGTTCTTGTAATAGTTGTAGTAGTAGTTGTAGTAGTGGTTTTTCTTGTAGTAGTTGTAGTGGTTGATCTTGTTGTAGTAGTACTACTAGTAGTAGTACTGGTGGTTCTTGTTGTGGTAGTAGTGGTTGTTCTTGTAGTAGTAGTAGTGGTTGTTCTTCTAATAGTAATAGTAGTAGTAGTGGTGGTTGTTCTTGCAGTAGTATTGGTGTACTTGTAGTAGTAGTAGTAGTAGTAGTAGTAGTTGTAGTGGTTGTTCTTGTAGTAGTAGTAGTAGTAGTAGTAGTAGTAGTAGTAGTAGTAGTAGTAGTAGAAGTGGTTGTTCTTGTACTAATATTGGTGTACTTCTAGTAGTAGTAGTGGTAGTTGTAGTGTTTTTTCTTGTAGTGGTAGTAGTGGTTGTTCTTGTAATATTAGAAGTAGTAGTAGTGATGTTTCTTGTTGTAGTAGTAGTGGTTGTTATTGTAGTAGTAGAAGTGGTTGTTCTTGTAATAGTAGTAGTAGTAGTAGTGGTTGTTCTTGTAGTATTAGCAGTGGTTGTTCTTGTAGTAGTAGTAGAGGTTTTTCTTGTAGTAGTAGTAGTGGTTGTTCTTGTAGTAGTATTAGTAGTATTAGTAGTAGTAATGGTTCTTCTTGTCGTAGTAGGAGTGGTAGTTGTAGTTGTTGTTCTTGCAGTAGTAGTAGAGGTTGTTTTTGTAGTAGTAGTAGTAGTGGTTGTTCTTGTAGTATTAGTAGTGGTTGTTCTTGAAGTAGTAGTAGTAGTAGAGGTTGTTCTTGTAGTAGTAGTAGTGGTTGTTCTTGTAATAGTAGTAGTAGTAGTAGTGGTTGTTCTTGTAGTAGTATTGGTGTACTTGTAGTAGTAGTAGTAGTAGTAGTTGTAGTGGTTGTTCTTGTAGTAGTAGTAGTAGTAGTAGTAGTAGTAGTAGTAGAAGTGGTTGTTCTTGTACTAATATTGGTGTACTTCTAGTAGTAGTAGTGGTAGTTGTAGTGTTTTTTCTTGTAGTAGTAGTAGTGGTTGTTCTTGTAATATTAGAAGTAGTAGTAGTGATGTTTCTTGTTGTAGTAGTAGTGGTTGTTATTGTAGTAGTAGAAGTGGTTGTTCTTGTAATAGTAGTAGTAGTAGTAGTAGTGGTTGTTCTTGTAGTATTAGCAGTGGTTGTTCTTGTAGTAGTAGTAGAGGTTTTTCTTGTAGTAGTAGTAGTGGTTGTTCTTGTAGTAGTATTAGTAGTATTAGTAGTAGTAATGGTTCTTCTTGTCGTAGTAGGAGTGGTAGTTGTAGTTGTTGTTCTTGCAGTAGTAGTAGAGGTTGTTTTTGTAGTAGTAGTAGTAGTGGTTGTTCTTGTAGTATTAGTAGTGGTTGTTCTTGAAGTAGTAGTAGTAGTAGAGGTTGTTCTTGTAGTAGTAGTAGTGGTTGTTCTTGTAGTAGTAGAAGTGGTTGTTCTTGTAATATTAGTAGTACTAGTAGTAGTAGTGGTTTTTCTTGTAATATTAGTAGTAGTAGTAGTGGTTGTTCTTGTAGTAGTAGTAGTAGAAGTGGTTGTTCTTGTAATAGTAGTAGTAGTAGTGGTTGTTCTTGTAGTAGTAGTAGTGGTTGTTCTTGCAATATTAGAATTAGTAGTAGTGGTGGTTCTTGTTGTAGTAGTAGTGGTTGTTCTTGTAATAGTAGTTGTAGTAGTGGTTGTAGTGGTTGTTCTTGTTGTAGTAGTAGTGATTGTTCTTGTAGTGGTAGTAGTAGTGGTGGTGGTTGTTCTTGTAGTAGTAGTAGTGGTTGTTATTGTAATAGTAGTAGTACTAGTAGTAGTAGTGGTTTTTGTTGTAATAGTAGTAATAGCAGTAGTGGTTGTTCTAGTAGTAGTAGAGGTTGATCTTGTAGTAGTAGTAGTGGTTGTTCTTGTAGTAGTAGTAGTAGTAGTAGTAGTAGTAGTAGTAGTAGTAATGGTTCTTCTTGTAGTAGTAGTGGTGGTAGTTGTAGTGGTTGTTCTTGTAGTAGTAGTAGTGGTTGTTTTTGTAGTAGTAGTAGTAGTGGTTGTTCTTGTAGTATTAGTAGTGCTTGTTCTTGTAGTAGTAGTAGTAGAAGAGGTTGTTTTTGTAGTAGTAGTAGTGGTTGTTCTTGTAGTAGTATTGGTGTACTTGTAGTAGTAGTAGTAGTTGTAGTGGTTGTTCTTGTAGTAGTAGTAGTAATAGTAGCAGAAGTGGTTGTTCTTGTACAAGTATTGGTGTACTTGTAGTAGTAGTAGTGGTAGTTGTAGTGGTTTTTCTTGTAGTAGTAGTGGTGGTTGTTCTTGTAATATTAGAAGTAGTAGTAGTGATGTTTCTTGTTGTAGTAATAGTGGTTGTTATTGTAGTAGTAGTAGTGGTTGTTCTTGTAATGGTAGTAGTAGTAGTAGTGGTCTTTGTTCTTGTAGGAGTAGTAGTGATTGTTCTTGTGGTAGCAGTAGTAGTGGTGGTGGTTGTAATTGTAGTAGTAGTAGTGGTTGTTATTGTAATAGTAGTAGTACTAGTAGTAATAGTGGTTTTTGTTGTAATAGTAGTAATAGCAGTAGTGGTTGTTCTTGTAGTAGTAGAGGTTGTTCTTGTAGTAGTAGTAGTGGTTGTTCTTGTAGTAGTAGTAGTAGTAGTAGTAGTAGTAGTTGTAGTAGTAGTACTAATGGTTTTTCTTGTAGTAGTAGTAGTGGTAGTTGTAGTGGTTGTTCTTGTAGTAGTAGTAGTGGCTGTTTTTGTAGTAGTAGTAGTAGTGGTTGTTCTTGTAGTATTAGTAGTGCTTGTTCTTGTAGTAGTAGTAGTAGAAGAGGTTCTTCCTGTAGTAGTAGTAGTGGTTGTTCTTGTAGTAGTAGTAGTAGTAGTAGTAATGGTTCTTCTTGTAGTAGTAGTAGTGGTTGTTGTAGTGATTGTTCTTGTAGTAGTAGTAGTAGAGGTGGTGGTTGTTCTTGTAGTAGTAGTACTGGTTGTTATTGTAATAGTAGTAGTACTAGTAGTAGTAGTGGTTTTTGTTGTAATAGTAGTAATAGCTGTAGTGGTTGTTCTTGTAGTAGTAGAGGTTGTTCTTGTAGTAGTAGTAGTGGTTGTTCTTGTAGTAGTATTAGAAGTAGTAATAGTAGTAATGGTTCTTCTTGTAGTAATAGTAGTGGTAGTTGTAGTGGTTGTTCTTGTAGTAGTAGTGGTTGTTTTGTAGTAGTAGTAGTAGTGGTTGTTCTTGTAGTATTAGTAGTGTTTGTTCTTGTAGTAGTAGTAGTAGTAGTAGTAGAGGTTGTGCTTGTAGTAATAGTAGTGGTTGTTCTTGTAGTGGTAGTAGTGGTTGTTCTTGTAATATTACTAGTACTAGTAGTGGTTGTTCTTGTAGTAGTAGTAGTGGTTTTTCTTGTATTAGTAGTAGTAGTAGAAGTGGTTTGTCTTGTAGTAGTAGTAGTGGTTGTTCCAGTAATATTAGTAGTAGTAGTAGTAGTGGTGGTTCTTGTTGTAGAAATAGTGTTTGTTCTTGAAGTAGTAGTAGTGGTTGTTCTTGTAATAGTTGTAGTAGTAGTAGCTGTAGTGGTTGTTCTTAAAATAGTTGTATTAGTAGTAGTAGTAGTGGTTGTTCTTGTAATAGTTGTAGTAGTAGTAGTGGTTGTTTTTGTAGTAGTAGTAGTGGTTGTTCTTGTAATAGTTGTAGTAGTAGTTGTAGTAGTGGTTTTTCTTGTAGTAGTTGTAGTGGTTGATCTTGTAGTAGTACTACTAGTAGTAGTACTGGTGGTTCTTGTTGTGGTAGTAGTGGTTGTTCTTGTAGTAGTAGTAGTGGTTGTTCTTCTAATAGTAGTACTAGTAGTAGTGGTTGTTCTTGCAGTAGTATTGGTGTACTTGTAGTAGTAGTAGTAGTAGTAGTAGTAGTTGTTGTAGTGGTTGTTCTTGTAGTAGTAGTAGTAGTAGTAGTAGTAGAAGAAGTGGTTGTTCTTGTACTAATATTGGTGTACTTCTAGTAGTAGTAGTGGTAGTTGTAGTGTTTTTTCTTGTAGTAGTAGTATTGGTTGTTCTTGTAATATTAGAAGTAGTAGTAGTGATGTTTCTTGTTGTAGTAGTAGTGGTTGTTATTGTAGTAGTAGAAGTGGTTGTTCTTGTAATAGTAGTAGTAGTAGTAGTGGTTGTTCTTGTAGTATTAGCAGTGGTTGTTCTTGTAGTAGTAGTAGAGGTTTTTCTTGTAGTAGTAGTAGTGGTTGTTCTTGTAGTAGTATTAGTAGTATTAGTAGTAGTAATGGTTCTTCTTGTCGTAGTAGGAGTGGTAGTTGTAGTTGTTGTTCTTGCAGTAGTAGTAGAGGTTGTTCTTGTAGTAGTAGTAGTGGTTGTTTTTGTAGTAGTAGTAGTAGTGGTTGTTCTTGTAGTATTAGTAGTGCTTGTTCTTGTAGTAGTAGTAGTAGAAGAGGTTGTTTTTGTAGTAGTAGTAGTGGTTGTTCTTGTAGTAGTATTGGTGTACTTGTAGTAGTAGTAGTAGTTGTAGTGGTTGTTCTTGTAGTAGTAGTAGTAGTAGTAGCAGAAGTGGTTGTTCTTGTACTAGTATTGGTGTACTTGTAGTAGTAGTAGTGGTATTTGTAGTGGTTTTTCTTGTAGTAGTAGTAGTGGTTGTTCTTGTAATATTAGAAGTAGTAGTAGTGATGTTTCTTGTTGTAGTAATAGTGGTTGTTATTGTAGTAGTAGTAGTGGTTGTTCTTGTAATAGTAGTAGTAGTAGTAGTGGTTGTTCTTGTAGTAGTAGTGGTTGCACTTGTAGTAGTACTAGTAGTTGTAGTGGTTGTTCTTGAAGTAGTAGTAGTGGTAGTAGTGGTTGTCCTTGTAGTAGTAGTTGTGGTTGTTCTTGTAATGGTAGTAGTAGTAGTAGTGGTCTTTGTTCTTGTAGGAGTAGTAGTGATTGTTCTTGTAGTAGCAGTAGTAGTGGTGGTGGTTGTAATTGTAGTAGTAGTAGTGGTTGTTATTGTAATAGTAGTAGTACTAGTAGTAATAGTGGTTTTTGTTGTAATAGTAGTAATAGCAGTAGTGGTTGTTCTTGTAGTAGTAGAGGTTGTTCTTGTAGTAGTAGTAGTGGTTGTTCTTGTAGTAGTAGTAGTAGTAGTAGTAGTTGTAGTAGTAGTACTAATGGTTTTTCTTGTAGTAGTAGTAGTGGTAGTTGTAGTGGTTGTTCTTGTAGTAGTAGTAGTGGCTGTTTTTGTAGTAGTAGTAGAAGTGGTTGTTCTTGTAGTATTAGTAGTGCTTGTTCTTGTAGTAGTAGTAGTAGAAGAGGTTGTTCTTGTAGTAGTAGTAGTGGTTGTTCTTGTACTAGTAGTAGTGGTTGTTCTTGTAATATTACTAGTAGTAGTAGTGGTTGTTCTTGTAGTAGTAGTAGTGGTTTTTCTTGTATTAGTAGTAGTAGTAGAAGTGGTTTGTCTTGTACTAGTAGTAGTGGTTGTTCCAGTAATATTAGTAGTAGTAGTAGTAGTGGTGGTTCTTGTTGTAGAAATAGTGTTTTTTCTTGTAGTAGTAGTAGTGGTTGTTCTTGTAATAGTTGTAGTAGTAGTAGCTGTAGTGGTTGTTCTTAAAATAGTTGTATTAGTAGTAGTAGTAGTGGTTGTTCTTGTAATAGTTGTAGTAGTAGTAGTGGTTGTTTTTGTAGTAGTAGTAGTGGTTGTTCTTGTAATAGTTGTAGTAGTAGTTGTAGTAGTGGTTTTTCTTGTAGTAGTTGTAGTGGTTGATCTTGTTGTAGTAGTACTACTAGTAGTAGTACTGGTGGTTCTTGTTGTGGTAGTAGTGGTTGTTCTTGTAGTAGTAGTAGTGGTTGTTCTTCTAATAGTTGTAGTAGTAGTAGTGGTTGTTCTTGCAGTAGTATTGGTGTACTTGTAGTAGTAGTAGTAGTAGTAGTAGTAGTAGTAGTTGTAGTGGTTGTTCTTGTAGTAGTAGTAGTAGTAGTAGTAGTAGTAGAAGTGGTTGTTCTTGTACTAATATTGGTGTACTTCTAGTAGTAGTAGTGGTAGTTGTAGTGTTTTTTCTTGTAGTAGTAGTAGTGGTTGTTCTTGTAATATTAGAAGTAGTAGTAGTGATGTTTCTTGTTGTAGTAGTAGTGGTTGTTATTGTAGTAGTAGAAGTGGTTGTTCTTGTAATAGTAGTAGTAGTAGTAGTAGTGGTTGTTCTTGTAGTATTAGCAGTGGTTGTTCTTGTAGTAGTAGTAGAGGTTTTTCTTGTAGTAGTAGTAGTGGTTGTTCTTGTAGTAGTATTAGTAGTATTAGTAGTAGTAATGGTTCTTCTTGTCGTAGTAGGAGTGGTAGTTTTAGTCATTGTTCTTGCAGTAGTAGTAGAGGTAGTTTTTGTAGTAGTAGTAGTAGTGGTTGTTCTTGTAGTATTAGTAGTGGTTGTTCTTGAAGTAGTAGTAGTAGTAGAGGTTGTTCTTGTAGTAGTAGTAGTGGTTGTTCTTGTAATAGTAGTAGTAGTAGTAGTAGTGGTTGTTCTTGTAGTAGTATTGGTGTACTTGTAGTAGTAGTAGTAGTAGTAGTAGTAGTTGTAGTGGTTGTTCTTGTAGTAGTAGTAGTAGTAGTAGTAGTAGTAGTAGTAGTAGTAGTAGAAGTGGTTGTTCTTGTACTAATATTGGTTTACTTCTAGTAGTAGTAGTGGTAGTTGTAGTGTTTTATCTTGTAGTAGTAGTAGTGGTTGTTCTTGTAATATTAGAAGTAGTAGTAGTGATGTTTCTTGTTGTAGTAGTAGTGGTTGTTCTTGTAGTAGTAGAAGTGGTTGTTCTTGTAATAGTAGTAGTAGTAGTAGTGGTTGTTCTTGTAGTATTAGCAGTGGTTGTTCTTGTAGTAGTAGTAGAGGTTTTTCTTGTAGTAGTAGTAGTGGTTGTTCTTGTAGTAGTATTAGTAGTATTAGTAGTAGTAATGGTTCTTCTTGTCGTAGTAGGAGTGGTAGTTGTAGTTGTTGTTCTTGCAGTAGTAGTAGAGGTTGTTTTTATAGTAGTAGTAGTAGTGGTTGTTCTTGTAGTATTAGTAGTGGTTGTTCTTGAAGTAGTAGTAGTAGTAGAGGTTGTTCTTGTAGTAGTAGTAGTGGTTGTTCTTGTAGTAGTATTGGTGTACTTGTAGTAGTAGTAGTAGTAGTTGTAGTGGTTGTTCTTGTAGTAGTAGTAGTAGTAGTAGTAGTAGTAGTAGTAGTAGTAGTAGAAGTGGTTGTTCTTGTACTAATATTGGTGTACTTCTAGTAGTAGTAGTGGTAGTTGTAGTGTTTTTTCTTGTAGTAGTAGTAGTGGTTGTTCTTGTAATATTAGAAGTAGTAGTAGTGATGTTTCTTGTTGTAGTAGTAGTGGTTGTTATTGTAGTAGTAGAAGTGGTTGTTCTTGTAATAGTAGTAGTAGTAGTAGTGGTTGTTCTTGTAGTATTAGCAGTGGTTGTTCTTGTAGTATTAGCAGTGGTTTTTCTTGTAGTAGTAGTAGTGGTTGTTCTTGTAGTAGTATTAGTAGTATTAGTAGTAGTAATGGTTCTTCTTGTCGTAGTAGGAGTGGTAGTTGTAGTTGTTGTTCTTGCAGTAGTAGTAGAGGTTGTTTTTGTAGTAGTAGTAGTAGTGGTTGTTCTTGTAGTATTAGTAGTGGTTGTTCTTGAAGTAGTAGTAGTAGTAGAGGTTGTTCTTGTAGTAGTAGTAGTGGTTGTTCTTATAGTAGTAGAAGTGGTTGTTCTTGTAATATTAGTAGTACTAGTAGTAGTAGTGGTTTTTCTTGTAATATTAGTAGTAGTAGTAGTAGTGGTTGTTCTTGTAGTAGTAGTAGTAGAAGTGGTTGTTCTTGTAATAGTAGTAGTAGTAGTGGTTGTTCTTGTAGTAGTAGTAGTGGTTGTTCTTGCAATATTAGAATTAGTAGTAGTGGTGATTCTTGTTGTAGTAGTAGTGGTTGTTCTTGTAATAGTAGTTGTAGTAGTGGTTGTAGTGGTTCTTCTTGTAGTAGTAGTAGTGATTGTTCTTGTAGTGGTAGTAGTAGTGGTGGTGGTTGTTCTTGTAGTAGTAGTAGTGGTTGTTATTGTAATAGTAGTAGTACTAGTAGTAGTAGTGGTTTTTGTTGTAATAGTAGTAATAGCAGTAGTGGTTGTTCTAGTAGTAGTAGAGGTTGATCTTGTAGTAGTAGTAGTGGTTGTTCTTGTAGTAGTAGTAGTAGTAGTAGTAGTAGTAGTAGTAGTAGTAGTAGTAGTAATGGTTCTTCTTGTAGTAGTAGTGGTGGTAGTTGTAGTGGTTGTTCTTGTAGTAGTAGTAGTGGTTGTTCTTGTAGTATTAGTAGTGCTTGTTCTTGTAGTAGTAGTAGTAGAAGAGGTTGTTTTTGTAGCAGTAGTAGTGGTTGTTCTTGTAGTAGTATTGGTGTACTTGTAGTAGTAGTAGTAGTTGTAGTGGTTGTTCTTGTAGTAGTAGTAGTAGTAGCAGAAGTGGTTGTTCTTGTACTAGTATTGGTGTACTTGTAGTAGTAGTAGTGGTAGTTGTAGTGGTTTTTCTTGTAGTAGTAGTAGTGGTTGTTCTTGTAATATTAGAAATAGTAGTAGTGATGTTTCTTGTTGTAGTAATAGTGGTTGTTATTGTAGTAGTAGTAGTGGTTGTTCTTGTAATAGTAGTAGTAGTGGTTGTTCTTGTAGTAGTAGTGGTTGCACTTGTAGTAGTACTAGTAGTTGTAGTGGTTGTTCTTGAAGTAGTAGTAGTGGTAGTAGTGGTTGTCCTTGTAGTAGTAGTAGTGGTTGTTCTTGTAATGGTAGTAGTAGTAGTAGTGGTCTTTGTTCTTGTAGGAGTAGTAGTGATTGTTCTTGTAGTAGCAGTAGTAGTGGTGGTGGTTGTAATTGTAGTAGTAGTAGTGGTTGTTATTGTAATAGTAGTAGTACTAGTAGTAATAGTGGTTTTTGTTGTAATAGTAGTAATAGCAGTAGTGGTTGTTCTTGTAGTAGTAGAGGTTGTTCTTGTAGTAGTAGTAGTGGTTGTTCTTGTAGTAGTAGTAGTAGTAGTAGTAGTAGTAGTAGTTGTAGTAGTAGTACTAATGGTTTTTCTTGTAGTAGTAGTAGTGGTAGTTGTAGTGGTTGTTCTTGTAGTAGTAGTAGTGGCTGTTTTTGTAGTAGTAGTAGTGGTTGTTCTTGTAGTATTAGTAGTGCTTGTTCTTGTAGTAGTAGTAGTAGAAGAGGTTCTTCCTGTAGTAGTAGTAGTGGTTGTTCTTGTAGTAGTAGTAGTAGTAGTAGTAATGGTTCTTCTTGTAGTAGTAGTAGTGGTTGTTGTAGTGATTGTTCTTGTAGTAGTAGTAGTAGAGGTGGTGGTTGTTCTTGTAGTAGTAGTAGTGGTTGTTATTGTAATAGTAGTAGTACTAGTAGTAGTAGTGGTTTTTGTTGTAATAGTAGTAATAGCTGTAGTGGTTGTTCTTGTAGTAGTAGAGGTTGTTCTTGTAGTAGTAGTAGTGGTTGTTCTTGTAGTAGTATTAGAAGTAGTAATAGTAGTAATGGTTCTTCTTGTAGTAATAGTAGTGGTAGTTGTAGTGGTTGTTCTTGTAGTAGTAGTGGTTGTTTTGTAGTAGTAGTAGTAGTGGTTGTTCTTGTAGTATTAGTAGTGTTTGTTCTTGTAGTAGTAGTAGTAGTAGTAGTAGAGGTTGTGCTTGTAGTAGTAGTAGTGGTTGTTCTTGTAGTAGTAGTAGTGGTTGTTCTTGTAATGTTACTAGTAGTAGTAGTGGTTGTTCTTGTAGTAGTAGTAGTGGTTTTTCTTGTATTAGTAGTAGTAGTAGAAGTGGTTTGTCTTGTAGTAGTAGTAGTGGTTGTTCCAGTAATATTAGTAGTAGTAGTAGTAGTGGTGGTTCTTGTTGTAGAAATAGTGTTTGTTCTTGTAGTAGTAGTAGTGGTTGTTCTTGTAATAGTTGTAGTAGTAGTAGCTGTAGTGGTTGTTCTTAAAATAGTTGTATTAGTAGTATTAGTAGTGGTTGTTCTTGTAATAGTTGTAGTAGTAGTAGTGGTTGTTTTTGTAGTAGTAGTAGTGGTTGTTCTTGTAATAGTTGTAGTAGTAGTTGTAGTAGTGGTTTTTCTTGTAGTAGTTGTAGTGGTTGATCTTGTTGTAGTAGTACTACTAGTAGTAGTACTGGTGGTTCTTGTTGTGGTAGTAGTGGTTGTTCTTGTAGTAGTAGTAGTGGTTGTTCTTCTAATAGTAGTAGTAGTAGTAGTGGTTGTTCTTGCAGTAGTATTGGTGTACTTGTAGTAGTAGTAGTAGTAGTTGTAGTGCTTGTTCTTGTAGTAGTAGTAGTAGTAGTAGTAGTAGTAGAAGTGGTTGTTCTTGTACTAATACTGGTGTACTTCTAGTAGTAGTAGTGGTAGTTGTAGTGTTTTTTCTTGTAGTAGTAGTAGTGGTTGTTCTTGTAATATTAGAAGTAGTAGTAGTGATGTTTCTTGTTGTAGTAGTAGTGGTTGTTATTGTAGTAGTAGAAGTGGTTGTTCTTGTAATAGTAGTAATAGTAGTAGTGGTTGTTCTTGTAGTATTAGCAGTGGTTGTTCTTGTAGTAGTAGTAGAGGTTTTTCTTGTAGTAGTAGTAGTGGTTGTTCTTGTAGTAGTATTAGTAGTATTAGTAGTAGTAATGGTTCTTCTTGTCGTAGTAGGAGTGGTAGTTGTAGTTGTTGTTCTTGCAGTAGTAGTAGAGGTTGTTTTTGTAGTAGTAGTAGTAGTGGTTCTTCTTGTAGTATTAGTAGTGGTTGTTCTTGAAGTAGTAGTAGTAGTAGAGGTTGTTCTTGTAGTAGTAGTAGTGGTTGTTCTTGTAATAGTAGTAGTAGTAGTAGTGGTTGTTCTTGTAGTAGTATTGGTGTACTTGTAGTAGTAGTAGTAGTAGTAGTAGTTGTAGTGGTTGTTCTTGTAGTAGTAGTAGTAGTAGTAGTAGTAGTAGTAGTAGTAGAAGTGGTTGTTCTTGTACTAATATTGGTGTACTTCTAGTAGTAGTAGTGGTAGTTGTAGTGTTTTTTCTTGTAGTAGTAGTAGTGGTTGTTCTTGTAATATTAGAAGTAGTAGTAGTGATGTTTCTTGTTGTAGTAGTAGTGGTTGTTATTGTAGTAGTAGAAGTGGTTGTTCTTGTAATAGTAGTAGTAGTAGTAGTGGTTGTTCTTGTAGTATTAGCAGTGGTTGTTCTTGTAGTAGTAGTAGAGGTTTTTCTTGTAGTAGTAGTAGTGGTTGTTCTTGTAGTAGTATTGGTAGTATTAGTAGTAGTAATGGTTCTTCTTGTCGTAGTAGGAGTGGTAGTTGTAGTTGTTGTTCTTGCAGTAGTAGTAGAGGTTGTTTTTGTAGTAGTAGTGGTTGTTCTTGTAGTATTAGTAGTGGTTTTTCTTGAAGTAGTAGTAGTAGTAGAGGTTGTTCTTGTTGTAGTAGTAGTGGTTGTTCTTGTAGTAGTAGAAGTGGTTGTTCTTGTAATATTAGTAGTACTAGTAGTAGTAGTGGTTTTTCTTGTAATATTAGTAGTAGTAGTAGTGGTTGTTCTTGTAGTAGTAGTAGTAGAAGTGGTTGTTCTTGTATTAGTAGTAGTGGTAGTTCTTGTAATATTAGTAGTAGTAGTAGTGGTGGTTCTTGTTGTAGTAGTACTGGTTGTTCTTGTAGTAGTAGTAGTAGTGGTTGTTCTTGTAATAGTAGTAGTAGTAGTGGTTGTTCTTGTAGTAGTAGTAGTGGTTGTTCTTGCAATATTAGAATTAGTAGTAGTGGTGGTTCTTGTTGTAGTAGTAGTGGTTGTTCATGTAATAGTAGTTGTAGTAGTGGTTGTAGTGGTTGTTCTTGTAGTAGTAGTAGTGATTGTTCTTGTAGTGGTAGTAGTAGTGGTGGTGGTTGTTCTTGTAGTAGTAGTAGTGGTTGTTATTGTAATAGTAGTAGTACTAGTAGTAGTAGTGTTTTTTTGTTGTAATAGTAGTAATAGCAGTAGTGGTTGTTCTAGTAGTAGTAGAGGTTGATCTTGTAGTAGTAGTAGTGGTTGTTCTTGTAGTAGTAGTAGTAGTAGTAGTAGTAGTAGTAGTAGTAGTAATGGTTCTTCTTGTAGTAGTAGTAGTGGTAGTTGTAGTGGTTGTTCTTGTAGTAGTAGTAGTGGTTGTTTTTGTAGTAGTAGTAGTAGTGGTTGTTCTTGTAGTATTAGTAGTGCTTGTTCTTGTACTAGTAGTAGTAGAAGAGGTTGTTCTTGTAGTAGTAGTAGTGGTTGTTCTTGTAGTAGTTTTGGTGTACTTGTAGTAGTAGTAGTTGTTGTAGTGGTTGTTCTTGTAGTAGTAGTAGTAGTAGTAGCAGAAGTGGTTGTTCTTGTACTAGTATTGGTGTACTTGTAGTAGTAGTAGTGGTAGTTGTAGTGGTTTTTCTTGTAGTAGTAGTAGTGGTTGTTCTTGTAATAGTAGAAGTAGGAGTAGTGATGTTTCTTGTTGTAGTAATAGTGGTTGTTATTGTAGTAGTAGTGGTGGTTGTTCTTGTAATAGTAGTAGTAGTAGTAGTGGTTGTTCTTGTAGTAGTACTAGTAGTTGTAGTGGTTGTTCTTGAAGTAGTAGTAGTGGTAGTAGTGGTTGTCCTTGTAGTAGTAGTAGTGGTTGTTCTTGTAATGGTAGTAGTAGTAGTAGTGGTCTTTGTTCTTGTAGGAGTAGTAGTGATTGTTCTTGTAGTAGCAGTAGTAGTGGTGGTGGTTGTAATTGTAGTAGTAGTAGTGGTTGTTATTGTAATAGTATTAGTACTAGTAGTAATAGTGGTTTTTGCTGTAATAGTAGTAATAGCAGTAGTGGTTGTTCTAGTAGTAGTAGAGGTTGTTCTTGTAGTAGTAGTAGTGGTTGTTCTTGTAGTAGTAGTAGTAGTAGTAGTAGTAGTAGTTGTAGTAGTAGTACTAATGGTTTTTCTTGTAGTAGTAGTAGTGGTAGTTGTAGTGGTTGTTCTTGTAGTAGTAGTAGTGGCTGTTTTTGTAGTAGTAGTAGTAGTGGTTGTTCTTGTAGTATTAGTAGTGCTTGTTCTTGTAGTAGTAGTAGTAGAAGAGGTTGTTCTTGTAGTAGTAGTAGTGGTTGTTCTTGTAGTAGTAGTAGTAGTAGTAGTAGTAGTAGTAATGGTTCTTCTTGTAGTAGTAGTAGTGGTTGTTGTAGTGATTGTTCTTGTAGTAGTAGTAGTAGAGGTGGTGGTTGTTCTTGTAGTAGTAGTAGTGGTTGTTATTGTAATAGTAGTAGTACTAGTAGCAGTAGTGGTTTTTGTTGTAATAGTAGTAATAGCTGTAGTGGTTGTTCTTGTAGTAGTAGAGGTTGTTCTTGTAGTAGTAGTAGTGGTTGTTCTTGTAGTAGTATTAGAAGTAGTAATAGTAGTAATGGTTCTTCTTGTAGTAATAGTAGTGGTAGTTGTAGTGGTTGTTCTTGTAGTAGTAGTAGTGGTTGTTTTGTAGTAGTAGTAGTAGTGGTTGTTCTTGTAGTATTAGTAGTGTTTGTTCTTGTAGTAGTAGTAGTAGTAGTAGAGGTTGTGCTTGCAGTAGTAGTAGTGGTTGTTCTTGTAGTAGTAGTAGTGGTTGTTCTTGTAATATTACTAGTAGTAGTAGTGGTTGTTCTTGTAGAAGTAGTAGTGGTTTTTCTTGTATTAGTAGTAGTAGTAGAAGTGGTTTGTCTTGTAGTAGTAGTAGTGGTTGTTCCAGTAATATTAGTAGTAGTAGTAGTAGTGGTGGTTCTTGTTGTAGAAATAGTGTTTGTTCTTGTAGTAGTAGTAGTGGTTGTTCTTGTAATAGTTGTAGTAGTAGTAGCTCTAGTGGTTGTTCTTAAAATAGTTGTATTAGTAGTAGTAGTAGTGGTTGTTCTTGTAATAGTTGTAGTAGTAATAGTGGTTGTTTTTGTAGTAGTAGTAGTGGTTGTTCTTGTAATAGTTGTAGTAGTTGTAGTAGTGGTTTTTCTTGTAGTAGTTGTAGTGGTTGATCTTGTTGTAGTAGTACTACTAGTAGTAGTACTGGTGGTTCTTGTTGTGGTAGTAGTGGTTGTTCTTGTAGTAGTAGTAGTGGTTGTTCTTCTAATAGTAGTAGTAGTAGTAGTGGTTGTTCTTGCAGTAGTATTGGTGTACTTGTAGTAGTAGTAGTAGTAGTTGTAGTGGTTGTTCTTGTAGTAGTGGTAGTAGTAGTAGTAGTAGTAGTAGTAGTAGAAGTGGTTGTTCTTGTACTAATATTGGTGTACTTCTAGTAGTAGTAGTGGTAGTTGTAGTGTTTTTTCTTGTAGTAGTAGTAGTGGTTGTTCTTGTAATATTAGAAGTAGTAGTAGTGATGTTTCTTGTTGTAGTAGTAGTGGTTGTTATTGTAGTAGTAGAAGTGGTTGTTCTTGTAATAGTAGTAGTAGTAGTAGTGGTTGTTCTTGTAGTATTAGCAGTGGTTGTTCTTGTAGTAGTAGTAGAGGTTTTTCTTGTAGTAGTAGTAGTGGTTGTTCTTGTAGTAGTATTAGTAGTATTAGTAGTAGTAATGGTTCTTCTTGTCGTAGTGGGAGTGGTAGTTGTAGTTGTTGTTCTTGCAGTAGTAGTAGAGGTTGTTTTTGTAGTAGTAGTAGTAGTGGTTGTTCTTGTAGTATTAGTAGTGGTTGTTCTTGAAATAGTAGTAGTAGTAGAGGTTGTTCTTGTAGTAGTAGTAGTGGTTGTTCTTGTAGTAGTAGAAGTGGTTGTTCTTGTAATATTAGTAGTACTAGTAGTAGTAGTGGTTTTTCTTGTAATATTAGTAGTAGTAGTAGTGGTTGTTCTTGTAGTAGTAGTAGTAGAAGTGGTTGTTCTTGTAATAGTAGTAGTAGTAGTGGTTGTTCTTGTAGTAGTAGTAGTGGTTGTTCTTGCAATATTAGAATTAGTAGTAGTGGTGGTTCTTGTTGTAGTAGTAGTGGTTGTTCTTGTAATAGTAGTTGTAGTAGTGGTTGTAGTGGTTGTTCTTGTAGTAGTAGTAGTGATTGTTCTTGTAGTGGTAGTAGTAGTGGTGGTGTTTGTTCTTGTATTAGTAGTAGTGGTTGTTATTGTAATAGTAGTAGTACTAGTAGTAGTAGTGGTTTTTGTTGTAATAGTAGTAATAGCAGTAGTGGTTGTTCTAGTAGTAGTAGAGGTTGATCTTGTAGTAGTAGTAGTGGTTGTTCTTGTAGTAGTAGTAGTAGTAGTAGTAGTAGTAGTAGTAATGGTTCTTCTTGTAGTAGTAGTGGTGGTAGTTGTAGTGGTTGTTCTTGTAGTAGTAGTAGTGGTTGTTTTTGTAGTAGTAGTAGTAGTGGTTGTTCTTGTAGTATTAGTAGTGCTTGTTCTTGTAGTAGTAGTAGTAGAAGAGGTTGTTTTTGTAGTAGTAGTAGTGGTTGTTCTTATAGTAGTATTGGTGTACTTGTAGTAGTAGTAGTAGTTGTAGTGGTTGTTCTTGTAGTAGTAGTAGTAGTAGTAGCAGAAGTGGTTGTTCTTGTACTAGTATTGGTGTACTTGTAGTAGTAGTAGTGGTAGTTGTAGTGGTTTTTCTTGTAGTAGTAGTAGTGGTTGTTCTTGTAATATTAGAAGTAGTAGTAGTGATGTTTCTTGTTGTAGTAATAGTGGTTGTTATTGTAGTAGTAGTAGTGGTTGTTCTTGTAATAGTAGTAGTAGTAGTAGTAGTGGTTGTTCTTGTAGTAGTAGTGGTTGCACTTGTAGTAGTACTAGTAGTTGTAGTGGTTGTTCTTGAAGTAGTAGTAGTGGTAGTAGTGGTTGTCCTTGTAGTAGTAGTAGTGGTTGTTCTTGTAATGGTAGTAGTAGTAGTAGTGGTCTTTGTTCTTGTAGGAGTAGTAGTGATTGTTCTTGTAGTAGCAGTAGTAGTGGTGGTGGTTGTAATTGTAGTAGTAGTAGTGGTTGTTATTGTAATAGTAGTAGTACTAGTAGTAATAGTGGTTTTTGTTGTAATATTAGTAATAGCAGTAGTGGTTGTTCTTGTAGTAGTAGAGGTTGTTCTTGTAGTAGTAGTAGTGGTTGTTCTTGTAGTAGTAGTAGTAGTAGTAGTAGTAGTTGTAGTAGTAGTACTAATGGTTGTTCTTGTAGTAGTAGTAGTGGCTGTTTTTGTAGTAGTAGTAGTAGTGGTTGTTCTTGTAGTATTAGTAGTGCTTGTTCTTGTAGTAGTAGTAGTAGAAGAGGTTGTTCTTGTAGTAGTAGTAGTGGTTGTTCTTGTAGTAGTAGTAGTAGTAGTAGTAGTAGTAATGGTTCTTCTTGTAGTAGTAGTAGTGGTTGTTGTAGTGATTGTTCTTGTAGTAGTAGTAGTAGAGGTGGTGGTTGTTCTTGTAGTAGTAGTAGTGGTTGCTATTGTAATAGTAGTAGTACTAATATTAGTAGTGGTTTTTGTTGTAATAGTAGTAATAGCTGTAGTGGTTGTTCTTGTAGTAGTAGAGGTTGTTCTTGTAGTAGTAGTAGTGGTTGTTCTTGTAGTAGTATTAGAAGTAGTAATAGTAGTAATGGTTCTTCTTGTAGTAATAGTAGTGGTAGTTGTAGTGGTTGTTCTTGTAGTAGTAGTGGTTGTTTTGTAGTAGTAGTAGTAGTGGTTGTTCTTGTAGTATTACTAGTGTTTGTTCTTGTAGTAGTAGTAGTAGTAGAGGTTGTGCTTGTAGTAGTAGTAGTGGTTGTTCTTGTAGTAGTAGTAGTGGTTTTTCTTGTAATATTACTAGTAGTAGTAGTGGTTGTTCTTGTAGTAGTAGTAGTGGTTTTTCTTGTATTAGTAGTAGTAGTAGAAGTGGTTTGTCTTGTAGTAGTAGTAGTGGTTGTTCCAGTAATATTAGTAGTAGTAGTAGTAGTAG
The DNA here is from genome assembly GCF_030867095.1 of Alligator mississippiensis. NCBI lineage: Eukaryota > Metazoa > Chordata > Crocodylia > Alligatoridae > Alligator > Alligator mississippiensis. The sequence goes on along the minus strand of NC_081837.1, from coordinate 22,268,858 downwards.
TGGTTCTTGTTGTAGAAATAGTGTTTGTTCTTGTAGTAGTAGTAGTGGTTGTTCTTGTAATAGTTGTAGTAGTAGTAGCTGTAGTGGTTGTTCTTAAAATAGTTGTATTAGTAGTAGTAGTAGTGGTTGTTCTTGTAATAGTTGTAGTAGTAGTAGTGGTTGTTTTTTAAGTAGTAGTAGTGGTTGTTCTTGTAATAGTTGTAGTAGTAGTTGTAGTAGTGGTTTTTCTTGTAGTAGTTGTAGTGGTTGATCTTGTTGTAGTAGTACTACTAGTAGTAGTACTGGTGGTTCTTGTTGTGGTAGTAGTGGTTGTTCTTGTAGTAGTAGTAGTGGTTGTTCTTCTAATAGTAATAGTAGTAGTAGTGGTGGTTGTTCTTGCAGTAGTATTGGTGTACTTGTAGTAGTAGTAGTAGTAGTAGTAGTACTTGTAGTGGTTGCTCTTGTAGTAGTAGTAGTAGTAGTAGTAGTAGTAGTAGTAGTAGTAGTAGTAGTAGAAGTGGTTGTTCTTGTACTAATATTGGTGTACTTCTAGTAGTAGTAGTGGTAGTTGTAGTGTTTTTTCTTGTAGTAGTAGTAGTGGTTGTTCTTGTAATATTAGAAGTAGTAGTAGTGATGTTTCTTGTTGTAGTAGTAGTGGTTGTTATTGTAGTAGTAGAAGTGGTTGTTCTTGTAATAGTAGTAGTAGTAGTAGTGGTTGTTCTTGTAGTATTAGCAGTGGTTGTTCTTGTAGTAGTAGTAGAGGTTTTTCTTGTAGTAGTAGTAGTGGTAGTTCTTGTAGTAGTATTAGTAGTATTAGTAGTAGTAATGGTTCTTCTTGTCGTAGTAGGTGTGGTAGTTGTAGTCGTTCTTGCAGTAGTAGTAGAGGTTGTTTTTGTAGTAGTAGTAGTAGTGGTTGTTCTTGTAGTATTAGTAGTGGTTGTTCTTGAAGTAGTAGTAGTAGTAGAGGTTGTTCTTGTAGTAGTAGTAGTGGTTGTTCTTGTAATAGTAGTAGTAGTAGTAGTGGTTGTTCTTGTAGTAGTATTGGTGTACTTGTAGTAGTAGTAGTAGTAGTAGTTGTAGTGGTTTTTCTTGTAGTAGTAGTAGTAGTAGTAGTAGTAGTAGTAGTAGTAGAAGTGGTTGTTCTTGTACTAATATTGGTGTACTTCTAGTAGTAGTAGTGGTAGTTGTAGTGTTTTTTCTTGTAGTAGTAGTAGTGGTTGTTCTTGTAATATTAGAAGTAGTAGTAGTGATGTTTCTTGTTGTAGTAGTAGTGGTTGTTATTGTAGTAGTAGAAGTGGTTGTTCTTGTAATAGTAGTAGTAGTAGTAGTGGTTGTTCTTGTAGTATAAGCAGTGGTTGTTCTTGTAGTAGTAGTAGAGGTTTTTCTTGTAGTAGTAGTAGTGGTTGTTCTTGTAGTAGTATTAGTAGTATTAGTAGTAGTAATGGTTCTTCTTGTCGTAGTAGGAGTGGTAGTTGTAGTTGTTGTTCTTGCAGTAGTAGTAGAGGTTGTTTTTGTAGTAGTAGTAGTAGTGGTTGTTCTTGTAGTATTAGTAGTGGTTGTTCTTGAAGTAGTAGTAGTAGTAGAGGTTGTTCTTGTAGTAGTAGTAGTGGTTGTTCTTGTAGTAGTATTGGTGTACTTGTAGTAGTAGTAGTAGTAGTTGTAGTGGTTGTTCTTGTAGTAGTAGTAGTAGTAGTAGTAGTAGTAGTAGAAGTGGTTGTTCTTGTACTAATATTGGTGTACTTCTAGTAGTAGTAGTGGTAGTTGCAGTGTTTTTTCTTGTAGTAGTAGTAGTAGTGGTTGTTCTTGTAATAGTAGAAGTAGTAGTAGTGATGTTTCTTGTTGTAGTAGTAGTGGTTGTTATTGTAGTAGTAGAAGTGGTTGTTCTTGTAATAGTAGTAGTAGTAGTAGTGGTTGTTCTTGTAGTATTAGCAGTGGTTGTTCTTGTAGTAGTAGTAGAGGTTTTTCTTGTAGTAGTAGTAGTGGTTGTTCTTGTAGTAGTATTAGAAGTAGTAATAGTAGTAATGGTTCTTCTTGTAGTAATAGTAGTGGTAGTTGTAGTGGTTGTTCTTGTAGTAGTAGTAGTGGTTGTTTTGTAGTAGTAGTAGTAGTGGTTGTTCTTGTAGTATTAGTAGTGTTTGTTCTTGTAGTAGTAGTAGTAGTAGTAGAGGTTGTGCTTGCAGTAGTAGTAGTGGTTGTTCTTGTAGTAGTAGTAGTGGTTGTTCTTGTAATATTACTAGTAGTAGTAGTGGTTGTTCTTGTAGAAGTAGTAGTGGTTTTTCTTGTATTAGTAGTAGTAGTAGAAGTGGTTTGTCTTGTAGTAGTAGTAGTGGTTGTTCCAGTAATATTAGTAGTAGTAGTAGTAGTGGTGGTTCTTGTTGTAGAAATAGTGTTTGTTCTTGTAGTAGTAGTAGTGGTTGTTCTTGTAATAGTTGTAGTAGTAGTAGCTCTAGTGGTTGTTCTTAAAATAGTTGTATTAGTAGTAGTAGTAGTGGTTGTTCTTGTAATAGTTGTAGTAGTAATAGTGGTTGTTTTTGTAGTAGTAGTAGTGGTTGTTCTTGTAATAGTTGTAGTAGTTGTAGTAGTGGTTTTTCTTGTAGTAGTTGTAGTGGTTGATCTTGTTGTAGTAGTACTACTAGTAGTAGTACTGGTGGTTCTTGTTGTGGTAGTAGTGGTTGTTCTTGTAGTAGTAGTAGTGGTTGTTCTTCTAATAGTAGTAGTAGTAGTAGTGGTTGTTCTTGCAGTAGTATTGGTGTACTTGTAGTAGTAGTAGTAGTAGTTGTAGTGGTTGTTCTTGTAGTAGTGGTAGTAGTAGTAGTAGTAGTAGTAGTAGTAGAAGTGGTTGTTCTTGTACTAATATTGGTGTACTTCTAGTAGTAGTAGTGGTAGTTGTAGTGTTTTTTCTTGTAGTAGTAGTAGTGGTTGTTCTTGTAATATTAGAAGTAGTAGTAGTGATGTTTCTTGTTGTAGTAGTAGTGGTTGTTATTGTAGTAGTAGAAGTGGTTGTTCTTGTAATAGTAGTAGTAGTAGTAGTGGTTGTTCTTGTAGTATTAGCAGTGGTTGTTCTTGTAGTAGTAGTAGAGGTTTTTCTTGTAGTAGTAGTAGTGGTTGTTCTTGTAGTAGTATTAGTAGTATTAGTAGTAGTAATGGTTCTTCTTGTCGTAGTAGGAGTGGTAGTTGTAGTTGTTGTTCTTGCAGTAGTAGTAGAGGTTGTTTTTGTAGTAGTAGTAGTAGTGGTTGTTCTTGTAGTATTAGTAGTGGTTGTTCTTGAAATAGTAGTAGTAGTAGAGGTTGTTCTTGTAGTAGTAGTAGTGGTTGTTCTTGTAGTAGTAGAAGTGGTTGTTCTTGTAATATTAGTAGTACTAGTAGTAGTAGTGGTTTTTCTTGTAATATTAGTAGTAGTAGTAGTGGTTGTTCTTGTAGTAGTAGTAGTAGAAGTGGTTGTTCTTGTAATAGTAGTAGTAGTAGTGGTTGTTCTTGTAGTAGTAGTAGTGGTTGTTCTTGCAATATTAGAATTAGTAGTAGTGGTGGTTCTTGTTGTAGTAGTAGTGGTTGTTCTTGTAATAGTAGTTGTAGTAGTGGTTGTAGTGGTTGTTCTTGTAGTAGTAGTAGTGATTGTTCTTGTAGTGGTAGTAGTAGTGGTGGTGGTTGTTCTTGTATTAGTAGTAGTGGTTGTTATTGTAATAGTAGTAGTACTAGTAGTAGTAGTGGTTTTTGTTGTAATAGTAGTAATAGCAGTAGTGGTTGTTCTAGTAGTAGTAGAGGTTGATCTTGTAGTAGTAGTAGTGGTTGTTCTTGTAGTAGTAGTAGTAGTAGTAGTAGTAGTAGTAGTAGTAATGGTTCTTCTTGTAGTAGTAGTGGTGGTAGTTGTAGTGGTTGTTCTTGTAGTAGTAGTAGTGGTTGTTTTTGTAGTAGTAGTAGTAGTGGTTGTTCTTGTAGTATTAGTAGTGCTTGTTCTTGTAGTAGTAGTAGTAGAAGAGGTTGTTTTTGTAGTAGTAGTAGTGGTTGTTCTTATAGTAGTATTGGTGTACTTGTAGTAGTAGTAGTAGTTGTAGTGGTTGTTCTTGTAGTAGTAGTAGTAGTAGTAGCAGAAGTGGTTGTTCTTGTACTAGTATTGGTGTACTTGTAGTAGTAGTAGTGGTAGTTGTAGTGGTTTTTCTTGTAGTAGTAGTAGTGGTTGTTCTTGTAATATTAGAAGTAGTAGTAGTGATGTTTCTTGTTGTAGTAATAGTGGTTGTTATTGTAGTAGTAGTAGTGGTTGTTCTTGTAATAGTAGTAGTAGTAGTAGTAGTAGTGGTTGTTCTTGTAGTAGTAGTGGTTGCACTTGTAGTAATACTAGTAGTTGTAGTGGTTGTTCTTGAAGTAGTAGTAGTGGTAGTAGTGGTTGTCCTTGTAGTAGTAGTAGTGGTTGTTCTTGTAATGGTAGTAGTAGTAGTAGTGGTCTTTGTTCTTGTAGGAGTAGTAGTGATTGTTCTTGTAGTAGCAGTAGTAGTGGTGGTGGTTGTAATTGTAGTAGTAGTAGTGGTTGTTATTGTAATAGTAGTAGTACTAGTAGTAATAGTGGTTTTTGTTGTAATATTAGTAATAGCAGTAGTGGTTGTTCTTGTAGTAGTAGAGGTTGTTCTTGTAGTAGTAGTAGTGGTTGTTCTTGTAGTAGTAGTAGTAGTAGTAGTAGTAGTAGTTGTAGTAGTAGTACTAATGGTTGTTCTTGTAGTAGTAGTAGTGGCTGTTTTTGTAGTAGTAGTAGTAGTGGTTGTTCTTGTAGTATTAGTAGTGCTTGTTCTTGTAGTAGTAGTAGTAGAAGAGGTTGTTCTTGTAGTAGTAGTAGTGGTTGTTCTTGTAGTAGTAGTAGTAGTAGTAGTAGTAGTAATGGTTCTTCTTGTAGTAGTAGTAGTGGTTGTTGTAGTGATTGTTCTTGTAGTAGTAGTAGTAGAGGTGGTGGTTGTTCTTGTAGTAGTAGTAGTGGTTGCTATTGTAATAGTAGTAGTACTAGTATTAGTAGTGGTTTTTGTTGTAATAGTAGTAATAGCTGTAGTGGTTGTTCTTGTAGTAGTAGAGGTTGTTCTTGTAGTAGTAGTAGTGGTTGTTCTTGTAGTAGTATTAGAAGTAGTAATAGTAGTAATGGTTCTTCTTGTAGTAATAGTAGTGGTAGTTGTAGTGGTTGTTCTTGTAGTAGTAGTGGTTGTTTTGTAGTAGTAGTAGTAGTGGTTGTTCTTGTAGTATTAGTAGTGTTTGTTCTTGTAGTAGTAGTAGTAGTAGAGGTTGTGCTTGTAGTAGTAGTAGTGGTTGTTCTTGTAGTAGTAGTAGTGGTTTTTCTTGTAATATTACTAGTAGTAGTAGTGGTTGTTCTTGTAGTAGTAGTAGTGGTTTTTCTTGTATTAGTAGTAGTAGTAGAAGTGGTTTGTCTTGTAGTAGTAGTAGTGGTTGTTCCAGTAATATTAGTAGTAGTAGTAGTAGTAGTGGTTCTTGTTGTAGAAATAGTGTTTGTTCTTGTAGTAGTAGTAGTGGTTGTTCTTGTAATAGTTGTAGTAGTAGTAGCTGTAGTGGTTGTTCTTAAAATAGTTGTATTAGTAGTAGTAGTAGTGGTTGTTCTTGTAATAGTTGTAGTAGTAGTAGTGGTTGTTTTTGTAGTAGTAGTAGTGGTTGTTCTTGTAATAGTTGTAGTAGTAGTTGTAGTAGTGGTTTTTCTTGTAGTAGTTGTAGTGGTTGATCTTGTTGTAGTAGTACTACTAGTAGTAGTACTGGTGGTTCTTGTTGTGGTAGTAGTGGTTGTTCTTGTAGTAGTAGTAGTGGTTGTTCTTCTAATAGTAATAGTAGTAGTAGTGGTGGTTGTTCTTGCAGTAGTATTGGTGTACTTGTAGTAGTAGAAGTAGTAGTAGTAGTACTTGTAGTGGTTGTTCTTGTAGTAGTAGTAGTAGTAGTAGTAGTAGTAGTAGTAGTAGTAGAAGTGGTTGTTCTTGTACTAATATTGGTGTACTTCTAGTAGTAGTAGTGGTAGTTGTAGTGTTTTTTCTTGTAGTAGTAGTAGTGGTTGTTCTTGTAATATTAGAAGTAGTAGTAGTGATGTTTCTTGTTGTAGTAGTAGTGGTTGTTATTGTAGTAGTAGAAGTGGTTGTTCTTGTAATAGTAGTAGTAGTAGTAGTGGTTGTTCTTGTAGTATTAGCAGTGGTTGTTCTTGTAGTAGTAGTAGAGGTTTTTCTTGTAGTAGTAGTAGTGGTAGTTCTTGTAGTAGTATTAGTAGTATTAGTAGTAGTAATGGTTCTTCTTGTCGTAGTAGGTGTGGTAGTTGTAGTCGTTCTTGCAGTAGTAGTAGAGGTTGTTTTTGTAGTAGTAGTAGTAGTGGTTGTTCTTGTAGTATTAGTAGTGGTTGTTCTTGAAGTAGTAGTAGTAGTAGAGGTTGTTCTTGTAGTAGTAGTAGTGGTTGTTCTTGTAATAGTAGTAGTAGTAGTAGTGGTTGTTCTTGTAGTAGTATTGGTGTACTTGTAGTAGTAGTAGTAGTAGTAGTTGTAGTGGTTGTTCTTGTAGTAGTAGTAGTAGTAGTAGTAGTAGTAGTAGTAGTAGTAGTAGTAGTAGTAGTAGAAGTGGTTGTTCTTGTACTAATATTGGTGTACTTCTAGTAGTAGTAGTGGTAGTTGTAGTGTTTTTTCTTGTAGTAGTAGTAGTGGTTGTTCTTGTAATATTAGAAGTAGTAGTAGTGATGTTTCTTGTTGTAGTAGTAGTGGTTGTTATTGTAGTAGTAGAAGTGGTTGTTCTTGTAATAGTAGTAGTAGTAGTAGTGGTTGTTCTTGTAGTATTAGCAGTGGTTGTTCTTGTAGTAGTAGTAGAGGTTTTTCTTGTAGTAGTAGTAGTGGTTGTTCTTGTAGTAGTATTAGTAGTATTAGTAGTAGTAATGGTTCTTCTTGTCGTAGTAGGAGTGGTAGTTGTAGTTGTTGTTCTTGCAGTAGTAGTAGAGGTTGTTTTTGTAGTAGTAGTAGTAGTGGTTGTTCTTGTAGTATTAGTAGTGGTTGTTCTTGAAGTAGTAGTAGTAGTAGAGGTTGTTCTTGTAGTAGTAGTAGTGGTTGTTCTTGTAGTAGTATTGGTGTACTTGTAGTAGTAGTAGTAGTAGTTGTAGTGGTTGTTCTTGTAGTAGTAGTAGTAGTAGTAGTAGTAGAAGTGGTTGTTCTTGTACTAATATTGGTGTACTTCTAGTAGTAGTAGTGGTAGTTGTAGTGTTTTTTCTTGTAGTAGTAGTAGTGGTTGTTCTTGTAATATTAGAAGTAGTAGTAGTGATGTTTCTTGTTGTAGTAGTAGTGGTTGTTATTGTAGTAGTAGAAGTGGTTGTTCTTGTAGTAGTAGTAGAGGTTTTTCTTGTAGTAGTAGTAGTGGTTGTTCTTGTAGTAGTATTAGTAGTATTAGTAGTAGTAATGGTTCTTCTTGTCGTAGTAGGAGTGGTAGTTGTAGTTGTTGTTCTTGCAGTAGTAGTAGAGGTTGTTTTTGTAGTAGTAGTAGTAGTGGTTGTTCTTGTAGTATTAGTAGTGGTTGTTCTTGAAGTAGTAGTAGTAGTAGAGGTTGTTCTTGTAGTAGTAGTAGTGGTTGTTCTTGTAGTAGTATTGGTGTACTTGTAGTAGTAGTAGTAGTAGTTGTAGTGGTTGTTCTTGTAGTAGTAGTAGTAGTAGTAGTAGTAGTAGTAGAAGTGGTTGTTCTTGTACTAATATTGGTGTACTTCTAGTAGTAGTAGTGGTAGTTGTAGTGTTTTTTCTTGTAGTAGTAGTAGTAGTGGTTGTTCTTGTAATAGTAGAAGTAGTAGTAGTGATGTTTCTTGTTGTAGTAGTAGTGGTTGTTATTGTAGTAGTAGAAGTGGTTGTTCTTGTAATAGTAGTAGTAGTAGTAGTGGTTGTTCTTGTAGTATTAGCAGTGGTTGTTTTTGTAGTAGTAGTAGAGGTTTTTCTTGTAGTAGTAGTAGTGGTTGTTCTTGTAGTAGTATTAGTAGTATTAGTAGTAGTAATGGTTCTTCTTGTCGTAGTAGGAGTGGTAGTTGTAGTTGTTGTTCTTGCAGTAGTGGTAGAGGTTGTTTTTGTTGTAGTAGTAGTAGTGCTTGTTCTTGTAGTATTAGTAGTGGTTGTTCTTGAAGTAGTAGTAGTAGTAGAGGTTGTTCTTGTAGTAGTAGTAGTGGCTGTTCTTGTAGTAGTAGAAGTGGTTGTTCTTGTAATATTAGTAGTACTAGTAGTAGTAGTGGTTTTTCTTGTAATATTAGTAGTAGTAGTAGTGGTTGTTCTTGTAGTAGTAGTAGTAGAAGTGGTTGTTCTTGTAATAGTAGTAGTACTAGTAGTAATAGTGGTTTTTGTTGTAATAGTAGTAATAGCAGTAGTGGTTGTTCTTGTAGTAGTAGAGGTTGTTCTTGTAGTAGTAGTAGTGGTTGTTCTTGTAGTAGTAGTAGTAGTAGTAGTAGTAGTAGTAGTAGTTGTAGTAGTACTAATGGTTTTTCTTGTAGTAGTAGTAGTGGTAGTTGTAGTGGTTGTTCTTGTAGTAGTAGTAGTGGCTGTTTTTGTAGTAGTAGTAGTAGTGGTTGTTCTTGTAGTATTAGTAGTGCTTGTTCTTGTAGTAGTAGTAGTAGAAGAGGTTCTTCCTGTAGTAGTAGTAGTGGTTGTTCTTGTAGTAGTAGTAGTAGTAGTAGTAGTAATGGTTCTTCTTGTAGTAGTAGTAGTGGTTGTTGTAGTGATTGTTCTTGTAGTAGTAGTAGTAGAGGTGGTGGTTGTTCTTGTAGTAGTAGTAGTGGTTGTTATTGTAATAGTAGTAGTACTAGTAGTAGTAGTGGTTTTTGTTGTAATAGTAGTAATAGCTGTAGTGTTTGTTCTTGTAGTAGTAGAGGTTGTTCTTGTAGTAGTAGTAGTGGTTGTTCTTGTAGTAGTATTAGAAGTAGTAATAGTAGTAATGGTTCTTCTTGTAGTAATAGTAGTGGTAGTTGTAGTGGTTGTTCTTGTAGTAGTAGTGGTTGTTTTGTAGTAGTAGTAGTAGTGGTTGTTCTTGTAGTATTAGTAGTGTTTGTTCTTGTAGTAGTAGTAGTAGTAGTAGAGGTTGTGCTTGTAGTAATAGTAGTGGTTGTTCTTGTAGTAGTAGTAGTGGTTGTTCTTGTAATATTACTAGTAGTAGTAGTGGTTGTTCTTGTAGTAGTAGTAGTGGTTTTTCTTGTATTAGTAGTAGTAGTAGAAGTTGTTTGTCTTGTAGTAGTAGTAGTGGTTGTTCCAGTAATATTAGTAGTAGTAGTAGTAGTGGTGGTTCTTGTTGTAGAAATGGTGTTTGTTCTTGTAGTAGTAGTAGTGGTTGTTCTTGTAATAGTTGTAGTAGTAGTAGCTGTAGTGGTTGTTCTTAAAATAGTTGTATTAGTAGTAGTAGTAGTGGTTGTTCTTGTAATAGTTGTAGTAGTAGTAGTGGTTGTTTTTGTAGTAGTAGTAGTGGTTGTTCTTGTAATAGTTGTAGTAGTAGTTGTAGTAGTGGTTTTTCTTGTAGTAGTTGTAGTGGTTGATCTTGTTGTAGTAGTACTACTAGTAGTAGTACTGGTGGTTCTTGTTGTGGTAGTAGTGGTTGTTCTTGTAGTAGTAGTAGTGGTTGTTCTTCTAATAGTAGTAGTAATAGTAGTGGTTGTTCTTGCAGTAGTATTGGTGTACTTGTAGTAGTAGTAGTAGTAGTAGTAGTAGTAGTTGTAGTGGTTGTTCTTGTAGTAGTAGTAGTAGTAGTAGTAGTAGTAGTAGTAGTAGTAGAAGTGGTTGTACTTCTACTAATATTGGTGTACTTCTAGTAGTAGTAGTGGTAGTTGTAGTGTTTTTTTCTTGTAGTAGTAGTAGTGGTTGTTCTTGTAATATTAGAAGTAGTAGTAGTGATGTTTCTTGTTGTAGTAGTAGTGGTTGTTATTGTAGTAGTAGAAGTGGTAGTTCTTGTAATAGTAGTAGTAGTAGTAGTAGAAGTGGTTGTTCTTGTACTAGTATTGGTGTACTTGTAGTAGTAGTAGTGGTAGTTGTAGTGGTTCTTCTTGTAGTAGTAGTAGTGGTTGTTCTTGTAATAGTAGTAGTAGTAGTGGTTGTTCTTGTAGTAGTATTGGTGTACTTGTAGTAGTAGTAGTAGTAGTTGTAGTGGTTGTTCTTGTAGTAGTAGTAGTAGTAGTAGAAGTGGTTGTTCTTGTACTAATATTGGTGTACTTCTAGTAGTAGTAGTGGTAGTTGTAGTGTTTTTTCTTGTAGTAGTAGTAGTGGTTGTTCTTGTAATATTAGAAGTAGTAGTAGTGATGTTTCTTGTTGTAGTAGTAGTGGTTGTTATTGTAGTAGTAGAAGTGGTTGTTCTTGTAATAGTAGTAGTAGTAGTAGTGGTTGTTCTTGTAGTATTAGCAGTGGTTGTTCTTGTAGTAGTAGTAGAGGTTTTTCTTGTAGTAGTAGTAGTGGTTGTTCTTGTAGTAGTATTAGTAGTATTAGTAGTAGTAATGGTTCTTCTTGTCGTAGTAGGAGTGGTAGTTGTAGTTGTTGTTCTTGCAGTAGTAGTAGAGGTTGTTTTTGTATTAGTAGTGGTTGTTCTTGTAGTATTAGTAGTGGTTTTTCTTGAAGTAGTAGTAGTAGTAGAGGTTGTTCTTGTTGTAGTAGTAGTGGTTGTTCTTGTAGTAGTAGAAGTGGTTGTTCTTGTAATATTAGTAGTACTAGTAGTAGTAGTGGTTTTTCTTGTAATATTAGTAGTAGTAGTAGTGGTTGTTCTTGTAGTAGTAGTAGTAGAAGTGGTTGTTCTTGTATTAGTAGTAGTGGTAGTTCTTGTAATATTAGTAGTAGTAGTAGTGGTGGTTCTTGTTGTAGTAGTACTGGTTGTTCTTGTAGTAGTAGTAGTAGTGGTTGTTCTTGTAATAGTAGTAGTAGTAGTGGTTGTTCTTGTAGTAGTAGTAGTGGTTGTTCTTGCAATATTAGAATTAGTAGTAGTGGTGGTTCTTGTTGTAGTAGTAGTGGTTGTTCATGTAATAGTAGTTGTAGTAGTGGTTGTAGTGGTTGTTCTTGTAGTAGTAGTAGTGATTGTTCTTGTAGTGGTAGTAGTAGTGGTGGTGGTTGTTCTTGTAGTAGTAGTAGTGGTTGTTATTGTAATAGTAGTAGTACTAGTAGTAGTAGTGTTTTTTGTTGTAATAGTAGTAATAGCAGTAGTGGTTGTTCTAGTAGTAGTAGAGGTTGATCTTGTAGTAGTAGTAGTGGATGTTCTTGTAGTAGTAGTAGTAGTAGTAGTAGTAGTAGTAGTAGTAGTAGTAGTAGTAATGGTTCTTCTTGTAGTAGTAGTAGTGGTAGTTGTAGTGGTTGTTCTTGTAGTAGTAGTAGTGGTTGTTTTTGTAGTAGTAGTAGTAGTGGTTGTTCTTGTAGTATTAGTAGTGCTTGTTCTTGTACTAGTAGTAGTAGAAGAGGTTGTTCTTGTAGTAGTAGTAGTGGTTGTTCTTGTAGTAGTATTGGTGTACTTGTAGTAGTAGTAGTAGTTGTAGTGGTTGTTCTTGTAGTAGTAGTAGTAGTAGTAGCAGAAGTGGTTGTTCTTGTACTAGTATTGGTGTACTTGTAGTAGTAGTAGTGGTAGTTGTAGTGGTTTTTCTTGTAGTAGTAGTAGTGGTTGTTCTTGTAATAGTAGAAGTAGGAGTAGTGATGTTTCTTGTTGTAGTAATAGTGGTTGTTATTGTAGTAGTAGTAGTGGTTGTTCTTGTAATAGTAGTAGTAGTAGTAGTGGTTGTTCTTGTAGTAGTAGTGGTTGCACTTGTAGTAGTACTAGTAGTTGTAGTGGTTGTTCTTGAAGTAGTAGTAGTGGTAGTAGTGGTTGTCCTTGTAGTAGTAGTAGTGGTTGTTCTTGTAATGGTAGTAGTAGTAGTAGTGGTCTTTGTTCTTGTAGGAGTAGTAGTGATTGTTCTTGTAGTAGCAGTAGTAGTGGTGGTGGTTGTAATTGTAGTAGTAGTAGTGGTTGTTATTGTAATAGTATTAGTACTAGTAGTAATAGTGGTTTTTGCTGTAATAGTAGTAATAGCAGTAGTGGTTGTTCTTGTAGTAGTAGAGGTTGTTCTTGTAGTAGTAGTAGTGGTTGTTCTTGTAGTAGTAGTAGTAGTAGTAGTAGTTGTAGTAGTAGTACTAATGGTTTTTCTTGTAGTAGTAGTAGTGGTAGTTGTAGTGGTTGTTCTTGTAGTAGTAGTAGTGGCTGTTTTTGTAGTAGTAGTAGTAGTGGTTGTTCTTGTAGTATTAGTAGTGCTTGTTCTTGTAGTAGTAGTAGTAGAAGAGGTTGTTCTTGTAGTAGTAGTAGTGGTTGTTCTTGTAGTAGTAGTAGTAGTAGTAGTAATGGTTCTTCTTGTAGTAGTAGTAGTGGTTGTTGTAGTGATTGTTCTTGTAGTAGTAGTAGTAGAGGTGGTGGTTGTTCTTGTAGTAGTAGTAGTGGTTGTTATTGTAATAGTAGTAGTACTAGTAGTAGTAGTGGTTTTTGTTGTAATAGTAGTAATAGCTGTAGTGGTTGTTCTTGTAGTAGTAGAGGTTGTTCTTGTAGTAGTAGTAGTGGTTGTTCTTGTAGTAGTATTAGAAGTAGTAATAGTAGTAATGGTTCTTCTTGTAGTAATAGTAGTGGTAGTTGTAGTGGTTGTTCTTGTAGTAGTAGTAGTGGTTGTTTTGTAGTAGTAGTAGTAGTGGTTGTTCTTGTAGTATTAGTAGTGTTTGTTCTTGTAGTAGTAGTAGTAGTAGTAGAGGTTGTGCTTGTAGTAGTAGTAGTGGTTGTTCTTGTAGTAGTAGTAGTGGTTGTTCTTGTAATATTACTAGTAGTAGTAGTGGTTGTTCTTGTAGAAGTAGTAGTGGTTTTTTCTTGTATTAGTAGTAGTAGTAGAAGTGGTTTGTCTTGTAGTAGTAGTAGTGGTTGTTCCAGTAATATTAGTAGTAGTAGTAGTAGTGGTGGTTCTTGTTGTAGAAATAGTGTTTGTTCTTGTAGTAGTAGTAGTGGTTGTTCTTGTAATAGTTGTAGTAGTAGTAGCTCTAGTGGTTGTTCTTAAAATAGTTGTATTAGTAGTAGTAGTAGTAGTGGTTGTTCTTGTAATAGTTGTAGTAGTAATAGTGGTTGTTTTTGTAGTAGTAGTAGTGGTTGTTCTTGTAATAGTTGTAGTAGTAGTTGTAGTAGTGGTTTTTCTTGTAGTAGTTGTAGTGGTTGATCTTGTTGTAGTAGTACTACTAGTAGTAGTACTGGTGGTTCTTGTTGTGGTAGTAGTGGTTGTTCTTGTAGTAGTAGTAGTGGTTGTTCTTCTAATAGTAGTAGTAGTAGTAGTGGTTGTTCTTGCAGTAGTATTGGTGTACTTGTAGTAGTAGTAGTAGTAGTAGTAGTAGTTGTAGTGGTTGTTCTTGTAGTAGTAGTAGTAGTAGTAGTAGTAGTAGTAGTAGTAGTAGTAGAAGTGGTTGTTCTTGTACTAATATTGGTGTACTTCTAGTAGTAGTAGTGGTAGTTGTAGTGTTTTTTCTTGTAGTAGTAGTAGTGGTTGTTCTTGTAATATTAGAAGTAGTAGTAGTGATGTTTCTTGTTGTAGTAGTAGTGGTTGTTATTGTAGTAGTAGAAGTGGTTGTTCTTGTAATAGCAGTAGTAGTAGTAGTGGTTGTTCTTGTAGTATTAGCAGTGGTTGTTCTTGTAGTAGTAGTAGAGGTTTTTCTTGTAGTAGTAGTAGTGGTTGTTCTTGTAGTAGTATTAGTAGTATTAGTAGTAGTAATGGTTCTTCTTGTCGTAGTAGGAGTGGTAGTTGTAGTTGTTGTTCTTGCAGTAGTAGTAGAGGTTGTTTTTGTAGTAGTAGTAGTAGTGGTTGTTCTTGTAGTATTAGTAGTGGTTGTTCTTGAAGTAGTAGTAGTAGTAGAGGTTGTTCTTGTAGTAGTAGTAGTGGTTGTTCTTGTAGTAGTATTGGTGTACTTGTAGTAGTAGTAGTAGTAGTTGTAGTGGTTGTTCTTGTAGTAGTAGTAGTAGTAGTAGTAGTAGAAGTGGTTGTTCTTGTACTAATATTGGTGTACTTCTAGTAGTAGTAGTGGTAGTTGTAGTGTTTTTTCTTGTAGTAGTAGTAGTAGTGGTTGTTCTTGTAATAGTAGAAGTAGTAGTAGTGATGTTTCTTGTTGTAGTAGTAGTGGTTGTTATTGTAGTAGTAGAAGTGGTTGTTCTTGTAATAGTAGTAGTAGTAGTAGTGGTTGTTCTTGTAGTATTAGCAGTGGTTGTTCTTGTAGTAGTAGTAGAGGTTTTTCTTGTAGTAGTAGTAGTGGTTGTTCTTGTAGTAGTATTAGTAGTATTAGTAGTAGTAATGGTTCTTCTTGTCGTAGTAGGAGTGGTAGTTGTAGTTGTTGTTCTTGCAGTAGTGGTAGAGGTTGTTTTTGTAGTAGTAGTAGTAGTGGTTGTTCTTGTAGTATTAGTAGTGGTTGTTCTTGAAGTAGTAGTAGTAGTAGAGGTTGTTCTTGTAGTAGTAGTAGTGGCTGTTCTTGTAGTAGTAGAAGTGGTTGTTCTTGTAATATTAGTAGTACTAGTAGTAGTAGTGGTTTTTCTTGTAATATTAGTAGTAGTAGTAGTGGTTGTTCTTGTAGTAGTAGTAGTCGAAGTGGTTGTTCTTGTAATAGAAGTAGTACTAGTAGTAATAGTGGTTTTTGTTGTAATAGTAGTAATAGCAGTAGTGGTTGTTCTTGTAGTAGTAGTGGTTGTTCTTGTAGTAGTAGTAGTGGTTGTTCTTGTAGTAGTAGTAGTAGTAGTAGTAGTAGTAATTGTAGTAGTACTAATGGTTTTTCTTGTAGTAGTAGTAGTGGTAGTTGTAGTGGTTGTTCTTGTAGTAGTAGTAGTGGCTGTTTTTGTAGTAGTAGTAGTAGTGGTTGTTCTTGTAGTATTAGTAGTGCTTGTTCTTGTAGTAGTAGTAGTAGAAGAGGTTCTTCCTGTAGTAGTAGTAGTGGTTGTTCTTGTAGTAGTAGTAGTAGTAGTAGTAGTAATGGTTCTTCTTGTAGTAGTAGTAGTGGTTGTTGTAGTGATTGTTCTTGTAGTAGTAGTAGTAGAGGTGGTGGTTGTTCTTGTAGTAGTAGTAGTGGTTGTTATTGTAATAGTAGTAGTACTAGTAGTAGTAGTGGTTTTTGTTGTAATAGTAGTAATAGCTGTAGTGGTTGTTCTTGTAGTAGTAGAGGTTGTTCTTGTAGTAGTAGTAGTGGTTGTTCTTGTAGTAGTATTAGAAGTAGTAATAGTAGTAATGGTTCTTCTTGTAGTAATAGTAGTGGTAGTTGTAGTGGTTGTTCTTGTAGTAGTAGTGGTTGTTTTGTAGTAGTAGTAGTAGTGGTTGTTCTTGTAGTATTAGTAGTGTTTGTTCTTGTAGTAGTAGTAGTAGTAGTAGAGGTTGTGCTTGTAGTAATAGTAGTGGTTGTTCTTGTAGTAGTAGTAGTGGTTGTTCTTGTAATATTACTAGTAGTAGTAGTGGTTGTTCTTGTAGTAGTAGTAGTGGTTTTTCTTGTATTAGTAGTAGTAGTAGAAGTTGTTTGTCTTGTAGTAGTAGTAGTGGTTGTTCCAGTAATATTAGTAGTAGTAGTAGTAGTGGTGGTTCTTGTTGTAGAAATGGTGTTTGTTCTTGTAGTAGTAGTAGTGGTTGTTCTTGTAATAGTTGTAGTAGTAGTAGCTGTAGTGGTTGTTCTTAAAATAGTTGTATTAGTAGTAGTAGTAGTGGTTGTTCTTGTAATAGTTGTAGTAGTAGTAGTGGTTGTTTTTGTAGTAGTAGTAGTGGTTGTTCTTGTAATAGTTGTAGTAGTAGTTGTAGTAGTGGTTTTTCTTGTAGTAGTTGTAGTGGTTGATCTTGTTGTAGTAGTACTACTAGTAGTAGTACTGGTGGTTCTTGTTGTGGTAGTAGTGGTTGTTCTTGTAGTAGTAGTAGTGGTTGTTCTTCTTATAGTAGTAGTAATAGTAGTGGTTGTTCTTGCAGTAGTATTGGTGTACTTGTAGTAGTAGTAGTAGTAGTAGTAGTTGTAGTGGTTGTTCTTGTAGTAGTAGTAGTAGTAGTAGTAGTAGTAGTAGTAGTAGTAGTAGTAGTAGAAGAAGTGGTTGTACTTCTACTAATATTGGTGTACTTCTAGTAGTAGTAGTGGTAGTTGTAGTGTTTTTTTCTTGTAGTAGTAGTAGTGGTTGTTCTTGTAATATTAGAAGTAGTAGTAGTGATGTTTCTTGTTGTAGTAGTAGTGGTTGTTATTGTAGTAGTAGAAGTGGTAGTTCTTGTAATAGTAGTAGTAGTAGTAGTAGTAGAAGTGGTTGTTCTTGTACTAGTATTGGTGTACTTGTAGTAGTAGTAGTGGTAGTTGTAGTGGTTCTTCTTGTAGTAGTAGTAGTGGTTGTTCTTGTAATAGTAGTAGTAGTAGTGGTTGTTCTTGTAGTAGTATTGGTGTACTTGTAGTAGTAGTAGTAGTAGTTGTAGAGGTTGTTCTTGTAGTAGTAGTAGTAGTAGTAGTAGTAGTAGTAGTAGTAGAAGTGGTTGTTCTTGTACTAATATTTGTGTACTTCTAGTAGTAGTAGTGGTAGTTGTAGAGTTTTTTCTTGTAGTAGTAGTAGTGGTTGTTCTTGTAATATTAGAAGTAGTAGTAGTGATGTTTCTTGTTGTAGTAGTAGTGGTTGTTATTGTAGTAGTAGAAGTGGTTGTTCTTGTAATAGTAGTAGTAGTAGTAGTAGTAGAAGTGGTTGTTCTTGTACTAGTATTGGTGTACTTGTAGTAGTAGTAGTGGTAGTTGTAGTGGTTCTTCTTGTAGTAGTAGTAGTGGTTGTTCTTGTAATAGTAGTAGTAGTAGTGGTTGTTCTTGTAGTAGTATTGGTGTACTTGTAGTAGTAGTAGTAGTAGTTGTAGTGGTTGTTCTTGTAGTAGTAGTAGTAGTAGTAGTAGTAGTAGTAGTAGTAGTAGAAGAAGTGGTTGTTCTTGTACTAATATTGGTGTACTTCTAGTAGTAGTAGTGGTAGTTGTAGTGTTTTTTCTTGTAGTAGTAGTAGTGGTTGTTCTTGTAATATTAGAAGTAGTAGTAGTGATGTTTCTTGTTGTAGTAGTAGTGGTTGTTATTGTAGTAGTAGAAGTGGTTGTTCTTGTAATAGTAGTAGTAGTAGTAGTGGATGTTCTTGTAGTATTAGCAGTGGTTGTTCTTGTAGTAGTAGTAGAGGTTTTTCTTGTAGTAGTAGTAGTGGTTGTTCTTGTAGTAGTATTAGTAGTATTAGTAGTAGTAATGGTTCTTCTTGTCGTAGTAGGAGTGGTAGTTGTAGTTGTTGTTCTTGCAGTAGTAGTAGAGGTTGTTTTTGTAGTAGTAGTAGTAGTGGTTGTTCTTGTAGTATTAGTAGTGGTTGTTCTTGAAATAGTAGTAGTAGTAGAGGTTGTTCTTGTAGTAGTAGTAGTGGTTGTTCTTGTAGTAGTAGAAGTGGTTGTTCTTGTAATATTAGTAGTACTAGTAGTAGTAGTGGTTTTTCTTGTAATATTAGTAGTAGTAGTAGTGGTTGTTCTTGTAGTAGTAGTAGTAGAAGTGGTTGTTCTTGTAATAGTAGTAGTAGTAGTGGTTGTTCTTGTAGTAGTAGTAGTGGTTGTTCTTGCAATATTAGAATTAGTAGTAGTGGTGGTTCTTGTTGTAGTAGTAGTGGTTGTTCTTGTAATAGTAGTTGTAGTAGTGGTTGTAGTGGTTGTTCTTGTAGTAGTAGTAGTGATTGTTCTTGTAGTGGTAGTAGTAGTGGTGGTGGTTGTTCTTGTATTAGTAGTAGTGGTTGTTATTGTAATAGTAGTAGTACTAGTAGTAGTAGTGGTTTTTGTTGTAATAGTAGTAATAGCAGTAGTGGTTGTTCTAGTAGTAGTAGAGGTTGATCTTGTAGTAGTAGTAGTGGTTGTTCTTGTAGTAGTAGTAGTAGTAGTAGTAGTAGTAGTAGTAATGGTTCTTCTTGTAGTAGTAGTGGTGGTAGTTGTAGTGGTTGTTCTTGTAGTAGTAGTAGTGGTTGTTTTTGTAGTAGTAGTAGTAGTGGTTGTTCTTGTAGTATTAGTAGTGCTTGTTCTTGTAGTAGTAGTAGTAGAAGAGGTTGTTTTTGTAGTAGTAGTAGTGGTTGTTCTTATAGTAGTATTGGTGTACTTGTAGTAGTAGTAGTAGTTGTAGTGGTTGTTCTTGTAGTAGTAGTAGTAGTAGTAGCAGAAGTGGTTGTTCTTGTACTAGTATTGGTGTACTTGTAGTAGTAGTAGTGGTAGTTGTAGTGGTTTTTCTTGTAGTAGTAGTAGTGGTTGTTCTTGTAATATTAGAAGTAGTAGTAGTGATGTTTCTTGTTGTAGTAATAGTGGTTGTTATTGTAGTAGTAGTAGTGGTTGTTCTTGTAATAGTAGTAGTAGTAGTAGTAGTGGTTGTTCTTGTAGTAGTAGTGGTTGCACTTGTAGTAGTACTAGTAGTTGTAGTGGTTGTTCTTGAAGTAGTAGTAGTGGTAGTAGTGGTTGTCCTTGTAGTAGTAGTAGTGGTTGTTCTTGTAATGGTAGTAGTAGTAGTAGTGGTCTTTGTTCTTGTAGGAGTAGTAGTGATTGTTCTTGTAGTAGCAGTAGTAGTGGTGGTGGTTGTAATTGTAGTAGTAGTAGTGGTTGTTATTGTAATAGTAGTAGTACTAGTAGTAATAGTGGTTTTTGTTGTAATATTAGTAATAGCAGTATTGGTTGTTCTTGTAGTAGTAGAGGTTGTTCTTGTAGTAGTAGTGGTGGTTGTTCTTGTAGTAGTAGTAGTAGTAGTAGTAGTAGTTGTAGTAGTAGTACTAATGGTTGTTCTTGTAGTAGTAGTAGTGGCTGTTTTTGTAGTAGTAGTAGTAGTGGTTGTTCTTGTAGTATTAGTAGTGCTTGTTCTTGTAGTAGTAGTAGTAGAAGAGGTTGTTCTTGTAGTAGTAGTAGTGGTTGTTCTTGTAGTAGTAGTAGTAGTAGTAGTAGTAATGGTTCTTCTTGTAGTAGTAGTAGTGGTTGTTGTAGTGATTGTTCTTGTAGTAGTAGTAGTAGAGGTGGTGGTTGTTCTTGTAGTAGTAGTAGTGGTTGTTATTGTAATAGTAGTAGTACTAGTATTAGTAGTGGTTTTTCTTGTAATAGTAGTAATAGCTGTAGTGGTTGTTCTTGTAGTAGTAGAGGTTGTTCTTGTAGTAGTAGTAGTGGTTGTTCTTGTAGTAGTATTAGAAGTAGTAATAGTAGTAATGGTTCTTCTTGTAGTAATAGTAGTGGTAGTTGTAGTGGTTGTTCTTGTAGTAGTAGTGGTTGTTTTGTAGTAGTAGTAGTAGTGGTTGTTCTTGTAGTATTAGTAGTGTTTGTTCTTGTAGTAGTAGTAGTAGTAGAGGTTGTGCTTGTAGTAGTAGTAGTGGTTGTTCTTGTAGTAGTAGTAGTGGTTGTTCTTGTAATATTACTAGTAGTAGTAGTGGTTGTTCTTGTAGTAGTAGTAGTGGTTTTTCTTGTATTAGTAGTAGTAGTAGAAGTGGTTTGTCTTGTAGTAGTAGTAGTGGTTGTTCCAGTAATATTAGTAGTAGTAGTAGTAGTAGTGGTTCTTGTTGTAGAAATAGTGTTTGTTCTTGTAGTAGTAGTAGTGGTTGTTCTTGTAATAGTTGTAGTAGTAGTAGCTGTAGTGGTTGTTCTTAAAATAGTTGTATTAGTAGTAGTAGTAGTGGTTGTTCTTGTAATAGTTGTAGTAGTAGTAGTGGTTGTTTTTGTAGTAGTAGTAGTGGTTGTTCTTGTAATAGTTGTAGTAGTAGTTGTAGTAGTGGTTTTTCTTGTAGTAGTTGTAGTGGTTGATCTTGTTGTAGTAGTACTACTAGTAGTAGTACTGGTGGTTCTTGTTGTGGTAGTAGTGGTTGTTCTTGTAGTAGTAGTAGTGGTTGTTCTTCTAATAGTAGTAGTAGTAGTAGTGGTGGTTGTTCTTGCAGTAGTATTGGTGTACTTGTAGTAGTAGTAGTAGTAGTAGTACTTGTAGTGGTTGTTCTTGTAGTAGTAGTAGTAGTAGTAGTAGTAGTAGTAGTAGAAGTGGTTGTTCTTGTACTAATATTGGTGTACTTCTAGTAGTAGTAGTGGTAGTTGTAGTGTTTTTTTTCTTGTAGTAGTAGTAGTGGTTGTTCTTGTAATATTAGAAGTAGTAGTAGTGATGTTTCTTGTTGTAGTAGTAGTGGTTGTTATTGTAGTAGTAGAAGTGGTTGTTCTTGTAATAGTAGTAGTAGTAGTAGTGGTTGTTCTTGTAGTATTAGCAGTGGTTGTTCTTGTAGTAGTAGTAGAGGTTTTTCTTGTAGTAGTAGTAGTGGTAGTTCTTGTAGTAGTATTAGTAGTATTAGTAGTAGTAATGGTTCTTCTTGTCGTAGTAGGTGTGGTAGTTGTAGTCGTTCTTGCAGTAGTAGTAGAGGTTGTTTTTGTAGTAGTAGTAGTAGTGGTTGTTCTTGTAGTATTAGTAGTGGTTGTTCTTGAAGTAGTAGTAGTAGTAGAGGTTGTTCTTGTAGTAGTAGTAGTGGTTGTTCTTGTAATAGTAGTAGTAGTAGTAGTGGTTGTTCTTGTAGTAGTATTGGTGTACTTGTAGTAGTAGTAGTAGTAGTTGTAGTGGTTGTTCTTGTAGTAGTAGTAGTAGTAGTAGTAGTAGTAGTAGTAGTAGAAGTGGTTGTTCTTGTACTAATATTGGTGTACTTCTAGTAGTAGTAGTGGTAGTTGTAGTGTTTTTTCTTGTAGTAGTAGTAGTGGTTGTTCTTGTAATATTAGAAGTAGTAGTAGTGATGTTTCTTGTTGTAGTAGTAGTGGTTTTTCTTGTAGTAGTAGTAGTGGTTGTTCTTGTAATATTAGAAGTAGTAGTAGTGATGTTTCTTGTTGTAGTAATAGTGGTTGTTATTGTAGTAGTAGTAGTGGTTGTTCTTGTAATAGTAGTAGTAGTAGTAGTAGTGGTTGTTCTTGTAGTAGTAGTGGTTGCACTTGTAGTAGTACTAGTAGTTGTAGTGGTTGTTCTTGAAGTAGTAGTAGTGGTAGTAGTGGTTGTCCTTGTAGTAGTAGTAGTGGTTGTTCTTGTAATGGTAGTAGTAGTAGTAGTGGTCTTTGTTCTTGTAGGAGTAGTAGTGATTGTTCTTGTAGTAGCAGTAGTAGTGGTGGTGGTTGTAATTGTAGTAGTAGTAGTGGTTGTTATTGTAATAGTAGTAGTACTAGTAGTAATAGTGGTTTTTGTTGTAATATTAGTAATAGCAGTATTGGTTGTTCTTGTAGTAGTAGAGGTTGTTCTTGTAGTAGTAGTGGTGGTTGTTCTTGTAGTAGTAGTAGTAGTAGTAGTAGTAGTTGTAGTAGTAGTACTAATGGTTGTTCTTGTAGTAGTAGTAGTGGCTGTTTTTGTAGTAGTAGTAGTAGTGGTTGTTCTTGTAGTATTAGTAGTGCTTGTTCTTGTAGTAGTAGTAGTAGAAGAGGTTGTTCTTGTAGTAGTAGTAGTGGTTGTTCTTGTAGTAGTAGTAGTAGTAGTAGTAGTAATGGTTCTTCTTGTAGTAGTAGTAGTGGTTGTTGTAGTGATTGTTCTTGTAGTAGTAGTAGTAGAGGTGGTGGTTGTTCTTGTAGTAGTAGTAGTGGTTGTTATTGTAATAGTAGTAGTACTAGTATTAGTAGTGGTTTTTCTTGTAATAGTAGTAATAGCTGTAGTGGTTGTTCTTGTAGTAGTAGAGGTTGTTCTTGTAGTAGTAGTAGTGGTTGTTCTTGTAGTAGTATTAGAAGTAGTAATAGTAGTAATGGTTCTTCTTGTAGTAATAGTAGTGGTAGTTGTAGTGGTTGTTCTTGTAGTAGTAGTGGTTGTTTTGTAGTAGTAGTAGTAGTGGTTGTTCTTGTAGTATTAGTAGTGTTTGTTCTTGTAGTAGTAGTAGTAGTAGAGGTTGTGCTTGTAGTAGTAGTAGTGGTTGTTCTTGTAGTAGTAGTAGTGGTTGTTCTTGTAATATTACTAGTAGTAGTAGTGGTTGTTCTTGTAGTAGTAGTAGTGGTTTTTCTTGTATTAGTAGTAGTAGTAGAAGTGGTTTGTCTTGTATTAGTAGTAGTGGTTGTTCCAGTAATATTAGTAGTAGTAGTAGTAGTAGTGGTTCTTGTTGTAGAAATAGTGTTTGTTCTTGTAGTAGTAGTAGTGGTTGTTCTTGTAATAGTTGTAGTAGTAGTAGCTGTAGTGGTTGTTCTTAAAATAGTTGTATTAGTAGTAGTAGTAGTGGTTGTTCTTGTAATAGTTGTAGTAGTAGTAGTGGTTGTTTTTGTAGTAGTAGTAGTGGTTGTTCTTGTAATAGTTGTAGTAGTAGTTGTAGTAGTGGTTTTTCTTGTAGTAGTTGTAGTGGTTGATCTTGTTGTAGTAGTACTACTAGTAGTAGTACTGGTGGTTCTTGTTGTGGTAGTAGTGGTTGTTCTTGTAGTAGTAGTAGTGGTTGTTCTTCTAATAGTAGTAGTAGTAGTAGTGGTGGTTGTTCTTGCAGTAGTATTGGTGTACTTGTAGTAGTAGTAGTAGTAGTAGTACTTGTAGTGGTTGTTCTTGTAGTAGTAGTAGTAGTAGTAGTAGTAGTAGTAGTAGTAGAAGTGGTTGTTCTTGTACTAATATTGGTGTACTTCTAGTAGTAGTAGTGGTAGTTGTAGTGTTTTTTCTTGTAGTAGTAGTAGTGGTTGTTCTTGTAATATTAGAAGTAGTAGTAGTGATGTTTCTTGTTGTAGTAGTAGTGGTTGTTATTGTAGTAGTAGAAGTGGTTGTTCTTGTAATAGTAGTAGTAGTAGTAGTGGTTGTTCTTGTAGTATTAGCAGTGGTTGTTCTTGTAGTAGTAGTAGAGGTTTTTCTTGTAGTAGTAGTAGTGGTAGTTCTTGTAGTAGTATTAGTAGTATTAGTAGTAGTAATGGTTCTTCTTGTCGTAGTAGGTGTGGTAGTTGTAGTCGTTCTTGCAGTAGTAGTAGAGGTTGTTTTTGTAGTAGTAGTAGTAGTGGTTGTTCTTGTAGTATTAGTAGTGGTTGTTCTTGAAGTAGTAGTAGTAGTAGAGGTTGTTCTTGTAGTAGTAGTAGTGGTTGTTCTTGTAATAGTAGTAGTAGTAGTAGTGGTTGTTCTTGTAGTAGTATTGGTGTACTTGTAGTAGTAGTAGTAGTAGTTGTAGTGGTTGTTCTTGTAGTAGTAGTAGTAGTAGTAGTAGTAGTAGTAGTAGTAGTAGTAGTAGTAGAAGTGGTTGTTCTTGTACTAATATTGGTGTACTTCTAGTAGTAGTAGTGGTAGTTGTAGTGTTTTTTCTTGTAGTAGTAGTAGTGGTTGTTCTTGTAATATTAGAAGTAGTAGTAGTGATGTTTCTTGTTGTAGTAGTAGTGGTTGTTATTGTAGTAGTAGAAGTGGTTGTTCTTGTAATAGTAGTAGTAGTAGTAGTGGTTGTTCTTGTAGTATTAGCAGTGGTTGTTCTTGTAGTAGTAGTAGAGGTTTTTCTTGTAGTAGTAGTAGTGGTTGTTCTTGTAGTAGTATTAGTAGTATTAGTAGTAGTAATGGTTCTTCTTGTCGTAGTAGGAGTGGTAGTTGTAGTTGTTGTTCTTGCAGTAGTAGTAGAGGTTGTTTTTGTAGTAGTAGTAGTAGTGGTTGTTCTTGTAGTATTAGTAGTGGTTGTTCTTGAAGTAGTAGTAGTAGTAGAGGTTGTTCTTGTAGTAGTAGTAGTGGTTGTTCTTGTAGTAGTATTGGTGTACTTGTAGTAGTAGTAGTAGTAGTTGTAGTGGTTGTTCTTGTAGTAGTAGTAGTAGTAGTAGTAGTAGTAGTAGTAGAAGTGGTTGTTCTTGTACTAATATTGGTGTACTTCTAGTAGTAGTAGTGGTAGTTGTAGTGTTTTTTCTTGTAGTAGTAGTAGTAGTGGTTGTTCTTGTAATAGTAGAAGTAGTAGTAGTGATGTTTCTTGTTGTAGTAGTAGTGGTTGTTATTGTAGTAGTAGAAGTGGTTGTTCTTGTAATAGTAGTAGTAGTAGTAGTGGTTGTTCTTGTAGTATTAGCAGTGGTTGTTCTTGTAGTAGTAGTAGAGGTTTTTCTTGTAGTAGTAGTAGTGGTTGTTCTTGTAGTAGTATTAGTAGTATTAGTAGTAGTAATGGTTCTTCTTGTCGTAGTAGGAGTGGTAGTTGTAGTTGTTGTTCTTGCAGTAGTGGTAGAGGTTGTTTTTGTAGTAGTAGTAGTAGTGGTTGTTCTTGTAGTATTAGTAGTGGTTGTTCTTGAAGTAGTAGTAGTAGTAGAGGTTGTTCTTGTAGTAGTAGTAGTGGCTGTTCTTGTAGTAGTAGAAGTGGTTGTTCTTGTAATATTAGTAGTACTAGTAGTAGTAGTGGTTTTTCTTGTAATATTAGTAGTAGTAGTAGTGGTTGTTCTTGTAGTAGTAGTAGTAGAAGTGGTTGTTCTTGTAATAGTAGTAGTACTAGTAGTAATAGTGGTTTTTGTTGTAATAGTAGTAATAGCAGTAGTGGTTGTTCTTGTAGTAGTAGAGGTTGTTCTTGTAGTAGTAGTAGTGGTTGTTCTTGTAGTAGTAGTAGTAGTAGTAGTAGTAGTAGTAGTTGTAGTAGTACTAATGGTTTTTCTTGTAGTAGTAGTAGTGGTAGTTGTAGTGGTTGTTCTTGTAGTAGTAGTAGTGGCTGTTTTTGTAGTAGTAGTAGTAGTGGTTGTTCTTGTAGTATTAGTAGTGCTTGTTCTTGTAGTAGTAGTAGTAGAAGAGGTTCTTCCTGTAGTAGTAGTAGTGGTTGTTCTTGTAGTAGTAGTAGTAGTAGTAGTAGTAATGGTTCTTCTTGTAGTAGTAGTAGTGGTTGTTGTAGTGATTGTTCTTGTAGTAGTAGTAGTAGAGGTGGTGGTTGTTCTTGTAGTAGTAGTAGTGGTTGTTATTGTAATAGTAGTAGTACTAGTAGTAGTAGTGGTTTTTGTTGTAATAGTAGTAATAGCTGTAGTGTTTGTTCTTGTAGTAGTAGAGGTTGTTCTTGTAGTAGTAGTAGTGGTTGTTCTTGTAGTAGTATTAGAAGTAGTAATAGTAGTAATGGTTCTTCTTGTAGTAATAGTAGTGGTAGTTGTAGTGGTTGTTCTTGTAGTAGTAGTGGTTGTTTTGTAGTAGTAGTAGTAGTGGTTGTTCTTGTAGTATTAGTAGTGTTTGTTCTTGTAGTAGTAGTAGTAGTAGTAGAGGTTGTGCTTGTAGTAATAGTAGTGGTTGTTCTTGTAGTAGTAGTAGTGGTTGTTCTTGTAATATTACTAGTAGTAGTAGTGGTTGTTCTTGTAGTAGTAGTAGTGGTTTTTCTTGTATTAGTAGTAGTAGTAGAAGTTGTTTGTCTTGTAGTAGTAGTAGTGGTTGTTCCAGTAATATTAGTAGTAGTAGTAGTAGTGGTGGTTCTTGTTGTAGAAATGGTGTTTGTTCTTGTAGTAGTAGTAGTGGTTGTTCTTGTAATAGTTGTAGTAGTAGTAGCTGTAGTGGTTGTTCTTAAAATAGTTGTATTAGTAGTAGTAGTAGTGGTTGTTCTTGTAATAGTTGTAGTAGTAGTAGTGGTTGTTTTTGTAGTAGTAGTAGTGGTTGTTCTTGTAATAGTTGTAGTAGTAGTTGTAGTAGTGGTTTTTCTTGTAGTAGTTGTAGTGGTTGATCTTGTTGTAGTAGTACTAGTAGTAGTAGTACTGGTGGTTCTTGTTGTGGTAGTAGTGGTTGTTCTTGTAGTAGTAGTAGTGGTTGTTCTTCTAATAGTAGTAGTAATAGTAGTGGTTGTTCTTGCAGTAGTATTGGTGTACTTGTAGTAGTAGTAGTAGTAGTAGTAGTAGTAGTTGTAGTGGTTGTTCTTGTAGTAGTAGTAGTAGTAGTAGTAGTAGTAGTAGTAGTAGTAGTAGTAGTAGTAGAAGTGGTTGTACTTCTACTAATATTGGTGTACTTCTAGTAGTAGTAGTGGTAGTTGTAGTGTTTTTTTCTTGTAGTAGTAGTAGTGGTTGTTCTTGTAATATTAGAAGTAGTAGTAGTGATGTTTCTTGTTGTAGTAGTAGTGGTTGTTATTGTAGTAGTAGAAGTGGTAGTTCTTGTAATAGTAGTAGTAGTAGTAGTAGAAGTGGTTGTTCTTGTACTAGTATTGGTGTACTTGTAGTAGTAGTAGTGGTAGTTGTAGTGGTTCTTCTTGTAGTAGTAGTAGTGGTTGTTCTTGTAATAGTAGTAGTAGTAGTGGTTGTTCTTGTAGTAGTATTGGTGTACTTGTAGTAGTAGTAGTAGTAGTTGTAGAGGTTGTTCTTGTAGTAGTAGTAGTAGTAGTAGTAGTAGTAGTAGTAGTAGTAGAAGTGGTTGTTCTTGTACTAATATTGGTGTACTTCTAGTAGTAGTAGTGGTAGTTGTAGTGTTTTTTCTTGTAGTAGTAGTAGTGGTTGTTCTTGTAATATTAGAAGTAGTAGTAGTGATGTTTCTTGTTGTAGTAGTAGTGGTTGTTATTGTAGTAGTAGAAGTGGTTGTTCTTGTAATAGTAGTAATAGTAGTAGTAGTAGTAGTAGAAGTGGTTGTTCTTGTACTAGTATTGGTGTACTTGTAGTAGTAGTAGTGGTAGTTGTAGTGGTTCTTCTTGTAGTAGTAGTAGTGGTTGTTCTTGTAATAGTAGTAGTAGTAGTGGTTGTTCTTGTAGTAGTATTGGTGTACTTGTAGTAGTAGTAGTAGTAGTTGTAGTGGTTGTTCTTGTAGTAGTAGTAGTAGTAGTAGAAGTGGTTGTTCTTGTACTAATATTGGTGTACTTCTAGTAGTAGTAGTGGTAGTTGCAGTGTTTTTTCTTGTAGTAGTAGTAGTGGTTGTTCTTGTAATATTAGAAGTAGTAGTAGTGATGTTTCTTGTTGTAGTAGTAGTGGTTGTTATTGTAGTAGTAGAAGTGGTTGTTCTTGTAATAGTAGTAGTAGTAGTAGTGGTTGTTCTTGTAGTATTAGCAGTGGTTGTTCTTGTAGTAGTAGTAGAGGTTTTTCTTGTAGTAGTAGTAGTGGTTGTTCTTGTAGTAGTATTAGTAGTATTAGTAGTAGTAATGGTTCTTCTTGTCGTAGTAGGAGTGGTAGTTGTAGTTGTTGTTCTTGCAGTAGTAGTAGAGGTTGTTTTTGTAGTAGTAGTGGTTGTTCTTGTAGTATTAGTAGTGGTTTTTCTTGAAGTAGTAGTAGTAGTAGAGGTTGTTCTTGTTGTAGTAGTAGTGGTTGTTCTTGTAGTAGTAGAAGTGGTTGTTCTTGTAATATTAGTAGTACTAGTAGTAGTAGTGGTTTTTCTTGTAATATTAGTAGTAGTAGTAGTGGTTGTTCTTGTAGTAGTAGTAGTAGAAGTGGTTGTTCTTGTATTAGTAGTAGTGGTAGTTCTTGTAATATTAGTAGTAGTAGTAGTGGTGGTTCTTGTTGTAGTAGTACTGGTTGTTCTTGTAGTAGTAGTAGTAGTGGTTGTTCTTGTAATAGTAGTAGTAGTAGTGGTTGTTCTTGTAGTAGTAGTAGTGGTTGTTCTTGCAATATTAGAATTAGTAGTAGTGGTGGTTCTTGTTGTAGTAGTAGTGGTTGTTCATGTAATAGTAGTTGTAGTAGTGGTTGTAGTGGTTGTTCTTGTAGTAGTAGTAGTGATTGTTCTTGTAGTGGTAGTAGTAGTGGTGGTGGTTGTTCTTGTAGTAGTAGTAGTGGTTGTTATTGTAATAGTAGTAGTACTAGTAGTAGTAGTGTTTTTTGTTGTAATAGTAGTAATAGCAGTAGTGGTTGTTCTAGTAGTAGTAGAGGTTGATCTTGTAGTAGTAGTAGTGGATGTTCTTGTAGTAGTAGTAGTAGTAGTAGTAGTAGTAGTAGTAGTAGTAGTAATGGTTCTTCTTGTAGTAGTAGTAGTGGTAGTTGTAGTGGTTGTTCTTGTAGTAGTAGTAGTGGTTGTTTTTGTAGTAGTAGTAGTAGTGGTTGTTCTTGTAGTATTAGTAGTGCTTGTTCTTGTACTAGTAGTAGTAGAAGAGGTTGTTCTTGTAGTAGTAGTAGTGGTTGTTCTTGTAGTAGTATTGGTGTACTTGTAGTAGTAGTAGTAGTTGTAGTGGTTGTTCTTGTAGTAGTAGTAGTAGTAGTAGCAGAAGTGGTTGTTCTTGTACTAGTATTGGTGTACTTGTAGTAGTAGTAGTGGTAGTTGTAGTGGTTTTTCTTGTAGTAGTAGTAGTGGTTGTTCTTGTAATAGTAGAAGTAGGAGTAGTGATGTTTCTTGTTGTAGTAATAGTGGTTGTTATTGTAGTAGTAGTAGTGGTTGTTCTTGTAATAGTAGTAGTAGTAGTAGTGGTTGTTCTTGTAGTAGTAGTGGTTGCACTTGTAGTAGTACTAGTAGTTGTAGTGGTTGTTCTTGAAGTAGTAGTAGTGGTAGTAGTGGTTGTCCTTGTAGTAGTAGTAGTGGTTGTTCTTGTAATGGTAGTAGTAGTAGTAGTGGTCTTTGTTCTTGTAGGAGTAGTAGTGATTGTTCTTGTAGTAGCAGTAGTAGTGGTGGTGGTTGTAATTGTAGTAGTAGTAGTGGTTGTTATTGTAATAGTATTAGTACTAGTAGTAATAGTGGTTTTTGCTGTAATAGTAGTAATAGCAGTAGTGGTTGTTCTTGTAGTAGTAGAGGTTGTTCTTGTAGTAGTAGTAGTGGTTGTTCTTGTAGTAGTAGTAGTAGTAGTAGTTGTTGTAGTAGTAGTACTAATGGTTTTTCTTGTAGTAGTAGTAGTGGTAGTTGTAGTGGTTGTTCTTGTAGTAGTAGTAGTAGTGGCTGTTTTTGTAGTAGTAGTAGTAGTGGTTGTTCTTGTAGTATTAGTAGTGCTTGTTCTTGTAGTAGTAGTAGTAGAAGAGGTTGTTCTTGTAGTAGTAGTAGTGGTTGTTCTTGTAGTAGTAGTAGTAGTAGTAGTAATGGTTCTTCTTGTAGTAGTAGTAGTGGTTGTTGTAGTGATTGTTCTTGTAGTAGTAGTAGTAGAGGTGGTGGTTGTTCTTGTAGTAGTAGTAGTGGTTGTTATTGTAATAGTAGTAGTACTAGTAGTAGTAGTGGTTTTTGTTGTAATAGTAGTAATAGCTGTAGTGGTTGTTCTTGTAGTAGTAGAGGTTGTTCTTGTAGTAGTAGTAGTGGTTGTTCTTGTAGTAGTATTAGAAGTAGTAATAGTAGTAATGGTTCTTCTTGTAGTAATAGTAGTGGTAGTTGTAGTGGTTGTTCTTGTAGTAGTAGTAGTGGTTGTTTTGTAGTAGTAGTAGTAGTGGTTGTTCTTGTAGTATTAGTAGTGTTTGTTCTTGTAGTAGTAGTAGTAGTAGTAGAGGTTGTGCTTGTAGTAGTAGTAGTGGTTGTTCTTGTAGTAGTAGTAGTGGTTGTTCTTGTAATATTACTAGTAGTAGTAGTGGTTGTTCTTGTAGAAGTAGTAGTGGTTTTTCTTGTATTAGTAGTAGTAGTAGAAGTGGTTTGTCTTGTAGTAGTAGTAGTGGTTGTTCCAGTAATATTAGTAGTAGTAGTAGTAGTGGTGGTTCTTGTTGTAGAAATAGTGTTTGTTCTTGTAGTAGTAGTAGTGGTTGTTCTTGTAATAGTTGTAGTAGTAGTAGCTCTAGTGGTTGTTCTTAAAATAGTTGTATTAGTAGTAGTAGTAGTAGTAGTGGTTGTTCTTGTAATAGTTGTAGTAGTAATAGTGGTTGTTTTTGTAGTAGTAGTAGTGGTTGTTCTTGTAATAGTTGTAGTAGTAGTTGTAGTAGTGGTTTTTCTTGTAGTAGTTGTAGTGGTTGATCTTGTTGTAGTAGTACTACTAGTAGTAGTACTGGTGGTTCTTGTTGTGGTAGTAGTGGTTGTTCTTGTAGTAGTGGTTGTTCTTCTAATAGTAGTAGTAGTAGTAGTGGTTGTTCTTGCAGTAGTATTGGTGTACTTGTAGTAGTAGTAGTAGTAGTAGTAGTAGTTGTAGTGGTTGTTCTTGTAGTAGTAGTAGTAGTAGTAGTAGTAGTAGTAGTAGTAGTAGTAGAAGTGGTTGTTCTTGTACTAATATTGGTGTACTTCTAGTAGTAGTAGTGGTAGTTGTAGTGTTTTTTCTTGTAGTAGTAGTAGTGGTTGTTCTTGTAATATTAGAAGTAGTAGTAGTGATGTTTCTTGTTGTAGTAGTAGTGGTTGTTATTGTAGTAGTAGAAGTGGTTGTTCTTGTAATAGTAGTAGTAGTAGTAGTGGTTGTTCTTGTAGTATTAGCAGTGGTTGTTCTTGTAGTAGTAGTAGAGGTTTTTCTTGTAGTAGTAGTAGTGGTTGTTCTTGTAGTAGTATTAGTAGTATTAGTAGTAGTAATGGTTCTTCTTGTCGTAGTAGGAGTGGTAGTTGTAGTTGTTGTTCTTGCAGTAGTAGTAGAGTTTGTTTTTGTAGTAGTAGTAGTAGTGGTTGTTCATGTAGTATTAGTAGTGGTTGTTCTTGAAATAGTAGTAGTAGTAGAGGTTGTTCTTGTAGTAGTAGTAGTGGTTGTTCTTGTAGTAGTAGAAGTGGTTGTTCTTGTAATATTAGTAGTACTAGTAGTAGTAGTGGTTTTTCTTGTAATATTAGTAGTAGTAGTAGTGGTTGTTCTTGTAGTAGTAGTAGTAGAAGTGGTTGTTCTTGTAAAAGTAGTAGTAGTAGTGGTTGTTCTTGTAGTAGTAGTAGTGGTTGTTCTTGCAATATTAGAATTAGTAGTAGTGGTGGTTCTTGTTGTAGTAGTAGTGGTTGTTCTTGTAATAGTAGTTGTAGTAGTGGTTGTAGTGGTTGTTCTTGTAGTAGTAGTAGTGATTGTTCTTGTAGTGGTAGTAGTAGTGGTGGTGGTTGTTCTTGTAGTAGTAGTAGTGGTTGTTATTGTAATAGTAGTAGTACTAGTAGTAGTAGTGGTTTTTGTTGTAATAGTAGTAATAGCAGTAGTGGTTGTTCTAGTAGTAGTAGAGGTTGATCTTGTAGTAGTAGTAGTGGTTGTTCTTGTAGTAGTAGTAGTAGTAGTAGTAGTAGTAGTAATGGTTCTTCTTGTAGTAGTAGTGGTGGTAGTTGTAGTGGTTGTTCTTGTAGTAGTAGTAGTGGTTGTTTTTGTAGTAGTAGTAGTAGTGGTTGTTCTTGTAGTATTAGTAGTGCTTGTTCTTGTAGTAGTAGTAGTAGAAGAGGTTGTTTTTGTAGTAGTAGTAGTGGTTGTTCTTATAGTAGTATTGGTGTACTTGTAGTAGTAGTAGTAGTTGTAGTGGTTGTTCTTGTAGTAGTAGTAGTAGTAGTAGCAGAAGTGGTTGTTCTTGTACTAGTATTGGTGTACTTGTAGTAGTAGTAGTGGTAGTTGTAGTGGTTTTTCTTGTAGTAGTAGTAGTGGTTGTTCTTGTAATATTAGAAGTAGTGGTAGTGATGTTTCTTGTTGTAGTAATAGTGGTTGTTATTGTAGTAGTAGTAGTGGTTGTTCTTGTAATAGTAGTAGTAGTAGTAGTAGTGGTTGTTCTTGTAGTAGTAGTGGTTGCACTTGTAGTAGTACTAGTAGTTGTAGTGGTTGTTCTTGAAGTAGTAGTAGTGGTAGTAGTGGTTGTCCTTGTAGTAGTAGTAGTGGTTGTTCTTGTAATGGTAGTAGTAGTAGTAGTGGTCTTTGTTCTTGTAGGAGTAGTAGTGATTGTTCTTGTAGTAGCAGTAGTAGTGGTGGTGGTTGTAATTGTAGTAGTAGTAGTGGTTGTTATTGTAATAGTAGTAGTACTAGTAGTAATAGTGGTTTTTGTTGTAATATTAGTAATAGCAGTAGTGGTTGTTCTTGTAGTAGTAGAGGTTGTTCTTGTAGTAGTAGTAGTGGTTGTTCTTGTAGTAGTAGTAGTAGTAGTAGTAGTAGTAGTTGTAGTAGTAGTACTAATGGTTGTTCTTGTAGTAGTAGTAGTGGCTGTTTTTGTAGTAGTAGTAGTAGTGGTTGTTCTTGTAGTATTAGTAGTGCTTGTTCTTGTAGTAGTAGTAGTAGAAGAGGTTGTTCTTGTAGTAGTAGTAGTGGTTGTTCTTGTAGTAGTAGTAGTAGTAGTAGTAGTAATGGTTCTTCTTGTAGTAGTAGTAGTGGTTGTTGTAGTGATTGTTCTTGTAGTAGTAGTAGTAGAGGTGGTGGTTGTTCTTGTAGTAGTAGTAGTGGTTGCTATTGTAATAGTAGTAGTACTAGTATTAGTAGTGGTTTTTGTTGTAATAGTAGTAATAGCTGTAGTGGTTGTTCTTGTAGTAGTAGAGGTTGTTCTTGTAGTAGTAGTAGTGGTTGTTCTTGTAGTAGTATTAGAAGTAGTAATAGTAGTAATGGTTCTTCTTGTAGTAATAGTAGTGGTAGTTGTAGTGGTTGTTCTTGTAGTAGTAGTGGTTGTTTTGTAGTAGTAGTAGTAGTGGTTGTTCTTGTAGTATTAGTAGTGTTTGTTCTTGTAGTAGTAGTAGTAGTAGAGGTTGTGCTTGTAGTAGTAGTAGTGGTTGTTCTTGTAGTAGTAGTAGTGGTTGTTCTTGTAATATTACTAGTAGTAGTAGTGGTTGTTCTTGTAGTAGTAGTAGTGGTTTTTCTTGTATTAGTAGTAGTAGTAGAAGTGGTTTGTCTTGTAGTAGTAGTAGTGGTTGTTCCAGTAATATTAGTAGTAGTAGTAGTAGTAGTGGTTCTTGTTGTAGAAATAGTGTTTGTTCTTGTAGTAGTAGTAGTGGTTGTTCTTGTAATAGTTGTAGTAGTAGTAGCTGTAGTGGTTGTTCTTAAAATAGTTGTATTAGTAGTAGTAGTAGTGGTTGTTCTTGTAATAGTTGTAGTAGTAGTAGTGGTTGTTTTTGTAGTAGTAGTAGTGGTTGTTCTTGTAATAGTTGTAGTAGTAGTTGTAGTAGTGGTTTTTCTTGTAGTAGTTGTAGTGGTTGATCTTGTTGTAGTAGTACTACTAGTAGTAGTACTGGTGGTTCTTGTTGTGGTAGTAGTGGTTGTTCTTGTAGTAGTAGTAGTGGTTGTTCTTCTAATAGTAGTAGTAGTAGTAGTGGTGGTTGTTCTTGCAGTAGTATTGGTGTACTTGTAGTAGTAGTAGTAGTAGTAGTAGTACTTGTAGTGGTTGTTCTTGTAGTAGTAGTAGTAGTAGTAGTAGTAGTAGTAGTAGTAGTAGTAGTAGTAGTAGAAGTGGTTGTTCTTGTACTAATATTGGTGTACTTCTAGTACTAGTAGTGGTAGTTGTAGTGTTTTTTCTTGTAGTAGTAGTAGTGGTTGTTCTTGTAATATTAGAAGTAGTAGTAGTGATGTTTCTTGTTGTAGTAGTAGTGGTTGTTATTGTAGTAGTAGAAGTGGTTGTTCTTATAATAGTAGTAGTAGTAGTAGTGGTTGTTCTTGTAGTATTAGCAGTGGTTGTTCTTGTAGTAGTAGTAGAGGTTTTTCTTGTAGTAGTAGTAGTGGTAGTTCTTGTAGTAGTATTAGTAGTATTAGTAGTAGTAATGGTTCTTCTTGTCGTAGTAGGTGTGGTAGTTGTAGTCGTTCTTGCAGTAGTAGTAGAGGTTGTTTTTGTAGTAGTAGTAGTAGTGGTTGTTCTTGTAGTATTAGTAGTGGTTGTTCTTGAAGTAGTAGTAGTAGTAGAGGTTGTTCTTGTAGTAGTAGTAGTGGTTGTTCTTGTAATAGTAGTAGTAGTAGTAGTGGTTGTTCTTGTAGTAGTATTGGTGTACTTGTAGTAGTAGTAGTAGTAGTAGTAGTTGTAGTGGTTGTTCTTGTAGTAGTAGTAGTAGTAGTAGTAGTAGTAGTAGTAGTAGTAGTAGTAGTAGAAGTGGTTGTTCTTGTACTAATATTGGTGTACTTCTAGTAGTAGTAGTGGTAGTTGTAGTGTTTTTTCTTGTAGTAGTAGTAGTGGTTGTTCTTGTAATATTAGAAGTAGTAGTAGTGATGTTTCTTGTTGTAGTAGTAGTGGTTGTTATTGTAGTAGTAGAAGTGGTTGTTCTTGTAATAGTAGTAGTAGTAGTAGTGGTTGTTCTTTAGTATTAGCAGTGGTTGTTCTTGTAGTAGTAGTAGAGGTTTTTCTTGTAGTAGTAGTAGTGGTTGTTCTTGTAGTAGTATTAGTAGTATTAGTAGTAGTAATGGTTCTTCTTGTCGTAGTAGGAGTGGTAGTTGTAGTTGTTGTTCTTGCAGTAGTAGTAGAGGTTGTTTTTGTAGTAGTAGTAGTAGTGGTTGTTCTTGTAGTATTAGTAGTGGTTGTTCTTGAAGTAGTAGTAGTAGTAGAGGTTGTTCTTGTAGTAGTAGTAGTGGTTGTTCTTGTAGTAGTATTGGTGTACTTGTAGTAGTAGTAGTAGTAGTTGTAGTGGTTGTTCTTGTAGTAGTAGTAGTAGTAGTAGTAGTAGTAGTAGAAGTGGTTGTTCTTGTACTAATATTGGTGTACTTCTAGTAGTAGTAGTGGTAGTTGTAGTGTTTTTTCTTGTAGTAGTAGTAGTAGTGGTTGTTCTTGTAATAGTAGAAGTAGTAGTAGTGATGTTTCTTGTTGTAGTAGTAGTGGTTGTTATTGTAGTAGTAGAAGTGGTTGTTCTTGTAATAGTAGTAGTAGTAGTAGTGGTTGTTCTTGTAGTATTAGCAGTGGTTGTTTTGTAGTAGTAGTAGAGGTTTTTCTTGTAGTAGTAGTAGTGGTTGTTCTTGTAGTAGTATTAGTAGTATTAGTAGTAGTAATGGTTCTTCTTGTCGTAGTAGGAGTGGTAGTTGTAGTTGTTGTTCTTGCAGTAGTGGTAGAGGTTGTTTTTGTAGTAGTAGTAGTAGTGGTTGTTCTTGTAGTATTAGTAGTGGTTGTTCTTGAAGTAGTAGTAGTAGTAGAGGTTGTTCTTGTAGTAGTAGTAGTGGCTGTTCTTGTAGTAGTAGAAGTGGTTGTTCTTGTAATATTAGTAGTACTAGTAGTAGTAGTGGTTTTTCTTGTAATATTAGTAGTAGTAGTAGTGGTTGTTCTTGTAGTAGTAGTAGTAGAAGTGGTTGTTCTTGTAATAGTAGTAGTACTAGTAGTAATAGTGGTTTTTGTTGTAATAGTAGTAATAGCAGTAGTGGTTGTTCTTGTAGTAGTAGAGGTTGTTCTTGTAGTAGTAGTAGTGGTTGTTCTTGTAGTAGTAGTAGTAGTAGTAGTAGTAGTAGTTGTAGTAGTACTAATGGTTTTTCTTGTAGTAGTAGTAGTGGTAGTTGTAGTGGTTGTTCTTGTAGTAGTAGTAGTGGCTTTTTTTGTAGTAGTAGTAGTAGTGGTTGTTCTTGTAGTATTAGTAGTGCTTGTTCTTGTAGTAGTAGTAGTAGAAGAGGTTCTTCCTGTAGTAGTAGTAGTGGTTGTTCTTGTAGTAGTAGTAGTAGTAGTAGTAGTAATGGTTCTTCTTGTAGTAGTAGTAGTGGTTGTTGTAGTGATTGTTCTTGTAGTAGTAGTAGTAGAGGTGGTGGTTGTTCTTGTAGTAGTAGTAGTGGTTGTTATTGTAATAGTAGTAGTACTAGTAGTAGTAGTGGTTTTTGTTGTAATAGTAGTAATAGCTGTAGTGTTTGTTCTTGTAGTAGTAGAGGTTGTTCTTGTAGTAGTAGTAGTGGTTGTTCTTGTAGTAGTATTAGAAGTAGTAATAGTACTAATGGTTCTTCTTGTAGTAATAGTAGTGGTAGTTGTAGTGGTTGTTCTTGTAGTAGTAGTGGTTGTTTTGTAGTAGTAGTAGTAGTGGTTGTTCTTGTAGTATTAGTAGTGTTTGTTCTTGTAGTAGTGGTAGTAGTAGTAGAGGTTGTGCTTGTAGTAATAGTAGTGGTTGTTCTTGTAGTAGTAGTAGTGGTTGTTCTTGTAATATTACTAGTAGTAGTAGTGGTTGTTCTTGTAGTAGTAGTAGTGGTTTTTCTTGTATTAGTAGTAGTAGTAGAAGTTGTTTGTCTTGTAGTAGTAGTAGTGGTTGTTCCAGTAATATTAGTAGTAGTAGTAGTAGTGGTGGTTCTTGTTGTAGAAATGGTGTTTGTTCTTGTAGTAGTAGTAGTGGTTGTTCTTGTAATAGTTGTAGTAGTAGTAGCTGTAGTGGTTGTTCTTAAAATAGTTGTATTAGTAGTAGTAGTAGTGGTTGTTCTTGTAATAGTTGTAGTAGTAGTAGTGGTTGTTTTTGTAGTAGTAGTAGTGGTTGTTCTTGTAATAGTTGTAGTAGTAGTTGTAGTAGTGGTTTTTCTTGTAGTAGTTGTAGTGGTTGATCTTGTTGTAGTAGTACTACTAGTAGTAGTACTGGTGGTTCTTGTTGTGGTAGTAGTGGTTGTTCTTGTAGTAGTAGTAGTGGTTGTTCTTCTAATAGTAGTAGTAATAGTAGTGGTTGTTCTTGCAGTAGTATTGGTGTACTTGTAGTAGTAGTAGTAGTAGTAGTAGTAGTAGTTGTAGTGGTTGTTCTTGTAGTAGTAGTAGTAGTAGTAGTAGTAGTAGTAGTAGTAGTAGTAGTAGTAGTAGAAGTGGTTGTACTTCTACTAATATTGGTGTACTTCTAGTAGTAGTAGTGGTAGTTGTAGTGTTTTTTTCTTGTAGTAGTAGTAGTGGTTGTTCTTGTAATATTAGAAGTAGTAGTAGTGATGTTTCTTGTTGTAGTAGTAGTGGTTGTTATTGTAGTAGTAGAAGTGGTAGTTCTTGTAATAGTAGTAGTAGTAGTAGTAGAAGTGGTTGTTCTTGTACTAGTATTGGTGTACTTGTAGTAGTAGTAGTGGTAGTTGTAGTGGTTCTTCTTGTAGTAGTAGTAGTGGTTGTTCTTGTAATAGTAGTAGTAGTAGTGGTTGTTCTTGTAGTAGTATTGGTGTACTTGTAGTAGTAGTAGTAGTAGTTGTAGTGGTTGTTCTTGTAGTAGTAGTAGTAGTAGTAGTAGTAGAAGTGGTTGTTCTTGTACTAATATTGGTGTACTTCTAGTAGTAGTAGTGGTAGTTGTAGTGTTTTTTCTTGTAGTAGTAGTAGTGGTTGTTCTTGTAATATTAGAAGTAGTAGTAGTGATGTTTCTTGTTGTAGTAGTAGTGGTTGTTATTGTAGTAGTAGAAGTGGTTGTTCTTGTAATAGTAGTAGTAGTAGTAGTGGTTGTTCTTGTAGTATTAGCAGTGGTTGTTCTTGTAGTAGTAGTAGAGGTTTTTCTTGTAGTAGTAGTAGTGGTTGTTCTTGTAGTAGTATTAGTAGTATTAGTAGTAGTAATGGTTCTTCTTGTCGTAGTAGGAGTGGTAGTTGTAGTTGTTGTTCTTGCAGTAGTAGTAGAGGTTGTTCTTGTAGTAGTAGTAGTGGCTGTTCTTGTAGTAGTAGAAGTGGTTGTTCTTGTAATATTAGTAGTACTAGTAGTAGTAGTGGTTTTTCTTGTAATATTAGTAGTAGTAGTAGTGGTTGTTCTTGTAGTAGTAGTAGTAGAAGTGGTTGTTCTTGTAATAGTAGTAGTACTAGTAGTAATAGTGGTTTTTGTTGTAATAGTAGTAATAGCAGTAGTGGTTGTTCTTGTAGTAGTAGAGGTTGTTCTTGTAGTAGTAGTAGTGGTTGTTCTTGTAG
This sequence comes from Alligator mississippiensis, assembly GCF_030867095.1. Lineage (NCBI taxonomy): Eukaryota > Metazoa > Chordata > Crocodylia > Alligatoridae > Alligator > Alligator mississippiensis. The sequence goes on along the minus strand of NC_081837.1, from coordinate 22,231,567 downwards.
TAGTAGTAGTAGTAGTAGTAGTAGTAGTTGTAGTAGTACTAATGGTTTTTCTTGTAGTAGTAGTAGTGGTAGTTGTAGTGGTTGTTCTTGTAGTAGTAGTAGTGGCTGTTTTTGTAGTAGTAGTAGTAGTGGTTGTTCTTGTAGTATTAGTAGTGCTTGTTCTTGTAGTAGTAGTAGTAGAAGAGGTTCTTCCTGTAGTAGTAGTAGTGGTTGTTCTTGTAGTAGTAGTAGTAGTAGTAGTAATGGTTCTTCTTGTAGTAGTAGTAGTGGTTGTTGTAGTGATTGTTCTTGTAGTAGTAGTAGTAGAGGTGGTGGTTGTTCTTGTAGTAGTAGTAGTGGTTGTTATTGTAATAGTAGTAGTACTAGTAGTAGTAGTGGTTTTTGTTGTAATAGTAGTAATAGCTGTAGTGTTTGTTCTTGTAGTAGTAGAGGTTGTTCTTGTAGTAGTAGTAGTGGTTGTTCTTGTAGTAGTATTAGAAGTAGTAATAGTAGTAATGGTTCTTCTTGTAGTAATAGTAGTGGTAGTTGTAGTGGTTGTTCTTGTAGTAGTAGTGGTTGTTTTGTAGTAGTAGTAGTAGTGGTTGTTCTTGTAGTATTAGTAGTGTTTGTTCTTGTAGTAGTGGTAGTAGTAGTAGAGGTTGTGCTTGTAGTAATAGTAGTGGTTGTTCTTGTAGTAGTAGTAGTGGTTGTTCTTGTAATATTACTAGTAGTAGTAGTGGTTGTTCTTGTAGTAGTAGTAGTGGTTTTTCTTGTATTAGTAGTAGTAGTAGAAGTTGTTTGTCTTGTAGTAGTAGTAGTGGTTGTTCCAGTAATATTAGTAGTAGTAGTAGTAGTGGTGGTTCTTGTTGTAGAAATGGTGTTTGTTCTTGTAGTAGTAGTAGTGGTTGTTCTTGTAATAGTTGTAGTAGTAGTAGCTGTAGTGGTTGTTCTTAAAATAGTTGTATTAGTAGTAGTAGTAGTGGTTGTTCTTGTAATAGTTGTAGTAGTAGTAGTGGTTGTTTTTGTAGTAGTAGTAGTGGTTGTTCTTGTAATAGTTGTAGTAGTAGTTGTAGTAGTGGTTTTTCTTGTAGTAGTTGTAGTGGTTGATCTTGTTGTAGTAGTACTACTAGTAGTAGTACTGGTGGTTCTTGTTGTGGTAGTAGTGGTTGTTCTTGTAGTAGTAGTAGTGGTTGTTCTTCTAATAGTAGTAGTAATAGTAGTGGTTGTTCTTGCAGTAGTATTGGTGTACTTGTAGTAGTAGTAGTAGTAGTAGTAGTAGTTGTAGTGGTTGTTCTTGTAGTAGTAGTAGTAGTAGTAGTAGTAGTAGTAGTAGTAGTAGTAGTAGAAGTGGTTGTACTTCTACTAATATTGGTGTACTTCTAGTAGTAGTAGTGGTAGTTGTAGTGTTTTTTTCTTGTAGTAGTAGTAGTGGTTGTTCTTGTAATATTAGAAGTAGTAGTAGTGATGTTTCTTGTTGTAGTAGTAGTGGTTGTTATTGTAGTAGTAGAAGTGGTAGTTCTTGTAATAGTAGTAGTAGTAGTAGTAGAAGTGGTTGTTCTTGTACTAGTATTGGTGTACTTGTAGTAGTAGTAGTGGTAGTTGTAGTGGTTCTTCTTGTAGTAGTAGTAGTGGTTGTTCTTGTAATAGTAGTAGTAGTAGTGGTTGTTCTTGTAGTAGTATTGGTGTACTTGTAGTAGTAGTAGTAGTAGTTGTAGTGGTTGTTCTTGTAGTAGTAGTAGTAGTAGTAGTAGTAGAAGTGGTTGTTCTTGTACTAATATTGGTGTACTTCTAGTAGTAGTAGTGGTAGTTGTAGTGTTTTTTCTTGTAGTAGTAGTAGTGGTTGTTCTTGTAATATTAGAAGTAGTAGTAGTGATGTTTCTTGTTGTAGTAGTAGTGGTTGTTATTGTAGTAGTAGAAGTGGTTGTTCTTGTAATAGTAGTAGTAGTAGTAGTGGTTGTTCTTGTAGTATTAGCAGTGGTTGTTCTTGTAGTAGTAGTAGAGGTTTTTCTTGTAGTAGTAGTAGTGGTTGTTCTTGTAGTAGTATTAGTAGTATTAGTAGTAGTAATGGTTCTTCTTGTCGTAGTAGGAGTGGTAGTTGTAGTTGTTGTTCTTGCAGTAGTAGTAGAGGTTGTTTTTGTAGTAGTAGTGGTTGTTCTTGTAGTATTAGTAGTGGTTTTTCTTGAAGTAGTAGTAGTAGTAGAGGTTGTTCTTGTTGTAGTAGTAGTGGTTGTTCTTGTAGTAGTAGAAGTGGTTGTTCTTGTAATATTAGTAGTACTAGTAGTAGTAGTGGTTTTTCTTGTAATATTAGTAGTAGTAGTAGTGGTTGTTCTTGTAGTAGTAGTAGTAGAAGTGGTTGTTCTTGTATTAGTAGTAGTGGTAGTTCTTGTAATATTAGTAGTAGTAGTAGTGGTGGTTCTTGTTGTAGTAGTACTGGTTGTTCTTGTAGTAGTAGTAGTAGTGGTTGTTCTTGTAATAGTAGTAGTAGTAGTGGTTGTTCTTGTAGTAGTAGTAGTGGTTGTTCTTGCAATATTAGAATTAGTAGTAGTGGTGGTTCTTGTTGTAGTAGTAGTGGTTGTTCATGTAATAGTAGTTGTAGTAGTGGTTGTAGTGGTTGTTCTTGTAGTAGTAGTAGTGATTGTTCTTGTAGTGGTAGTAGTAGTGGTGGTGGTTGTTCTTGTAGTAGTAGTAGTGGTTGTTATTGTAATAGTAGTAGTACTAGTAGTAGTAGTGTTTTTTGTTGTAATAGTAGTAATAGCAGTAGTGGTTGTTCTAGTAGTAGTAGAGGTTGATCTTGTAGTAGTAGTAGTGGATGTTCTTGTAGTAGTAGTAGTAGTAGTAGTAGTAGTAGTAGTAGTAGTAGTAATGGTTCTTCTTGTAGTAGTAGTAGTGGTAGTTGTAGTGGTTGTTCTTGTAGTAGTAGTAGTGGTTGTTTTTGTAGTAGTAGTAGTAGTGGTTGTTCTTGTAGTATTAGTAGTGCTTGTTCTTGTACTAGTAGTAGTAGAAGAGGTTGTTCTTGTAGTAGTAGTAGTGGTTGTTCTTGTAGTAGTATTGGTGTACTTGTAGTAGTAGTAGTAGTTGTAGTGGTTGTTCTTGTAGTAGTAGTAGTAGTAGTAGCAGAAGTGGTTGTTCTTGTACTAGTATTGGTGTACTTGTAGTAGTAGTAGTGGTAGTTGTAGTGGTTTTTCTTGTAGTAGTAGTAGTGGTTGTTCTTGTAATAGTAGAAGTAGGAGTAGTGATGTTTCTTGTTGTAGTAATAGTGGTTGTTATTGTAGTAGTAGTAGTGGTTGTTCTTGTAATAGTAGTAGTAGTAGTAGTGGTTGTTCTTGTAGTAGTAGTGGTTGCACTTGTAGTAGTACTAGTAGTTGTAGTGGTTGTTCTTGAAGTAGTAGTAGTGGTAGTAGTGGTTGTCCTTGTAGTAGTAGTAGTGGTTGTTCTTGTAATGGTAGTAGTAGTAGTAGTGGTCTTTGTTCTTGTAGGAGTAGTAGTGATTGTTCTTGTAGTAGCAGTAGTAGTGGTGGTGGTTGTAATTGTAGTAGTAGTAGTGGTTGTTATTGTAATAGTATTAGTACTAGTAGTAATAGTGGTTTTTGCTGTAATAGTAGTAATAGCAGTAGTGGTTGTTCTTGTAGTAGTAGAGGTTGTTCTTGTAGTAGTAGTAGTGGTTGTTCTTGTAGTAGTAGTAGTAGTAGTAGTAGTTGTAGTAGTAGTACTAATGGTTTTTCTTGTAGTAGTAGTAGTGGTAGTTGTAGTGGTTGTTCTTGTAGTAGTAGTAGTAGTGGCTGTTTTTGTAGTAGTAGTAGTAGTGGTTGTTCTTGTAGTATTAGTAGTGCTTGTTCTTGTAGTAGTAGTAGTAGAAGAGGTTGTTCTTGTAGTAGTAGTAGTGGTTGTTCTTGTAGTAGTAGTAGTAGTAGTAGTAGTAATGGTTCTTCTTGTAGTAGTAGTAGTGGTTGTTGTAGTGATTGTTCTTGTAGTAGTAGTAGTAGAGGTGGTGGTTGTTCTTGTAGTAGTAGTAGTGGTTGTTATTGTAATAGTAGTAGTACTAGTAGTAGTAGTGGTTTTTGTTGTAATAGTAGTAATAGCTGTAGTGGTTGTTCTTGTAGTAGTAGAGGTTGTTCTTGTAGTAGTAGTAGTGGTTGTTCTTGTAGTAGTATTAGAAGTAGTAATAGTAGTAATGGTTCTTCTTGTAGTAATAGTAGTGGTAGTTGTAGTGGTTGTTCTTGTAGTAGTAGTAGTGGTTGTTTTGTAGTAGTAGTAGTAGTGGTTGTTCTTGTAGTATTAGTAGTGTTTGTTCTTGTAGTAGTAGTAGTAGTAGTAGAGGTTGTACTTGTAGTAGTAGTAGTGGTTGTTCTTGTAGTAGTAGTAGTGGTTGTTCTTGTAATATTACTAGTAGTAGTAGTGGTTGTTCTTGTAGAAGTAGTAGTGGTTTTTCTTGTATTAGTAGTAGTAGTAGAAGTGGTTTGTCTTGTAGTAGTAGTAGTGGTTGTTCCAGTAATATTAGTAGTAGTAGTAGTAGTGGTGGTTCTTGTTGTAGAAATAGTGTTTGTTCTTGTAGTAGTAGTAGTGGTTGTTCTTGTAATAGTTGTAGTAGTAGTAGCTCTAGTGGTTGTTCTTAAAATAGTTGTATTAGTAGTAGTAGTAGTAGTGGTTGTTCTTGTAATAGTTGTAGTAGTAATAGTGGTTGTTTTTGTAGTAGTAGTAGTGGTTGTTCTTGTAATAGTTGTAGTAGTAGTTGTAGTAGTGGTTTTTCTTGTAGTAGTTGTAGTGGTTGATCTTGTTGTAGTAGTACTACTAGTAGTAGTACTGGTGGTTCTTGTTGTGGTAGTAGTGGTTGTTCTTGTAGTAGTGGTTGTTCTTCTAATAGTAGTAGTAGTAGTAGTGGTTGTTCTTGCAGTAGTATTGGTGTACTTGTAGTAGTAGTAGTAGTAGTAGTAGTAGTAGTTGTAGTGGTTGTTCTTGTAGTAGTAGTAGTAGTAGTAGTAGTAGTAGTAGTAGTAGAAGTGGTTGTTCTTGTACTAATATTGGTGTACTTCTAGTAGTAGTAGTGGTAGTTGTAGTGTTTTTTCTTGTAGTAGTAGTAGTGGTTGTTCTTGTAATATTAGAAGTAGTAGTAGTGATGTTTCTTGTTGTAGTAGTAGTGGTTGTTATTGTAGTAGTAGAAGTGGTTGTTCTTGTAATAGTAGTAGTAGTAGTAGTGGTTGTTCTTGTAGTATTAGCAGTGGTTGTTCTTGTAGTAGTAGTAGAGGTTTTTCTTGTAGTAGTAGTAGTGGTTGTTCTTGTAGTAGTATTAGTAGTATTAGTAGTAGTAATGGTTCTTCTTGTCGTAGTAGGAGTGGTAGTTGTAGTTGTTGTTCTTGCAGTAGTAGTAGAGGTTGTTTTTGTAGTAGTAGTAGTAGTGGTTGTTCTTGTAGTATTAGTAGTGGTTGTTCTTGAAATAGTAGTAGTAGTAGAGGTTGTTCTTGTAGTAGTAGTAGTGGTTGTTCTTGTAGTAGTAGAAGTGGTTGTTCTTGTAATATTAGTAGTACTAGTAGTAGTAGTGGTTTTTCTTGTAATATTAGTAGTAGTAGTAGTGGTTGTTCTTGTAGTAGTAGTAGTAGAAGTGGTTGTTCTTGTAAAAGTAGTAGTAGTAGTGGTTGTTCTTGTAGTAGTAGTAGTGGTTGTTCTTGCAATATTAGAATTAGTAGTAGTGGTGGTTCTTGTTGTAGTAGTAGTGGTTGTTCTTGTAATAGTAGTTGTAGTAGTGGTTGTAGTGGTTGTTCTTGTAGTAGTAGTAGTGATTGTTCTTGTAGTGGTAGTAGTAGTGGTGGTGGTTGTTCTTGTATTAGTAGTAGTGGTTGTTATTGTAATAGTAGTAGTACTAGTAGTAGTAGTGGTTTTTGTTGTAATAGTAGTAATAGCAGTAGTGGTTGTTCTAGTAGTAGTAGAGGTTGATCTTGTAGTAGTAGTAGTGGTTGTTCTTGTAGTAGTAGTAGTAGTAGTAGTAGTAGTAGTAGTAATGGTTCTTCTTGTAGTAGTAGTGGTGGTAGTTGTAGTGGTTGTTCTTGTAGTAGTAGTAGTGGTTGTTTTTGTAGTAGTAGTAGTAGTGGTTGTTCTTGTAGTATTAGTAGTGCTTGTTCTTGTAGTAGTAGTAGTAGAAGAGGTTGTTTTTGTAGTAGTAGTAGTAGTAGTAGCAGAAGTGGTTGTTCTTGTACTAGTATTGGTGTACTTGTAGTAGTAGTAGTGGTAGTTGTAGTGGTTTTTCTTGTAGTAGTAGTAGTGGTTGTTCTTGTAATATTAGAAGTAGTAGTAGTGATGTTTCTTGTTGTAGTAATAGTGGTTGTTATTGTAGTAGTAGTAGTGGTTGTTCTTGTAATAGTAGTAGTAGTAGTAGTAGTGGTTGTTCTTGTAGTAGTAGTGGTTGCACTTGTAGTAGTACTAGTAGTTGTAGTGGTTGTTCTTGAAGTAGTAGTAGTGGTAGTAGTGGTTGTCCTTGTAGTAGTAGTAGTGGTTGTTCTTGTAATGGTAGTAGTAGTAGTAGTGGTCTTTGTTCTTGTAGGAGTAGTAGTGATTGTTCTTGTAGTAGCAGTAGTAGTGGTGGTGGTTGTAATTGTAGTAGTAGTAGTGGTTGTTATTGTAATAGTAGTAGTACTAGTAGTAATAGTGGTTTTTGTTGTAATATTAGTAATAGCAGTAGTGGTTGTTCTTGTAGTAGTAGAGGTTGTTCTTGTAGTAGTAGTAGTGGTTGTTCTTGTAGTAGTAGTAGTAGTAGTAGTTGTAGTAGTAGTACTAATGGTTGTTCTTGTAGTAGTAGTAGTGGCTGTTTTTGTAGTAGTAGTAGTAGTGGTTGTTCTTGTAGTATTAGTAGTGCTTGTTCTTGTAGTAGTAGTAGTAGAAGAGGTTGTTCTTGTAGTAGTAGTAGTGGTTGTTCTTGTAGTAGTAGTAGTAGTAGTAGTAGTAGTAATGGTTCTTCTTGTAGTAGTAGTAGTGGTTGTTGTAGTGATTGTTCTTGTAGTAGTAGTAGTAGAGGTGGTGGTTGTTCTTGTAGTAGTAGTAGTGGTTGCTATTGTAATAGTAGTAGTACTAGTATTAGTAGTGGTTTTTGTTGTAATAGTAGTAATAGCTGTAGTGGTTGTTCTTGTAGTAGTAGAGGTTGTTCTTGTAGTAGTAGTAGTGGTTGTTCTTGTAGTAGTATTAGAAGTAGTAATAGTAGTAATGGTTCTTCTTGTAGTAATAGTAGTGGTAGTTGTAGTGGTTGTTCTTGTAGTAGTAGTGGTTGTTTTGTAGTAGTAGTAGTAGTGGTTGTTCTTGTAGTATTAGTAGTGTTTGTTCTTGTAGTAGTAGTAGTAGTAGAGGTTGTGCTTGTAGTAGTAGTAGTGGTAGTTCTTGTAGTAGTAGTAGTGGTTGTTCTTGTAATATTACTAGTAGTAGTAGTGGTTGTTCTTGTAGTAGTAGTAGTGGTTTTTCTTGTATTAGTAGTAGTAGTAGAAGTGGTTTGTCTTGTAGTAGTAGTAGTGGTTGTTCCAGTAATATTAGTAGTAGTAGTAGTAGTAGTGGTTCTTGTTGTAGAAATAGTGTTTGTTCTTGTAGTAGTAGTAGTGGTTGTTCTTGTAATAGTTGTAGTAGTAGTAGCTGTAGTGGTTGTTCTTAAAATAGTTGTATTAGTAGTAGTAGTAGTGGTTGTTCTTGTAATAGTTGTAGTAGTAGTAGTGGTTGTTTTTGTAGTAGTAGTAGTGGTTGTTCTTGTAATAGTTGTAGTAGTAGTTGTAGTAGTGGTTTTTCTTGTAGTAGTTGTAGTGGTTGATCTTGTTGTAGTAGTACTACTAGTAGTAGTACTGGTGGTTCTTGTTGTGGTAGTAGTGGTTGTTCTTGTAGTAGTAGTAGTGGTTGTTCTTCTAATAGTAGTAGTAGTAGTAGTGGTGGTTGTTCTTGCAGTAGTATTGGTGTACTTGTAGTAGTAGTAGTAGTAGTAGTAGTACTTGTAGTGGTTGTTCTTGTAGTAGTAGTAGTAGTAGTAGTAGTAGTAGTAGTAGTAGTAGTAGTAGTAGTAGAAGTGGTTGTTCTTGTACTAATATTGGTGTACTTCTAGTAGTAGTAGTGGTAGTTGTAGTGTTTTTTCTTGTAGTAGTAGTAGTGGTTGTTCTTGTAATATTAGAAGTAGTAGTAGTGATGTTTCTTGTTGTAGTAGTAGTGGTTGTTATTGTAGTAGTAGAAGTGGTTGTTCTTGTAATAGTAGTAGTAGTAGTAGTGGTTGTTCTTGTAGTATTAGCAGTGGTTGTTCTTGTAGTAGTAGTAGAGGTTTTTCTTGTAGTAGTAGTAGTGGTTGTTCTTGTAGTAGTATTAGTAGTATTAGTAGTAGTAATGGTTCTTCTTGTCGTAGTAGGTGTGGTAGTTGTAGTCGTTCTTGCAGTAGTAGTAGAGGTTGTTTTTGTAGTAGTAGTAGTAGTGGTTGTTCTTGTAGTATTAGTAGTGGTTGTTCTTGAAGTAGTAGTAGTAGTAGAGGTTGTTCTTGTAGTAGTAGTAGTGGTTGTTCTTGTAATAGTAGTAGTAGTAGTAGTGGTTGTTCTTGTAGTAGTATTGGTGTACTTGTAGTAGTAGTAGTAGTAGTATTTGTAGTGGTTGTTCTTGTAGTAGTAGTAGTAGTAGTAGTAGTAGTAGTAGTAGTAGTAGTAGTAGTAGTAGTAGTAGAAGTGGTTGTTCTTGTACTAATATTGGTGTACTTCTAGTAGTAGTAGTGGTAGTTGTAGTGTTTTTTCTTGTAGTAGTAGTAGTGGTTGTTCTTGTAATATTAGAAGTAGTAGTAGTGATGTTTCTTGTTGTAGTAGTAGTGGTTGTTATTGTAGTAGTAGAAGTGGTTGTTCTTGTAATAGTAGTAGTAGTAGTAGTGGTTGTTCTTGTAGTATTAGCAGTGGTTGTTCTTGTAGTAGTAGTAGAGGTTTTTCTTGTAGTAGTAGTAGTGGTTGTTCTTGTAGTAGTATTAGTAGTATTAGTAGTAGTAATGGTTCTTCTTGTCGTAGTAGGAGTGGTAGTTGTAGTTGTTGTTCTTGCAGTAGTAGTAGAGGTTGTTTTTGTAGTAGTAGTAGTAGTGGTTGTTCTTGTAGTATTAGTAGTGGTTGTTCTTGAAGTAGTAGTAGTAGTAGAGGTTGTTCTTGTAGTAGTAGTAGTGGTTGTTCTTGTAGTAGTATTGGTGTACTTGTAGTAGTAGTAGTAGTAGTTGTAGTGGTTGTTCTTGTAGTAGTAGTAGTAGTAGTAGTAGTAGAAGTGGTTGTTCTTGTACTAATATTGGTGTACTTCTAGTAGTAGTAGTGGTAGTTGTAGTGTTTTTTCTTGTAGTAGTAGTAGTAGTGGTTGTTCTTGTAATAGTAGAAGTAGTAGTAGTGATGTTTCTTGTAGTAGTAGTGGTTGTTATTGTAGTAGTAGAAGTGGTTGTTCTTGTAATAGTAGTAGTAGTAGTAGTGGTTGTTCTTGTAGTATTAGCAGTGGTTGTTTTGTAGTAGTAGTAGAGGTTTTTCTTGTAGTAGTAGTAGTGGTTGTTCTTGTAGTAGTATTAGTAGTATTAGTAGTAGTAATGGTTCTTCTTGTCGTAGTAGGAGTGGTAGTTGTAGTTGTTGTTCTTGCAGTAGTGGTAGAGGTTGTTTTTGTAGTAGTAGTAGTAGTGGTTGTTCTTGTAGTATTAGTAGTGGTTGTTCTTGAAGTAGTAGTAGTAGTAGAGGTTGTTCTTGTAGTAGTAGTAGTGGCTGTTCTTGTAGTAGTAGAAGTGGTTGTTCTTGTAATATTAGTAGTACTAGTAGTAGTAGTGGTTTTTCTTGTAATATTAGTAGTAGTAGTAGTGGTTGTTCTTGTAGTAGTAGTAGTAGAAGTGGTTGTTCTTGTAATAGTAGTAGTACTAGTAGTAATAGTGGTTTTTGTTGTAATAGTAGTAATAGCAGTAGTGGTTGTTCTTGTAGTAGTAGAGGTTGTTCTTGTAGTAGTAGTAGTGGTTGTTCTTGTAGTAGTAGTAGTAGTAGTAGTAGTAGTAGTAGTTGTAGTAGTACTAATGGTTTTTCTTGTAGTAGTAGTAGTGGTAGTTGTAGTGGTTGTTCTTGTAGTAGTAGTAGTGGCTGTTTTTGTAGTAGTAGTAGTGGTTGTTCTTGTAGTATTAGTAGTGCTTGTTCTTGTAGTAGTAGTAGTAGAAGAGGTTCTTCCTGTAGTAGTAGTAGTGGTTGTTCTTGTAGTAGTAGTAGTAGTAGTAGTAGTAATGGTTCTTCTTGTAGTAGTAGTAGTGGTTGTTGTAGTGATTGTTCTTGTAGTAGTAGTAGTAGAGGTGGTGGTTGTTCTTGTAGTAGTAGTAGTGGTTGTTATTGTAATAGTAGTAGTACTAGTAGTAGTAGTGGTTTTTGTTGTAATAGTAGTAATAGCTGTAGTGTTTGTTCTTGTAGTAGTAGAGGTTGTTCTTGTAGTAGTAGTAGTGGTTGTTCTTGTAGTAGTATTAGAAGTAGTAATAGTAGTAATGGTTCTTCTTGTAGTAATAGTAGTGGTAGTTGTAGTGGTTGTTCTTGTAGTAGTAGTGGTTGTTTTGTAGTAGTAGTAGTAGTGGTTGTTCTTGTAGTATTAGTAGTGTTTGTTCTTGTAGTAGTGGTAGTAGTAGTAGAGGTTGTGCTTGTAGTAATAGTAGTGGTTGTTCTTGTAGTAGTAGTAGTGGTTGTTCTTGTAATATTACTAGTAGTAGTAGTGGTTGTTCTTGTAGTAGTAGTAGTGGTTTTTCTTGTATTAGTAGTAGTAATAGAAGTTGTTTGTCTTGTAGTAGTAGTAGTGGTTGTTCCAGTAATATTAGTAGTAGTAGTAGTAGTGGTGGTTCTTGTTGTAGAAATGGTGTTTGTTCTTGTAGTAGTAGTAGTGGTTGTTCTTGTAATAGTTGTAGTAGTAGTAGCTGTAGTGGTTGTTCTTAAAATAGTTGTATTAGTAGTAGTAGTAGTGGTTGTTCTTGTAATAGTTGTAGTAGTAGTAGTGGTTGTTTTTGTAGTAGTAGTAGTGGTTGTTCTTGTAATAGTTGTAGTAGTAGTTGTAGTAGTGGTTTTTCTTGTAGTAGTTGTAGTGGTTGATCTTGTTGTAGTAGTACTACTAGTAGTAGTACTGGTGGTTCTTGTTGTGGTAGTAGTGGTTGTTCTTGTAGTAGTAGTAGTGGTTGTTCTTCTAATAGTAGTAGTAATAGTAGTGGTTGTTCTTGCAGTAGTATTGGTGTACTTGTAGTAGTAGTAGTAGTAGTAGTAGTAGTAGTTGTAGTGGTTGTTCTTGTAGTAGTAGTAGTAGTAGTAGTAGTAGTAGTAGTAGTAGTAGAAGTGGTTGTACTTCTACTAATATTGGTGTACTTCTAGTAGTAGTAGTGGTAGTTGTAGTGTTTTTTTCTTGTAGTAGTAGTAGTGGTTGTTCTTGTAATATTAGAAGTAGTAGTAGTGATGTTTCTTGTTGTAGTAGTAGTGGTTGTTATTGTAGTAGTAGAAGTGGTAGTTCTTGTAATAGTAGTAGTAGTAGTAGTAGAAGTGGTTGTTCTTGTACTAGTATTGGTGTACTTGTAGTAGTAGTAGTGGTAGTTGTAGTGGTTCTTCTTGTAGTAGTAGTAGTGGTTGTTCTTGTAATAGTAGTAGTAGTAGTGGTTGTTCTTGTAGTAGTATTGGTGTACTTGTAGTAGTAGTAGTAGTAGTTGTAGTGGTTGTTCTTGTAGTAGTAGTAGTAGTAGTAGTAGTAGAAGTGGTTGTTCTTGTACTAATATTGGTGTACTTCTAGTAGTAGTAGTGGTAGTTGTAGTGTTTTTTCTTGTAGTAGTAGTAGTGGTTGTTCTTGTAATATTAGAAGTAGTAGTAGTGATGTTTCTTGTTGTAGTAGTAGTGGTTGTTATTGTAGTAGTAGAAGTGGTTGTTCTTGTAATAGTAGTAGTAGTAGTAGTGGTTGTTCTTGTAGTATTAGCAGTGGTTGTTCTTGTAGTAGTAGTAGAGGTTTTTCTTGTAGTAGTAGTAGTGGTTGTTCTTGTAGTAGTATTAGTAGTATTAGTAGTAGTAATGGTTCTTCTTGTCGTAGTAGGAGTGGTAGTTGTAGTTGTTGTTCTTGCAGTAGTAGTAGAGGTTGTTTTTGTAGTAGTAGTGGTTGTTCTTGTAGTATTAGTAGTGGTTTTTCTTGAAGTAGTAGTAGTAGTAGAGGTTGTTCTTGTTGTAGTAGTAGTGGTTGTTCTTGTAGTAGTAGAAGTGGTTGTTCTTGTAATATTAGTAGTACTAGTAGTAGTAGTGGTTTTTCTTGTAATATTAGTAGTAGTAGTAGTGGTTGTTCTTGTAGTAGTAGTAGTAGAAGTGGTTGTTCTTGTATTAGTAGTAGTGGTAGTTCTTGTAATATTAGTAGTAGTAGTAGTGGTGGTTCTTGTTGTAGTAGTACTGGTTGTTCTTGTAGTAGTAGTAGTAGTGGTTGTTCTTGTAATAGTAGTAGTAGTAGTGGTTGTTCTTGTAGTAGTAGTAGTGGTTGTTCTTGCAATATTAGAATTAGTAGTAGTGGTGGTTCTTGTTGTAGTAGTAGTGGTTGTTCATGTAATAGTAGTTGTAGTAGTGGTTGTAGTGGTTGTTCTTGTAGTAGTAGTAGTGATTGTTCTTGTAGTGGTAGTAGTAGTGGTGGTGGTTGTTCTTGTAGTAGTAGTAGTGGTTGTTATTGTAATAGTAGTAGTACTAGTAGTAGTAGTGTTTTTTGTTGTAATAGTAGTAATAGCAGTAGTGGTTGTTCTAGTAGTAGTAGAGGTTGATCTTGTAGTAGTAGTAGTGGATGTTCTTGTAGTAGTAGTAGTAGTAGTAGTAGTAGTAGTAGTAGTAATGGTTCTTCTTGTAGTAGTAGTAGTGGTAGTTGTAGTGGTTGTTCTTGTAGTAGTAGTAGTGGTTGTTTTTGTAGTAGTAGTAGTAGTGGTTGTTCTTGTAGTATTAGTAGTGCTTGTTCTTGTACTAGTAGTAGTAGAAGAGGTTGTTCTTGTAGTAGTAGTAGTGGTTGTTCTTGTAGTAGTATTGGTGTACTTGTAGTAGTAGTAGTAGTTGTAGTGGTTGTTCTTGTAGTAGTAGTAGTAGTAGTAGCAGAAGTGGTTGTTCTTGTACTAGTATTGGTGTACTTGTAGTAGTAGTAGTGGTAGTTGTAGTGGTTTTTCTTGTAGTAGTAGTAGTGGTTGTTCTTGTAATAGTAGAAGTAGGAGTAGTGATGTTTCTTGTTGTAGTAATAGTGGTTGTTATTGTAGTAGTAGTAGTGGTTGTTCTTGTAATAGTAGTAGTAGTAGTAGTGGTTGTTCTTGTAGTAGTAGTGGTTGCACTTGTAGTAGTACTAGTAGTTGTAGTGGTTGTTCTTGAATTAGTAGTAGTGGTAGTAGTGGTTGTCCTTGTAGTAGTAGTAGTGGTTGTTCTTGTAATGGTAGTAGTAGTAGTAGTGGTCTTTGTTCTTGTAGGAGTAGTAGTGATTGTTCTTGTAGTAGCAGTAGTAGTGGTGGTGGTTGTAATTGTAGTAGTAGCAGTGGTTGTTATTGTAATAGTATTAGTACTAGTAGTAATAGTGGTTTTTGCTGTAATAGTAGTAATAGCAGTAGTGGTTGTTCTAGTAGTAGTAGAGGTTGATCTTGTAGTAGTAGTAGTGGTTGTTCTTGTAGTAGTAGTAGTAGTAGTAGTAGTAGTAGTAGTAGTAGTAATGGTTCTTCTTGTAGTAGTAGTAGTGGTAGTTGTAGTGGTTGTTCTTGTAGTAGTAGTAGTGGTTGTTTTTGTAGTAGTAGTAGTAGTGGTTGTTCTTGTAGTATTAGTAGTGCTTGTTCTTGTAGTAGTAGTAGTAGAAGAGGTTGTTCTTGTAGTAGTAGTAGTGGTTGTTCTTGTAGTAGTAGTAGTAGTAGTAGTAGTAGTAATGGTTCTTCTTGTAGTAGTAGTAGTGGTTGTTGTAGTGATTGTTCTTGTAGTAGTAGTAGTAGAGGTGGTGGTTGTTCTTGTAGTAGTAGTAGTGGTTGTTATTGTAATAGTAGTAGTACTAGTAGTAGTAGTGGTTTTTGTTGTAATAGTAGTAATAGCTGTAGTGGTTGTTATTGTAGTAGTAGAGGTTGTTCTTGTAGTAGTAGTAGTGGTTGTTCTTGTAGTAGTATTAGAAGTAGTAATAGAAGTAATGGTTCTTCTTGTAGTTAATAGTAGTGGTAGTTGTAGTGGTTGTTCTTGTAGTAGTAGTAGTGGTTGTTTTGTAGTAGTAGTAGTAGTGGTTGTTCTTGTAGTATTAGTAGTGTTTGTTCTTGTAGTAGTAGTAGTAGTAGTAGAGGTTGTGCTTGTAGTAGTAGTAGTGGTTGTTCTTGTAGTAGTAGTAGTGGTTGTTCTTGTAATATTACTAGTAGTAGTAGTGGTTGTTCTTGTAGAAGTAGTAGTGGTTTTTCTTGTATTAGTAGTAGTAGTAGAAGTGATTTGTCTTGTAGTAGTAGTAGTGGTTGTTCCAGTAATATTAGTAGTAGTAGTAGTAGTGGTGGTTCTTGTTGTAGAAATAGTGTTTGTTCTTGTAGTAGTAGTAGTGGTTGTTCTTGTAATAGTTGTAGTAGTAGTAGCTCTAGTGGTTGTTCTTAAAATAGTTGTATTAGTAGTAGTAGTAGTAGTGGTTGTTCTTGTAATAGTTGTAGTAGTAATAGTGGTTGTTTTTGTAGTAGTAGTAGTGGTTGTTCTTGTAATAGTTGTAGTAGTAGTTGTAGTAGTGGTTTTTCTTGTAGTAGTTGTAGTGGTTGATCTTGTTGTAGTAGTACTACTAGTAGTAGTACTGGTGGTTCTTGTTGTGGTAGTAGTGGTTGTTCTTGTAGTAGTAGTAGTGGTTGTTCTTCTAATAGTAGTAGTAGTAGTAGTGGTTGTTCTTGCAGTAGTATTGGTGTACTTGTAGTAGTAGTAGTAGTAGTTGTAGTGGTTGTTCTTGTAGTAGTAGTAGTAGTAGTAGTAGTAGTAGTAGTAGTAGTAGTAGTAGTAGAAGTGGTTGTTCTTGTACTAATATTGGTGTACTTCTAGTAGTAGTAGTGGTAGTTGTAGTGTTTTTTCTTGTAGTAGTAGTAGTGGTTGTTCTTGTAATATTAGAAGTAGTAGTAGTGATGTTTCTTGTTGTAGTAGTAGTGGTTGTTATTGTAGTAGTAGAAGTGGTTGTTCTTGTAATAGCAGTAGTAGTAGTAGTGGTTGTTCTTGTAGTATTAGCAGTGGTTGTTCTTGTAGTAGTAGTAGAGGTTTTTCTTGTAGTAGTAGTAGTGGTTGTTCTTGTAGTAGTATTAGTAGTATTAGTAGTAGTAATGGTTCTTCTTGTCGTAGTAGGAGTGGTAGTTGTAGTTGTTGTTCTTGCAGTAGTAGTAGAGGTTGTTTTTGTAGTAGTAGTAGTAGTGGTTGTTCTTGTAGTATTAGTAGTGGTTGTTCTTGAAGTAGTAGTAGTAGTAGAGGTTGTTCTTGTAGTAGTAGTAGTGGTTGTTCTTGTAGTAGTATTGGTGTACTTGTAGTAGTAGTAGTAGTAGTTGTAGTGGTTGTTCTTGTAGTAGTAGTAGTAGTAGTAGTAGTAGTAGAAGTGGTTGTTCTTGTACTAATATTGGTGTACTTCTAGTAGTAGTAGTGGTAGTTGTAGTGTTTTTTCTTGTAGTAGTAGTAGTAGTGGTTGTTCTTGTAATAGTAGAAGTAGTAGTAGTGATGTTTCTTGTTGTAGTAGTAGTGGTTGTTATTGTAGTAGTAGAAGTGGTTGTTCTTGTAATAGTAGTAGTAGTAGTAGTGGTTGTTCTTGTAGTATTAGCAGTGGTTGTTCTTGTAGTAGTAGTAGAGGTTTTTCTTGTAGTAGTAGTAGTGGTTGTTCTTGTAGTAGTATTAGTAGTATTAGTAGTAGTAATGGTTCTTCTTGTCGTAGTAGGAGTGGTAGTTGTAGTTGTTGTTCTTGCAGTAGTGGTAGAGGTTGTTTTTGTAGTAGTAGTAGTAGTGGTTGTTCTTGTAGTATTAGTAGTGGTTGTTCTTGAAGTAGTAGTAGTAGTAGAGGTTGTTCTTGTAGTAGTAGTAGTGGCTGTTCTTGTAGTAGTAGAAGTGGTTGTTCTTGTAATATTAGTAGTACTAGTAGTAGTAGTGGTTTTTCTTGTAATATTAGTAGTAGTAGTAGTGGTTGTTCTTGTAGTAGTAGTAGTCGAAGTGGTTGTTCTTGTAATAGTAGTAGTACTAGTAGTAATAGTGGTTTTTGTTGTAATAGTAGTAATAGCAGTAGTGGTTGTTCTTGTAGTAGTAGTGGTTGTTCTTGTAGTAGTAGTAGTGGTTGTTCTTGTAGTAGTAGTAGTAGTAGTAGTAGTAGTAATTGTAGTAGTACTAATGGTTTTTCTTGTAGTAGTAGTAGTGGTAGTTGTAGTGGTTGTTCTTGTAGTAGTAGTAGTGGCTGTTTTTGTAGTAGTAGTAGTAGTGGTTGTTCTTGTAGTATTAGTAGTGCTTGTTCTTGTAGTAGTAGTAGTAGAAGAGGTTCTTCCTGTAGTAGTAGTAGTGGTTGTTCTTGTAGTAGTAGTAGTAGTAGTAGTAATGGTTCTTCTTGTAGTAGTAGTAGTGGTTGTTGTAGTGATTGTTCTTGTAGTAGTAGTAGTAGAGGTGGTGGTTGTTCTTGTAGTAGTAGTAGTGGTTGTTATTGTAATAGTAGTAGTACTAGTAGTAGTAGTGGTTTTTGTTGTAATAGTAGTAATAGCTGTAGTGGTTGTTCTTGTAGTAGTAGAGGTTGTTCTTGTAGTAGTAGTAGTGGTTGTTCTTGTAGTAGTATTAGAAGTAGTAATAGTAGTAATGGTTCTTCTTGTAGTAATAGTAGTGGTAGTTGTAGTGGTTGTTCTTGTAGTAGTAGTGGTTGTTTTGTAGTAGTAGTAGTAGTGGTTGTTCTTGTAGTATTAGTAGTGTTTGTTCTTGTAGTAGTAGTAGTAGTAGTAGAGGTTGTGCTTGTAGTAATAGTAGTGGTTGTTCTTGTAGTAGTAGTAGTGGTTGTTCTTGTAATATTACTAGTAGTAGTAGTGGTTGTTCTTGTAGTAGTAGTAGTGGTTTTTCTTGTATTAGTAGTAGTAGTAGAAGTTGTTTGTCTTGTAGTAGTAGTAGTGGTTGTTCCAGTAATATTAGTAGTAGTAGTAGTAGTGGTGGTTCTTGTTGTAGAAATGGTGTTTGTTCTTGTAGTAGTAGTAGTGGTTGTTCTTGTAATAGTTGTAGTAGTAGTAGCTGTAGTGGTTGTTCTTAAAATAGTTGTATTAGTAGTAGTAGTAGTGGTTGTTCTTGTAATAGTTGTAGTAGTAGTAGTGGTTGTTTTTGTAGTAGTAGTAGTGGTTGTTCTTGTAATAGTTGTAGTAGTAGTTGTAGTAGTGGTTTTTCTTGTAGTAGTTGTAGTGGTTGATCTTGTTGTAGTAGTACTACTAGTAGTAGTACTGGTGGTTCTTGTTGTGGTAGTAGTGGTTGTTCTTGTAGTAGTAGTAGTGGTTGTTCTTCTTATAGTAGTAGTAATAGTAGTGGTTGTTCTTGCAGTAGTATTGGTGTACTTGTAGTAGTAGTAGTAGTAGTAGTAGTTGTAGTGGTTGTTCTTGTAGTAGTAGTAGTAGTAGTAGTAGTAGTAGTAGTAGTAGTAGTAGTAGTAGTAGTAGTAGTAGAAGAAGTGGTTGTACTTCTACTAATATTGGTGTACTTCTAGTAGTAGTAGTGGTAGTTGTAGTGTTTTTTTCTTGTAGTAGTAGTAGTGGTTGTTCTTGTAATATTAGAAGTAGTAGTAGTGATGTTTCTTGTTGTAGTAGTAGTGGTTGTTATTGTAGTAGTAGAAGTGGTAGTTCTTGTAATAGTAGTAGTAGTAGTAGTAGTAGAAGTGGTTGTTCTTGTACTAGTATTGGTGTACTTGTAGTAGTAGTAGTGGTAGTTGTAGTGGTTCTTCTTGTAGTAGTAGTAGTGGTTGTTCTTGTAATAGTAGTAGTAGTAGTGGTTGTTCTTGTAGTAGTATTGGTGTACTTGTAGTAGTAGTAGTAGTAGTTGTAGAGGTTGTTCTTGTAGTAGTAGTAGTAGTAGTAGTAGTAGTAGTAGTAGTAGAAGTGGTTGTTCTTGTACTAATATTTGTGTACTTCTAGTAGTAGTAGTGGTAGTTGTAGAGTTTTTTCTTGTAGTAGTAGTAGTGGTTGTTCTTGTAATATTAGAAGTAGTAGTAGTGATGTTTCTTGTTGTAGTAGTAGTGGTTGTTATTGTAGTAGTAGAAGTGGTTGTTCTTGTAATAGTAGTAGTAGTAGTAGTAGTAGAAGTGGTTGTTCTTGTACTAGTATTGGTGTACTTGTAGTAGTAGTAGTGGTAGTTGTAGTGGTTCTTCTTGTAGTAGTAGTAGTGGTTGTTCTTGTAATAGTAGTAGTAGTAGTGGTTGTTCTTGTAGTAGTATTGGTGTACTTGTAGTAGTAGTAGTAGTAGTTGTAGTGGTTGTTCTTGTAGTAGTAGTAGTAGTAGTAGTAGTAGTAGTAGAAGAAGTGGTTGTTCTTGTACTAATATTGGTGTACTTCTAGTAGTAGTAGTGGTAGTTGTAGTGTTTTTTCTTGTAGTAGTAGTAGTGGTTGTTCTTGTAATATTAGAAGTAGTAGTAGTGATGTTTCTTGTTGTAGTAGTAGTGGTTGTTATTGTAGTAGTAGAAGTGGTTGTTCTTGTAATAGTAGTAGTAGTAGTAGTGGATGTTCTTGTAGTATTAGCAGTGGTTGTTCTTGTAGTAGTAGTAGAGGTTTTTCTTGTAGTAGTAGTAGTGGTTGTTCTTGTAGTAGTATTAGTAGTATTAGTAGTAGTAATGGTTCTTCTTGTCGTAGTAGGAGTGGTAGTTGTAGTTGTTGTTCTTGCAGTAGTAGTAGAGGTTGTTTTTGTAGTAGTAGTAGTAGTGGTTGTTCTTGTAGTATTAGTAGTGGTTGTTCTTGAAATAGTAGTAGTAGTAGAGGTTGTTCTTGTAGTAGTAGTAGTGGTTGTTCTTGTAGTAGTAGAAGTGGTTGTTCTTGTAATATTAGTAGTACTAGTAGTAGTAGTGGTTTTTCTTGTAATATTAGTAGTAGTAGTAGTGGTTGTTCTTGTAGTAGTAGTAGTAGAAGTGGTTGTTCTTGTAATAGTAGTAGTAGTAGTGGTTGTTCTTGTAGTAGTAGTAGTGGTTGTTCTTGCAATATTAGAATTAGTAGTAGTGGTGGTTCTTGTTGTAGTAGTAGTGGTTGTTCTTGTAATAGTAGTTGTAGTAGTGGTTGTAGTGGTTGTTCTTGTAGTAGTAGTAGTGATTGTTCTTGTAGTGGTAGTAGTAGTGGTGGTGGTTGTTCTTGTATTAGTAGTAGTGGTTGTTATTGTAATAGTAGTAGTACTAGTAGTAGTAGTGGTTTTTGTTGTAATAGTAGTAATAGCAGTAGTGGTTGTTCTAGTAGTAGTAGAGGTTGATCTTGTAGTAGTAGTAGTGGTTGTTCTTGTAGTAGTAGTAGTAGTAGTAGTAGTAGTAGTAGTAGTAATGGTTCTTCTTGTAGTAGTAGTGGTGGTAGTTGTAGTGGTTGTTCTTGTAGTAGTAGTAGTGGTTGTTTTTGTAGTAGTAGTAGTAGTGGTTGTTCTTGTAGTATTAGTAGTGCTTGTTCTTGTAGTAGTAGTAGTAGAAGAGGTTGTTTTTGTAGTAGTAGTAGTGGTTGTTCTTATAGTAGTATTGGTGTACTTGTAGTAGTAGTAGTAGTTGTAGTGGTTGTTCTTGTAGTAGTAGTAGTAGTAGTAGCAG
This sequence comes from Alligator mississippiensis, assembly GCF_030867095.1. Classification (NCBI taxonomy): domain Eukaryota; kingdom Metazoa; phylum Chordata; order Crocodylia; family Alligatoridae; genus Alligator; species Alligator mississippiensis. The sequence goes on along the minus strand of NC_081837.1, from coordinate 22,211,899 downwards.
AAGTGGTTGTTCTTGTACTAGTATTGGTGTACTTGTAGTAGTAGTAGTGGTAGTTGTAGTGGTTTTTCTTGTAGTAGTAGTAGTGGTTGTTCTTGTAATATTAGAAGTAGTAGTAGTGATGTTTCTTGTTGTAGTAATAGTGGTTGTTATTGTAGTAGTAGTAGTGGTTGTTCTTGTAATAGTAGTAGTAGTAGTAGTAGTGGTTGTTCTTGTAGTAGTAGTGGTTGCACTTGTAGTAGTACTAGTAGTTGTAGTGGTTGTTCTTGAAGTAGTAGTAGTGGTAGTAGTGGTTGTCCTTGTAGTAGTAGTAGTGGTTGTTCTTGTAATGGTAGTAGTAGTAGTAGTGGTCTTTGTTCTTGTAGGAGTAGTAGTGATTGTTCTTGTAGTAGCAGTAGTAGTGGTGGTGGTTGTAATTGTAGTAGTAGTAGTGGTTGTTATTGTAATAGTAGTAGTACTAGTAGTAATAGTGGTTTTTGTTGTAATATTAGTAATAGCAGTATTGGTTGTTCTTGTAGTAGTAGAGGTTGTTCTTGTAGTAGTAGTGGTGGTTGTTCTTGTAGTAGTAGTAGTAGTAGTAGTAGTAGTTGTAGTAGTAGTACTAATGGTTGTTCTTGTAGTAGTAGTAGTGGCTGTTTTGTAGTAGTAGTAGTAGTGGTTGTTCTTGTAGTATTAGTAGTGCTTGTTCTTGTAGTAGTAGTAGTAGAAGAGGTTGTTCTTGTAGTAGTAGTAGTGGTTGTTCTTGTAGTAGTAGTAGTAGTAGTAGTAGTAATGGTTCTTCTTGTAGTAGTAGTAGTGGTTGTTGTAGTGATTGTTCTTGTAGTAGTAGTAGTAGAGGTGGTGGTTGTTCTTGTAGTAGTAGTAGTGGTTGTTATTGTAATAGTAGTAGTACTAGTATTAGTAGTGGTTTTTCTTGTAATAGTAGTAATAGCTGTAGTGGTTGTTCTTGTAGTAGTAGAGGTTGTTCTTGTAGTAGTAGTAGTGGTTGTTCTTGTAGTAGTATTAGAAGTAGTAATAGTAGTAATGGTTCTTCTTGTAGTAATAGTAGTGGTAGTTGTAGTGGTTGTTCTTGTAGTAGTAGTGGTTGTTTTGTAGTAGTAGTAGTAGTGGTTGTTCTTGTAGTATTAGTAGTGTTTGTTCTTGTAGTAGTAGTAGTAGTAGAGGTTGTGCTTGTAGTAGTAGTAGTGGTTGTTCTTGTAGTAGTAGTAGTGGTTGTTCTTGTAATATTACTAGTAGTAGTAGTGGTTGTTCTTGTAGTAGTAGTAGTGGTTTTTCTTGTATTAGTAGTAGTAGTAGAAGTGGTTTGTCTTGTAGTAGTAGTAGTGGTTGTTCCAGTAATATTAGTAGTAGTAGTAGTAGTAGTGGTTCTTGTTGTAGAAATAGTGTTTGTTCTTGTAGTAGTAGTAGTGGTTGTTCTTGTAATAGTTGTAGTAGTAGTAGCTGTAGTGGTTGTTCTTAAAATAGTTGTATTAGTAGTAGTAGTAGTGGTTGTTCTTGTAATAGTTGTAGTAGTAGTAGTGGTTGTTTTTGTAGTAGTAGTAGTGGTTGTTCTTGTAATAGTTGTAGTAGTAGTTGTAGTAGTGGTTTTTCTTGTAGTAGTTGTAGTGGTTGATCTTGTTGTAGTAGTACTACTAGTAGTAGTACTGGTGGTTCTTGTTGTGGTAGTAGTGGTTGTTCTTGTAGTAGTAGTAGTGGTTGTTCTTCTAATAGTAGTAGTAGTAGTAGTGGTGGTTGTTCTTGCAGTAGTATTGGTGTACTTGTAGTAGTAGTAGTAGTAGTAGTACTTGTAGTGGTTGTTCTTGTAGTAGTAGTAGTAGTAGTAGTAGTAGTAGTAGTAGTAGTAGTAGTAGAAGTGGTTGTTCTTGTACTAATATTGGTGTACTTCTAGTAGTAGTAGTGGTAGTTGTAGTGTTTTTTCTTGTAGTAGTAGTAGTGGTTGTTCTTGTAATATTAGAAGTAGTAGTAGTGATGTTTCTTGTTGTAGTAGTAGTGGTTGTTATTGTAGTAGTAGAAGTGGTTGTTCTTGTAATAGTAGTAGTAGTAGTAGTGGTTGTTCTTGTAGTATTAGCAGTGGTTGTTCTTGTAGTAGTAGTAGAGGTTTTTCTTGTAGTAGTAGTAGTGGTAGTTCTTGTAGTAGTATTAGTAGTATTAGTAGTAGTAATGGTTCTCCTTGTCGTAGTAGGTGTGGTAGTTGTAGTCGTTCTTGCAGTAGTAGTAGAGGTTGTTTTTGTAGTAGTAGTAGTAGTGGTTGTTCTTGTAGTATTAGTAGTGGTTGTTCTTGAAGTAGTAGTAGTAGTAGAGGTTGTTCTTGTAGTAGTAGTAGTGGTTGTTCTTGTAATAGTAGTAGTAGTAGTAGTGGTTGTTCTTGTAGTAGTATTGGTGTACTTGTAGTAGTAGTAGTAGTAGTTGTAGTGGTTGTTCTTGTAGTAGTAGTAGTAGTAGTAGTAGTAGTAGTAGTAGTAGTAGTAGTAGTAGTAGAAGTGGTTGTTCTTGTACTAATATTGGTGTACTTCTAGTAGTAGTAGTGGTAGTTGTAGTGTTTTTTCTTGTAGTAGTAGTAGTGGTTGTTCTTGTAATATTAGAAGTAGTAGTAGTGATGTTTCTTGTTGTAGTAGTAGTGGTTGTTATTGTAGTAGTAGAAGTGGTTGTTCTTGTAATAGTAGTAGTAGTAGTAGTGGTTGTTCTTGTAGTATTAGCAGTGGTTGTTCTTGTAGTAGTAGTAGAGGTTTTTCTTGTAGTAGTAGTAGTGGTTGTTCTTGTAGTAGTATTAGTAGTATTAGTAGTAGTAATGGTTCTTCTTGTCGTAGTAGGAGTGGTAGTTGTAGTTGTTGTTCTTGCAGTAGTAGTAGAGGTTGTTTTTGTAGTAGTAGTAGTAGTGGTTGTTCTTGTAGTATTAGTAGTGGTTGTTCTTGAAGTAGTAGTAGTAGTAGAGGTTGTTCTTGTAGTAGTAGTAGTGGTTGTTCTTGTAGTAGTATTGGTGTACTTGTAGTAGTAGTAGTAGTAGTTGTAGTGGTTGTTCTTGTAGTAGTAGTAGTAGTAGTAGTAGTAGTAGAAGTGGTTGTTCTTGTACTAATATTGGTGTACTTCTAGTAGTAGTAGTGGTAGTTGTAGTGTTTTTTCTTGTAGTAGTAGTAGTAGTGGTTGTTCTTGTAATAGTAGAAGTAGTAGTAGTGATGTTTCTTGTTGTAGTAGTAGTGGTTGTTATTGTAGTAGTAGAAGTGGTTGTTCTTGTAATAGTAGTAGTAGTAGTAGTGGTTGTTCTTGTAGTATTAGCAGTGGTTGTTTTGTAGTAGTAGTAGAGGTTTTTCTTGTAGTAGTAGTAGTGGTTGTTCTTGTAGTAGTATTAGTAGTATTAGTAGTAGTAATGGTTCTTCTTGTCGTAGTAGGAGTGGTAGTTGTAGTTGTTGTTCTTGCAGTAGTGGTAGAGGTTGTTTTTGTAGTAGTAGTAGTAGTGGTTGTTCTTGTAGTATTAGTAGTGGTTGTTCTTGAAGTAGTAGTAGTAGTAGAGGTTGTTCTTGTAGTAGTAGTAGTGGCTGTTCTTGTAGTAGTAGAAGTGGTTGTTCTTGTAATATTAGTAGTACTAGTAGTAGTAGTGGTTTTTCTTGTAATATTAGTAGTAGTAGTAGTGGTTGTTCTTGTAGTAGTAGTAGTAGAAGTGGTTGTTCTTGTAATAGTAGTAGTACTAGTAGTAATAGTGGTTTTTGTTGTAATAGTAGTAATAGCAGTAGTGGTTGTTCTTGTAGTAGTAGAGGTTGTTCTTGTAGTAGTAGTAGTGGTTGTTCTTGTAGTAGTAGTAGTAGTAGTAGTAGTAGTAGTAGTAGTAGTAGTTGTAGTAGTACTAATGGTTTTTCTTGTAGTAGTAGTAGTGGTAGTTGTAGTGGTTGTTCTTGTAGTAGTAGTAGTGGCTGTTTTTGTAGTAGTAGTAGTAGTGGTTGTTCTTGTAGTATTAGTAGTGCTTGTTCTTGTAGTAGTAGTAGTAGAAGAGGTTCTTCCTGTAGTAGTAGTAGTGGTTGTTCTTGTAGTAGTAGTAGTAGTAGTAGTAGTAATGGTTCTTCTTGTAGTAGTAGTAGTGGTTGTTGTAGTGATTGTTCTTGTAGTAGTAGTAGTAGAGGTGGTGGTTGTTCTTGTAGTAGTAGTAGTGGTTGTTATTGTAATAGTAGTAGTACTAGTAGTAGTAGTGGTTTTTGTTGTAATAGTAGTAATAGCTGTAGTGTTTGTTCTTGTAGTAGTAGAGGTTGTTCTTGTAGTAGTAGTAGTGGTTGTTCTTGTAGTAGTATTAGAAGTAGTAATAGTAGTAATGGTTCTTCTTGTAGTAATAGTAGTGGTAGTTGTAGTGGTTGTTCTTGTAGTAGTAGTGGTTGTTTTGTAGTAGTAGTAGTAGTGGTTGTTCTTGTAGTATTAGTAGTGTTTGTTCTTGTAGTAGTGGTAGTAGTAGTAGAGGTTGTGCTTGTAGTAATAGTAGTGGTTGTTCTTGTAGTAGTAGTAGTGGTTGTTCTTGTAATATTACTAGTAGTAGTAGTGGTTGTTCTTGTAGTAGTAGTAGTGGTTTTTCTTGTATTAGTAGTAGTAATAGAAGTTGTTTGTCTTGTAGTAGTAGTAGTGGTTGTTCCAGTAATATTAGTAGTAGTAGTAGTAGTGGTGGTTCTTGTTGTAGAAATGGTGTTTGTTCTTGTAGTAGTAGTAGTGGTTGTTCTTGTAATAGTTGTAGTAGTAGTAGCTGTAGTGGTTGTTCTTAAAATAGTTGTATTAGTAGTAGTAGTAGTGGTTGTTCTTGTAATAGTTGTAGTAGTAGTAGTGGTTGTTTTTGTAGTAGTAGTAGTGGTTGTTCTTGTAATAGTTGTAGTAGTAGTTGTAGTAGTGGTTTTTCTTGTAGTAGTTGTAGTGGTTGATCTTGTTGTAGTAGTACTACTAGTAGTAGTACTGGTGGTTCTTGTTGTGGTAGTAGTGGTTGTTCTTGTAGTAGTAGTAGTGGTTGTTCTTCTAATAGTAGTAGTAATAGTAGTGGTTGTTCTTGCAGTAGTATTGGTGTACTTGTAGTAGTAGTAGTAGTAGTAGTAGTAGTAGTTGTAGTGGTTGTTCTTGTAGTAGTAGTAGTAGTAGTAGTAGTAGTAGTAGTAGTAGTAGTAGTAGAAGTGGTTGTACTTCTACTAATATTGGTGTACTTCTAGTAGTAGTAGTGGTAGTTGTAGTGTTTTTTTCTTGTAGTAGTAGTAGTGGTTGTTCTTGTAATATTAGAAGTAGTAGTAGTGATG